>NC_083602.1:83192899-83842474 GCF_029168945.1 Cannabis sativa
ATACTGCTTGTAAGACTCAGTTAATTGATTTTAATTAATCAATTATAATTCTAAAAGTTAGACTATGTCTACTTTATGAATTCTCACAATTTAAGGATGAAATCGTAAAGAAAAGGGTTTCTAGGTTTAATTATTAATTAAGAGACTTTGTATGTCTAATTAATAATTATTTTAAATGACAATATTATTTAATAATCTATTTTAGTTATTAAATAATTAGTTTTGGCATTTAAATGATTAGAATTGGAAAAATGGCATTTTTGGAGAAATAGAAATAAAATTGAGGAAACTGCAAAATCCAAGTGAGGCCCATTTCCCTC
This sequence comes from Cannabis sativa, assembly GCF_029168945.1. NCBI lineage: Eukaryota > Viridiplantae > Streptophyta > Magnoliopsida > Rosales > Cannabaceae > Cannabis > Cannabis sativa. The sequence goes on from NC_083602.1 coordinate 83,193,220, forward strand.
TATGGTCGAGCACTCCCTTTGTGTTTCCCAATTATTATTTTCATTTTTAATTGCCATGTAATTGCTAATCAAAGCCTAGCTATAATAGAAAAGTGGTGGATCACACTAAATAAGGCAGTTAATCAATTACACAGTAAAAGAGGAAACTGTTTATTTGGAAAGTTGTGCTCTCCCTTTTCCCTATATAAAGCAACCTTTGTGTCTCTTCTCTTGCATGCTATCAGCCACGAAATTAAGAGAGAAATTTCGAAATCCTTGTGAGATGAGTAGTGCCCACACACATCAAGTGGTATCTCAATCATAGTATGGAAGACTATGGAATTTCTGCATCAAAGAAGATCCAAGTTCAGATCTTGGTGATGCTCTGCTACAGAAAGGAATCAAGGGCTAGAGATCTGAATGGAAGGAGTCATATTATTCCGCTGCACCCACTGTAAGGTTTTCTAACTTTATATGTGTTTATTTTCATTGTTTTAGAATTCATATTAGGTTGTTAATCCAACATACTTGTTAGTAAATCTAGATCCTGGTAAAATAATTTCCAACAACTGGCACCAGAGCCATGGTAATGATTTACTTTCATGTAATATGAATTAAAACGATGAATGCATGTTTCTGTGTTGATTTGGATGGCTTCATGTTGGTTTATGTGTTGTTTGATGAATGTTGATGTGTACAGTTTCGTTTTCCATGAAAAATATTTTTTCAATTTTTGAAAATATTTTATTTGGATTCCTTGTGAAAAATTAAGCAATTTTGTTTTTTACCGAACTCGATTCCGATAAAAATTGAGAAAGTTATGAATTTTGAAAAAATTGGATTTCGGGTATGCATGGATGCTCAATCGCACGCCCAGGAGCTTCGGACAAGCTCCTCCTCCGCGCGCGTGAGCTGAGCATCCAGCCCATGTGCACCCTGCTGTCCGCCCAAATACGCCCACGAAAACCCTGCTGGCGCCGAGATTTCTCGCCCAGCTTCACCCTCTCCGCGCGCGTATGGGCTGTTAGCAGCCCTCCTGGGCTGCAGTTGCAGCCTACTGGGCAGCCAAACCCAAAGTTGCGATTTTTGGGATTTTTTTCCCAAAAATCCAATTTTTTCATGGGTTTGTTTCCCAAAAATTCATTTTTCCTTTTTTAAATATTTCTAAATTGAAATGTTTCCAATTTTAAATATTTTTAATTTGGAATTTTTCCAATTTTAAATATTTCTATTTTGGATTGTTTCCAATTTTTAAATATTTCCTATTATGGTCAGATTTAAAAAATTTGTTAAGTTCTTTAATATTTATTTATTATTTAATTATAAGATTAGATATTTTGATATTTAAGATATTTTAAATTAAAAGATAACTTTGTCTTTTTATTTAAAATATTATATTAAAATTATCTTATATGACAAATTAAATAATTAATAAATTTGAAATTAACATAGATATTTTTATAGATATACTTACCATAATGTTTTCAAATTCAAAAATTTGTTATTTTGTTAAATATTTAATTATTTATAAATTATAAGTTTAAAAATGATATTTTTTCTATATATATCATTTTTTTCCTTATTAGAAATTTATAAATCATATCTTAAATATTTAAATAACATAGATATTTTTGTAGAGATTTGAATATTGCTTAATTTGAGATATTTTGACATATAATTATGGTAATTATTATTTAACCAAATCTATTTTAAAATTGGTTTATTTTATTAAATTATAAGATCTGAAAGTGATATTGGAGATTCTTTCCTTTTAAATCATTGATCTTATTAGATATTTAATTTAATTTGATTCAAATAAACCTAGATATTTTAAAATTAGTTTCCTTTATTTGGTTAGTTTAAGAATAATAATTTAATTATATTAATATCTTGATTCACATCTGTTACATGGACAATGTTTGTTTGTTTATATTGTTTATTCAAAACTTTTTAACAAACCTATTATTTATCTGATCTAAATTGCTATGATTAACTTGTTGACAGATCATGATCCATTGATCTGATTTTAATCATAGTCCAATTGACGATAGATCTTATAAATAATTTGTAACAGGTAAATTTTGTACTTCTTTCATCTGTGTAAATCTAGTAACATGATAGGACCCATCCAAATCATTTGACCTGTGTGAGCCTATATGTTTGCTTTTGGGCTTAGATACATATAGGGAGCCCATTTAAGTTTCTACTAAGTAAATGGACTAGGTTGCTAAAATAAATTTTGACATAAGGAAATTTATTTAGGCCCAATTAGATTTGGGCTAATTCAATGAATAACAATTGTTTATTTTAAGGTTAAATTCCTCTCTTTTGGGCCTTGTGTGAGAGTTGGGGGCCATAGAAGTGGGTACGACATACTGAACCCAGCTCTCCCTCACATGAACTACCCCAATTGTGAAGGCCCATTTGCCTTATTTAAATAATTGTATTAGGTTAATTATATTAGTCTAACCTAATTAAAATTGAATTAGCAACATAATTAACTTTTAAAATATATTAAATTTATTTTCATGTAATATTTTAAAGTTAATTTTAGAAAAACACTTAGTCAATGATATATTCTAGATAGTTATTTTTAGTACTAGTTATTATTTCTAATATTAAATAGGAAAATATCATTGATTGTGAAATTAATTGTCTCATAATTAATTTTGGTACAATCTAAGTTTAGAATATTTTCCTAGTATTAAACTAGAATTAATAATTAAGTTTGCTCTTTACTTAATTATTTGTTTCTTGAATTTAATACATTTAATTAAATTGAAAATTTCAATATCTAAGTTGATTTTCATCATGACACTTTAATATTGTTATTTTCATGTTATTTAATTAAAGTTGAAAATTATTTTAAGTTTGGAATTTTATTTCAGAATAACTTAAGTTTGAATAATTTTCAAAATATATTTTATTTTATTTTATTAATCATTTCCCAAAATTTCGAAATTACATTTCTTTAATGCAAAAATTTTGAATTTTATTTGAAAAATAGATTAAAGTTGAAAATTATTTATTTAATTTTGGACCAACTTAAATCAGTGACTTTTTCATTTGATGGTTAATTAAAATAAATGAACTAAAATATATTATAATTAGAAATTGGATTAATTAGTCTATGAAAGTCTAGATAGATATTATCAGTTTTGCTTGAAGTATTTTTCTAGTGTATTTAATTAAATAGAAAATTAATATTTAAGTTGATTTTTAATCATGATACTTAAATATTTGAAATTTTTCTTAGATATTTAATTAAATAGGAAAATTATATTTTTTGTTGAAAATTAATTTTTATTAATTTTGGGCCAACATAAAATTAAGGTAATTTTCCAAGATATATTTTTATTTTATTTTAAAGCATTTTCGAAATGCAATATATATTTATAGAAAATTAAATTTGAGTTGTAAATTAATTTAAATTAATTTTGAAACAACTTAAATTGAATAATTTTCTAAATATTTATGGAAATTATTACTAAGATGGAAATAATTCAAATTATTTTCATATCCATTTAAGTATAATTTATAAATATTACATTAAAATTTATATTTAGAATATTTTATTCTAAATTGGAAATTTTAATTAAATAAATATATATTTAAAATAAATGGATTAAAATAAATATGAGAAGAAAATACAACCCTTCATAAAATAATGAGCTTTATTATTAGGATATTCGATCTCTATTGTTGGTTTTACATAGCTATTGTTTCAGTGAGTAATCCTCCCTAATGGAGGAACGTTCATTAGCAAGTTAGCACCGTTTAATCTCGAAAGATAAGTAATCTTGTAAGTTTTTTTTTATATAGTTTATGACCACCCTAATGGTGGCGACTGTATAAGACTTGCAAGAATATGAAACAATGGTGGAAGCTCATAAGATAGAATAGCCTTGACTCTCGCCTAAACGGGACAACGCGAATTCACATCTTGATCGAATAAAAGGTTGCTAGAATGTTTGACATTTTAGATGAGCTGACAACTCTATTCAATGAATGATAGCTTTGACTCTCGCCTAAACGGGACACTGATATCAGTTTGTTGAAAACCTTGGAAATTATTTAGGATTGTATGTTTTAGTATTTTCACTTGTCATTCCTACTTGCTATGTGCTTCATAATTTCTGAATTGTGTATGAATTTGTATTGAACCATGTTATTTTCTGTTATTAAATTGTAGTTTAATTTCGAATCTTCATTGTTGGTCTAACTTGATTTGTTTTTCTAATGAGATAAATCCCTAATGGATTTTCACCATTAGACTAACATAATATTGTTAGATCTCGAAAGATAAATATTGTAAATGCAACATCTAGCTGTTCATCAATTGATGACACCCTAGACTAGTGTTTTACAATATGAAACAAGAAGATTGTATAAATAAGATTACTTTGACTCTCGCTAATCGGAGCATCATTGGATTCTTATTTAAAACGAAATTATCCTAATTCCTCTTAGCTTATTCATTTCGAATTAGCTTAAAGACATATCATTGGATGAATGGTCTATAAATCATATAAAGTCTTAATTTCTCTTAAGAAATTAGATGACGCATATGATTATATTCCCGGAATTCTATCCCAAAATGATATAAATTCTCAATCTTAGATATCTCCTACTTGTATAGGCAAATCATAGAGTTAGATTAGTAGTGGTGGTCCAAGAAAGAATTACTAATTATACAGTTACACTTTCACAAGTGTTTCATAACCATTTTCTTTCAATGGATTCAAACTATATGAGTTTAGTATTCTGTGACCAGAATCCACTTGCACTATTCTAAGAACTCTTTGATGTAACTAACTTAAGTCATCAAAAGATTCAACCACATATTTTAAGGCATTTGTATCTTGTTCATAGTGGTTTTGACAAGATCATTCTCTGCAAAGAGTTAATATGCCTATATCCACTGAAAGTAATTTCATCTCATTCGCAGATGGATGTACATTCAGGGGTGGATATGAGTTTTCGTTGTATTCTTAAAACGATCACTCTAGATTTTACCGTACGCAAAAGAAATTTGAAATGTTTGAAAATTTCATGAATTTCTAGCAATGGTAAGTGGTTAAAGATCTTGGGAACTGATAGGGGTGGAGAAAAAGTTAGTAGATATGCAGTTCAAAGATCATTAATTTGATTTTGAATAATATCCAAACTTACCTCCCCAGAAGAAATTCGAGTTGCATATTGATGATTAGTTACTAGTCGTTGCCTAAATCCTTCTATGGAAATAAAATTTCAGAATGATGTAATGGTTGTATACTTAATGTAAATCATTACTAGATTCATGGATGACCTAATCGATATCTTAAGAAAAGCTAGAACTGCTAACCCTGGTTTGCATGTTTGTTAGCTATTCTAAGTGATTAGGGGTGGAGCATCCCATAGTCATTAGATAAGAAAGTGTTTGTTTAAACAAATACCACCTTTTCTAAGAAAATGACTAAGTCTGAAAATAAAGTAGCAAATAAAGGAGATATTTTTTTTCTTGATTCCAAAAGTGTTCTATCATCTTATTTTACAAGATGATCCCACTGCCTCTGTTGTCTTAACACAACTGAAGAGGTCTATACCATTTAGTTCTCTTTGACATAGTTCACGGTACCTTGTTGTAGTGGGAGAGTTTCTAGGAACTCACCTTCTTGGAAGACACTAGTGATTAAAATCCATTGTGAGTTTAAACAAGTAATGGATTGTCAAGATAAGAAACTAAGAAGAAAGCCAAGAGAACTATAGTTTGATCCATTCACATGGAGTAACCTAAAGTTTTCTATTACAAAGGACATAAAAGAAAATTTTCGTTTATAAGTCTATTCAATGGACTTAACAAACTTCCTGTTCCTAGTATTATAGGTTTGAGTTTATCTAAACCTATGGCTTGTGGTATACCTGTAAGTACTTACTCTAATGCAAGCAACTTACTTTAGTAAGATGCTGAAGCATTTTCTTTCTAATGGCAATCTATAGAAGCTTCACAACTTCTTAGGCATAGATTTTATCTAAGGATAAGTCTCAACTATTCCAGAAAAGATAAAGCCATGAAAGAATTTCTTATATCAACAGTGAGAGGTCTTAGATATGCTTTTGTATGCCTCAGACCAGACACCTGCTGTTGAGTGGGAGTAATGAGTAGGTATCAGATTAATCCAGGAGAAGAACATTGGAAGACAATCAAGTAAATCTTAAGATTAAGAAGAGGAACTATATGTTAGTCTATAAGGGTGTGTTTAAAACTCTTAGACTACACCATATCAGATTTCGAAATTTGCCTATGTGCTAGTAAATATTTCTGATAAGATGGTGGTTACTCTGGGGGTGGAATAGTGATTTTGGAGAAGTGTAAAAACCTATCTGAATTCTCTAGGTCTACCAGATAGGGACTGAATGTTAAAGCTGCAGGAAAGGTACATATTCAGTCTAAGGAAAGTTCTATACATCTTTGGCACCATTCCAAATTACCTTAAACTACTAGTGTTAATTTCCTAATTAACCAAAAGTAGTTGCCAAAGATATAGAATCCAGTATCCCAAGAGAGTAGACATATAGAGAGGAATTTCACATTATCAATGATTTTGTGATTAAAGGAAGAGTAATAGTGGAGAAAAGGTTGTGGTTAGTTCAACCTTTCAGATCCTATTACGAGGAGTTTACTACTACTACACTTGATTTGTATATCAAGGTGTTGAGATTATTTGAAACGCACTTTTTGTTTTATATTAGTGCAAGTGGGAGTTTGTTGGGTTTTATGCCCTAAATAAAACTCATTTCAATATAATCAGATTTACTTATTAATATAGATCAGAAATAACATCTAATGTTGCATGGTTCACATGATTTATTTCATGATTATATGTACATAATGTATAAATTCATCTGAAACCCTTTTCACATACTTGATCCTGTTTATTGTGCCGTCAACACATTGGAAAGTAAACATGACTATGTGAATAAAGTTTCCTAGATTTATCAGACACAGGGTTTTACTGATATGATAATCTACAACAAGAGTTTACTTGTATTTGGAGAAATACTATGTTCTTTCCAGAGTATTGGTTAAAGTAAAGCTCAGGTTGGATGCATGGAGTATGCATCGGAAGGGACCGATATTGAACTTTGACTTAGATTTAATTAAACTTACCGTAAAATCTATTCAAGTCAATATCGCCTAGTTGATCCTAGATCAAATGATCTTAATCCTGTTATGATTAGGCTCAATCTTGAAAGGCTATTCGTGTTCCTTGAATTGTTAGTTAAGCCTACTTTTAGGTCAGGGTGATACGTACTTTTTGGGAACACGGTAGTGCAATTGAGTGGGAGCGCTAGCATAAACATGGAATCTATAGCTTCTATCTGGCGAATAGTAAGCAAAGGATGATCACCTTCGAGCTTGACCAAACGAAAATAAATGGTGGAGATCTCATTTCACATAAGCTGAAATATCATTTATACGGGGTCAAGTGTTTTAAGGATAAAATACATAGTAGGGTGTTACGGTAATTTAATCCCTTTACTGTGTAGATCATTCATATAGAGGATCATTGATCACATTAGGATTATAACAATGGATAACTAATGATGTGTCTATATGGTGGAACATATAGAGCATTCTATATACTGAGAGTGCAATTCTAAGTTCTATGCGTGGATTGAACGAAGAATTAATAAGTTAGTGAATTTTAGTGCTAAATTCTTGATCTACTTATTGGAAGCTCGTTATATAGACCCATGGTCCCCCCACTAGTTGAGATAATATTGCTTGTAAGACTCATGTAATTGGTTTTGATTAATCAATTATAATTCACAAGTTAGACTATGTCTATTTGTGAAATTTTCACTAAGTAAGGGCGAAATTGTAAAGAAAGAGTTTATAGGGGCATATTTGTTAATTATGATACTTTGTATGGTTCAATTAATAAATATGATAAATGACAATATTATTTAATAATTATTTATAATTATTAAATAGTTAGAATTGGCATTTAAATGGTTGAATTAGGAAATTGACATTTTTGAGAAAATCAGATACAAAAGGTGTTAAAATTGCAAAATTGCAAAAACAAGGCCCAATCCACTAAGTGTATGGCCGGCCACCTTTGTAGGTATTTTAAATTGATTTTTTCATTATTTTAATGCCATATAATTCGAATCTAACCCTAGTGGAATGCTATAAATAGATAGTGAAGGCTTCAGGAAAATAAGACTTTTCTTCTGACACTTTCTGAATCAGAAAAACTGAGCCTTCTCTCTCCCTATCTTTAGCTACCACTTCTTCTTTCTTCTTCCTTTGAATTTCGAAATCCTTAGTGATTAGAGTAGTGCCCACACACATCAAGTGATACCTCAATCATAGTGAGGAAGATCGTGAAGAAAGACATTCAGCAAAAGGAGTTTCAGCATCAAAGATTCAGAGAAAGAGATCCAGGTTCAGATATTGATAATGCTCTGCTACAGAAAGGAATCAAGGGCTAGATATCTGAACGGAAGGAGTCATATTTTTCCGCTGCACCCAATGTAAGGTTTCTTAAACTTTATATGTGTTTAATTTATCGTTTTAGAAAGTTCTTATTTAGGATTTTAATAAACATACTTGTGAGTAGATCTAAGGTCCTGGTAAAATATATTCCAATAACTGGCCTCAGAGCCATGGTAATTGATTTACTTGCAAGAAATTTGGACTTTAAAACGATTGTTTGTATGTTTCTTGGATGGTATCATGTTGTATTGAGTGTTATTTGATGATTGATTGATGTTTGTAAAATTTTCGTGAAAAATAATTGCGATTTTATCTCTGGAATTATTTTTATTGGATAGTATGGAAAAAAATTAAGCAAGTTAGCCTTTACAGAACTTAATTTGGATTTTATTTGAATTAGTTATGATTTTTTGAAGATTTGAAAAAATCGGGGCTGTGCTGATATTTTTCCTGCGATCGCAAAACTGTCCGTACAGTTCACAATTTTTTCGTTTTTTTTCGATTTTTCATGCTTTTTCATGGAATTAACTTCCGATTTTTTGTATAGTTTTGTATTTATACTATTACTATTCCTAATTCAATTCTAATTATCATTTTGAATTAATTTAATATTTTTTAAATTTAATTCAAGATATTAGTGTAATTTGAATTTGAATAGAATTAGTATCTATCTTCTTGCTTAAAAATCTATCTTATTTTAAAATTTGATTATATCTTATCTTATTTTAAATTTAAAAATAACATATTCATAATCATGTAATTTTTAAATGATATAATATATTTTGCTAATTTTTTTTTTTAAATTTTGTTATTTTATTTATTTAAATTACATTTAAAATTTGAAAAAGATATTTATTTATCTTTTCTAATTTTTTATTTAATTTTTATTTATAAAATAACATTTAAAATTTAAAAGTAGTTAGCAAAATTTTTTTTTGAAATGATATTTAGGTTGGTTGAAACCTAATTTTTCAAAAATTGTAGGTTTAATTTTAAATTTAATTTTTTTTAAAAAAAAAAAAATCGTATTTTTCAAATTTTTTTTTAAAATTTTCGAAATTTTTTTTATTATTATTTAATTAATTTATTTCGAAATTAATTATTTAATTTAAAATTAAATAAATCCTACATCCAACTATCCAGCTAACCTTGTTGCAGGAGTATGTGTTTTAGCTTGTTTGTAAGTTTTCAAAACCTATTATTACTTGATTGCAAATAGCCATGGTTACTTTTTGCCAGATCTAATGATCTGATGGCTCCCTTGGTCAAGTTAATAATTTGTAACAGGTATATTTACAATCTTCTTTCATCTGTGTATGACCTAGCAACATGATAGGACCCATCCAAAGTGTGCCTGTGTGAGCCTATGTGTTTAATTTGATTATAGATACATATAGGTTGTTGTTGCTAAAATAAATTATCATAGTTCCTGATAGAATTTATTTAGGCCCATTTAGTTATTGGGCTTATTCAATTAATAACAGTTGTTCTTATTAAGGTTAAATTCCTCTCTTTTGGGCCTTGTGTGAGAGTTGGGAGCCATAGAAGTGGGTACGACATACTGAACCCAGCACCCCCTCACATGAACCACTCCAATTGTGAAGGCCCATTTGCCTGATTTGAACAACTGTACTAAGTTAATTACACTAGTTTAACCTAATAAAATTGATTAGCAACATAATTAATTTCATTTATTTTGAAATTAATTTAAGAAAATTATAGTTTAAAGAATTTTTTATTCTAAGCTAAATTATATGTATTTTCTTGTATTTAATTAAATATAGAATTATAACCATCTAGATTCTTTCTGGAACTTAATTTAAATTTTTCATTAAATATTCTTATTTAAGTTGATATTTAATTATCTACAACTAACCAACTTAAATCTGAATATCTTTTGAATTTCAAATTTTAAAATTAAGTTGAGGAATTTTAGGCATTGGTTATTAAGATTCTTTAGATATTTTTTAAGTTAATATCTTTTCGAATATTAACATAAAATGGAATATTTTCAAATTAAGTGGTTACAACTTAATTTTTAATATTTAATTAAATTTAAATTTGAAAATATTTAAGTTCTAGATTTTTTCTAATACAACTTAAATTAGATATTTTTTCAAATTTTGTGGAAAAGATACTTAGTCAAATAAGATATTTTCTACATAGTTATTTCTAGACTACTTATTATTTCTAATATTAAATAGGAAAATATTATACATTGTGAAATTAATTCTTTAAATAATTAATTTTGGTACAATTTATTTTAAGTATATTTTTTCCTAGTATTAAACTAGAGATTAATAATTAAGTCTTCTCTACACTTAATTATTTATTTCTTGAATTTAATACATTTAATTAATTTGAAAATTAAATATCTAAGTTGATTTTTATCATCATACTTAAATATTTCTTTTTCATGACATTTAATTAAATAGAAAATTATTTTTAGTTGAAATTTATTTTTTCAACTAAATTTAAATAATTTTCAAAATATATTTTTTCTTTATTTTATTAATCAATTTTCGAAATTGCATTTCTTAAATGCTAGAATTTCGAATTTTATCTTGAAAAATAGATTAAGTTGTAAATTAATTATTTATTTTAATTTATTCTTGGATCAACTTAAATCAATGATTTTTTCATTTATTGATTAATTTAAAATAAATTGAATTAAAGTATATTATTAGAAATTGAATTAATTAGTCAAAGGAAAATCTAGATAGATGATATTTTTGCTTGAAGTATTTTTCTAGTGTATTTAATTAAATAGAAAATTAATATTTAAGTTGATTTTCATCATCATACTTAAATATTTGAAATTTTTCTTATATATTTAATTAAATAGGAAAATTATATTTTTTGTTGTAAATTAATTTTGGGCCAACATTAAATTAGAATAATTTTTCCAGGATTAATTTTTTATTTTAACATGTATTTTCGAAAATTGTATTCTTAAATACTTTAATTTTTCGAAATGCAATATATATTTATAGAAAATTAAATTTGAGTTGTAAATTAATTTATATTAATTTTGTAACAACTTAAATTGAATATTTTTCTAAATATTTATTGGAAATTATTACTAAGATGGAAATAATTCATGTTATTTTTATATCCATCTAAGTAAAATTTATAAATATTAAATTAAAATTTATATTTAGAATTTTTAATTCTAAATTGGAAATTTTAAATAAATATATATTTAAAATAAATAAATTAAATAAAGAGAATCAAAGAAAATACAACTCACTTTAAATAATGAGCTTGATTATTATTAAGATATTCGATCTTCATTGTTGGTCTTACAAAAGTTAAATGTTTTCAATATAACCTCGAGACGCTAGACTTCGTCCTCCTATGGATGGTTATTCGTTGAACGCATTTAACACCGTAAAATTTCATTTGATAAGTGTTTTGTGAGTTTTCGTCTCTATTTAGACTCTCCCCTACGGTGACTACTTAGAGATAAACTCATAAAACATGAAACAATGGTGGAAGCTCATAAAATGAGAATAACCTTGACTCTCGCCTACCGGGACAACGTTGGATTCTTATTTTGATCGAATAAAAGGTTGCTAGAATGGTTTCTATTTTAGATGAGCTGACAACTCTATTCAATAAATGATACTTTGACTCTCGCCTACCGGGACACTGTATCAGTTTGTTGAAAACCTTGGAAATTATTTAGGATTGTATGTTTTAGTATTTTCACTAGTCATTCCTACTTGCTACATGTTTATAATTTCTGAATTGTGTATGAATTTATATTGAACCATGTTATTTTCTGTTATTAAGTTGTAGTTTAATTTCGAATCTTCATTGTTGGTCTAACATGTTTGTTTTTCTAATGAGATAAATCCCTAATGGATTTTCACCATTAGACATACATAATAATGTTAGATCTCAAAAGATAAATATTGTATATATGACATCTAGCTATTCATCAATTGATGACACCTTAGACTAGTATTTTTACAATATGAAACAAGAAGATTACATAAATAAGATTGCTTTGTCTTTCGCTAATCGAAGCATCGTTGGATTCTTATTTATAAACGAAATTATCCTAATTCCTCTTAGCTTATTCATTTCGAATTAGCTTCAAAACATATCATTGGATGAATGGTCTATAAATCATTTCATGTCATTATATTTTCTCTTAAGAAATTAAATGACGCTTATGATTATAATCCCGAAATTCTATTCCCAATTGATACAAATCCTCAATCTTAGATATCTCCTACTTGTATGGGCAAATCTGACTTAGAGTTTGTATTAGTAGTGCTGGTCCAAGATAGAATTACTCATTATTTTTGGTATAAATTTAAGTCTTTGACTTTAATTTTAAATTCCAAACAGAAATTTTCTTATATTTCTAATTCCAGAATACAATACAGTTACACTTTCTCAAGTGTTTAATATCCATCTTCTATTAATGGATTAAAACAGTATGGAATATGAGTTAGGTATTCTGTGACCAGGATCCACTTGCAGTATTCTAAGAACTCTTTGATGTAACTAAACCTATGTCATCATAGACTCTACCACATTTTTTTTAATCTATGGCATTTGTATCTTGTTCATAGTGGATTTGACAAGATCAATCTCTGCAAAGAGTTAATATGCCTATATCCACTGAAAGTAAGTTCATCTCATTCGCAGATGGATGTACATTCAGGGGTGGATATGAGTTTTTCGTTGTATTCTTAAAACGATCACTCTAGATTATACCTTATGCGAAGAAATTTGAAATGTTTGAAAAATTTCATTAATTTTCTAGCAATGGTTAAAAACCATTAAGGTAAGTGGTTAAAGATCTTGCGAACTGATAGGGGTGGAGAAATAGTTAGTAGATATGCAGTTCAAAGATCATTAAATTGATTTTTGAATTATATCCAAACTTACCTCCCTAGAAATTTCGAGTTGCATGTTGATGATTAGTTACTAGTCGTTGCCTAAATCCTTCTATGGTAATACAATTTCAGAATGATGTAATGGTTGTATACTTAATGTAAATCATTACTAGATTCATGGATGACCTAATCAAAATCTTAAGAAAAGCTAGAACTGTTAACCATGGTTTGTTAGCTATTCTAAGTGATTAGGGGTGGACCATCCCATTGTCAATAGATAAGAAAGTGTTTGTTCAAACAAATACTACTTTTCTAAGAAAATGACTAAGTCTGAAAAACAAGTAGCAAATAAAGGAGATATTTAATTCTTGATTCCAAAAGTGTTCTATCATCTTATATAACATATGATGATCCCACTGCCTCTGTTGTCTTGTCACAACCGAAGAGATCAATACCATTTAGTTTTCTTAGACATAATTCACGGTGCCTTGTCGTAGTGGGAGAGTTTCTAGGAACTCACCTTCTTATGACTTGGGAGACACTAGTGATTAAAATCCATTGTGAGTTTAAACAAGTAATGGATTGTCAAGATAAGAAACTAAGAAGAAAGCCAATAGAACTATGGTTTAATCCATTCACATGGAGTAACCTAAAGTTTTCTATTACAAGGACATAAAAGAAAATTTTCGTTTATAAGTCTATTCAATGGACTTAACAAACTTCATGTTCCTAGTATTATAGGTTTGAGTTTATCTAAACCTATGGCTTGTGGTATACCTGTAATTACTTACTCTAATGCAAGCAACTTACTTTAGTAAGATGCTGAAGCATTTTCTTTCTAATGGCAATCTATAGAAGCTTCACAACTTCTTAGGCATAGATTTTATCTAAGGAAAAGTCTCAACTATTCCAGAAAAGATAAAGCCATGAAAGAATTTCTTATATCAACAGTGAGAGGTCTTAGATATGCTTTTGTATGCCTCAGACCAGACACTTGCTGTTGAGTGGGAGTAATGAGTAGGTATCAGATTAATCCAGGAGAAGAACATTGGAAGACAATCAAGTAAATCTTAAGATTAAGAAGAGGAACTATATGTTAGTCTATAAGGGTGTGTTTAAAACTCTTAGACTACACCATATCAGATTTCGAAATTTGCCTATGTGCTAGTAAATATTTCTGATAAGATGGTGGTTACTCTGGGGGTGGAATAGTGATTTTGGAGAAGTGTAAAAACCTATCTGAATTCTCTAGGTCTACCAGATAGGGACTGAATGTTAAAGCTGCAGGAAAGGTACTTATTCAATCTAAGGAAAGTTCTATACATCTTTGGCACCATTCCAAATTGTCTTAAACTACTAGTGTTAATTTCCTAATTAACCAAAAGTAGTTGCCAAAGATATAGAATCCAGTATCCCAAGAGAGTAGACATATAGAGAGGAATTTCACATTATCAATGATTTTGTGATTAAAGGAAGGGTAATAGTGGAGAAAAGATTGTGGTTAGTTCAACCTTTCAGATCCTATTACGAGGAGTTTACTACTACTACACTTGATTTGTATATCAAGGTGTTGAGATTATTTGAAACACACTTTTTGTTTTATACTAGTGCAAGTGAGAGTTTGTTGGGTTTTATGCCCTAAATAAAACTCATTTCAATATAATCAGATTTACTTATTAATATAGATCAGAAATAACATCTAATGTTGCATGGTTCACATGATTTATTTCATGATTATATGTACATAATGTATAAATTCATCTGAAACCCTTTTCACATACTTGATCCTGTTTATTGTGTCGTCAACACATTGGAAAGTAAACATGACTATGTGAATAAAGTTTCCTAGATTTATCAGACACAGGGTTTTACTGATATGATAATCTACAACAAGAGTTTACTTGTATTTGGAGAAATACTATGTTCTTTCCAGAGTATTGGTTAAAGTAAAGCTCAGGTTGGATGCATGGAGTATGCATCGGAAGGGACCGATATTGAACTTTGACTTAGATTTAATTAAACTTACCGTAAAATCTATTCAAGTCAATATCGTCTAGTTGATCCTAGATCAAATGATCTTAATCCTGTTATGATTAGGCTCAATCTTGAAAGGCTATTCGTGTTCCTTGAATTGTTAGTTAAGCCTACTTTTAGGTCAGGGTGATACGTACTTTTTGGGAACACGGTAGTGCAATTGAGTGGGAGCGCTAGCATAAACATGGAATCTATAGCTTCTATCTGGCGAATAGTAAGCAAAGGATGATCACCTTCGAGCTTGACCAAACGAAAATAAATGGTGGAGATCTCATTTCACATAAACTGAAATATCATTTATACGGGGTCAAGTGTTTTAAGGATAAAATACATAGTAGGGTGTTACGGTAATTTAATCCCTTTACTGTGTAGATCATTCATATAGAGGATCATTGATCACATTAGGATTATAACAATGGATAACTAATGATGTGTCTATATGGTGGAACATATAGAGCATTCTATATACTGAGAGTGCAATTCTAAGTTCTATGCGTGGATTCAACGAAGAATTAATAAGTTAGTGAATTTTAGTGCTAAATTCTTGATCTACTTATTGGAAGCTCGGTTATATAGACCCATGGTCCCCCCACTAGTTGAGATAATATTGCTTGTAAGACTCATGTAATTGGTTTTGATTAATCAATTATAATTCACAAGTTAGACTATGTCTATTTGTGAAATTTTCACTAAGTAAGGGCGAAATTGTAAAGAAAGAGTTTATAGGGGCATATTTGTTAATTATGATACTTTGTATGGTTCAATTAATAAATATGATAAATGACAATATTATTTAATAATTATTTATAATTATTAAATAGTTAGAATTGGCATTTAAATGGTTGAATTAGGAAATTGACATTTTTGAGAAAATCAGATACAAAAGGTGTTAAAATTGCAAAATTGCAAAAACAAGGCCCAATCCACTAAGTGTATGGCCGACCACCTTTGTAGGTATTTTAAATTGATTTTTTCATTATTTTAATGCCATATAATTCAAATCTAACCCTAGTGGAATGCTATAAATAGATAGTGAAGGCTTCAGGAAAATAAGACTTTTCTTCTAACACTTTCTGAATCAGAAAAACTGAGCCTTCTCTCTCCCTATCTTTAGCTACCACTTCTTCTTTCTTCTTCCTTTGAATTTCGAAATCCTTAGTGATTAGAGTAGTGCCCACACACATCAAGTGATACCTCAATCATAGTGAGGAAGATCGCGAAGAAAGACATTCAACAAAAGAAGTTTCAGCATCAAAGATTCAGAGAAAGAGATCCAGGTTCAGATATTGATAATGCTCTGCTACAGAAAGGAATCAAGGGCTAGATATCTGAACGGAAGGAGTCATATTATTCCGCTGCACCCAATGTAAGGTTTCTTAAACTTTATATGTGTTTAATTTATCGTTTTAGAAAGTTCTTATTTAAGATGTTAATAAACATACTTGTGAGTAGATCTAAGGTCCTGGTAAAATATATTCCAATAGTGTCTATATCGTGGAACATATAGAGCGTTTCTATATGACTGAGAGTGCAATTCCAAGTTCTAAGTGTGGATTCAATGAGGAATTAATAAGTTAGGGAATTTACTTGGTAAATTCGGTTCGACTTATTGGAAGCTCGGTTATATAGACCCATGGTCCCCATACTAGTTGAGGCCATACTGCTTGTAAGACTCAGTTAATTGATTTTAATTAATCAATTATAATTCTAAAAGTTAGACTATGTCTACTTTATGAATTCTCACAGTTTAAGGATGAAATCGTAAAGAAAAGGGTTTCCAGGTTTAATTATTAATTAAGAGACTTTGTATGTCTAATTAATAATTATTTTAAATGACAATATTATTTAATAATCTATTTTAGTTATTAAATAATTAGTTTTGGCATTTAAATGATTAGAATTGGAAAAATGGCATTTTTGGAGAAATAGAAATAAAATTGAGGAAACTGCAAAATCCAAGTGAGGCCCATTTCCCTCTATGGCCGAGCACTCCCTTTGTGTTTCCCAATTATTATTTTCATTTTTAATTGCCATGTAATTGCTAATCAAAGCCTAGCTATAATAGGAAAGTGGTGGATCACACTAAATAAGGCAATTAATCAATTACACAGTAAAAGAGGAAACTATTTATTTGGAAAGTTGTGCTCTCCCTTTTCCCTATATAAAGCAACCTTTGTGTCTCTTCTCTTGCATGCTATCAACCACGAAATTAAGAGAGAAAAATAGAGAGAAATTTCGAAATCCTTGTGAGATGAGTAGTGCCCACACACATCAAGTGGTATCTCAATCATAGTATGGAAGACTATGGAATTTCTGCATCAAAGAAGATCCAGGTTCAGATCTTGGTGATGCTCTGCTACAGAAAGGAATCAAGGGCTAGAGATCTGAACGGAAGGAGTCATATTATTCCGCTGCACCCACTGTAAGGTTTTCTAACTTTATATGTGTTTATTTTCATTGTTTTAGAATTCATATTAGGTTGTTAATCCAACATACTTGTTAGTAATTCTAGATCCTGGTAAAATAATTTCCAACAAGTCCCTCCCTCTACATCTACAACACTTCGAAAGCTAATCACGAGCCATTGTGCACCGAAGCCAAGATGCTTGAATAGTAACCCAAGGGGACACACCAAGTTCTGAAATAAAAAGAAGAAAAACAAAGCTATTTAGCCTTAGCTCATGCCTGAGAAGAGCCATTGCGAAATGCCATCGCTAAAATCGAAAGTGATACAACCAGAAGAAGTCCACCGTCATGACTCTCACCATCTCGAGAAACCGGAGATACCCACGCCCATTGCCGTTGTTGTCTTGTGCCCAAGAGAACGACTTCAATTGCAACTCCCAACCGACGAGAAAAGACGACTTGGAAGAGATGTCCAACCACTGTGGCCAGCCGCCAAATGCCGAAAAACGCAGGCACCACTGAGCAGGTCCTAAGGAGTGAGACCCAACACCCACACAAACCATCCAGTACCAAAATCCACCAGAAGGGAGCTCTGCCGTTGCACGAAAAAGAACTAGATGCTGGGCTCTTGGACACCACTAGCCCATAGTCGGCTGGCGGCACCCATGGGAGCATAAGAAACCTTCAAAAAAACTAGAATGAGAAAAGAGGAAAAACCTTAAAAACTACAGAAAATGAGTTAAGCTTAAAATGCTTTGATAAAGGGTTTAGAGTAGTACTTATTGATTTAAGGTGGCGTTTGGTTGGAGATAATGAAATGGAATGGAAATAAAACAATTTTCATTCCATTCCTTTGTTTGGTTGTATTTAAAAGTATTGGAATATCATTCCAATGGAATGACCTTTCCACCATTTTGGTGGAATGACTATTCTATTTTGAAATGGAAGAAAAAACTATTCTAATGTAACAATAGAAAAAATTTAATGATTTTTATATCAATTTTTTTTTATGCATTTTAAATTTAATTCTATTCTATTCCCATTCTTATTCTTATATTTTTATTTCTCACAACCAAGCGCTACCAAGATCATCTAAAATAAAAATGTTGTGATTTGATGAAATTTATTTAGTTTTATTGAAGTTTTTGACTTTTAAAATTGTTTAGATTGTTGCCCCATGCCAATCTACACAATTGGGCCACGTAACATCCTTGAGAAAAATGAAATCTCCATAAGCACTTTTCTCCAAAGAAGCGATGAGAAGAGTCATTTTCCAAAAATATATTAAAAATAAAATAAAATAAAGTAAATAAAACCAAATATCTCTTCTAATTTCCTGATATCTGCACCCTCTCTAGAAAAAATTCCTCTTTCTATTTATTTTTTTTTTTTCACCACCACCGTCGTCGTCGTTCAATCCATAATCACATCATCGATTTCTTTTCGCCCAAATCGGTCTCTTAAACTTCGCTCACTCAGCGCATCTTAGCAGCCGCCGCCGCCAATTTTTTTGTCCCACCCCAAACAACCACTCCGTAAAACTTTCGCCGGCGGTGGGTTTCACCGGAGATTATTCGCGTGAAGCGCATGATTGTCAGGCTTCACACTTTTATTATGTTCATTTGGTATTGACCCAATTAGTTTGGCTCTTACTATCCTTCTAGGTGAGCATCTCTTTTTCGTAGTTTCTTCCCTCCTCTCGTTGTTTCTCGCTACCTGCTGCTTTGGTCCTCCGATTCGCTAATTTCTGTGTGTTTTCCTTGGGAGTTAGGGCTTTGTGGTATCGGATTTGTCGTTCGTTTTCCATTCTAGGGTTTGTTTGTTGAAGTACATGGAGGGTTTTAGCTTTCCATCTTTGCGTTTCGATTTTAGTAAATTCTTATTATGATCTATTGCTTGTTTGGATTGATTTGTACGTGTGATTGGATTTCTTGGCATTGATTCGTGTTTCGATTAACGTTCACCATTTTTTGATGCTATCGTCTTAGAATTTGGTTGCCGTAGCTGGTTCCGCTGTAAGTGATTTAGGTGGTCATACTTCCCTGAGTGTTTTACAGTCAAAGGTTAGTAATGAATTTGAATTTTGTTGTTTTACTGGTTTCATATTAAGCTGGAATGGAATTTCGCTCAAGGCTAACTTAGACGCTTTTGCTGTTGAGAAAATGTGTGTGAAGAAGAATACGGCAAATTTTTACAAGTCATAGTAAGGTTCTGGAATATTTGAAGAAAGAGGAGGAGGTGGATGGATACTGGATATACTTTGATGGATAATGGGCATGCTTCATTTACTTATTTTTATAAGACATTTTCGGATAATTGTGTCTTTTAATGCATGTTTTGGCGTTAGTTCTACACTTCTTCTAGGTGTTTTGTGGGTGTATATTGTTCTTTTTGTTAATTTTCTGGAAATGGTATGTCGCTGTACTTACCAGCATTTTCTTTGTTGTTATCCAGATCTTCTGGTGAGACTTTCTGATAGACGGCAGGACTAGTACGGGTCAATCAATTACGCCTTTCTTGTTGATGCTTTAAATGTTTATGGCATGAGAAATTAAGTAAATAATTTAGTTATAACTTCCATGTGAGAGATGGCATTTTTTAGAAATTTTTCCAGTGAAACAGTTTCCCCTTGTGACCTGGAAGAAAAAAATCAGGGGACGAGTGTAAGCAGAATTCGCAGTTCAGCAGGTAATGAGGATGTAGATGTCACATCAAGTGAAAAGGAATTTGATATAAACATGGATGCACCAGATCAAAGTGAAGGTGAACTGGATGATGCTATTAGGTCACAAAATGAGGCAACTGTTAATGATGGTGTAATAAGTTTAACAAACTCGCAACCATCTGGGAGGAGAAGTGCTGTGGCTGGAAAATGGGGTTCAACCTTTTGGAAGGATTGCCAGCCTATGCACTCGCAGAATGGTTCTGATTCTGGGCAAGATTCTGACGGTAAAAATGCAGATGGATTGGAATATAATTCGTCTGATGACAGGGAGCAGAGATTAGATTCAGAGGATGATGATGGGCCAAAAGACACAACCAAGGGTCATCAAGGCCCTTCAGATGTCCCTACAGATGAGATGCTGTCTGATGAATATTACGAACAAGATGGGAAAGAGCAGAATGATTTGATGCATTATAGAGGGTTTCCTCATTCTATGGGGTCTAATTCTAAGCAACAATTAAAGCCAGCTGCAGGGAATAAGAATACTGCAAGATCTTCTAGAATATTGAATGGCAGTGAAGATTTTGGCTATGACGATGACAACAATAATGACGATGCTGATTATGAAGAGGATGAAGATGGTAATTCACTTTATTCTCCTTTGTAATTTTAGGATATTGCTGCATTAGTGCTGCTCACTCTAGTCCTTGGGTGCTTGTGAGGACATTTGGCATGGAACTTATGAACTCTAATTATATTATTGTTCCACTCATGAAGATTTAAGACTGAATTTATCCTGTGTGATGGCAGAAGATGATCCTGATGATGCAGATTTTGAACCTGATTATGGCATTACCAACGAACGCACATTGAACAAGGTTTGCGACTACTGCAATATACCATATTATTTTATTAATGTGATTCTTTTCCTACTTTTGTACTCTTTGGATGAAGCTGTCAAATCCTTGGCATTCGTTTTCATGATATCAAAACCACATTAGAGGGGATTACTCTACTTCTATGTTGGATAGTACTACACAAACTACAAATTATGCTTGAGATTCATTAGTTTTTGAATGGGTATTGAGGGTTCTCAAATTATATGGCAAGAAATGAAACTGTTATATTAATAAAGATGAAAAAAAAAATAAAGATGAAAAAATTACAAATAAATTGAACGTACATGAGGTCATTAAAAATACATGGCATCTTGTTAGAGCAACCAGTCAAAGTGTCAAACATGAACTTTGGCCATAAAGTTAGTGTAAATGTGCAATGAACAAATTACAATTCACACTTTATCAACTTTGTTTTTACGAAGAACAGTCCAATTGAAAAAAAGATAATGATTAGGATTCTCGGTTTGTCTGTGGGCTATGATATGTAGCCTTAACAGCTCGCCTCGAATCCCAAATCAACTATTATCTCAATCTTACATAGCCTTAAGTGCCAAACCAACAACCCAATTATACTCAAAACTATCTAGTTTACTCATGATAACTTTGTGCCACAGAATATTTGGTTCGTTTGGAATTCCTCACAACAATTTCATAACAATTGATTTATTCTTTGAATTCAATATCTGAACCACCTTTTACCCTAAGTTGAGAAGCGCTTTCTCACGCAATAAATGAACATTAAATTTTTTGTATTAATGTATTCTTATTACTGGATTGATCATTACACTGTAAACTTTCTAAAGGAAGGCTTTGATTTCCTTTTACTCTGAGCCATTATTCAGCCTTCGTGAAGCCATTCATCTAGTTGTAGTATAGCAGGTATCTTAGCTGGCTTGTTGGGTAATAACTTCTTTATCTGCAGTTTGATTTTTTTTTTTAATGAATTAATCTCAATGTAGTTTTGGTTTCATATTTTTGTATTAGTCTTGCTCCAGTATATTTTCTAGTGGAAGGCTCTGATGAATCATTGATGAGTCAACCTTGACTTTGTGGTATACTGTAATCTTTGATATTACTTTTATTATGTAATTGCTTTTTCCTTGTTTTGTTAGGGTGATTGTCACACATTGCCTTGTATAATTTCTGCTGATTAATAATGCAAGCTTTGATGTTTTATTTTCTCGCAAAAGGATAAAACTTTTATGACTTAATTAGAGTAGCGAAAATAAAGGCAAACACTGGACTTTTAGGCTGTTGTCTGCAGCAATTTTAGCCATTTTTTGGGCTGTATGGTTAGAAAGGAAAGAGAGGATCTTTGAAATTACAGAAAATAATGTAGAGGATGTGTTGTGGGAGAATGTCAAATTCTGGGTTGCAACTTGGGTTTATAAGACCAAAGGTTTTGTTGGCCTCTCCTTTGTAGATCTCAACAGAGAGTGGAGATGTATATTGCGATAAGATACTTCAAATTGGCTTAGGAACTTTGTTGTTAGTTGTTACTTGTTAGTTTTTTTGATGGACGTCGTAGGCTTTATTTGTTATAGGTCTTGTTAATGTGTTACGTGGGGTTTTCCTTCGCCACAAGTGAGGCTCCCATGTAAATTTAGTTGTTTTGTTTTGATGGAAGTCCTAGGCTTTATTTGTTATAGGTCTTGTTTTTATTGTTTTGTTTTTGTGAGTTCCTCCCATTTGTATGTTTAGATATGGTATTGTAATTGGTTGCTTTGTTCCTTCCTCTTCATAATTTCATTGAGAGATAAGATTTACTGATCTATTATTTGGTTGTGCTACTGTGAAAATTTGTTAATCTGCATGTTAATGATGTATTTTTAGTGATACCAGGATAAAAATTGGGGAGGTGAAGAATCTGAAGAAGAAGAAGATGACAGTGATAATGAGCTGGATATGTCAGATGAAGATGATTCCTATTTTGCAAGGAAATCAAAAAGTAAGCAACGTGGTAAAAGTGTACATATTGTTAAATCTACCAGAGAACGTAAATCATACCAAGGGTATGCTCATCAGCGAAGAGGTAAATCATCATTTGAAGATGACGAGTCTTTGGGGGAGGACTCTGAAAGTGATAGTGATGTGGGTTTTAAAAGCTTGAGGAGAGGTTCACATCAGCGAAAAACTAGCGGTCGATCTACTTTGTCCATAAATTCAACCAGACGAAACAATGAGGTACGCACTTCTACTAGGTCTGTGCGGAAGGTGTCATACGTTGAAAGTGATGAAAGTGAGGACGCTGATGAAAGCAAGAAGAAAAATCTCCAAAAGGTACAGTCTAGTTTTGTACTAGTAACATTATTGTTTCTTTTGCTTGTACCTCTTGGTTCTTCACTTGTTAACTACAAGGCTTATGATTTTGATAATACACACGTTTTTTCCCCTTACTTTATAAAATATGCTATGAATTGGGCCTTTGGTGGGTTATTATTTGGAAAAGTACTTTGCATTGCCAAATTTGTAATTCTTTTTTTTTTTTACTGGATGTAACTCATTGATGCAAGTTTCATTTTTAATGAAAAAATCTATTCAAATGCGCAAACCCCTTCTGAATAATTTGTAAACCCTGTTACTGAAATTTGATAGAGGTAATTGCATGTATTGGGTTAAAAGATATTAAAGGGACTAATTAATAGAAACAGGTGGAGATTTTGGGTTTGTGTTTCTGATGCTACATAATCTTGATTGATAAGATTTAGTGGATACCCTTTTTCGCTGGTGTATGACTTGCTTATCCTATAAAGATATAATTGGCACCTTATCATCTTTTTATTTTATTTTTTATTTCGTTTAACAGACTTATCAGCATTTTATTAATATACAATCTGTTTCTTTTTAAATAAAGACGAGGGGATATGGGTGAGATGAGACCTTAGGGTAGTACAGATTTTTCCTTGTCTTAAGAACAAGAAATGATCATAACGGGAACCAGAAGAAATGTGAAACTTCAAAAGAGAAGGAAAGACAGTTATATGACAGAATAGAGAAGAAGACGTGAGATGCGTGCCAAATTCTTATAAATGTCACATATTTGGTCACATGCTTATGCATAGTGTATCACTTCCCTACCTTTTCTATGAAAAAAATAGAAAAAGTGGTAGTTCCCTAAAGTTTCAAAAGCTTAGCCTGCTAGAATTTGATGTAGACATATTGTTCTGATGAAGTTGTTTGATCTGGAGATTAATTAAATCCCTTAATCAACTGATTTTACTTTTGCAAATTTTATTAGTTGCTGCATGATTTTCTTCATCAAACCAGGCTAGTTTGTATGAAATTATACTTTTGTCTTTTGGGCTGTTTGTGTTGAATTTTTCTTCTGCCATTGGATGACTACAATCATATTGTGTACTTACATTATTGGGTTTACCTTTTCAGGAGGAACCTGAAGAGGAAGATAGTGATTGTATTGAGAAGGTGCTGTGGCATCAACCAAAGGGCGTGGCTGAAGAAGCTCTTAGGAGTAAACGGTCAACTGATCCTGTTCTACTCAGCTACTTGTTTGATTCTGAGCCAAATTGGAATGAGGTGGAGTTCTTGATAAAATGGAAAGGCCAATCCCATTTGCACTGTCAGTGGAAATCATTTTCTGAGCTTCAAAACGTATGTTGTACATTTCTTGTGCTGCTTCTGGGTGTAGTTCTTGTTTAAGCCTTCTTGCACTATCTTGTCAGTTGTAACTTTTCGTTCTTGATGTAGCATTGATGTTTGGCTCTTTCTCCCCCTTCCCCCAGATATTGAAGTTACTTTATGTATTTCTGGTTTATGTTGTTTTGCAGCTTAGTGGTTTTAAGAAGGTTTTGAATTACACTAAAAAGGTAACTGAGGATGTTAGGTTCAGGAAGACAGTCACACGGGAGGAGGTAATACTTTTTTCTTTTTCCCTTTTTTCCTTTTTCTTTTCTGAATGACAGACTTTGTTTCATAAAGGCAGAATGTTCAGAAGCAATAAAGATGTATGTTTTTGTTGGACCTGTGGCAATTCCCATTCTCCTAATGGATGTCAATTATGAAAGCAGTTTTCTGAATTTCCAATTCTTTAATAAATATAAGCTGGCTATTTATTGTGAAAAAGGATAACAAAATCACTTACATTTAGATAAACTGGGTTTAATTGCTATTTGAGGGCTACCCAACTTGTTGGGTGGCGGGGCTCTCCTTTGCCACCCCCACCCCCACCCCCACCCCACACATCATATATGTTAGTATAATTTATTATTTATTCTTTATCCTTTAAACAGTGACTTTTATATTTCATATTCATATAAAGGTATCTATCATTTGGGAAATATGCTCTGTTGATTTGTTTGTTTGTCTTTCAGTGGTGCTTCTAATGGTGTGTATTGTTATCTACTTTTTGTATAATCTATACATGGTGGGATTGGGGTGTGATTTTGATTTTAAAAATCTGGCCAGCTGCCTAGTAGATTGGTTATTTTCTAGCTATTAATATTCCACCACAATGCTGTTTGGAGTTTTTATTGAGAGAAATTCAGCTTTCACCGTCATGGAGTTTGCTGTAACCTGAGGGGTTTTGGTTTTGCTCACGGGATAGATTTAATTTGATTCTTTAAGATGTTGAAAATTGGATGCCAATTTAAGCTATATATGGGGGGATTGGGGTGTGATTTTGTTTTTAGAAATCTGGCCAACTGCCTAGTAGATTGGTTATTTTCTAGCTATTAATATTCCTCCACAATATTGTTCTGAGTTTTTATTGAGACAAATTCAGTCTTCTGTAACCCGAGGGTTTTTGGTTTTTCTCACTGGATAGACTTACTTTGATTCTGTAAGATGTTGAAATTGGATGCCAGTTTAAATTGATATTTAAAGAGATCAGTAACTTTTTAATGGACTTGATTCTGTTCAAATGTTTTATTTCATATCCTAATAATTTATGGGAACTGAGACGTTTTCATCAACAGATGTTGATGAAGATGTATCTTTTGAATTGGATTGTGGCGTAGGTTTCTGATTAGATTGATGTGTAGGTTTCAAATTAAACATAAATAATAACTACATAAAAAAACAATTAGATGTTAGATGTAAAACAAAATAGAAGTTTTAAATTAGACAAACATTAAATTTATTATCCTAGGGTAGTCTTTTAGACCTAAGTCATAGTCTTTAAACCTTAAATTAAGTCTTTTAAATTATATAGGTTTTTTCTTTCAAAAAAAAAATTATATAGGTTTTAATTTAAAGTTACGGTTTTAATTTTATTTCATTTAGTTGTAGGCCCAAAATTATTAAAGGCCCAACAACACATATAAGCCCAATTTTATTTGAAATTGTATACATGAACTGAATCTAAAACGTAAGCCTCAGACCATTGAGGCACATACGTTTTGTGCAAAACCTGATAGACATAAGCCTTAATACTATTTTTTGGGAACCTCAGTTTAAAAAGGGTTCTAAAAGTGAAGCACTTTTTATTAACTATTGTTATTCCTTTTTGCTTAATCTCACATGATTTGAAGAGCTATTACAATTTATGTTGACTATGATGCCCTTTTTTTCTTTAATTGTATGTTCAAGATTGAGGTTAATGATGTGAGCAAGGAGATGGACTTGGACCTCATCAAGCAAAATAGTCAGGTTTGCTTTCAATTTCTTGTTTTGGTTTGTAAACCAAAGTATTCATTTCCTTGGTGTTTCCCCTTTTATTTAGTTCTCTATAATTGGTTCAATTATCTCTCAGGTAGAAAGGATAATTGCAGACCGCGTTAGTAAAGACAGTTCCGGAGATGTAGTACCAGAATATCTAGTCAAGTGGCAAGGGTTATCTTATGCTGAAGCGACATGGTATATTAAGCTCATCAGAAATTTTTTCAGCTGATGTTTCTGCTGATTGTACTATTTTGATAACTATTTTTCTTCACACCTATAATAGTCTAATTGTTGGTTTGATTTTGGAATTAACATACTAACTTTATTGCATGCTCAGCTGCTTACTAAGAAAGTTTGGTCCATCAGATAAATCTATCGTGTTTGTTTTTCATATTACCACTGCTTTCTTTAGTATCTGGGATTGTTTTAGTTGTAGTAGTGCCTTGGAAGTTGGATGGTTCATACTGATAGAATAAGGGGCTGAACTTCTGGTTGTTTAATGCTGTATGCTTGATTTTTAAATGATTTTGCTAAACTTTGAGCCATCATATGACAATTTTCACCCGCTCCACGAACCCTTAGATTCAAATTCTGATGCAATTTTTTTTTTCTGTGATACTTTTTGAGTTCCTTTTTGCATATTCTGTCTCGTAGCTTGAAAGTTGGTTCATTTTATCTCTTTAATATCTGCAATTGTTTTAGTTGTAGTAGTGCCTTTGAAGTTGGATGGTTCATACTGATAGAATGAGGGGTTGAACTTCTGGATGTTTAATGCTGTATGCTTGATTTTTAAATGATTTTGCTAAACTTTGAGCCATCATATGACAATTTTCACCTGCTCCACGAACCCTTAGATTCAAATTCTGATGCAATATTTTTTTTTTCTGTGATACATTTTGAGTTCCTTTTTGCATATTCTCTGTCTCTTAGCTTGAAAGTTGGTTCATTTCACCTCTTTAATCTATGTGCTTATTACTATTGGAATTTGGAACTAGGGAAAAGGATGTAGATATCACATTCGCCCAAGATGCCATTGATGAGTACAAGGTATTGTTTGTTTGGTCATTTAATTTTTGATGTATTATAGGGACTAGAACTATCATCTCTCACACACACTCACCCAATCACTTGAGCCAGCCTCAAGTGGTTGTTTGGTTTGGTAATAATGGTAAACCATTTTTTTTGAACGAGTAATAAGGGTGAATTTTTATTTATTTATTTATTTTGTGGCAAGTTAATGGTAAACTTAACCATACGTGATTCTTATCATTTATCAATTGCAATCTGGTCTCCCCTGTTACATGTAATATTCTGATTTCGGGCTACCAGTGAATCAGTGATTTGTCAATTAATTAGTCATTCTTGAAATGTGTTGCAACATAGAGTCTACAATGCTGATCTTTTTATCATTTTTTTTTTGAAATGAGACCATATCAAATTAATTTGAACTATTACATCAAAAATTAGGAAGAAGTCCTAATTAATAAGAAGAAAAAAAAATTACAGATGGTATAATAGAGACAATAATACATAGGATTTTAAGGGCATATAACAAGCCATAATTGTAAGTAATATTTCCATTTTCTATGAAGGTTTAAGAACAGAATATTTTTGAATCCTCAACATTTAAAAGCCAAGTTGCCATCAAATGTCTACCTCTATCCCAAAGGGTCTCTGCATTTGTTTCAATTTCATCAAAAATCATATTGTTTCTTTCAAGTCAAAGAGACCACAAAATAGCCTCTGCCTTTGTAGTCCATAACACTTCCATTGCTGTGTTATCTTTATTAATAGGCTGCTCCATTTCCATATACATAGGCCTTATTTCTCCCCTTAAAATTTCCAATCCTATGCTTCATTTCCAGTTTGATTTGTACACAAATTTCCAAAAAACTAAATTATACCCTTTTAAGTCTTCTCCCCCTTTCCATAAGAGCTTTCTCATCAACTTCCCAATTAGTAAATAGGAAGGGAAGAAAGTTCAAAGGATTAATTGGTTGAGAGTTAGTCTTCCTCCCCTTGAAATAGAAGCACCTTTCCAACCGACAAGCTTTTTGGTGGTCACCTTTGCCACAACTGGTTCTCAGTAAAGCTTTCTTGGATTGTCCTCTAAAAGGCATACCCAAGTAAGCACTATACCAATTAATTCTCAACCTTGAAATCGCACTAAACGAATTCAGTTTGTTAATCATGATCGTAATATGATACGCTCCACCTGTGGTTTAGTAGTAGGATAGTATAATACAAGAACCAACAAAGAAATAACAAGAACAGAAAGAATCTATGAGAATTTTATTGAATTAGGCTAGAAGGAACCTCATACATTTGAGAGATTTGCTTCTCTCTATGATGCGATGCTTAATTTATGAATACATGCATGATAAAAATCCCTTAAACTCCCATGTTATATTCTCCTCTCTAATTAACTCAACAAATACCAAAATACCCTTCCCACTAACAATGCATCTTTGTCCAAAACAAACTGCCCCTAGCTCCCTTTCTTATGCCTACCATATGTGAAGTTAATCAAGGTTCTAACATTACAGCTGCCACCTTTTCCTCAAGGTGAAACTCTAGAAATTGTCTATGGATCTCCTTAAAGTGTTCCTAGGTAGCTTTATAGAGTGGCAAGCCCCTTCATTTGAGCAACAACTTCATGTCTTGAGTCGTGCTAGAGTGGCTACAACACACCTATAACACACCCTTTGACTGCACTTGCAACTTGAGGTTTGCTATCAATTGAGGTGGAATAGTGGGCGAGGAATGAGTTGGGCCTTTAGCAGTTGCTTTGCTAGGTAATTCCAAATGGGAAGCAATGGGGTCGATATGCCTCAAGACCTTGAAATGACTATAGTAGCGTGCATCCAATTTTTCATTCTTGCAGACAACCAACGTCTCTTGCCGGTAAAGATGTAGCTTGATGAAAACTAAATCCCCAACCTAAAACTCCACATTGCCAATTTCCTCTTCTGGTGAGCGTGAAGTAGATGCATCTTCAAATTATCAAGGAAAATATCGCGTTCCTCGACCCATTGATCAATCACAAGAACAGTAGTGGATCCTAGTGAGAAATGATCTATTGGTGGAGGATCATGACCAAACAATACTTTAAACGGTGTATTACACTCGAGAGAGGTGTGGAAGCTAGTGTTGTACTAATATTTGCCTGCGGAAGCTGCTTGGCCCAAACCCTGGGTTTGGTTAGAAGCAAAAAATGGGGGTATGTCTCCAAACAAAGGTTAATGACTTTTGCTTGTCCATCGGTCTCCGGATGGTAGCAGTGCTATGATGGAGCTCAATACCTTTGAGTTTAAACAACTCCGCCCAAAAGTGGCTTAGGAAAACTTTGTCCTAGTGAGAAGTTGAGCGGGGAATGCCATAGAGCTTAAACACATTTTTGAAGAAAGCATTAGCCATCACTCGAGCATTAAAAGGTTGCTTAAGAGGAATTTAATGGCTGTACTTGCTAAATGAATTACCACCACAACGATTGTATCCACCCCATTCAAGTTCGTCAGACCTTTAATGAAGTCCATGGTCAAATCCTACAAGACTTGATCAAGCAACAAGAGGGGTTGGATTAGCCCAAAGAGTGACATTGCCTAATGTTTGTTGCGTTGACACACATCACATCGAGCGAAAAACTCTGTCATATTTTTTTCATGCCCACCCAGTAAACATCAATCGTCTGTCGTTTGTAGGTTTGAGTCTTTCTAGAATGCCACTAATTTATAGGCGGTCAAAAACTATGGAATAAGGGATGATGTGGTAGAGATGACTTGAAGCTTAAGAACCTTACTGAAATAAGCGATGGGGCGATTGTTTTGCATTAGATTTGCTTTGATGCCATACCTCGACGCATTTGTCTCCACCTCAAAAAGGCTGAGTAAAGTTTGGAAAAGTCAACACTGGTACGAAAGTCGTGGTGAGTTTCAATGCATCAAAGGCATCAAAGTCTGCAGTTGCTGGGGCTATCCAACCAAGCAGATCCTTTTTTATGTTTGTTTGTCAAGGGACTAGCAATCTTCCCATAACCTGTCACTAATTTCTGGTAATACTCCCCAAAACCACAAAGGTCACGCAAGGACTTAGGCTTGGGTTAATCCAACATTACTTGGACTTTACTAGGGTCAACTGAGACGTTTGTGCCTAACATAATATGGCCCAAGTACCCAGTTTGGTGCTGCTTGAACAAGCTATTCTTCTTATTGGCATAAAGGCTTTGAGTGGCCAAGGTCCTCAACACCATTGTCAAATGAGACACGTGAGTGGAGAGATCCGAACTATAAATCAAGATGTCATCAAAGAAGAACACAAAATGTTGGAGAAAAGGCTTGAACACTTATTCATGAGAGATTGGAATGTGGCAGGAGCACTATGGAAGAAGCATTAATAAGACCAAAGGGTATAGCCAAGAACTTGTAATGACCTTCATGCGTTTGGAACATTGTTTTTTTTGGGCATCTTCCGGTCAACCTAAGATTTGGTGATAGCTAGTCTTCAAGTAAGTGCATCTTTGAAAACACTATAGCACCGTTCAATTCATGAAGAAGTTCCTCAATACATAGGATCAAAAACTTAATGAACAACTTTTCCTTGTGTAAGGCGCGATAATCTATGCAAAAACACCAATGCTAAGATTCGATTGGATAATTCTAATTGTTGAAATCTTGCCAACTACCTTCTCAATCTCCTCCTCCTAAATTTGGGGGGTAGCGGTAAGAACGGTCGCTAACCAGAGAGGTACCTAAGAATGATTGAATGGCCATGGAGGCATTTCAAACATGTACTAATTTTGGATTGGCCTCCAAATGATGATACCAATAATATTCCGCAGTACTGTAAAGTTCCACCCAAACTTCTTACCTTCCTACTGTCTTATCTCATGTAGAGATGGGTCACATCACAAGGTTACCTTCTTCCCATCCATTGTTAATCACATGAGTTGCACTTGCCAATGGTGATAAATTTCGCCCACGGTCTCTAAGTCATTGAATGCCCAAAATTACATTAGTGTTACCAAATAACATTAGTGTTGCCAAGGGGAAGAAGAAGAAAATAAGTAATGACGTCCAATTCTTACACAGAGAGGTGAACTTCTTGACACATTCCTTTGTTTGGAGTTTCCTAACCAATCCTTATTTGGACCCCATATGACTCCGTTTGAGCCGTAGGTAGCTGTAATTGGGCAACCAACTCGAAAGTAATAAAATAACTTGGGCCCCACTATCAATTAAAACTGGCAATTGTTGTCCATTAATACTACCTTAATGTTCCATGGTCTTCGACGAAGCAGCCCCACCACGAAACTAAGGGCCACTTCCACAAGTTGAGTCCCCACTTTCTATTCCCTGGCCAAACTCAACACTTCTTCAATTGTCATTTCTAGCTTCGATTCCGCGATCACATCTTGAATCAGGATAATTTGGAGTTTCAGAAACTTACTTTGATGGCCATAAGACTACTTGTCGTCTCATATGAAGCAAACTCCACTAAACTTATTCTCCTTAATCGATTCATATGCCTACAAAATTTCGAGGAATAGTCGTGCGAAGATGGTGTTTAGAGGGCTCAACAGAAGTCTCCTTAAGGCCTTGAGAAGAGAAGCCTCCTGATGAATGGGCAAGACTAGGACTGGTTCATTTACTAGGTGCAATACGATGAGCCTGTACGAAGGCTTGGTTGGCCTCAATTGTTTGAGGGCCAGCTCCCTTGTCTTCTCCAGTTTTAGGATACAAAGTGACCCTTTCAAGAATGATGTTTCCAAAAGAGGTTTAGATATTGATCCCAAGGACAAAGCCAAGCACTTGAATTGGCGCCATTATTCTTGAACATAAGACAATTGTTGAAGCCCTAGACATCTATCTTACACAGATCCTTCATGTGCAGGACAAAATCGACATATTAATAAGGACTGGAGTTTTTCCCAACTCTGAATCTCA
This sequence comes from Cannabis sativa, assembly GCF_029168945.1. Classification (NCBI taxonomy): domain Eukaryota; kingdom Viridiplantae; phylum Streptophyta; class Magnoliopsida; order Rosales; family Cannabaceae; genus Cannabis; species Cannabis sativa. The sequence goes on from NC_083602.1 coordinate 83,226,099, forward strand.
TGGTTTGTGTTCTCCCAACAAAATCAATGCAATGGAGCCCCTTCCAAACAAAGGATCATTGTTTCAAATTGCTCTGCAATACTCAAATGCTGAAGACCAAAGTAACAGTCAACTGGGTAGGCCTGTTGTCCGGGTCTTTACTAGGGAAATGGGCAACTCAATCTTCTGAGGACAACACTTAGATCGACAACACCCTCGCCTTTGCGTGAAGCTCCACCAGTGCTATTTTGCTAATCCCGAAGACACTTGCACACCTCTTGGGCTCTTGCTTCTAGACTTTTGTGATCGACAACCACCTCGTTAGCAATGAAGGCTTGGCCGTTTAACACCAAATCCAACTTCTTTGTTGTTTCAGCCAAACTGTGCTCGTGAGCTTGAACATTCTCTTGCATGTGAGAAATTGTTTAGTTGACTGTAGATATTATTCCCTTAATCGGTGAAATAGCCCCTTTAACCTGTTCAACTTGAGAGGCATTCATCGAAATCGAGTGGTTTCGATACCAATTTGATATTCTCCTTTTGTCGGTTAGTAGTATAGATGGTATAATACCAACAAAGAAATAACTGGAACAAAAGAAGGTTATGAGAGTTTTATTGAAATAGGCCAGAAGTTACCCCATATATTTGAGAGGTTTGCTTCTCCATGATACACTGCTCGATTTCTAAGCACATTCATGATTAAAATCTCTCACTCCAATGCTACATTTTCCTCTCTAACTAATCAAATATCAAAATACCCTTCCCACTCACATTATATAACATTACATGTTCCTCTAACTAGTCAAATGAAAAAATACTCCTCCCACTAACATTACATCTTTTTCCGAACAACTCTTCCCCCTGGCTCCCTTTCTTACTCTTAGCATACGTGAATTTAATCAAGAGTCTAAAACTAAAGTGAACAGAAGAAAGGAGGATAGATACCTTGTAAATCTTTCTCGTCCACTTTATTTATTTCCCCAAAATCTTTCGTAAGAAGCACAAAATCTTAAAAATTCCAATCCATGAGGTTGTGCTTTTTCAAAGTCTTATTTAAGCACCCCTCTTATCCTCTTTCTTTGGTTAGCCACCAACATTTCTTTTAGAATTGCTCCTGAATTTACTAAAATGTGTTCTCAACCACTTTTTTCAATCTTGAGGAAATTGCATTTGAGATTATTTTACAAAGACTTGTTATAAGATCAATCAATTTAATAGTCTTTGATGCCTACAGTGTGAGCAACAACATTAGATTCTATAGGAACCCTCCTAAACAAACAGTTTTTAACAGAAAACCAAACAACAACAAATTGAAAAGCACAAGCCAAAGACCATCTAGGAGGCTTTTTTCCACATGGCCTGCACCAACAAAAGGCAATCAGAAAACAAAACACTATAGTCTCCAACCGCAGCCTATCGAACACCTTGATCCCCTCCTAAAGTGCAAGCAACTCCTCTTCCAAAGCTTTTAGAATGTAAATCTTCTTAGCCACTCCATGAACAAAATCGTGGGCACCAAATTTGTTAAGAATACACACCAAACCTTCTCTAATTACATCCTAATGATCTTAGAAAACATGGTAGCAAGACAACTGTGGTAAGGCCAAAGGCCAAGAAACTTATTTGCATCATGCAAAATCGATATTCTTATTTCTTGTTCTTTACACATCTCTCTATCCAATCCACCATAATTTGGGAAATACGTCTCTACTTCACCCATCTACCACCTACAAAACAAATCTCCTCTACTTAAAAAGTTTGTTATAGAAACTAAGATATGCTTTGATATCTTCTTCTCTGGCCAAGATAGACCGATCCTTCCTCTCAATTTTCAAAATAAAGTTTTTAGATTTCCTTGGGCTCATTAAATAATGAAGCCATTTAGTATTTGCATCAATCTTCCTTTGCCCAAAGGAACTTGGATTTTCGAGAATCCATCGCTGATCTTCGCTAATAGGAGGTGTTTGTTAGAAAATCAATTGCAGAAGAAATGGAGCTAAAGGTAGTTGAAGGTTCCAAGAGGAACTTTGTATGTGCTTCTGGTTGATTGTCTAAAGAATCCTAGAGGATTGCTTTGGTGATTGCTTAAAATTCAAGGAGGCATAGTTTCGAACATTATTGTTCTAGGAGAAAGATCACACTAGGGATGAAAGGATATGTCGTTTTGCTTGGGAAGAATATTGGAGGCAAACAACGAAAGGATAAGGAAAAAGCTTTCTCAGGTTTTTGAGAGGCACCATTTTTATCCTAGCTATAACCAATAAATTGAGAGGTCTCAATTTTCTATTTCTTCTTCCATTTAGTCTGGCATGGAATTTGTCTATCCAATCTGAATAGAAAACTTCTGTCAACTTTCTCATATCTTTTTCATTTTTCTTTTTTTATTTGAAAAGAATCTCCTCGTCACTAGAAAAATCTTCTTTGATTAGTTATTTCTCCCCTTATCTCATAAATGTTTTGCTATACGCCAGCCCAAATTTTTTATTCATTTTGTTTCTTTGCGTGACCAGGAATTATTAAAATTGATGCTCTATCTCAATTGGAGCAATGATACTTCTCATATGTTGTTTTGAAATGCTTACACAAATAAGCTCATGAAAATTTTCATCTCCCTTACCTCAATCAACTCATGCATCATCTCTTAAGCCCAAAATAAGCTTGGTTTGCTTGGAGATTCCAACAAAACCACTGCCAAAGTTGTCAATTTAAACAACAAAAAATATGTCCTTGATGAAAACATATGATTCACAGAGAGATAAAGAAATTCGTTTAATCCATCACTCGCATGTCCGGTTGTTTCTAGTTCTACATGACCGGATCAAGCATCGGTGGGAAAACTATAACCAAAATCTTTTTTTATTTAGCAGTAACTTGAATCACATGCATCTAACACTCTTTTTACTAAGATAGATGTAGTTTTACTTGATGTCCTGTCCTATAACTCCAATACCTCTTACTAGAACCATAGCAAGAAGAGGAGCCTTGAATATGAATCTTTTCCTTGACCCAACCAATGGGATAGAAAATGTGAATGTTTATCATGTATGCTCCTCTTATTTGTGACTACGCATGTCAAGTGTTTTTAGAGCTCTTTTCGTAGTTTACTTCACTGGTTGGGTTCTGATTCTAGTCTACACACAAAAACAAATTCTCACCCAAGTAGGAAGTGTTTCTATATGTTACTAATGCTTGTAGTGTCATCTATGAGCAGGCACGTGAGGCTGAAATTGCTGTACAGGGAAAATTGGTAGATCCCCAGCGCAGAAAGAGCAAAGGTTAGTATTTCTTTGGAGTTTAAAAACTTGAATGATGGTGTGATCAAATTGGAATGGCCTATAAAAGTTCCATTGGCATTCTTTTCTAATAAAGATGTACAAAAGTAGGTAAAATACATTCATTTTGATGCTCGTACATCACTTTGTGATCATGCCATTTCTTGTTTAATGACAATACTTATTTATTTTTCAAATGAACCAAAGTTTTATTAATATAGAAATATGAAATATAAAGGACATGTTAGTACTGTACAAGGAAAGATAGGCAAATTTTTTGGGTAATGTAAATACTAACTTTATTTAAATGTGGTAGTACATGCTAAGTGTGCACTTATTCCATACGTTGGTTTGCTAACTGTGCACTTATTTCCATACATTGGTTTGCTAAACTCAGCTTATTTCTACTTTAATTATCTTTCAACTATGCTTTTAAGAATTGTATATATGTCCAGAAGTTGGTTTGTCATTTGCAAGCAACAAACATAATACTTAACCTTTGAGCATTTTTTATCTTTAGCAAGTTTACGGAAGCTTGATGAACAGCCTGAATGGTTGAGGGGAGGAAAGCTACGTGATTATCAGCTTGAGGGTTTAAATTTTCTTGTCAATAGGTATGCCTTTTTACTCAGAACTGTTTTTTTGAAGATTAAGTGTTACTGTAAAAGGATTATCGTTTGGCAGTTATCTGTTTAAAATCTATTTCTTTCTGCAGTTGGCGAAATGATACAAATGTAATTTTAGCTGATGAGATGGGTCTTGGTAAAACTGTTCAGTCAGTATCCATGCTTGGGTTTTTACAGGTGTAAATGTGTTTATTTTAAATTTGAAATTGGAGGTCATGAGTTTTTTCTTTAGAGTTGGAACTGAGGTCAAGGTTTTGCTTGTTCTCTTTACAGAATGCTCAACAAATCCATGGGCCATTTCTTGTTGTTGTACCATTATCCACATTGTCAAACTGGGCAAAGGAATTTAGGAAGTGGCTTCCTGAGATGAATATTATTGTATATGTTGGTACTCGTGCAAGTCGAGAGGTGAGTCATGCTTTTCCATTGCATGTATGTCACACAGACATATAATGTAAATATTCTAATATCGTCCCCATTATGTTTCCGAGAAAAAATATTTCTAGTAAAATTGGCTTAATAGTTTTCTGTTGGATGCAGGTTTGTCAGCAGTATGAATTCTACAACAACAAAAATGTTGGGAGGCCAATAAAGTTTAATGCATTATTGACTACATATGAAGTAGTTCTGAAAGATAAAGCAGTCCTTTCAAAGATCAAGTGGTGCTATCTGATGGTTGATGAAGCGCACAGGTTAAAAAATAGTGAAGCACAGCTGTATACAACCCTTTCGGTAGGCTAATCTTGGCAATCGAATTTACAACTACCCATTTTATTTTCCTTTTCAAATTTAGTTTGTTTAACATTATTTAGTGCTGTAATTGACAGGAATTTAGCACCAAGAACAAATTGTTGATAACTGGTACTCCATTACAGAACAGTGTGGAAGAGTTGTGGTAAATAGTTTCTCTTTTCCACTGACAGAAATATAAGCTTTTGCGTGTGTTCCCAATTGTTGTTAATTTTTTGTACATGCATGTAATTTACTCATTTAGCAAAATAATCCAGCTTCTTTGGTGTTGTATGGGAATAATTTCCCGGCACTGATTGTGATTTTGATGAGCACATAGACCAAATCAAGCTGTTTGACGAGTTTAAACTCTCTTTGCTTAGTTTATTTATTTAATTTATACACAGAATTCCTTTTATCTTTTAAATTTGCAGAACCTTTGAATTATTAAATTTGAATTTCTTATCTCACTCTGAAAATATTTGGCATCTTTCTTTATTTGGATAGTATGAAGCAGCTACTACAGTTTCTAGATATGCTAAAATTTTGATGGTTGGCAACTGTTTTTGTTAGCTGACATAGTGGAAACGTCATCTGGTGTCTGAATATTGTATTAAAAATATATTTTTTTTCCCTCTTTCTTACAATATCGCTAAGTCTTCTATTCTCTTGACCTTTATTAGATTTTTAGTTATCATAATGTTTGTGTTTGAACTAGCTTCAATTCCCAGATGCTGTTCTTCTATGAATTATTCATTATATTTTTTTTATTATATATTATAATGGGCATAACATAATTGCAGAATTGCAGCTTATATTGTAACTGAAAATAATATAGAAAGGAGACGATGGAAATAAAGAAAAAGGGAGGGGGATAAAGTCCCGAAAGCCCTTACTTTATTGATTATTTGATTTCCAGAAATAAAATAAACTGTGTGTGTGCTTATATATAGATATAGATATATTATATATATGGAAAATGAGATTTTTCTTATGTATTATTATGTCAGGTATTTCACTTGCCTGTTTTATACTTCTGCAATTTTTAGACCAGCATTTCATTAACCTTATTCGGGTTTCTTTGGTTCCAAAGAAACAGCTTGAGAAGTAGATCTTGAGACTGAAAATTATATTGGAAAGCCGAATTTATTTTTATGTGGATGAGGGAAACTTTGCTTAGTTTGTCATATGATTTGCCTTTGTACTTTTGCTTATTGGTTTTTTGTATTCACCTTTTGTTCTTATAGGGCCCTGCTTCATTTCCTTGATCCAGATAAGTTCACGAGTAAGGATGATTTTGTTCAGAATTATAAGAATCTTAGCTCTTTTAATGAGAATGAGGTATACAACTTATCTTGCCTAGTCATCATAGAATCATTTTGCTTAGGTAGTTAATACTGATTTCTTTTAGCTAATTGTCTATACCCTGAAATCAATATTTGCATTTGAATATGTATAGCTTGCTAATCTTCACACGGAATTAAGACCTCATATTCTCCGAAGAGTTATTAAGGATGTAGAGAAATCTTTGCCTCCAAAAATTGAGCGAATTCTTAGGGTTGAGATGTCACCACTTCAGAAACAGTAAGTCATACCGTCGCTTTTTAATCAGGAGTCTCTTTGATTAATACCAGTCAATTTACTCTCTCTGCATGTCTAATGCCAATCTATTTCATTTAGGTACTATAAGTGGATATTGGAACGCAACTTCCATGATTTGAACAAAGGAGTTCGTGGGAATCAGGTATGTGTGTTACAAATATTCTTAGAAAAATTTAGTGGTATTATATGTCTACTCTTTGGGTATGTTTGGTTGGGAGGAATGAAAACTCAGAAATAAGAAAGAGAATAGGAATAGGAATAGAATAAAATATATTATAAATAATAAAGTTATAATTTTTTTTCATCTTGCATTAGAATGGTCTTTCCTCATTTTTTTTTTAATGGAATTAGTCATTCCACCATGGTGGTAAAGCCATTCCATTGAAATGGATTTCAATACCTTAAAATGCAACCAAACTAAAGAAAGAAATGAAAGTCGGCTCCTTTCCATTCCATTTCATTACTAGGGCTGAGCATGGGTTGGGTTGGCCGGGTTGAGGGTATTTTAATGACCCAACCCAATGACATCGGCCTAGAGATTTTTAACCCATTCACATTTTAAATTTTTTATAATCCAACCCATTACTCTTTTCCTGGTGTTCCCTTGAGGTACTTAGGAATTCGGTAGACAACATCCATATGTTCCTCTTAAGGGGTTATTGAGGAATTGGCTAACAACACAAAGCACTGAATTAGTTTTCTCACAAGGCATTGGTACCTTTCTGTATCAACTTTTATTCCATTTGTCTGTGCTCCACGTTTGGTATTGAGGTCCATAGGTGTGTCAACATGTTTGCATCCAATCATCCCTATTTCCTGTAAGAGGTGAAGGGCATACTTTCTTTGATTGACTAAGATTCCTTGGCTGGATCTTGCTCCTTCCATCCCTAAGAAGTTTCTTAATTTCCCTAGATCCTTAATCTTAAATTCACTGGAAAGGAGTTGCTTGAGATGAGTAATTTCCTCCATCAAATTTCTTGTAACCACAATATCATTGACATAAACTATTAAAACTATTATCCTTTCACTTGTCGAGTGCTTTAGAAACAAAGTGTGATCAGACTGGCATTAAGTGTAGCCATCAACCTTGAGAACCTTAGTAAACCTCTCAAATCAGGCTCGAGGGAATTGCTTGAGGCCGTAGAGAGATTTCTTTAGTGTGCACACCTTCCTTTTGTGAATCTATCCTCAAATCCTGGAGGAATGTCTATGTAAACTTCTTCCACAAGGTCGCCGTTAAGAAATGGGTTCTTTATATCATGCTGGAACAAAGGCCATTCTTTGTTTACAACAGTAGACAAGAGAACCCAGATAGTATTTAACTTAGAAACTGGAGAAAATCTCTCTTGATAATCAATACCATAGGATTGGGTAAATCCTTTGGCAACTAAGCGGGTCTTGAATCTTTCAATTGTTCCGTCATCCTCATGTTTGATTGAGAAGATCCATTTGCACCCAATTGTGCATTTGCCAAGAGGAAGATCTGTAATGATCCATGTTTCATTCTTTTCAAGTGCTCTAAGCTCTTCCATTGAGGTAGCCTTCCATTAAGGAATCTGAATGACTTCTTAGAACGAACTGGGAATTTGAACTTGGTCCAAGGAGGTGATAAAAGCTCTATATGTAGGAGATAAGCTTGAGTAACTCAGATGGTTGCGAATGGGGCATTGAGTGCAAGAACAGACCCCTTTTCTATGAGTAATGGAAATGCTAAGATTGTCTGGCACATTTTCTTCTATAATAGGCTCAGGTCTAACATCTTCTCGTGTTTGTTCAAGGATGAATCAGATTAAATTAGATTATTGACCTTGTTGAGTCGCATAGTGGCTTGTTCAATGCTTGCTGGTTGCTTTTTTTTTCTTGTGTAAACATGGACTTTTTTGCTTGGGATATGGAAAGGGCTTGAAGGGATTTTTTTCTTCTTGGCTCATTTGACTCAATTGAATGGTGAGGTTGGACCTCTTTGCTTGGAATATGGATAGGATTTGGAGAGATTGGATGAGGAGTTCTTGGCTCATGTTAGTCAACTGATAGTTTGGAGCATCAGAAACAGGAGTTGGTGACGTTTCTTGAAAAATGGTGCTGCGAGTAGTTAAAGGATAATTAGAAGTATAGTCAATGAGAGAAAGAAAGTCCCAATTTTGTAGTTCATGATTATGGCTCTCCCCCTGAATTACATAATTGGTGTAATAAGATTGTTCTTCAAAGAAAGTGACATCCATGGAGTGGAACAACTTTTTGGAAAGAAGGCAGTAGCATTTGTAGCCTTTTTTATCGGATTAGTAGCCAAGTAAAATACATTTGGTGGTGCGTGCATCAAGTTTTCTTCGATGTGAGGAATGGACATGAACAAAAGCAACACAACCAAAGACGTGAAGGGGAATTTAAGATACAAGATGTGAGTGAGGGTATGATTTAAGGAGGACTTGCAGCGGTGTTTTGAATTTTAAGACCTGTGACCACATTCTGATTATGAGATATGTGGCAATGAGGACTACTTCACCCTAGAATCTTTTTGAAACATGAGATGAAAAGAGTAAGGAGCGAGCTATCTCAAGAAGATGACAATTTTTGCGTTCGGCCACGCCATTTTTTTTTTTGAAAAAGAGAAAGGGACCTCTTGTCTTAGACAGGACCCTCCCCGTTATCTATTGAAAATCCTCACTTGTTGCATAGGAATACCTTGATTACAAAATTGCCCAAAAACAAATTAGGCCAAAAACAACAAAACTACTGCTAATACATCAATGATTTTCATTCTCTACATAAATCTAAAAATGACAAGACCTCAAAAAATCTGGTCTTAAATACCCAGGTAGCTGCCCAGAACTTGACTTTCTCCCACACATCCGCTTCTGAACTTGTATTACCTTCAAAAATTCTAGCGTTTCTTTCTAACCACACAACCCAAATTATTGATAAGATCTTCGTTCTCCATAACTTTGTTCTACGTTTACTGCTAATTAATTTGCCAATTGGCATTTGTGGTACCGAGCTTGGCATAACCCACTTCAACTCAAATTCCTTTGTCAACTTGGTCCATAATCGTCTAACAAAATTACATTCCAAGAACAGATGCACCATTCGGGGGACATACACAGGTAGGGCTTTACAACAGACGCACCATCCAGGGTACATACATAGGTAAGGCTTTCTCTTTTGCATCTTATCATAGACGTTCACTTTGTCTAAAGACACAAGCCAGCATAACATTTTAACTTTTGAAAGTGCACAACTTGTCCATAAGATTCTCGTCTAGCACAAACCAGCTGACCCAAATTTGAAGTAAACTAGTTAAAGGCTGATTTTCAAGAGAAAACCCCTGAAAGATCTGGCTTCCAAATACGACTATCATACGAAATATTTACCACTCTAACATGTTTCACCTTTTGCAATAACAAAATAAGACTTGGACCCTTACGCTCCAGTAGATTCCTTCTGAACTTGACGTCCCAGCTCTCTACCCAGCCACCTGGCAACCCTTCATCAATAATCAGTTTCTTTATAGACAGTTTCTTTATAGACGCATTCCTACCTGTAGATTTATTGCTAAGTCAAGGAAAGCCTTTATCAGAGAAGAATCTCCAAGCCATACATCTTCCCAAAATTGAAACCTGTCTCCTCTTTCAATTTTGATGTGTACCAGTCCAAGATATTCATCATACATATATGAAATATCCCTCCATGGACCTTTAAGAGACAATCGACATCCTTTTATGCCACAGCGAATTTGGTTCTAGAGGAAATATCCACAATCATTTCATTAGCATACTTTTGTTTCTCATTTCCAACCTCCCAATGCCCAAGCCACTCTCATCCCGAGGTCTACGGACCTCCTCCCAAGCCACCAAGTGATCTCCACCCGCAAAATCCGCACCCTCCCAGAAAAATCTCTCATCAATTTCTCCATAGCATTGGTGACTACCTTTGGAGCTTTGAACATGGAAAAGTAATAAATGGAAAAGGATGAGGATTGAGTGAATGATTGTGGAGAGATTTGAAGGAGCCACGTGTGCAATCTCATTTATTGCCAAGTAATAAATGGAAAAGGATGAGGACTGATACTTCTAGGTAGGGACACTAGAAGTATCAGTCCTCATCCTTTTCCATTTGATTGTTACTGAAAATCGACTTACTCCACAACTTAATATTTTCTTTTACCATCTTAAATTTACTCATAAACTTGGTCCCCGACCATCCTGAATCCACTGCATCTTTCCACCATACCTCAAAAAAATTGGGGAAAGAGTTGTGATCCAACCATTGGTTACGAAACCGGAACAGAGCAGGGCCCATTTAGGGGGTTAGGAATTAAGGACTATTGGGTTGTGATTAGAGACTAGTCTCACCAACATTTTTTGTATGAGAGAATATGATATTCCATTTATTACTGATTAAGAACTGATCCAGTATGCTACAGATGGGTACCGATCTTTAATTCGACCAAGTGAACCTTCTGTTGTTGAGTTTTGGATCCATTAGCCTCAACTCCCGAACTAAATCATCAAACATTTTCATACTTTTAGTACAAGAATTACCATTTAATTTTTCTTCAACTCTTCTTACCACATTTAGGTCTCCCCCCCCACCCCCCCCACACACACACACAAACACACACACAAACACCATGATTCACCACAAATTGAACTCAATCCTGCTGTTCGTCCCAAAAATCATTTTTAAGTTTATAAGAACAAGGCCTAAACCCCTGAAAAACCATCAAGGGTCTTAACCTTCAGCTTGAATCAAAGATGAAAATGAAAAATCACCCACCATCCTGATACTTCTAGTGTCCCTACCTAGCCATCAAAGTATCTCCCGATCTCCCTATTGCTGGATAAGAATCCAAGCTTTGAAACGGGACTGCCAAACACTCCCAATAAAGCTTTTGTCCACCAATTCTCTTTTTATTTCTTATAAAATAATCAAATCCGGATTAACCTTACAAATTGTTGCCTTAATCGCTCTTCGTTCTCTCTATCCCCACTGCCTCTAATATTACGGAGGGCGTTGGACATTGTCACATGCCTACATGCGCTGGTGTGTGGCAGAGCTGGCAGCGGGTGATGGTGGCGGCACGTGCGACTTTACTGGGCACCGGAGCTTGGGGTTTACCGATTGGAGAAAGGTCCCTGGGCCAGAGGTGAGAATAGAAAACCACTCTAAAATGGTTTTTTAGGATTTAAACCCAAAAGTACCAAACCCTAATTTGAAAAAAAGGCTGAGGAAAAAGAGAAGAAAAAATATTGAATTTTGAGCTTCTATTATTGCTTTGATACCATGAAGAAATTGAGAATGAATTTATTCTTATTATTTCAGTAGGAGAACAAGGGTAAAAATATACAAATTAAACCCTAGAAAATTCTAGAAAACAGAGATTTCATCAAAAATATAAATACAGTTTGGAAGATGACTGAAACTAAGACTAGTAACTAGCTTGAATTCCTACATGCTCCTGTTAATTTGATCATTTTTATTTCGCAAGATCTACTGCTTAATTCATTACACAATTATCATGCTTCCTTTATTTTTCTACTTATACTATCCTTTTTGAGGTCATCCATTATCCATCAATACAATAATTACCCACATACCCCTCTACTATCTATATTCTATTATCCTTTTTCAGGTCATCCATTATCCATCAATACAATAATTACCCACATACCCCTCTACTATCTATATTCTATTAATATACTGGGTCTATCATTTGCCCTTCTTTACTTCTTAAATTATTCTTCTTGATCCATTCTAACCTGTTTGTTTTCAAATGATTTTGGGTTTTATTATTGAATTTGCTTTGACTGGGAATTTAATGTATATATTTTATGGGTGTCTTTGTAACTTATTAAATATAATATAATGCCCAATGATTTAGATCAGTAGTTTTGTTTCTAGAGTTCCTGATTTCATAAATTAATGTCGTTTAGGAACACCATTATTGTGATTCTTGTGTCCATGCTGTGTTGGTGTCTAGTGGAAACGTTTACCTTAAGTAAAATTTCATCACTCCCTGTCAACATCATAGTGTGGTTCTAGCTTTTGTATGAAGCGATTTCTGAAGCATTTCTGCATAACAATTATTTTCAGGTTTCACTTTTAAATATTGTGGTTGAGTTGAAGAAGTGCTGCAATCATCCCTTCCTGTTCGAAAGTGCAGACCATGGTTATGGTGGCGACTCAGGAACCAATGAGAGCAGTAAACTTGAGAGGATAATCTTGAGCAGTGGGAAGTTGGTTATACTTGATAAGCTGCTTGTTAGGTTGCATGAGACAAGGCATCGTGTTTTAATTTTTTCTCAGGTTTGTTAAGATGCTATTTTGATTGATATGTTTTTTGACAGATTGCTTAAAGCCATGGAGCGTAAAGTGCAACACTTGTTATATACTTAAACTCCCGCTTTGTTTTCCCCTTGCATATAATTGGCTATGCAATGTTACCATGTCTCCTACTATATTCTAGGAAGTCTAGTGTCTCATAGTCATAACTTACTGTAAAGTAGGACACTGTCTAAGCATGTCAAAAAGTGTTTGTGAAATCAATCCCAAAGCCATAATTTTTTATTTTTTTATTTTATTTTATATTTCAAAAAAGCCATACTTTTTTTGATGTACCATAGTTCCAAGTATTAGCAACATTGTTTTCTGTTATTTTGTAATAATATTACTAACATAAATCAAAATGCTTTTCAATTGGCATGTTAGACCAATATGATTTATGTGTTCCTAGTATTCTTGTTCCTCACTTTATGTTCTCTTCTTGAACCATCAGGTAGTTGTGTTTCAAGTACATGGCTTTTTTTTTTTTTTTTGTAGGCATTTAAGGACTTGTTTCATTTCTTCATTTGACATTTAGTAGAAGAATCCTAAAGTACATTGTTTTTTGTTGGTATCTAAGCACACTGATTTCACTTTTTCCGTTCGACATTCAATAGAAGAATCCAAACTGCTTTTTTTTTTTTTGGTAGACATCAAAGCAGTATAAGATTTATTTTCTTTCGTTCTATGTTCAGTTGTCAAAATTAGCAACACTTAGATGTTATGTTTCTTGATGCTACAACTTTTGTTGATAAGTAAAATTGAGCATGAAAAAATGATTTTTTGGTTTCTGAGGCTATTCTGTGAGAGTTCTGATTTATTTATTTAAAACAGGCGAGACTTGTTTATTTACTTTCTTCTTAGAAAGAGAAATATAACGCCAATATCAGCCCAGATATTTAAAAGGCATGTTGTCGATGTTCTGTGTTGCTGTATCTTTACTAGACTGTGACTATGTGCTTGCAGTATATTGTACTGATAAAAGTATTTACTGATGTCTGATGATTAAATTAATAATACTTATTTATTGCAGATGGTAAGAATGTTGGATATACTGGCTGAATATATGTCACATAGAGGGTTTCAATTTCAAAGGCTAGATGGAAGCACTAAGGCTGAACTGCGTCAGCAAGCGATGGATCATTTTAATGCACCTGGTAGTGATGATTTCTGCTTTCTACTTTCAACCCGGGCAGGTGGCCTAGGTATCAACCTTGCAACAGCAGATACGGTTATCATATTTGATTCGGACTGGAATCCTCAAAATGACCTACAGGTTTTGCTTGAAATGAAATCTCCATCTAAATTTTTAATTTCTTTGCTATTTTATGTTCTTTGTTATGGTGTTTTTCATTGCAGAATAAAATCAGAGAAAATGGTTTTACTTAATTATTTTGCTCATTTTCAGGCAATGAGTAGAGCTCATAGAATCGGCCAACAAGAAGTTGTGAACATCTACAGATTTGTCACAAGCAAAAGTGTTGAGGAAGATATCTTGGAACGAGCTAAGAAAAAAATGGTTGATGGCATTCTCTTCAAAATCATGACAAATCATGTGCTTTATATGTATTTGCATTTGTTTGAGGCCATATAGAGTCTAAGGGATTTTGTTTTCTCTCAAAAGTTTCACTTACATCTCTGCATGTATTATTAGGTTCTTGACCACCTGGTGATCCAGAAATTAAATGCAGAAGGCAGATTGGAAAAGAAAGAAGCAAAGAAGGGGAGTTATTTTGACAAGGTATGGGTCCTGTGGGAGTGTGTAAATTGCTGTTTATTTTCCTAAATTGATTGGGGGTAGCTCAAATGGAGCATGGGGTTTGCTGCCAGAGTTTGCGTCTCTCTTGGGTACCACAATTGCTATAGTTTTCTGGTCCCCAGCTATTGTTGGGTTAGGCAGGGAAGATAGTTTTACAAAAAATGTAATGTAGAGTCTCTATACTATTCTTCTCTCCATGTCTTCTGAAAATTTCATTTTCTATAACCATTGTAGAATGAGCTTTCAGCTATTTTGAGATTTGGGGCAGAGGAACTTTTTAAAGAAGAGAAGAATGAAGAAGAAAGTAAGAAAAGGCTCTTGAGTATGGATATTGATGAGATTCTTGAAAGAGCAGAGAAGGTGGAAGAGAAGGAAGCTGAAGGAGAACAGGGCAATGAATTATTGAGTGCTTTTAAGGCAAGATGATTCTATGCTAATTCGTCATCATTTTTCTCCTAACTTCCTCATTGTTATTTTCCATGTGTTCTTTTTCTTGGTTACGTAGTTGATGATCTAATACTTTCACGTAGTTGCTTCTGCTTATATTTTGCACCGACTTACAGATTTTTGTGTTCCATATGGAAGTTTTTCATTTCTTGATTATATAATTTTTCAGGTTGCCAATTTTGGCACCACTGAAGATGATGGAAGTTTCTGGAGTCGGTGGATAAAGCCTGATGCTGTAGCCCAAGCAGAAGTATGAATCTCTTTGCTTTCTTATATTGTTTAATCATTGTAGTTTGTTTGGAGGTTTAAGTTGCTTACTTTTAGATTTTATTTGTTTGTTTATTTTTATTTCTTATGAAGTTGTTTTGTTGTGAATGATTTTACTAATTAATCAATTATCAAAATTTAGGAAGCTATTGTTCCACGTGCTGCAAGAAACACTAAGAGTTATGCAGAAGCTCCTCAACCTGAGCGAAGTAGTAAACGAAAGAAGAAAGAATCCGAGCCACTGGAGAGATCCCAGAAACGGCGCAAAGCAGACTATTCAGCTCCTGCAGCGCCTATGATTGAGGGAGCATCTGCTCAATCAAAAAGATGGTCCTGTGGGAATCTGTCGAAGAGGGATGCATTACGTTTTTCACGTGCGGTAATGCTCTGTTGAATTTTGTAGTATTGTCATTTTCAAACTTCGATAAGAATGATGGCTTTTCTGAATCTGCTAATTGTGATGACTTGTCCTGGAATTTTTTCTCATAAACAAAATGTTGTCCGTTAGTGCCATTTGGTTCTCTCTCTCTCTCTCTCTCTCTCTCTCTCTCTCTCTCTCTTCATTTGAAGCAAACCTCAGGCTTATATTAATGTAGAAGAACTATATTCCAAAAAAAAAAGTTGTAGAAGATCTTACTTAAAAAAAAAATAGAACAAAATTGCGAAGAATTATGCCAATCTTTGCTTAGATCAGAGAAAGGGAACTTAAAACAACTTTTTAGCTTGGTTTCCAATTCAATGGTAATTAAGGAGGTCTATTCTATTCGTTGGTATTGCACTACATAATTTTGAGTTTCTTTAGACGTCTAAACCATAGTCTGAGAGAAAAGGGACATTGTAGAAATAGGTGATTGTTGTCTTCCCTGCTCTTATTCCACATAACACGCCACCGTGGGGATAAGCACACAGTAGTTTTTTTTCTTGCTAGCCATGAACATTTAGAATAAATACCTTCAACTTAGGAGGCATAGGACTTTTCAAGATGTTTACCCAAGGGAAGTCTTCCCTAATATACTTCTCCCACTATCATGTTAAAAGCTGATTTACAAGAAAAGGTTTCTAAGGGGTTACCCTTCATATTCTTCGATCATTGAAAACTTGACATAACTTTAAGTTTTTGATTCTATGGATTAAACCAATGGAGCCGGTAAATCAATGGTTCATACTTTGTCAATTGGAATTTATGTTTGTCCTAGATTTCTTGCGTTATAAGTCAGTTCATACTACCTTGATTGGAATTTAGGTCCTGAAATTCGGAAATGAGAGCCAAATCAGCTTGATAGCAGAGGAGGTTGGAGGTGCAGTTGCAGCAGCTCAAACTGCTGCACAAATTGAGCTTTTCAATATATTGATAGACGGCAGTAAAGAGGCTGTAGAAGTAGGAAGTTTGGACCCAAAGGTTTGTTTGATTTTTTGTTTTCTTTTTTCACTTAATGATATCTATTGACTTCAACTATCGGATTTTGTATGTTCTTGAGCATTATATAGCTTTCATTATGTAAAAAGTTTATGTGGAATTCATCTATCTCTAGGGCCCCTTGTTGGACTTTTTTGGAGTTCCTGTGAAGGCTAATGATGTATTCTCACGTGTTCAAGAACTTCAACTTTTAGCTAAGCGCATCAGTCGTTATGAAGACCCAATTGCACAATTCCGTGCCTTGACTTACCTGAAACCTTCAAACTGGTCAAAAGGATGCGGTTGGAATCAAAGTATGTGTTGATTATTTTCTTGAAATTCATTTATTTTATTTGATAAAAGAGGTGTTTTACTATGTTTATTATAGTTGATGATGCAAGATTACTTTTGGGAATCCATTACCATGGATTTGGCAATTGGGAAAAGATAAGATTAGACGAAAGGCTTGGCCTTATGAAGAAGATTGCTCCAGTGGAACTTCAACATCACGAAACTTTTCTACCTCGTGCTCCTAATTTAAGAGACCGTGCTAATGCTCTACTTGAAATGGTAATGTTTCCCTTACCATCATAATGTCTTCTCGTTTAAGCTAGTAATCGATTGGAGTGGGGCACTCAAAGCAATTATTATTTTAGTCCAGTATTGATAAAGTTTAAAGTCTATCAAAGTTGTGTTTTTGGAATCTATGTATGTGTGAACTTGCACTTATGATTTTCTAATTTGGCCTTCATCAATGCTGACTGCATTAGATATGGTCTGAAATTTTTGCACTAACTTGTCTGTGTCATGAATGGGTTTTCTCTAGAACCAGCACCATCATGTGCTATGTTCTTTATGGATGATTTTATTACTGGTTCTAGCTGCTATGTTTAAGTTGAAGTCCTTCATGCTGTTATGACTCTTTTCTTTTGCTTTTATATTGCTAGTATTTGTTGACTAGGCTTTTCTTTATTGGTTACATATTAGTTGGTTTGGTCTTTGGATTGCGTGAACTCATTTTGGGTGCATGTGGATCAGGAACTCGCAGCTTTTGGAGGGAAAAATTCCAGTGCTAAAATAGGTCGGAAAGGTTCTAAGAAAGATAGAGGAAATATTCTTAATGTACCTATATCTCAAAGCCGAGCCAAGAAAGGAAAAGCGGGGTCTGTTCTGATTGCTGGTAAAATGAACAAGGACCGATCTGCAAGATCCCAAAAAGTTGAACCACTAGTGAAAGAGGAGGGTGAAATGTCAGATAATGAAGAGGTATATGAGAAGTTTAAGGAAGAAAAATGGATGGAATGGTGTGAAGATGTAATGGTTGATCAAATGAAAACTTTGGGGCGTCTTCAGCGATTGCAAACTACCAGTGCTAATCTTCCAAAGGATAAGGTACGTATTACTTCTGCATTTCTTGTTTTCTTACCCCCGCTGGATACTGCAACTAATAGAATGTTTCTTCGTTTTTTTTTTGTTTTTGTCAGGTGCTTTCAAAAATTAGAAATTATTTACAACTTCTTGGACGGAAGATAGATCAAATTGTTATTGAGCATGAGGAGGAGCCATACAGACAAGACAGTATGTTTTCTCTCATGCTTTGTCTTGTTGATCTTGCATAAAAGCAAATTTGTTGTTAAGTTTCATTTTGTAATTGGGTTATGTGTAGGGATGACAATGCGATTGTGGAACTATGTGTCTACCTTTTCAAATTTGTCTGGGGAGAGACTGCATCAAATTTATTCTAAACTAAAATTAGAGCGTGGTGAGGAGGCAGGTCCTTCCCATGCTAATGCCAATGGGGATTCAAATCCTTTCAGGCAAAGAGGTTACAGAAGTATGGAAAACTTCCCAGGGTCAGAGCCCTTTCTGAAAGGTATAGACACAGCCAAATTTGAAGCATGGAAACGAAGGAGAAGAGCAGAAACCGAGAGTCATATCCAAGTTCAGGCCCCACCTCAAAGATCTTTGAGTAATGGGACCCGAATATCAGACCCCAGCTCATTGGGGATTCTTGGGGCAGCGCCATTTGAAAATAGACGTAGCGGTAATGACAGGCCCTATAGGATGCGTCAAACTGGAATAGCCCCAAAACAAGGTTTCTCATCAGGTGTTCAGTAGGCATGAGAGTAAAGTAGTTTGACAAAAGCGCTTACCTAGTTGCATCAACCGCCTAAGTGATTGACATATTCTCGGGAGATTTTTTCAACCATGGGAATAAAATTTTGCAGATACGTACGGTATTTTGTGACCGAACATTGTCCAGACAAGGATGTGCATTCTTTTATAACACAACCATCGGAGACCAAGTGGCTGAAATAAAAGAGCCAAAGTCCTTGCCAGTTGCCACAAGCAACACTCGAGGAGTCTTGCTTCCATTTTTCCCCCTTCTATTATTTTTTTTCTTTTTTTCTGAAGATGAGTTCAGTTTTAATATGTTTACTTGTATAGTGAAAGTTAAGGAAAGGATTACTCGTTACTCATCTGATGCATGCAACATACATTGAAGAGAACCTGTGTATCCTAACGGAAAGTGTACATTACCAATTTTGCAATAATTTTGGCTAAATTTCATTTCTTGTTATTTGTGTTGCCTTTTATTGTATCGATGCATGAATTTTCTTTGATTCTGTGAATCATTGTCCTCTGCATGTTACTGTTACACTAGGCTAGATCTTTGTCTATGACAAGGTGAAGGGTAATGTAATCTTTCATAGTTTCATTGATAGAATTTTCTGGGGTAGGGCATTTACTTTAGCCACTACCTGTGAGGACTTTAGGTGAATATTATTGGTGGGATACAAAATGCAGTATTTTTAATTACATAATAATAAAATTATTTAAGTATTTCAATCAAACAAATGAGGAAAAATCCATAGGAAAAATTGCACTCTAGAGGCAATGAAGCAGCTTGAAAGGGTAATTCTGAAAAAAAAGTAAAACACTAGAAGATTTTCTCCGCATCGTCTGATGGGGAAAGCAATGTGGGTAGACTAATTGAATTTAATAGAAAATTGTGCTTAAAAATGTACTGCTACTACGAGTCTATTTATATTGTATAGTAAAATTTTTATTGGTCTTGGAGCAATTCTCGCGGATCCTTTTGTTTTTCTTTTTTTTTTTTTTTTGAAGGAAGGATCCCTTTGTTTTTTTAGTTTTGTTCGTAGTTCCTTATAAATTGGCTAGACATAATAAAAAGAAAAAGCAACAAGGCTAATAGTAGTAGCAACCATAATGTGCTTTAGGAATACGAATTTGGGATGTTCAAGGTTCTTGGTTTTTACTTTTGTTTAACATTTTTATTATTTGATAAAATATTAAAATAAAATGAAAAAAAAAATATTATACAACATTAATAAAATTAATCACCTCCTAAGTCTGAATTTAGTAATAATACTTTTCTTCTGAAAACAGTGAGACAATTTATTATTATCCAATAAAAATATTGTCAGTGCCACTTAAATTTTTGTGTTCATGATGTATGGAGATGAAAGTATCAAGGTATGAGTGGAGATGGATTTGTCAGGCTCATCCGATAGTCGGCATTGAGACCATACAACAACAAATTAGCAAGATATATGAAAATTATCACATATATCATTTATTACAGAGTTTTAATTTAATATATTTTTTCATTACTACAAAATTAACAATTAGTATTAATTTAATATATTTTTTTTCAGTACTACAAAATTAACAATTAGTATCAAGAGCTAATTCCACACTATATATATATGTTAAATATTGTGTGAGTTTTCTTGTATTATATATGATATGTGAATGGATGGTTAAATGATGATCATTATTTATATGGTGATAATTTGGTGTGAGAATCATTTTTAATATTCTTAGAAATTTTATAAGCCATTATTGGCGCATAAGTATTTTTTTATCTAACTTATTTTTTTGGAAATATAGTAAAATATATATTACATTGTAATGCTTACGAACACAGAGCTCGAATTCGACATTGAATCCATATCGTGAACCTTGCTGGACTCAACCGCGCAAACCACTTTATTGGCCTTCGAGTATCATGCCCATCCCCTGTGTTTGACGTATGAAAGACCTGAACCTTCGGTCCTGCCCATCCGGTCCTCCTCTTCGTTGGACCCAGCATCATTGGCTCTTTTGCGTGAATACTACGCAGTGAACCTGAAGAGTTTGCCTGACCCAGTCCATGCAAGAAGCCTCGACATCAAAGGCCATGGATATTCTGCAGTTGAAGGGGCTCGGTTAGAAACTGTAACAACCATCTGATGCCTTGCACCACCTCAAAGTACTTTTTCGGGGACATTCGTCCCTTTTTTGTGCTACCGTAACTTGTGTATATGTAGTGCGATAGATAATGGACCCAATAGGGTTTAGGGTCTTTGACCCGTATGAGTTTCTTGAGGCCTAGCTCACCGTAAGCCGTTGTGGCCCATGGGGCTCCACCTAGATCTGCTGGCCACAGTGGTGGTTTAAAGTGACACTTGTTGGAATTTATTTTACCAAAATCTTATTTACTAATCAAGTATGTTGATTATAACATTATGTTACATCCTAAATATGTTGTTATTTGTGATTCTGGCAATAGACACGTGAAATTCGGGTTGACATCAAATGCCCATTAGTAGGCCCATCAATGAAGATAAAGTGGGCCAAGCCCATTTAGACAAATCCTTTCAAGAACGTATCCCAGGTTCACGACCATAGTGTTGGGTTTTATGCCCTAAATAAAACTCATTTCAATATAATCAGATTTGCTTATTAATATAGATCAGAAATAACATTTAATGTTGCATGGTTCACATGATTTATTTCATGATTATATGTACATAATGTATAAATTCATCTGAAACCCTTTTCACATACTTGATCCTGTTTATTGTGCCGTCAACACATTGGAAAGTAAACATGACTATGTGAATAAAGTTTCCTAGATTTATCAGACATAGAGTTTTACTGATATGATAATCTACAACAGAGTTTACTTGCATTTGGAGAAGTGCTATGTTCTTTCCAGAGCATTGGTTAAAGTAAAGCTCAGGTTGGATACATGGAGTATGCATCGGAAGGGACCGATATTCAACTTTAACTTAGATTTATTAAACTTACCATAATATCTATTCAAGTCAATATCGCCTAGTTGATCCTAGATCAAATGTTCTTAATCCTGTTATGATTAGGCTCAATCTTGAAAGGCTATTCGTGTTCTTTGATTTGTTAGTTAAGCCTACTTTTAGGTCAGGGTGATACGTACATTTTGGGAACACGGTAGTGCAATTGAGTGGGAGCGCTATCATAAACATGGAATCTATAGCTTATATCTGGCGAATAGTAAGCAAAGGATGATCTCCTTCGAGCTTGACCAAACGAACATAAATGGTGGAGTACTCATTTCACATAAGCTGAAATATCATTTATACGGGGTCAAGTGTTTTAAGGATAAAATACATAGTAGGGTGTTACGGTAATCTAATCCCTTTACAGTGTAGATCATTCATATTGAGGATCATTGATCACATTAGGATTATAACAATGGATAACTAATGATGTGTCTATATGGTGGAACATACAGAGCATTCTATATACTGAGAGTGCAATTCTAAGTTCTATGCGTGGATTCAACGAAGAATTAATAAGTTAGTGAATTTTAGTGCTAAATTCTTGATCTACTTATTCGAAGCTTGGTTATATAGACCCATGGTCCCCGCACTAGTTGAGATAATATTGCTTGTAAGACTCATATAATTGGTTTTGATTAATCAATTATAATTCTCAAATTAGACTATGTCTATTTGTGAATTTTTCACTAAGTAAGGGCGAAATTGTAAAGAAAGAGTTAATAGGGGCATATTTGTTAATTATGATACTTTGTATGGTTCAATTAATAAATATGATAAATGACAATATTATTTAATAATTATTTATAGTTATTAAATAGTTAGAATTGGCATTTAAATGGTTGAATTAGAAAATCGACGTTTTTGAGAAAATCAGATGCAGAAAAGGTAAAACTGCAAAATTGCAAAAATAAAGGCCCAAATCCACATGTATAGGGCCGACCACTTTTGTAGGGTTTTCCCTCTGATATTTTCATTATTTTAATGCCAAATAATTCAAACCTAACCCTAGTGGAATGCTATAAATAGATAGTGAAGGCTTCAGGAAAATTACACACTTTTTTCTGACACTTTCTGAATCAGAAAAACCTGAGCCTTCTCTCTCCCTATCTTTGGCCGAACCCACTCTCTCTCTCTTCCTCTTGAATTTCGAAATCCTTAGTGTATGAGTAGTGCCCACACAGAGCAAGTGATACCTCAATCATAGTGAGGAAGATCGTGAAGAAAGACTTTCAGCAAGAAGGAGTTTCAGCATCAAAGATTCAGAGAAAGAGATCCAGGTTCAGATATTGATAATGCTCTGCTACAGAAAGGAATCAAGGGCTAGATATCTGAACGGAAGGAGTCATTTAATTCCGCTGCACCCAATGTAAGGTTTCTTAAACTTTATATGTGTTTATTTCATCGTTTTAGAAAGTTCATATTTACGGTGTTAATAAACATACTTGTGAGTAAATCTAAGATCCTGGTAAAATAATTTCCAACACATAGAGCCTCCCGCCATTAATAACTCATTCTCGGAAGCAAGTCCGCTACCGTGAGGTCGAAAGGGTGAAACAACGTGTTCCTAAAAGATTGATTAGGTTTTCCATTTTATTCCTGCGCACAAATAAGGAAACAATAGCTATAAGATCTCGACAGAAGAACATATCGTGCTAAATGGGTAAACTTCCTAAAACAGACATTAAGAAATTAACTCACAGTTAATTTCCCACATTTAAAGTACACGGTGTTGACCAAATCCAACCAAATATGATCTGCCTAGTCAGCAAATCCTCTCCTTCGTGGGCTAGACTTAACGAAGTAGCCCAAGTATGTTATTCACTGTAAGCTCCCCAATAGATGGAAAGGGAAACTAAATGTAATTCTTAAACTACTAAAAATAACTATCGAATCCTATGTATTAAGGGTTGAATTCTCTTGCAAAACTTGCTCAAGTAAACTTGAGAACATATATTCATTGTATTCCTAAAGGCTTTTCAAGCTAAAGAACTACTGAATAATACTGACTCATGGACTAAGGTTAATTAACACCCCAACCACGTAAACAACTGTTTGTCACTTTTTATTTTTTCTCTTTTTGTTTCTTCAGTTCTTATCATTTATAACAAGTTTTCAAAAATCTCGATAAATATTTTGGTGCTTTCATTGAGAGCTAAAGGAAGCAGTGAGACCATTTATAGATTACGTCCAAGTAATAATGGTCCTCACCCGAACAAAAGTCAGGTCTTCATTTTACTAGTCGTGGCACCAAAGCAATAGCCTCCAATGATCCACATGAGGCAACTGGTCCACAAAAAGGTCACCAGGATGAAGATCAGAATCGAGACGATTCCATAATTGAAGATGCAAAATCTAGAGAAAGTAGTTCTGATGACGCTGAAGGTAACACTCAGGACACACCACTAGATTTGCTTGAAGACGACCCTCAGGACAAAGCCGCTGGTGATAATGTTGGAGAGAAGAGCCAACTTGACGATTCAGACCTCGTGGTGATCATAGCTAAACAACTTCAATTGGGAAAAAGCAAGTTAACTCGACAACTTCGAATTTTTAGTTTGGGATTTTTGTCCCTGTTTTTCTCATAATGTTGCAATACATTTTTTTTATTATTAATAATATCTTATTTTCTATTACAAATAAATTGCAATTTATGAGATTGAGCTTCATTTAATTTATCTTAAACTACAATTACCACATTATATTTATATGTTTGTATGTGTAAGTATTTTTATTATTGATACAAATACTATAATATTTACAACTCTTCATAGAGTTATATTATATATAAACACTAGAAATTATTTCTATGTTTGTAAATAATTGTTAATTCTAATACAATTATTGAGAATTTGTTTAATAAAACTATGCAGTTCAACGATCTTTTATATCTAATGAACACTGGATTGTATTCAACTCCACATAGTCTCTATCACACTTAGAGAATCAAGATCTTTATAACCTTTAGGGGTGGATCATAATCTCTATATGTTAGAATTTATTTTACCAGGATCTATTTACTATCATGTATGTTGGATTAACAACCTAATATGAATTCTAAAACAATGAAAATAAACACATATAAAGTTAGAAAACCTTATAGTGGGTGCAGCGGAATAATATGACTCCTTCCGTTCAGATCTCTAGCCCTTGATTCTTTTCTGTAGCAGAGCATCACCAAGATCTGAACCTGGATCTTCTTTTCACCTTCTTTGATGCAGAATTTCCATAGTCTTACATACTATGATTGATGTACCACTTGATGTGTGTGGGCACTACTCATTCACTCAAAGGTTTCGAAAATTAGAGAGAAGAAAAGAGAGAGAGGCGTGTGAGGCATTTTCTGAGGAAAACTAAATGATCAAAATTGTGTGTGTTTCCTCAAGCCAACACTTTCTATTTATAGAAAACCCTCTAGGTTTAGGTTAGAATTGTATGGCATTAAAATAATGGAAACTACAAATGGAATTTCCTATGCATAGGGCCGGCCATACAAAGGGATTGGGCCTCACTTTGCAACTTTCCCATTTTGTTATTTTCCATTCCCATTTTCTCAAAAATGTCAATTTTCCAATAATATTATTAATAACTTGGAAATAATTATTAAATAATATTACCATTTAATATATTTATTAATTTAGACATATAAAGTCTCTAAATCAATAAATAAACCTAAAATCTCTTTTCTTTACAATTTCGCCATTGCTTAGTGAAAATTCATAAAGTAGACATAGTCTAACTTTTAGAATTTTAATTGATTAAATAAAATCAATTAACTGATTCTTACAAGCAGTATGGTCTCAACTAGTATGGGGACCATGGGTCTATATAACCGAGCTTCCAATAAGTCGAACCGAATTTACCAAGTGAATTTCCTAACTTATTAATTCCTCATTGAATCCACACTTAGAACTTGGAATTGCACTCTCAGTCATATAGAACGCTCTATATGTTCCATGATATAGACACGTCATTAGTTATCCATTGTTATAACCCTAATGTGATCAATGATCCTCTATATAGATGATCTACATTGAAAAGGCACTACTGTTACCGCTACACCTTCAATGTATTTTATCCTTAAAACACTTAACCTTGTATAAATGATATTTCAGCTAAGTGAAATGAGATTTCCACCATTTATCTTCGTTTGGTTAAGCTCGAAGGAAATCATCCTTTACTTTCTATTTGCCAAATAGAAGCTATAGATTCCATATTTATGTTAACGCTCCCACTCAATTGCATTACCGTGTTCCCAAAATGTACGTATCACCCTAACCCAAAAGTAGGCTTAACTAACAAATCAAAGAACACGAGTAACACTCTTGAGATTGAACCTAACCATATCAGGATTAAGATCATTTGATCTAGGATCAACAGGTGATATTGAATTGAATAGATATTACGGTAAATTTTAATATATCTAATCAAAGTTCAATATCGGTCCCTTCCAATGTATACTCCATACATCCGATACTGGTAAACTTTGCCAATGTCCTGGAAAGGACATAACACTTTTCCAAGGTGTAAGAAAACCTATCGCTGATTATAGCATGTCAGTCTAAATCGAGTGTTCTGACAAATCAGGGAATAAACTTTTGAACATACAATTAAGATTATATTCCACTGTGCTGACAACACTATAATCTTTAACAAACTCATATGTTCTGGACTTAAAAAAGAATTCATACATTATATACATATAATCATGAAATAAATCATGTGAACCATGCAACATAAAATGTTATTTCTGATCTTTATTAATAAGTAAATATGATTATATGAAATGAGTTTTATTTAGGGCATAAAAGCCAACAAACTCCCACTTGCACTAATATAAAACAAAAAGTGCATTTCAAATAATCATTAACACCTTGATATACAAATCAAGTGTAATAGTAGTAAACTCCTCGTAATAGGATCTGACATGAATTAAACACAACCTTTTCTCCACTATTACTTTCCCTTAATCACAAAATCCTTGATATTGTGAAATTCCTCTCTATATGTCTACTCTCTTGGGATACTGGATTCTATACTTTTGGGCAACTACTTCTTGGTTATTCAGGAAGTAACCCTAGTAGTTAAGGCAAGTTGGAACAGTGCCACAAATGTATAGAACTTTCCTTAGACTGAATAAGTATCTTTCCTGCAACTTTTAACATTCAGTCTCTCTCTGGTAGACTAAGAGATTTCAGATAGGTTTTTACACTTCTCCAAAATCACTACTCCACCCCCAAAGTAATCACCATCTCATCAATTGACTTTCTAGCACACAGGCAAGTCTTGAAATCTGATGTGGTGTAGTCTAAGAGTTTTAAACACACCCTTATCGACTAACATATAGTTCCTCTTCTTAATCTTAAGATTTACTTGATTGTCTTCCAATGTTCTTC
Source organism: Cannabis sativa (assembly GCF_029168945.1). NCBI lineage: Eukaryota > Viridiplantae > Streptophyta > Magnoliopsida > Rosales > Cannabaceae > Cannabis > Cannabis sativa. The sequence continues at coordinate 83,252,995 of NC_083602.1, forward strand.
TCCTGGATTAATCTAATACTTACTCATTGCTCCCACTCAACAACAGGTGTCTGGTCTAAGGCATACTAAAGCATATCTGAGACCTCTCACTGTTGACTTAAGAAATTCTTTCATGGCTTTATCTCCTTTGGAATAGTTGAGACTTTTCCTTAGATAAATAAAATCTATGTCTAAGAAGTTGTGAAGCTTTTAAAGATTTCCATTGGAAAGAAAATGCTTCAGCATCTCATGCTTGCATTAGAGTAAGTAATTACCAGGTATACCACAAGCCATAGGTTTAGATAAACTCAAACCTATAATACTAGGAACAGGAAGTTTTGTTGAGTCCATTGAATAGACTTATTAACGAAAATTTCCTTTCATGTCCTTGTTATAGAAAACTTTAAGTTACTCCATGTGAATGGATCAAACCATAGTTCTCTTGGCTTTCTTCTTAGTTTCTTATCTTGACAATCCATTACTTGTTTAAACTCTCAATGGATTTTAATCACTAGTATCTTCCAAGTCATGAGAAGGTAAAGTTCCTTGTAACTCTCCCACTACGACAAGGTACCGTGAATTATGTCTAAGAAAACTAAATGGTATTGACCTCTTCAGTTGTGTTAAGACAACAGAGGCAGTGGGATCATCTTGTAACGAATAAGACGATAGAACACTTATGGAATAAAGAAAAATTATCTCCTTTATTTGCTACTTTATTTTCAGACTTAGTCATTTTCTTAGAAAAGTAGTATTTGTTTAAACAAACACTTTCTTATCTAATGACTATGGGATGCTCCACCCCTAATCACTTAGAATAGCTAACAAACATGCAAACCAGGGTTAGCAGTTCTAGCTTTTCTTAAGATTTCGATTAGGTCATCCATGAATCTAGTAATGATTTACATTAAGTATACAACCATTGCATCAATCTGAAATTATATTACCATAGAAGGAATTAGGCAACGACTAGTAACTAATCATCAATATGTAACTCGAATTTCTGGGGAGGTAAGTTTGGATATAATTCAGAATCAAATTAGTGATCTTTGAACTGCATATCAACTAACGTTTTCTCCACCCCTATCAGTTCGCAAGATCTTTAACCACTTACCTTCACCATTGCTAGAAATTCATGAAATTTTTCAAACATTTCAAATTTCTTTTGCATAAGGTAAAATCTAGAGTGATCGTTTTAAGAATACAACGATAACTCATATCCACCCCTGAATGTACATCCATCTGCGAATGAGATGAAAGTACTTTCAGTGGATATAGGTATATTAACTCTTTGCAGAGAATGATCTTGTCAAAACCACTATGAATAAGATACAGATGCCATAGATTTATAAAATATGTGGTTGAATCTTTTGATGACTTAAGTTTAGTTACATCAAAGAGTTCTTAGAATAGTGCAAGTGGATTCTGGTCACAGAATACTAAACTCATACAGTTTGAATCCATTGAAAGAAAATGATTATAAAACACTTGTGAAAGTGTAACTGTATAATTAGTAATTCTTTCTTGGACCACCACTACTAATCTAACTCTAAGTTGATTTGCCCATACAAGTAGGAGATTTCTAAGATTGAGGATTTATATCATTTTGGGATAGAATTTCGTGAATATAATCATATGCGTCATTTAATTTCTTAAGAGAAAATATGGAATGATTTTATATGATTTATAGACCATTCATCCAATGATATGTTGTTAAGCTGATTCGAAAATGAATAAGCTAAGAGGAATTAGGATAATTTCATTTTAAATAAGAATCCAACAATGCTCCGATTAGCGAGAGTCAAAGTAATCTTATTTATACAATCTTCTTGTTTCATATTCTAAAATACTAGTCTAAGGTGTCATCAATTGATGAACAGCTAGATATTGCATATACAATATTTATCTTTCGAGATCTAACACTATTATGTTAGTCTAATGGTGAAAATTCATTAGGAATTTATCTCATTAGAAAAACAAGCCAAGTTAGACCAACAATGAAGATTCGAAATTAAACTACAATTTAATAACAGAGAATAACATGGTTCAATACAAATTCATACACAATTCAGAAATTATGAAGCACATAGCAAATAGGAATGACAAGTGAAAATACTAAAACATACAATCCTAAATAATTTCCAAGGTTTTCAACAAACTGATATCAGTGTCCCGTTTAGGGGAGAGTCAAAGCTACCATCCATTGAATAGAGTTGTGAGTTCATCTAAAATGATCAACATTCTAACAACCTTTTATTCGATCAAGATTGGAATCCGCGTTGTCCCGTTTAGGCGAGAGTCAAGGCTATTCTATCTTATGAGCTTCCACCATTGTTTCATATTCTTGCAAGTCTTATACAGTCGCCACCATTAGGGTGATCATAAACTATATAAAAAACTTACAAGATTACTTATCTTTCGAGATTAAACGGTGCTAACTTGCTAATGAACGTTCCTCCATTAGGGAGGATTACTCACTAAAACAATAGCTATGTAAAACCAACAATGGAGATCGAATATTCTTATAATAATAAAGCTCATTATTTAATGAAGGTTGTATTTTCTCCTAATATTTATTTTAATCAATTTATTTTAAATATATATTTATTTAATTAAATTTTTTAATTTAGAATGAAAAATTCCAAATATAAATTTTAATTTAATATTTATAAATTATACTTAGATGGATATGAAAATAACGTGAATGATTTCCATCTTAGTAATAATTTCCATAAATATTTAGAAAATTATTCAATTTAAGTTGTTTCAAAATTAATTTAAATTAATTTACAACTCAAATTTAATTTTCTATAAATATATATTGCATTTTTCGAAAAAAAATGTATAAGAATACTACTTTCGAAAATGCTTTAAAATAAAATAAAAATAAATCCTCGAAAATTACTTTAATTTTATGTTGGCCCAAAATTAATAAAAATTAATTTTCAACAAAAAATTTAATTTTCCTATTTAATTAAATATCTAAGAATTTCAAATATTTAAGTATCATGATTAAAAAATCAACTTAAACATTAATTTTCTATTTAATTAAATACACTAGAAAAATACTTCAAGCAAAACAGATAATATCTATCTAGACTTTCATAGACTAATTAATTAAATTTCTAATTATAATATATTTTAGTTCATTTATTTTAATTAATCATTAAATGAAATAATCATTGATTTAAGTTGGTCCAAAATTAAATAAATAATTTTCAACTTTAATCTATTTTTCAAATAAAATTCGAAATTTCTGCATTAAAGAAATGCAATTTTGAAAATTTGGGAAATGATTAATAAAATAAAATAAAATATATTTTGAAAATTATTCAGCTTTAAGTTATTCTGAAATAAAAGATTCCAAACTTAAGATAATTTTCAACTTTAATTAAATAACATGAAAATAACAATATTTAAGTATCAAGATGAAAATCAACTTAGATATTGAAATTTTCAATTTAATTAAATGTATTGAATTCAAGAAATAAATAATTAAGTATAGAGGAAACTTAATTATTAATTCTAGTTTAATACTAGGAAAATATACTAAACTTATATTGTACCAAAATTAATTATTAAACAATTAATTTCACAATCAATGATATTTTCCTATTTAATATTAGAAATAATAATTAGTATAGAAATAACTATCTAGAATATATATCATTAATTAAGTGTTTTTCTAAAATTAACTTTAAAATATTACAATGAAAAATAAATTTCATATATTTTAAAAGTTAATTATGTTGCTAATTCAATTTTAATTAGGTTAGACTAATATAATTAACCTAATACAATTGGGGTAGTTCATGTGAGGGGGAGCTGGGTTCAGTATGTCGTACCCACTTCTATTGGCCCCCAACTCTCACACAAGGCCCAAAAGAGAGGAATTTAACCTTAAAATAAATAATTGTTATTCATTGAATAAGCCCAATTCTAATTGGACCTAAATAAATTTCCTTATGTCAAAATTTATTTTAGCAACCTAGTCCATTTACTTAGTAAAACTTAAATGGGCTTCCTATATGCATCTAAGCCCAATAGCAAACATATAGGCTTACACAGGTCAAATGATTTTGATGGGTCCTATCATGTTACTAGGTTTACACAGATGAAAGTAGTACAAAATTTACCTATTACAAATTATTTATAAGATCTATCGTCAATTGGACTATGATTAAAATCAGATCATTGGCTCTGTCAACAAGTTAATCATAACAATTTAGATCAGATAAATAATAGGTTTGTAAAAAATACTTTTTTAATAAACAATATTAATAAACAAACATTGTCCATGTAACAGATGTGAAAATAAGATATTAATATAATTAAATTATTATTCTTAAACTAACCAACTAAAGGAAACTAATTTTAAAATATCTATGTTTATTTCAATCAAATTAAATTAAATATCTAATAAGATCAATGATTTGAAAGGAAAGAATCTTCAATATCACTTTCAGATCTTATAATTTAATAAAATAAACTAATTTTAAAATAGATTTGGTTAGATAATTATTTTAATAATTACCATAATTATATGTCAAAATATCTCAAATTAAGAAATATTCAAATCTCTACAAAAATATCTATGTTATTTAAATATTTAAGATATGATTTATAAATTTCTAGTAAGAAAAAAAATGATATATATAGAAAAAATATTATTTTTAAACTTATAATTTATAAATAATTAAATATTTAACAAAATAACAAATTTTGAATTTGAAAAAATATTATGGTAAGTATATCTATAAAAATATCTATGTTAATTTCAAATTTATTAATTATTTAATTTGTCATATAAGATAATTTTAATGTAATATTTTAAATAAAAAGACAAAGTTATCTTTTAATTTAAAATATCTTAAATACCAAAATATCTAATCTTATAATTAAATAATAAATAAATATTAAAGAAGTTAACAAATTTTTAAATCTAACCATAATAGGAAATATTTAAAATTGGAAACATTCCAAAATAGAAATATTTAAAAATTGGAAAAATTCCAAATTGAAAATATATAAAATTAGAAACATTTCAATTTAGAAATATTTAAAAATAGAAAAATGAATTTTGGGAAACAATCCCATGAAAAAATTGGATTTTTGGGGAAAAAACCCCAAAAATCGCAATTTTTGGGTTGGCAGCCCAGTAGGCTGCACTGCAGCCCAGGGGGGTTCTACCACTGCCCATACGCGCGCGGATCATGAGGAGGGGCGCCGAGAAAATTCGGCGCTAGCAGGGTTTTCGTGGGCGTATGTGGGCGTACAGCAGGGTGCACATGGGCTAGATGCTCAGCTCACGCGCGCGGAGGAGGAGCTTGTCCGAAGCTCCTGGGAGTGCGATTGAGCATCCATGCATACCCGAAATCCAATTTTTTTAAAATTCACAACTTTCTCAATTTTTATAGGAATTGAGTTCCGTAAAAAACAAAATTGCTTAATTTTTCACAAGGAATCCAAATAAAATATTTTCAAAAATCGAAAAAATATTTTTATGGAAAACGAAACTGTATAACATATGCATTCATCAACTAACACATAAACCACATTAAACCATCCAAATCAACACAGAACATATCAATCATCGTTTTAATTCATATTACATGAAAGTAAATTATTACCATGGCTCTGGTGCCAGTTGTTGGAATTTATTTTACCAGGATATATTTACTATCATGTATGTTGGATTAACAACCTAATATGAATTCTAAAACAATGAAAATAAACACATATAAAGTTAGAAAACCTTACAGTGAGTGCAGCGGAATAATATGACTCCTTCTGTTCAGATCTCTAGCCCTTGATTCCTTTCTGTAGCATAGCATCACCAAGATCTGAACCTGGATCTTCTTTTTACCTTCTTTGATGCAGAATTTCCATAGTCTTACATACTATGATTGAGGTACCACTTGATGTGTGTGGGCACTACTCATTCACTCAAAGGTTTCGAAAATTAGAGAGAAGAAAAGAGAGAGAGGCGTGTGAGGCATTTTCTGAGGAAAACTAAATGATCAAAATTGTGTTTGTTTCCTCAAGCCAACACTTTCTATTTATAGAAAACCCTCTAGGTTTAGGTTAGAATTGTATGGAATTAAAATAATGGAAACTACAAATGAAATTTCCTATGCATAGGGCCGGCCATACAAAGGGATTGGGCCTCACTTTGCAACTTTCCCATTTTATTATTTTCCATTCCCATTGCCATTTAATATATTTATTAATTTAGACATATAAAGTCTCTTAATCAATAAATAAACCTAATATCTCTTTTCTTTACAATTTCGCCCTTGCTTAGTGAAAATTCATAAAGTAGACATAGTCTAACTTTTAGAATTTTAATTGATTAATTAAAATCAATTAACTGAGTCTTACAAGCAGTATGGTCTCAACTAGTATGGGGACCATGGGTCTATATAACCGAGCTTCCAATAAGTCGAACCGAATTTACCAAGTAAATTCCCTAACTTATTAATTCCTCATTGAAGCCACACTTAGAACTTGGAATTGCACTCTCAGTCATATAGAACGCTCTATATGTTCCATGATATAGACACGTCATTAGTTATCCATTGTTATAACCCTGATGTGATCATTGATCCTCTATATAGATGATCTACATTGAAAAGGCACTACTGTTACCGCTACAACTTCAATGTATTTTATCCTTAAAACACTTAACCCTGTATAAATGATATTTCAGCTAAGTGAAATGAGGTCTCCACCATTTATCTTCATTTGGTTAAGCTTGAAGGAAATCATCCTTTACTTTCTATTTGCCAAATAGAAGCTATAGATTCCATGTTTATGTTAGCGCTCCCACTCAATTGCATTACCGTGTTCCCAAAATGTACGTATCAACCTGACCCAAAAGTAGGCTTAACTAACAAATCAAAGAACACGAGTAACACTCTTGAGATTGAACCTAACCATATCAGGATTAAGATCATTTGATCTAGGATCAACAGGTGATATTGAATTGAATAGATATTACGGTAAATTTTAATATATCTAATCAAAGTTCAATATCGGTCCCTTCCGATGTATACTCCATACATCGGATACTGGTAAACTTTGCCAATGTCCTGGAAAGGACATAACACTTTTCCAAGGTGTTAGAATACCTATCGCTGATTATACCATGTCAGTCTAAATCGAGTGTTCTGACAAATCAGGGAATAAACTTTTGAACATACAATTAAGATTATATTCCACTGTGCTGACAACACTATAATCTTTAACAAACTCATATGTTCTGGACTTAAAAAAGAATTCATACATTATATACATATAATCATGAAACAAATCATGTGAACCATGCAACATAAAATGTTATTTCTGATCTTTATTAATAAGTAAATCTGATTATATGAAATTTAGGGCATAAAACCCAACACTATATACTTAGCGGTGGATTTATCCACAATACCCTATGTAACACATATTTTCTTTAAACATGGAAGTAATATAATGAATTAGCTATTATCAGTATAAATCCTTGCTCTTGATTGTATGTTCCAATTTAGTTTTACAACTGTAGTAAATAATGATACCTATAAAAGTTCTTTGATAATGTATCACACTACCTTAATTGAGTGGGAGAATTTTAAAATTCTTTACCCATCTTCATTTGGTTGACACTTGTGATAGGAACTTAAGAACACTACTGAGAAGCAAATCTAACCATTCATGTGGATAGAAATAACTTATCAGAATTATGAGAATAAGATAAAGGAATTCTAGCACAGTCTATTCGAATGACTTGAGCCAAGATTTCTTAATCCTCATAACATTTTATGGTATCTTAATTTTGATTACTTAATCTCTAGCAAGTATTTTTCACTTCAAATACTAGTCTGCTATGTTGATGATTTAGTCTTAAAAGAAACTTGTAGTTTCAGACTAATACAATAAGTCACAACTAGATATCTCTCCAAACAATAAGAGGTTAAAAGTAATATTTGTTGAATTATTTTACCAGGATCTTAGATCTACTCACAAGTATGTTGATTAACACCCTAAATATGAACTTTCTAAAACGATGAAATAAACACATATAAAGTTTAGGAAACCTTACATTGGGTGCAGCGGAATATAATGACTCCTTCCGTTCAGATATCTAGCCCTTGATTCCTTTCTGTAGCAGAGCATTATCAACATCTGAACCTAGATCTCTTTATCTGAATCTTTGATGCTGGAACCTCCTTCTTGCTGAAAGTCTTTCTTCACGATCTTCCTCACTATGTTGAGGTATCACTTGCTGTGTGTGGGCACTACTCATACACTAAGGATTTCGAAATTCAAGAGGAAGAGAGAGAGTGGGTTTGGCCAAAGATAGGGAGAGAGAAGGCTCAGTTTTTTCTGAATGAAAAAGTAGAAAATTTAAGTGTAATTTTCCTGAAGCCTTCACTATCTATTTATAGCATTCCACTAGGGTTAGGTTTGAATTATTTGGCATTAAAATAATGAAAATATCAGTTTAAATTCCCTACAAAAGTGGTATTCCATGCTTAGTGGACTTGGGCCTCACTTTTTGCAATTTTGCAGTTTTATCTTTTCTGCATCTGATTTTCTCAAAAACGCCAATTTTCAAATTCAACCATTTAAATACCAATTCTAATTATTTAATAACTATAAATAATTATTAAATAATATTGTCATTTATCATATTTATTAATTGAACCATACAAAGTATCATAATTAACAAATATGCCCCTAAAACTCTTTCTTTACAATTTTGCCCTTACTTAGTGAAAAATTCACAAATAGACATAGTCTAATTGAGAATTATAATTGATTAATCAAAACCAATTATATGAGTCTTACAAGAAATATTATCTCAACTAGTGGGGGGACCATGGGTCTATATAACCGAGCTTCCAATAAGTAGATCAAGAATTTATTACTAAAATTCACTAACTTATTAATTCTTCGTTGAATCCACGCATAGAACTTAGAATTGCACTCTCAGTTATATAGAATGCTCTATATGTTCCACCATATAGACACATCATTAGTTATCCATTGTTATAATCCTAATGTGATCACTGATCCTCTATATGAATGATCTACACTGTAAAGAGATTAAATTACCGTTACACCCTACAATGTATTTATTCCTTAAAACACTTGACCCTGTATAAATGATATTTCAGCTTATGTGAAATGAGTACTCCACCATTTACGTTCGTTTGGTCAAGCTCGAAGGAGATCATCCTTTGCTTACTATTCGCCAGATAGAAGCTATAGATTCCATGTTTATGCTAGCGCTCCCACTCAATTGCACTACCGTGTTCCCAAAATGTACGTATCACCCTGACCCAAAAGTAGGCTTAACTAACAAATCAAAGAACACGAATAGCCTTTCGAAATTGAGCCTAATCATAACAGGATTAAGAACATTTGATCTAGGATCAACTTGGTGATATTGACTTGAATAGATTTTACAGTAAGTTTAATTAAATCTAAGTCAAAGTTCAATATCGGTCCCTTCCGATGCATACTCCATGCATCCAACATGAGCTTTACTTTAACCAATGCTCTGGAAAGAACATAGCACTTCTCCAAATGCAAGTAAACTCTGTTGTAGATTATCATATCAGTAAAACCCTATGTCTGATAAATCTAGGAAACTTTATTCACATAGTCATGTTTACTTTCCAGTGTGTTGACAGCACAATAAACAGGATCAAGTATGTGAAAAGGGTTTCAGATGAATTTATACATTATGTACATATAATCATGAAATAAATCATGTGAACCATGCAACATTAAATGTTATTTTTGATCTATATTAATAAGTAAATCTGATTATATTGAAATGAGTTTTATTTAGGGCATAAAACCCAACAATATTTAACCAGACATCTGCTATTGACTGGGAGCTATCGGAGATGTAATCAAATAAGGAACGTTAGAAGTGTTGGGTTTTATGCCCTAAATAAAACTTTTTACAATCTGATTAGTTATCAATATAAAGAATTTGAAGTGATTGATGTTTGCATGAATTTTACATGCTAATGGTTTAATATGTTTATTACATTTACACACAAAATTAGTTAAATCCAGATCATATGTTTATTCACAACTACAGTATCGTCAATACAGTGGAATGTGATTGTGATCATATGAATCAAAAGACTTGGTCCCTGTTTCATCAGTGTTATTGGATTTACACTAATGTGATAATCAGCGATGATGTGTACTTACACTTGGAGTAAGTGTTATGTTCTTTCCAGGACATTAGTAAAGTGTACTAGTTTCGAATGTATGGAGTATACATGGATTGGACAGATATTGCAACTAAGTTAAGATATTATAAACTTACCGTTATATATATCTTTCCAAGTCAATATCAGTAGTTGATCTTAAGATTAAAAGAATCTAAATCCTGATATGCTTAGGCTCAAATCAGGAGTACTATTCATGTTCTTTGATTTATTAGTTAAGCCTACTTTTAGGTCAGGGTGATACGTATATTTTGGGAACATGATAGTATGATTGAGTGGGAGTGCTGAACATAAATATGGAATCTATAGCTTCTACTGGTGTATAGAAGTCAAGTGATGATTCCCTTCGAGCTTAGCAAATAAAAGTAAATGGATGAGCTCTTGTTTAACTGACTAATTATTAGATCACTAAACACCATTTACAGGTAGCTAAGTGTTTTAAGGGGCAAAATACATTGAGGGGTGAGAACGGTAAAGAAATCCCATCTCGATGTAGATCATCTATATAAAGGATCTTTAAATCACAATAAGATTATAACAATGGTTAAATGAGATAGCATATTGATATCGTGAAACATGTAATATGCTCTATATAAGTTTGAGAGTGCAATTCTAAGTTCTAAGAGTGGATTCAACGAAGAATTAATAAGTAGGAATTTACTTGGTAAATTTGGTTCACTTATTGGAAGCTCAGCATATAGATCCATGGTCCCCATTCTAGTTGAGAACATTCTGCTTGTAAGACTCATTAATTGATTCGTGATTGATCAATTATAATTCTAAAGTTAGACTATGTCTAATTTTATGAATTTTCACTAAGCAGGGGTGAAATTGTAAAGAAAAGAGATTCTAGGCTCATTTATTTATTAATGGACTTTATATGTCTAGTTAATAATTAAATTAAATGACAATATTATTTAATAATCTATTTTAGTTATTAAATAATTAGTTTTGGCATTTAAATGGTTAGAATTGGAAAATTGGCGTTTTTGAGAAAATAGAAATAAAATTTGTTAAAACTGCAAAATCAAGTGGGGCCCATAAACACACCATGGCCGGCCACTATTTGTGGAATTTCAAATTGATATTTTCATTATTTTAATGCCAAATAATTCCTAACCGAATTTACTAAGTAAATTCCTACTTATTAATTCTTCGTTGAATCCACTCTTAGAACTTAGAATTGCACTCTTAGACTTATATAGAGCATATTATATGTTCCACGATGTAGATATGCTATCTCATTTAACCATTGTTATAATCTTATTGTGATCAAAGATCCTCTATATAGATGATTTACATCAAGATGGGATAATTTTACCGTTCTCACCCCTCAATGTATTTTTCCCCTTAAAACACTTAGCTACCTGTAAATGGTGTTTAGTGATCTAAGAATTAGTCACTTAAACAAGAGCTCATCCATTTACTTCTATTTGCTAAGCTCGAAGGGAATCATCACTTGACTTCTATACACCAGTAGAAGCTGTAGATTCCATATTTATGTTCAGCACTCCCACTCAATCATACTATCATGTTCCCAAAATATACGTATCACCCTGACCCAAAAGTAGGCTTAACTAATAAATCAAAGAACATGAATAGTACTCCTGAGTTGAGCCTAAGCATATCAGGATTTAGATTCTTTTAATCTTAAGATCAACTACTGATATTGACTTGGAAAGATATAACGGTAAGTTTGTAATATCTTAACTTAGTTGCAATATCGGTCCAGTCCAATGTATACTCCATACATTCGAAACTAGTATACTTTACTAATGTCCTGGAAAGAACATAACACTTACTCCAAGTGTAAGTACACATCATCGCTGATTATCACATTAGTGTAAATCCGAAACACTGATGAAACTGGGACTTAGTCTTTTGATTCATATGATCACAATCACATTTCACTGTGTTGACGATACTGTAATTGTGAATAAACATATGATCTGGATTTAACTGATTTTGTATATAAATGTAATAAACATATTAAACCATTAGCATGTAAAATTCATGCAAACATAAATCACTTCAAATTTCTTATATTGATAACTAATCAGATTGTAAAGAGTTTTATTTAGGGCATATAACCCAACAGGTACTTCAAGCTGGCTCTAGGAAGATTCAATTCTTGGAATGAATTTCCCTGAGAATTCTACACTTAGTTCTCATCCTCGTGATAGATACCTTCATAGCTAGAAGACCTTGTCAAGGTCAAACAACGACAAGGTGAACCTTTGAAGGATTACATCCAAAGGTTCATGGTTGAGGCCACCAAGGTCAAAGGCCTAATAGAAGAAGGTCAGTATACGACCATACTGGGGGCATCCTTCCATTGAGTGACTTCTAGAAAGATATCTAAAGGATCTCAACCAACAATATGAAGGAGTTCCTTGACAGAGTGGATGGCTTTATCAAGCTAGAGGAAGCTGTCTGACAAGCCTAGATAGGGAAAGTCAGCAATCAGTAGTCTCAAGGCGCCCTATAGCTCTAGGAGTTGTCAGGTGCACAGGTCGGAACTAGCAATGTCGCCTAAACCTCTAGTGGCAAGAACATTGGGGACAAGCACAACAATAACAACTCCAAAATAAATAGTGGCAAAAAGGGGAATTACAACACTTCTCCCATGCCACGAAACTAGAAAGATAAAGAGGAGAAGTACACCTACTTCACCCTCCTAATGGAGAAACCTAAGACCATCTACATGGCCACTCAGAGCACTGTCCCATACAAGAAGTCCCTTCCCATCAAAAAGGAGATGAGCAAGCGAGACATGTAAAAATTCTATCGATATCACTTTGACTTTGGCCATGATACAATCGAGTGTCAATACTTGAGGAGGGAGATTGAATTCCTTATAAGGAGGTACAATCCCCACTTGCATCGTTATGTGCAGGACAACCAATCTTAGGCACAAGTTACCCAAAATGGAGACCTTATACCACCCCCAAAGGCGGGTCAGCTAGGGGTCATTATTGGCGGACCCCAAATTGTAGGCAAAACTAGCAAGTTTAGGCTATGCTCAGACAATCTTTCATGAGCCTAAAAGTGATATCCTAGCCGTCAAAAAGAGGGGCTCCAAGCAACGCAAGCTTGGAGAGGCCACCATCTCTTTTATAGAGGGAGATGCTACCCAAGTCAACTTCCCACACAATGACCCCTGGTCATTGCTGTAGAAATCGAGAGCATGATGGTTGCATGGTGCATGGTTGATGACGGATCTTCCTCCAACATTCTTTTCAGATCAACACATGTGTTGACCTCAGAAATTGTTCCACTGATGACAAGGTTGTATTAAATTGATGCTTGCCACATATTACACAATTAGAACTAAAAAGTAAAAGAACACAACGATTTTTATAGAGGTTTGACCCCCTTAGTTAGCGAGTAATGACCTACTCCCCTTTTAATTGTATTGATACCAAGAGATAACACTATTTAGATCACTATAAGTGGGATCTGATATAGCTCTCTTGAGGTTACAAAGTAGGAACCAAATATGCCAAATCTCAAGTGTTGAGAGATGCTATAATGAGCGTGAGAGAGAGAGAGAGGGAGAAAGTGAATTATCTGACTTAGAGATTTACGGCCTAAAGTGAGACTTAGAGTTTTGGGGTTGAGTTAAGGTTCTTTATATAAGAGAGCTTAAACCCTAATTATCAAGTAAAATAAGATATATTCACATATTAAATTGGTAAAATACAAAATATTACAATGCCCCTTAAAAATAGGTTTTTTCTATTTACTTTCGTGGGATGTTAAGGCCCAATTTGCAGTGTAGCTTGCAGTCCATGTGTAAGGCTATGCACCAAAGTCCCACCAAGTCCAATCTTGGCCAGCCATGTACCTTCAAGATACAGGCTGGATGGTCGTAGGGGTAGTTGGCTAGCCCCCTTGAAGTGGCTGGTGTGTCGCTCATTGTCGAGACCCCCATTGGCTAAGGTGCTGACTTGAACTCCTTATTGGTGAGTTGTACTGCCATGTGACCCTGATATTTTCCATGTAATCATGCCACATTAGGTGGGCAAAAATTGGGATAACATTTGCCCCCCCAAGTCCCTATGTGGACATCTGTATGGATAGGGACTTACTAGCTAAGTTTGAATTGATGTAGCCTTTACTGAATAAATGCTGCTTCAATTTTAGTCTTTGAAATATCTACTCTTGACTATCTAATCTCATTTGTTGCAGTAAATTAACTGCATTATACTTCTACATGTCTTTTAATTGAGTAATGCGTGGCAAGTAAAAGAGTGGCCCCACAAAATCTATTTAAGTCTTTTTGGGGGAAACCTCTCTTCACTTTACACTTCTAAATATTTCTCTACAAATAGAAACTTTGAAGAAGCTCCTCCTTCTCTCTATAGGCTTAACCCACATTGCTCCATTCCCTTGGGATTTTTGTGTCATTTTGACGATCCAAGCTTTCCATCTTCTTCATCAATAGTTTCTTGTTATGGGTAAGGTTTTTATTCATGTTATTTACTTGATTTAGTTTATTTTGCCATGAATGTATGAACCTTGTTCTTTGCTTTGAGTGTCTTTTAATTCTCACATTAGATTGTAATCCTTTAGGTATTTTGATCCGCATGGTAGTCTTAGGATTTGTAATGTGTAATTTCTAGACAAAAAAGATCTGATTTGACCTTTGTTTGTGATTCTTGACTCCTTGAGTCATGAAGAACGTGTTTGAGTTGAAAAAACACGTGTACAGATCCTATACATTTCTTGACCGACCAAGGAGGTCTTGTTAGAGACCTAGCTGACCATGGGTGGTCACAATTGGGTTCGGTCAGTCGTGGGGGGATACCCTATAGGCTTGTTGACCTATACCTGGAAGTGAAGTTCTTGGCTGGCCCTATGCTGGGTGTCATGGGACCTGGTCGGCCTTCTAGGGCTTAGGAACCCTGGCCGACCAAGGCCAAGGTTCCAAGTAAGCGGCCAATCTTTTGTCCTCTATTGACCTCAACTAGGGTCTCGTGATAGCCTTGGAGGTAATACAACTATTGTCTTATGCGTGGTTCCCCTTGGGAACACTATCTAGGACTTGATAGTGAGTCCATTATAGTCGAGTGCACAACTTAGGACTCACTATTTATCTAAGTAGATGTACTTAAGATGGTACTTCGCTGACACCCAGCCTTGTACAATGTGATTTACCTGGAAGGTACCCTTGGGTATTGTTAATTGGAATTTTTTTTGTAGCTTTGTCAGGTTGCTCACCTTCCTCCTATATCTCTTCTATGAAGGTGATTTTAAGTGTTGATTTGTAAGGTGGCAACTGTTGTGTCATAGGTCCTGTTAGCCTTGCTTTTCAGAGAGAGCATTTAGTTTGTCCCTTTGCTCCTTTTGTGTGATTCTAGACTGACAGTCATGGCCAAAACAAAATAATCATGTCATAGAGCACCTATGATCCTCATGTTTCCAGGGTGGCAACAATGGGTAGATTCAGAGTTGTAGAGGAGGCGACACAGACTTGTGAGGATATAGATCAAGAGGTTGGTCAGGCAGAGGGGCTTGAGGTCGACCAAGGGGTCAAGAGTTTTGACTCTAAATCTGAAGTGGAGGATGTGCTTGTTAGGAGAAGGACCTACAAAACTTGTTTTGTCCTTCGCAGTTGTCCTTTGGGTGGATATGATGTCGACAGGGAGCCGTTAAACAGGCTTGGTCAGCCTTCAGTGATGGGTCTAGGCCATGTCTTGATTTAGCCTTCTGAGCCTAAGATATTGGATGCTAGATCACATGGAGATAGGTAAGTTTCTCCCGCATCTGTCCTCTCTATTTAGACTTTTGACGAGATACTGGCTAGTGGTCTAGTGAGGGGTGTTCATTGTGACATATCTTCCACTAGAGACTAGAGGGCACACCGACTTGCCCTTGTTTGGATGGCATGGTCAGAGCGTCATATACAGCAGGGGCGGTGTTACCACTACACCCATACTTTAGAGACATTGATGCTTATTTCGGGATTTGTCCAACACAAATCGCCCCGAAAAGTATAAAGTACCTTTTGACAATGTTTATTTTGTATGCAGAGCTAGGTTGGCCTTAGCTTACTCTGTATGAGATTGGATATTACTTTGATCTGAAGTCTGCCTCAAAGCAGAACTAGACTAGGTACATCTACTTTAGTCAGGTTGGCCATCAGTGGTTGGGTGACACCAACAACACAACTATGTGAAATGTTGGTGGGTATGTTTAGAACTACTTCATTGCTTGGGACATCCATGAGATTCGACACCACCAGTTCCAGCGGATGCCGCTTTACAAGCGCTCCATCCCTACATTGTAGATGAGGGATAGGGCAAATCACATCCTATCCCTCCTCACAGAGAAGAAGAATATAATTATATTGGCTAGTGTGGCCAACTTTAAAAGGTATGCCATATACCCTCCTGCCTCTAGAGTTATGCGGGCCCATGTCCATCAGTTGGTGTGGATGGAGCCCTAGCTATAAAGTTCTGTAGATGGATGATGATGTTCCTCTATCTCGGATAGCTCAAGGTTTGAAGAAGAGAGAGGGCCCTCCGCCAGCACTTGGCTTGTGGGGAACAGTTGGTGATGCTTCTCTTCTAACCAAGCTAAGAGGCCAAAGCTCCATAGGACCTACTTGCCCTTGCTTGCATCTAGAGGCAAGGGCAAGGCGGTTGTTGAGGATTCAAATGATTCCTCTTCTGAGGACAATGGTATTTGATAACTAATTGTACCATCTTTTATATTCTTGTCTTGCATTGAATATTTGTAACTTGCATTCTAACTTTCCTACTTTCTTTCTGTAGATATGACTTCCAAGTTGAGAGGTCTTGTTGATGGACCATCAGAGGAGCCTTTAGGTCGTCTGAGGGCCAAGGTGGCTCAGACCACCCGTGCCAAAGATGCTACTAGATCATTTCTCCCCTCCTTCTCTAGGGCCTGCACCAGTCGGGCAACTCGTGATGGATGACCCTCCAGCTAAGAGGGAACGGCCTTCGGGCAAAGGTTGCCTGAGGCCTAGTCTGGGAGCATGCTCAGCCACGAGGTAGAGAGCCATGGATGCAGCTCACAGGCATCTAAAGAGAGCCTTTCCTTCTGTAGATGATTAGCATGAAGAGCTCGATGATAGCAACCCTGACATGCTCTATTCTACTAGCCTTCTGGATTTATCCGCGGTGAGTTGTACACTTAACTTTGCTCATTTTTTTGGCATTATTATAGGTTGTTCAGCCATAGTGATTGTTGCATGGAGTTGGTTAGCCAATGTTGTGTCTTTAAGGGGCTCGCCAACTTTGGCAACTTTTGGGGAAGGGCTGGTTGGCTAGTTTTGTCTTTTGACACTGATTTTGATCTTGTTTTGCTTTCAGGCCTTTATGAAGCTGAGCTTATCATGTGACAGCTCCAGGGGGTCTTCGATCGCTCTTTGTGAGCTGATAAAGATCTTGGAGGCTGCTTTCATAACAAAGGAGGCTAATCTCCTGGTGAAGGGCCATGCTTTATCTGAGATAGAGGCTTTTAGCCTACAAAACCAGAGCATGATTTCTGGTTTGGAGGCCATGCTTGGCACCAGGAATCAAGAGAATAACATGTAAGTTGCTAACATTTGGAGACTAAGCTCATGGTGTGTGAAGCTAAGGGCAACCCTTGATGGCCAGCATGCGATAAGGGACGAGTATGTCAGCTTGTCTTTAGAAATCATCTATGAGTTCAAGTTGCGCAACTCCAATGCTGATCTTTCCTATATGGGCGACTTGGCTTTCTTAGAGAGCACACTGGCCTAAGGCAAAGCACTATTCGAGAGCAGGTTGGAAGCAGCAAAACCACCATCAAGCTAGAGGGGTCTTCTTTGGGGAAATTTGATGAAGAGATGGTCGGCCCATCTGTTGAGGAGGTGGCCAGCTAGGGCCATGATCAAGTGGCCAGCCAGCCTATGGAGGCTATGTTCGGCCCACACAAAGGTGATCCAGACTTTGTAGCTTTCGATTCAGTCCCACCTTCACCTACACACATGTAGATTCAGCTTATTAGTTTTCAGCATTATGGTTTTATAGTATAGACAATGTTTTCATGTTTTGTATGCTTTTACTTTTTGAACACTACTGTTTTTCAACCCTAGGGCCTTCATGTTTGTACTTTTGGCCTATAGGCACTCTATTTTTGAACATTACTATTGTTTAGCCCTGTTGCTTTTTATCATGGATTGTGCAACCGAACGGGCGGTCTTTAATCCTGGCTATCTTCTTATGGGCTTGACGTGTAAGTATCCAAATTTACTTTTCTTTTTGTCAAGTTGAAGTATGTTGGCACCTGACTTAGAGGCAGGTTTAGTAGCTTATCCTAAGCATTAAAATTTCTCTGCATAAGTTCTCTATGCTAGTTCATTGTACAGTTTGGGTGCCCTCCAAGTGAGCACACAGACTTGCAATCTCTTGGTCACTTGCAATTCACCAAGTTTCATAGACCTTGCCTGGGAATTTTCTTGGGGGGCTACCTATTGTACGCATGTGGAACTAAAAAAAGAATAACTTTAAGAAGTTAATCTTGTTAGCAAGTAGTTTAAACATGATAATTTGAACATAAATATTGTATTCTATTCATTAATTGGTCTTTATTGATGTGCAACTTACATAAATTTAATCTACACGCTTACATAACAAAGTTTTGCTTCTAGATATCAAATGGCTACCCCTGGTTGACTTGCATAAGAGAGGTCGCCGTTGAAGAACGGTGGGAAGCCACGCTAAAAAGGTCGTGGGTACTAACTCTTTTACAATCTAATGTTGAGTTGGTAGAACTGCTACTTTATGGTAGTGTTCTGTAAGTTGGTTATTGATAGTATTTGCAAAGGTGCTCTCCATTCCAATATCTTGGTAGGAGAACAAGCTCCATTGTCTCATTGTACCTTCCCAGCTTGTACGCTCCCTTACTAGTTATCTTTGTCACTTGATAGGGGCTTTCCTAATTGGGTTTGAACACTCCTACTACTGAATCTTTGGTATTCAGGAACACTCTTCGAAGCACTAGGTCTCCTATGAAGAATTTCTTATCCTTAACTTGCTTGTTGAAGTTCCTTGCTACCTTTTACTGGTAGGCTTCCAACTTTAGGTTAGCTTGATCTCTTCTTTCTTCTACTTCGTCAAGGGATTCTACCATCAATATGTTGTTTGTATCTTGGTCATAGGTTGTCCTCCTGTGAGACGGTGGCACCAGCTCTACAGACAACATCGCCTCATAGCCATAAGCTAGAGCGAATGGAGTTTGCTCGGTGATCATCTTCTCGATAGTCTTGTGCAACCATAGGACCTCTGGGAGCAATTCAATCTAGTTGCCTTTTTCTTCCTCAAGGAATTTTTTCAGGGTGTCCTTGAGGGTTTTGTTGATAGCTTCTACCTGCTCATTTTCTTGAGGATTGACCACGACAGAGAAGTTTTTGATGATGCCATGTATGTTGTAGAAATTAGTGAACATGTCACTGTCAAACTGCTTTCCATTGTCTAACACAATCTTTTGTGGAAGTCCAAATTAACATATGATGTTCTTGACAATAAAGTCAAGGACTTTCTTGGAGGTGATTGTTGTCAGGGGTTCAGCTTCTGCCCACTTGTCTACTGTGACTACAATAAATTGTACACCTTCTTTTCCCTACGGGAATTAACCAATCAGGTCTATCCCCCATACTGGAAAGGGCCAAGGAGACTACATCATTGTGAGCTCATTGGGTAGAGCTCTTAGAATTTTTGAGAATTTATGGCACTTGTCACATCTTTTGAAATAGTCCATTGAGTCTTTGATCATTGTTGGCCAAAAGTACCCCTATTAGAGTATCCTTTTGGATAGGCTTTGCCCCCCCGCATGGTTACCACAGAAGCCTTCATGCACTTTTGTCATTAGTCGCTTGGCCTGAGCCTTGGTGACACACCTTAAGAGCAGCATTGAGAAGCTCCATCTGTACATTACTCCATCTAGGATTGGATACCTAACAACTTTTCTTCTTATCTTTTTTTCTTCATTCTTGCCTTCTAGCAAAGCTCCAGTTTGAAGGCAAGCTATAATAGGTGTCATCCATGTTGGACTCTCGTCCAACATTTCAATTTCTTTAGGGATGGTAATGCTTGGTTCTTTCATGAGCTATATTGGCACTAGGTTTGCCTTGTCAGCAATGGTGCTGATTGTCGGACGGGCAAGTACATCTTTTGTAGCATTCTGTTCTCTGGTGATCTACCTAATTGTGTAGCCTTTGAGCTGACTTAGCAAGTCTTTGATCTTGCTCAGGTAGGCCACCATTTTTTCACCTCGAGCTGTGTATTCACCTAGGACTTGATTCGCGACTAATTGAGAGTGGTTGAATATGTCTAGGTGGTAAGCTCGTACTTTATGTGCCAACTTGAGTTCAGTTATTAGGGCTTTGTATTCATGTTGTTTGAGGCTTTGAAGCCGAATTTGATTACTCCGTGCAATTGTTGGCCCAAGGTGTTATAAGGGAAATGCTTACACCAGACAATTGGTCAGTGTAGCTTCCGTCAACACGGAATTTCCATGTTGGTTCTTTAGGTTTTTATAGCTGCTCTTGCTCTCTCTTATTCTATGGCTCTTGCTTTTCTCATAAATCTTGAGAGATTTTAATAGATGAGTTTGTGCACTCAGCCACAAAGTCTGCAAGGGCTTGACCCTTTATGGACATTCTTAGTTAATATGTGATGTTAAACTGACCAAGCACAATGGCCCACTTAAGTAGTCGGCCTAATGCTTTAGGTTTTTGTAAAACCTGCCGCAATAATTAATTGGTATACACCTTTATAGGGTATGCTTGGAAGTATGGCCTTAACTTTCTGGAAGCCAAGAGCAAGCTATAGGTCAGCTTCTCCATGAGTGGGTACTAACTTTCAGCGTCAATCAATCTCTTACTGATGTAGTATAAAGGGTGTTGTACATCGTCTTCTTCTCTTGTGACCCCTAAGTGTCTTGCCACTGGTGGTGGCATTGGATCTCTGTTCTGGGAACCTTGTTCCGGAGTCTGGTCATTCTACCCCTAAGTTCCCTTTTGATGGGAAAGGGCTTTCTATATGGGACTTTTCCCTGGATGGCCATAAAGATGGTCTCAAGTTTCTCCGTCAGAAGGGTGAAGCATGTGTTCTTCTCCTCCTTGTCCTTCTAGTTTTATGGAATGGGAGAAGTGTTAAACTTCCCCTTTTTCCCACTATTTCTTCTAGAGTTTTCATTATTGTGTTTGCTCCTAGTGTTCTTGCCACTAGAGGTTTGGGCAGTGTTGCTGGTACCTACATGTGCGCTTGGCAAGTCATGGGACTGCAGGATGTCTTGTGACTGCCTGTTATTGACTTTCTCTGTCTGGGCCTGTCAGACAACTTCTTTTAGTTTGATAAATCCATCAGCTCTAGTGAGGAACTCCTTCATGTTATTAGTTTAAGTCCTCTTGATGTCTTTCCAGAAGTCACTCAATGGGAGGATGCCCCCTAATATGTCTGTATACTGACTTTATTCTGTAAGACCTTTGACCTTGGTGGCCTCAGCCATGTAATCCTTCAAAGGTTCTTCTTGTCGTTGTTTGACTTCGACAAGGTCTTCTAGCTACAATGGTATGAGCCTTGAGGACGAGAATTGTGTGTAAAATTCTTAGGAAAACTCGACCCAAGAATTTAATCTTCCTAGAGCAAGTTTAAAGTACCATTGCTAAGCTATTTTCGACAAAGTGGCTGAGAATATACAACACTGCACATCACCAATAATCTTTTAGAGATCAAGCTCCATCTCAAAGTATTTGATGTGCGTCAGTGGGTCTTCTCGCCCAGTATACATCTTTTATACCAGCATCTTAAATTTAGGCAAGGGTAAGGCATTTACGTATGCCGAGAATGGTGATCCCCTTGACCGATCTAGCTAAAGATCTGAAGGTTTTGAACCAACTAGGCCCTTGATCATGTCCCTTAGTTGGTCCAATTGTGCTTGTATCAAAGGATTTGTTGCTGTAGGGATTTCACTAACTAGCCCTCCTTGGAGGGATTGCAGGCTCAAGGTCTGGCCGGCCATACTCTGAGAGAGTGTATGGTGGAGGTTTGCCATAACAGTGTTGTGTTGTAGGCCTTGGCCGGTCACTCTTAAGTAGGGATGTTGGCTCTGGCTGGCCAAGCCTACACTAGGCAGTTGCGCATGGCTGGCCAGACCTACATTAGGCAGGGCCTGGTCGCCTATAACTCCCTAGTTGGCTAATGTTGCTGGTGTGTTGATAGGAGGTAGATCACACCAATTTTTGGAGTTTAGTGGATTTAGATACCTAAAGTGATCAGTTTCACTTCTTAAATTGTTACTTTGGGTGTTTCCACCCATTTTAGTTCTAACTGGTTGAAGATTGGCCTTTGAGTGGCTCTCTCCCCTCAGGGAGAGAGTGTACTTCTTTGGCTGGCCAGAGGTATTCCAACAGGTGGGCGACCGACCAAAGGTTAGTTGATGGGGCTGTTGTTGATCTTGAGATCCTTGGATGGCCCCCATGCTGTTGTTACAGAGATCTGGCTATTCTTGCCAGTAGACCTTTGTGGGAAGGCATGTCCTCCTTCGAATAGAGGAAGGTCTGTCTTGGTTCCTAAAGAACTGGATTTGTCAGCTTGCTAATAGTGTTGGGCTTTGTGCCCTAAATAAATTTTATTTCAATATAATCTTTTCTTTCAATTATCAATAAAGAAACAGATTTAAATTTCATTACTTGTTTAATGTGTTATTTGCTTCATGTGATCATCAATGTACTTATTTGATTAAAAAATTCATCCAAACCCTTATCACACTGGTATTCTTATTTATTGTGTTGTCAACACAGTGGAAAGTAATCAAAATTGTGTGATTAAATGTATTCCTAGATTTATCAGTACACAGGGTTGAACAAATATGATAATCTCCAACGTAGTTTACTCAATTACTTGCACCTTGGATAAGTGCTATGTCCTTTTCAGGGCATTGGTTAAAGTAAGCTTGGGTTGGATGTATGGAGTATGCATCGGAAGGGACCGACATTGAACTTGAACTAGATATGATAATCTTACCGTAATATCTATTCAATTCAATATCACCTAGTTGATCTTAGATCAAATGATCTCAATCCTGAGATGGTTAGGTTCGATCTCAGGAGTGTTATTTGTGTTCTTTGATTTGTTAGTTAAGCCTACTTTTTTGTCTGAGTGATACGTACATTTTGGGAACATGGTAGTACAATTGAGTGGGAGCGCTAATCATAGATATGGAATCTGTAGCTTCTATCCAGACATAGAAGTGAAACGATAATTTCCTTCGAGCTAGGCTAAATAGAGATAAATGATAGAGCGCTCATTTTAGTGATTATATTAGTTCACTAAAATATCATTTATAGGTGGCCAAGTGTTTTAAGGATAAAATACATTGAAAAGGTGTGACGGTAATTTTGTCCCTATGCAATGTAGATCATCTATAGCGGATCATTGATTATTGGGATTATAACAATGGATAATTAATAGCGTATCTATATCGTGGAACATATAGAGCGTTCTATGTAACTGAGAGTGCAATTCCAAGTTCTATGGTGGATGCAATGAGGAATTAATAAGTTAGTGAATTTACTTGGTAAATTCTAGATCTGCTTATTGGAAGCTCGGTTATACAGGCCCATGGTCCCCAAACTAGTTGAGACAAACTACTTGTAAGACTCAATTAATTGATTTTAGTTAATCAATTTTAATTCTAAAATTAGACTATGTCTAGTTTATGAATTTTCACTATGTTATGGCTTGATTGTGAGGAAATGGTATTTTAGGGTTAATTTATTAATTAAGAGACTTTGTGGAGTCTAATTAATAAATATTATAAATGACAATTTTATTTGATGATTATTTTAATTATTAAATAAATAGTTTTGGCATTTATAGGGTTGAAAGTATTTGTGAAAAATAGATAAAATAGTTGAGAAAAAAGGTAAAAACAAAACTTGTGTGGGGCCCATTAAGTGGCCGGCCACTATATGCCTATTTTACTCTAATTTTATCAATTTTTTTATTCCTAATAATTCAACCCTAACCCTATTGGAATTTAGTATAAAAGGAAGGCTATGGTCTCATTATCCAACTAATGCCTTCAAAGCTAAAAACCTAGTTTTTCTCTCTAGGTTTCATGAGACCTCTTCCTTCTTTTTCCTCTTGAATTTTCGAAATACCATAGCCTTCTTCACAAACCAAAATTCAGCCATTAGTGATTGAGTGCATGCCCACACATAACAAGTGAGTCCTTAATCATAGTATGTAAGACTGTGAAGAATCCAAACAACAAGAAGGAGAATCGGGCTCAGATCTTGGTGATACTCTGCTACAGAAAGATACAAGGGTTAGAGATCTTAGCGGAAGGAGTCATTTAATTCCGCTGCAACCACTGTAAGGTTTCTCATACCTTTTATGTGTTTATTTTCATTGTTTTAGAAATTCATATTAGGATGTTAAAAACATACTTGTTAGTAAATCTAGATCCTGGTAAAATATATTCCAACAGATAGACCTTCCCTGATCTATAAACTAGTCTTCCTTGGAGTGGATCTCTGATGAGATCCTGCGCTCTTCGATTGGTTCTCTAATTGAACCGCCTTATCATGTCGCTGACTTCTCTATTGTAACGATCCAACTCCACCTAACCTAGTGAGATCGAAGGATGTACTCTTTGTCATCCATCCATCTCAAGTATTCGCATCTCTACTAAGCAAATACATTGCAATCAGCAGCTCGTAGTTCTTCACTTAGGTCGGCTTCACAGACGACCTCTCTCAGTCTGGCTAACTCGAGATCTTTTCCCTAGTCCACATGGGGCTCGCCAATATCTTGCTTGCCGATTCCTAGTCCTGTCTCTTTAACATAGTATCGGAGATGAGATCAAGTTGTTGTTCCTATGGGCTATTCCCTAAGGGTCCTTCGTTCAGTCGGAGGAGATGCAAGTGGAGGGTCCTCCCTCAGAGGCAAAGGCTTGTTGTTCAGATCCATCGGGACGTTCGTGTCACTCTTGCCAGCTGTAGTGACCAGATTCGAAGTGCCTACTGTGATCGTAAGATTGACCACATCTGTGGTGTTCATGGGAATTCTAGTAGTGGCTGGAACATGGACATCAGGATCTACAGTCAGAGGGTCTTGAGGAAGACCCGATGATGCATATGGTGCAACTAGAGTTCTCCTCGTGTTAACCATGGCATTTGATCAGATATGATGTCAACTTGCTCTCGATGAAACTACCAAACTCTTGACCTCAAAAATTGGACAACTGACAGTGGAGTCGTATTAAACTGAGGCTTGCCATGTGTTACACAATTAGAACTAGAAAGTAAAAGAACACAAGTATTTTTATAGAGGTTTAGCCCCCTTAGTTAGTGGGTAATGACCTACTCCCATTTTAGCTGTATTGATACCGAGAGATAACACTATTCAGATCACTATTGGTGGAATCTGATATAGCTCTCTTGAGGTTACAAAGTAGGAATCAAAGATGGCAAATCTTAAGTGTTGAGAGATGCTATAGTGGGCGAGTGAGAGAGAGATGAAGTGAATTATCATACTTAGAGCTTTACGGCTTAAAATTAGACTTAGAGTTTTAGGGTTAAGTTAAGACTCTTTATATAGGAGAGCTTAAACCCTAATTAGTAAATAAAATAAGAGATATTTACATATTAAATTGGTAAAATACAAAAGACTAAAATGCCCCTTAAAAATAGGTATTTTCTATGTACTTTCGTGGGCTGTTAAGGCCCAATTCACAGTCTAACTTGTAGTCCACGTGTAAGGTTGTGCATTGAAGTCTTGCCAAGTCCAATCCTAGCTGGCCATGCACCTGTAGGATGCAGGCTGGCTGGCCTTGTGCAGTCTAGAAGCTAGCTGGCCATAGGGCCTACTAGGGGTGGCTGGCTAGCCCCATTGAGGTGGCTGGTCTGTTGCTCGTTGTCTCGTTTTAGTGAAGGGACCCTCGTTGGCTAAAGTGCTGACTTGACCTCCTTGTTGGTGAGTTATACTGCCACTTGGCACTGATATTGTCTATGTAAGCATGCCACATCAAGTGGGCAAAAATCAAGAAAATAATATGAAAAATGGGGCTCCAACTAACCGACTTGACACCTTGCACATTAGTAATGTACAACGTCTATGGCCAAAGCATTGCGCCCAAGGGGTACATCCGACTGCCCTTAGTTGTTTGAGAGAATCCAAGAACCAGAATAGTGATGTCGTAGTTCGTAGTAATGGACATGCCCTCAGCCTTCAACGCCATGATAAGTCATCCAGCCTTGTACGACCTACAGGCAGTAACTGTTGGATTATATTTTACCAGGATCTAGATTTACTACCATGTATGTTATTTAACATCCAAAATATGAATTTCTAAAACAATGTAATTTAAACACATATAAAGTTTGAGAAACCTTACAGTGGTTGCAGCGGAATTAAATGACTCCTTCCGCTCAGATCTCTAACTCTTGTATCCTTTCTGTAGCAGAGTATCACCAATATCTGAGTCCAAAACTCCTTCCTTGTGTTTGGATTCTTCACAGTCTTACACACTATGATTGAAGACCAACTTGTTATGTGTGGGCATGTACTCAATCACTAATGGCTAAATTGTTTGTGAAGAGAGACTATAGTGTTTCGAAAATTGAAGAGGAAGAAGAAGGAAGAGGTATCATTAAACCTAGAGAGAAAAGTAGGTTTTTAGCTTTGGAGGCATTAGTTGGATAATGAGACCATAGCCTTCCTTTTATACTATCTTCAATAGGGTTAGGGTTGATTTATTACGAATAAAAAAATGATAAAATAGAGTAAAATACCACTTGATGGCCGGCCACTTAATGGGTCCCACACAAGTTTGGCTTTTCTCATTTTTCTCAACTATTTTACCTATTTTTCATAAATACCATTTTTTGCAACTTCAACCTTATAAATGCCAAAACTATCTATTTAATAATTAAAATAACTATCAAATAAAATTGTCATTTATAATATTTATTAGTTAGACTCCATAAAGTCTCTTAATTAACAAATAAACCCCAAAACACTATTTCTTCACAATCAAGCAATATCTTAGTGAAAAATTTGTAAGCTAGACATAGTCTAATTTCAGATTTATAATTGATTAACTAAAATCAATTAACTGAGTCTTGTAAGGAGTTTCTCTCAACTAGTATGGGGACCATGGGCCTATATAACCAAGCTTCCAATAAGCAGATCTAGAATTTACTAAGTAAATTCACTAACTTATTAATTCCTCATTGCATCCACTATAGAACTTGGAATTGCACTCTCAGTTACATAAAACGCTCTATACGTTCAACAATATAGATACGCTATTAATTATCCATTGTTATAATCCCAATAATTAATGATCTTCTATAGATGATCTACATTACATAGGGACAAAATTACCGTTACACCCTTTCAATGTATTTTATCTTTAAAACACTTGGCCACCTATAAATGATATTATAGTGAACTAATATAATCACTAAAATGAGCGCTCTATCATTTATCTCTATTTAGCCTAGCTCGAAGAAAATTATCGTTTCACTTCTATGTCCGGATAGAAGCTATAGATTCCATATCTATGATTAGCGCTCCCACTCAATTGTACTACCATGTTCCCAAAATGTACGTATCACCCAGACCAAAAAGTAGGCTTAACTAACAAATCAAAAAACATAAATAACACTCTTGAGATCAAACCTAACTATTTCAGGATTAAGATCATTTGATCTAGGATCAACTAGGTGATATTGAATTAAATAGATATTACGGTAAATTTATCATATCTAATCCAAGTTCAATATCGGTCCCTTCTAATGTATACTCCATACATCTGATACTAGTAAACTTTTTCAATACCCTGGAAAGGACATAACACTTATCCAAGGTGTAAGTATATGTTGTGAAAATTATTATACGCAAGTGCACGCAATCGTAACAAGTAATAAAGTGATAAATCAAGTATCGTCTCCACAGGGATTGAAAATTTGAAATTAATTTATAAAACTAATTACTCAAAAATTGGTTTCAACAAAAAAAATTAAAATAAAATAAAGTGATAAGAATATGTAAGAAAAAATTAACAAACACAAACTATGAAGAAAACAAGCTAGAACTATTAAATTGACCTAAAAAAATGCAAAGTTGATATAATGGTGCAAATGAGTATTGTTACAAATTGATGATGTCAACTAGGAATTTAAAATGTCATAATCCTTTTTCCAAAGTATTTATGGTTTGATTCTCTAATTAATTAACATATTCCTATGCCCAATTAATTTTAAGAATACCGATTTAAGCACAATTCTTTCAAGTCATACATGGTAAATAACATATTCCTATGCCATTTACAAACCACATTTTTCCAAAGTGATATTCATGCATCATTCAAGCAATTCCACTAACCCTATTTTTTCCAAAATCAAGATTAGCTACTACTTACTAATGGTGATCAAGCAAAAGTAAGCAATTGCACAATAAACACACTTGAATGAACAAAACTAATTTACTAAAACATAACAATAAAATATCACACAATTCAAGTCAATAAAATAATTCTAGCAAAAAGAAAATTAACTCATAATAGATTGTGCAAAAATTACAAAGTTTAAAAGAAAAGAGAGATAGAAATAAAAACTCATTTGGAGCTTGTCACAATACTCCAAGTTTCTCTTCCAAATTTCTCTTCTTCTTCCTCTTAATTTTTGTCAATCTCTAAATAAAAATGCTAAATTAAACCCTAAATAAAACTCTCTCTCTCTCTCTCTTTTCTTTTTTTCTTCTCTTTCTTTTTCTTCATTTCTTCACTTCTTCACTGTAGGCGTTGGAGTAGCATCAGCAAGACCCAGCCGCCCCTCCTCTTCCTTGTGTTTGTTCAAGTCACGCCTACTGCCTTCTTCACATATATGTATATCAATGTATATATACCTTACACATCTCTTTTTTAAATTCTAAATGTCAAGCCCATAATGTGATGGCCCAATTCTCTTTCTTTCTTTTTGTTTTCTTCTCTTTTAAATGGATGGGCCTATAATATTACACGCAAAGTTTGCATTTTAAAATCTTATAACACCACATGAATTAATTATGGGAGACTAAAGAAACAAATAAAAATTAAGAAAATGAATTAAAATTAATTTCAAACTACTAAAATTAATGTTTATGAAAAACTAAATAAAACCAAATAAAAGTTACTAAAATAAACTAAAAATACTTGAGAACAAAACTAATTTAATGCCCAAAAAGATATAAAGAACTCTATTTTCATAGAGTTATCACACCGCAAACTTAAAACTTTGCTTGTCCTCAAGCAAAAGGAAAAAAAATCACAATCAAAGTAAAACAATAGGCAATATGACACTAAAGTTGGTGATCTCCAAATTTCCCTTAAAGATTGATTAGTGAACATAGCTTAGAGAAAAATAAAAAGATTGTCCAATAATTGTGAAAAATTCAAGCACAAGTTTCATTCCAATTTTGATTACTCCAAGTGTGTGTGTAAAATGCCTTTTATCAAAATATTACTTGCAATTTAGATCAATTTATGTAAATATGAATTAAGCACAAAATCTCTAAAGTGACAAAGTCTCATAGGTTTGTTTTTCATCTCTCTCTCCACTAATGTAGACAAACACAAAACTAAAGATCAAAAGGACTTTTTCAAGCTTGTAATGTAAGGCTTAGGTGAAGGTGGTTAAGAGAAGTCATTTTTGGCTCAAATCACCTAAAAGCACCTTAATTTTCCTAAGACCAAAATGAGACCTCACACTTACTTCCTCAAAGAATATCCCAAAGAAAAATTTGAGTATTAGCATTGCCAATATTTATTGCCCCAAAATTTTGCAAAATAATGTGCTCCCAGGAGTTATAGCAATGCCTTAGCATAATATTTTTTTTCATGGGTCTCTGCTCCAGAATGCTGAAGCAATGCTATAACACTTGGAACTTCCAACTTCTAAAAAAATCTTGCTCTTTTTTTAACAAGGGGTGGCACACCCCATACTTAATTTTAAACACGCCTTTGTTTTTCAAGGGGTGGCACACCCCAAACTTAATTTTAAACACTTTTTTTATTTTTTTTTTCTCTTTTTTTTTATCTAACAATACAAATATAATAATGGTAATATACACAAAATATGTTGACTCTCCCCCAACGTAAAATTCAACGGTGTCCCAATGGTGAGAATAATAAAATGACACAATGAAAACACTCACCCAATTACCACTCTACCAAAATTAAACTCCTCCCCTCCCCTTAATGACACAACAAACAAAATCTTAGAATAATAAGGTGCTCAACGAGTGTATGGTGGAAAGATTTGTATTTGGCTAGGCTTACATGTGGTAAAAAAAATAAAGGGATCAATTATGCTCTAATAGGGTGACTAGGGATAAAATGATATCATGGTTGGCTCAAAAGGCTCAAACGATCCAAAAATGGCCTAAATAATGTATTTGGTTAAGTGTAGTCTAGGATTTCGCCTCAAGAGAGAATCAAACAAATTCTAAGACTTGGGAGATCACAAAATCACATATTTACACAAACTTTCACCAAATCACACACAATTAAATGATAAAGGCATTTATGCTCAAAATTGGACATATCTCAATCAAAATGAAACTAGCACACGAATTAGTCACAAGCTCAAGCAATATTTACATTTTTCAAAAAGCTATGCACACTATCAATCATGTATTAGAATGTGGAAAATCACCAAACCAAAGCACATATGCCTCAATTTTTTTTTTCAAACAAACAAAATAAAAGAAAAGAAAAAAAATATTTAGTTTCCCAAAACATTGTATGCACAAAATTCTCAAATATGTGTGAGCAACTTTAAAATTAATAAAGAAGAGTTAAAGAAGAACTCTTCTTTCAATGATGTGCAAACTCGCTAGTGTCAACCTCCGTAGGTGCGCCCAATTCCATTTGACTTTATGCCTGCACCTACAAGAGAGAAAAAGAAAAGAAAGAGAGAAAAAAAACTACAATGCAATTGTCAAAGCCATTTAACATTGCATGTTTATTGAATTTAAAACAAAATAAAGACAAAGTTTAGAAAGCTTGGGTTGCCTCCCAAGAAGCGCTTGATTTAAAGTCGTCGGCTTGACTTTTTAAGAAGCACTCGTCAAAGAGCGGCTTCTGCCCATAGAGAGTGGCATATGCCCTCACAAATGGGTCTTCGTCATGAACGCCCTCAAGCTTGGCGAGATATGGAATTGAAAAGGTAAAATACTCAAGTTGACTTGAATTCAATGAATGCACATGATGGATGCCAAGGTACCATGCCAATGGTGGAGGAGGAGGTGGTGGCCAAAAAGGATCTTCATAAACATAATATTCCATTACCATGAATTTTTTGACTTGAGGAATGCAAAAATATTCTTGCTGAATTTTTTCAAAAACTGGGCAGTTTTGCTGTGATAATGCTACAGCATTATGAGCAGCAATAAATGTTGACCAACTTGGAATGCTTGCTTCCTTATTTTTTTTTCACTACTTTGGATTGAAGTAAGCTCTTGTAATTGCTCAAAATTTTCCCCAAGTATCTCCAACTCATTACCACTCCTCAAAATGACATTTTAACTTTCTTCTTTCTCCCTTGAATTTTCCATATCAATCCCCAAAGCTTCATGGTGTTTATCACATAACTCATTCACCAAAAGCTCAAATTGGTTCTCCAATTTCCTCAAGGATGAAGCTTGGCCTTGAATTAAGGCATCATTTTTAGCCATGAACTCCATCATCAATACCTCAAATGAGCTTGATTGAGCCATTTGATGAAGATCTTCTTCTATGTTGAACTCTTGTAAATCTTCTAAAATCTCATCATTTGGTCCTTGAGTGTAAGTATCAAAATTTGGCTCCAAATTGTTGTAATTCTCCTCCCAAACATGGTCATTGTTTGGACAATTACGACACCACTCATTGTACTCCGCCATGTCTTCCAACATACAATAGGCTTCATCAATTGATAATTGGTAGAAATTGGTGGTACCATCTCCTCTTTCTACCCATTCTCGTGTCCTTGGATTCAACCCATTGAGGAAGACCTCTAATTGACACTCTTTGGACAACCCATGATATGGAAATCTCATTAGAAATGCCTTGTATCTCCACCATGCTTTATACAAGGGCTCCAAGTCACGTTGAACAAAATTCATAAGGACTTGTCGATGCGAAATCTCAAGCTCCTTGCAAAACAAACCAAAACAAGACAAACAAATCGTAAAATAGAACAAAAGAAAAACTAAACAAATGAAAACAAAAAAAAAACCAAATTGATAGTAATTAAGTTCCACAAACAAAATTTTACTAAATCAATCCCCGGCAACGAGGCCAAACACTTGTTGTGAAAATTATTATACGCAAGTGCACGCAATCGTAACAAGTAATAAAGTGGTAAATCGAGTATCGTCTCCACAGGGATTAAAAATTTGAAATTAATTTATAAAACTAATTACTCACAAATTGGTTTCAACAAAAAAAAATAAATAAAATAAAGTGATGAGAATATGTAAAAAAAAAAATTAACAAAGACAAACTATGAAGAAAACAAGCTAGAACTATTAAATTGACCTAAAAAATGCAAAGTTGATATAATGGTGCAAATGAGTATTGTTGTAAATTGATGATGTCAACTAGGAATTTAAAATGTCATAATCCTTTTTCCAAAGTATTTATGGTTTGATTCTCTAATTAATTAACATATTCCTATGCCCAATTAATTTTAAGAATACCAATTTAAGCACAATTCCTTCAAGTCATACATGGTAAATAACATATTCCTATGCCATTTACAAACCACATTTTTCCAAAGTGATATTCATGCATCATTCAAAATAAAATATAACAATTTAAGTTGGTCTAAAATTAAAATATAATGAAAAATGAAAAAAAATGCAACTTCGAATGATTAAAGATCAGATTTACTAATTAATAAAGATCAGAAATCACATCTTATGTGGCATGGTTCATATAATTTATTTCATGATTATCTTTAATGTATAAATTCTATTAATTCCAGAACATATGTTTTTGTTCGTGATTATAGTGTTGTCAGCACATTGGAATATAATCATGTTTATATGTTCGAAAGTTTAATTCTCCGATTTGTCAGTTCACTAGATTTAGACTGGCATGATATTCAGCGATAGGTATACTTACACCTTGGATAAGTGTTATGTCCTTTCCAGGGCATTGGCAAAGTTTACTAGTATCGGATGTATGGAGTATACATTGGAAGGGACAAATATTGAACTTTGATTAGATATGATAAATTTATCAGAATATCTATTCAATTTAATATCACCTAGTTGATCCTAGATTAAATGATCTTAATCCTGACATGCTTAGGTTTGATCTCAAGAGTATTATACATGTTCTTTGATTTGTTAGTTAAGCCTACTTTTTGGTCAGGGTGATACCTACATTTTGGGAACATGATAGTGCAATTGAGTGGGAGCGCTAATCATAAATGTGGAATCTATAGCTTCTATAGGTATTTAGAAGTGAAACGATGTTTTCCTTTAAGCTTGCTAAATAGAGATAAATGATAGAGCGCTCATTTTAGTGATTATTAATTCACTATAATATCATTTATAGGTGGCCAAGTGTTTTAAGGATTAAATACATTGAAAGGGTGTAACGGTAATTTTATTCGTATGCAATGTAGATCATCTATAGAGGATCATTGATTATTGGGATTATAACAATGGATAATTAATAGCGTATCTATATCGTGGAACATATAGAGTGTTCTATATAACTGAGAGTGTTATTCCAAGTTCTATGCGTGGATGCAACAAGGAATTAATAAGTCAGTGAATTTACTTGGTAAATTCTGGGTCTGCTTATTGGAAGCTCGGATATATAGGCCCATGGTCCCCATACTAGTTGAGACCATACTGCTTGTAAGACTCAGTTAATTGATTTTAATTAATCAATTATAATTCTAAAATTAGACTATATCTAGTTTATGAATTTTCACTAAGCAAGGGCAAAATTGTGAAGAATAAAGATTCTAGATCTTATTTGTTAATTAAGAGACTTTATTAAGTCTAATTAATAAGTATATTAAATGAAAATATTATTTAATAATTAATTTTTAGTTATTAAATAATTGGAATTGGCATTTAAGTGGTTAAATTTGAAATTTGGTATTTCTGAGAAAATGAGATAGAAAAATGACAAAATGGCAAAATTACAAAGTGGGGCCCAATCCAATACCCATGGCCGGCCACTTAGTGTAAATTTTACCATTTATTTTTCTAATATTTTAATGCCAAATAAATCTAACCTAAAACCTAGTAGTTACCTATAAATAGATAGTGATGGCTCACACTTAAAGATTGATAAAAATTCTTGTCTTCAGAAAATTGAGCCTCCTACCTATAGCCGAACCTATACCCTCTCTTTTCTTCTTCAAATTTTCATACCTTGAGTGATAGAGTGAGTGCCCACACACATCAAGTGGTATCTCAATCATAGTGTGTAAGACTGTGAAGAATCCAATCAACAAGAAGGAGAATCAGGCTCAAGAAGGAGAGAAAGAGATCCAGGTTCAGATCTTGATAATGCTCTGCTACAAAAAGGAATCAAGGGCTAGAGATCTGAACGGAAAGAGTCATTATATTCCGCTGCACCCAATGTAAGGTTTCTTAAACCCTTATGTGTTTATTTCATTGTTTTAGAAATTCATATTAGGATGTTAATGAAACATACTTGTTAGTTAATCTAGATCCTGGTAAAATAATTCCAACAACTGGCCTCAGAGCCATGGTAATGATTTACTTTCATGAAATATGAATTAAAACGATGTTTTGTGTTTATTTGGATGGTTTCATGTTGGTTTATGTGCTTATATGATGAATATATTTGTTGTATGAAATTTTTCCTTGAAAAATATTTTTTTTTCTTTCTAAAAATATTTTATTTGGATCCCTTGTGAAAAATTAAGCAATTTCGGTTTTTACGGAACTCGATTCCGATAAAAATTACAAAAGTTTTGAATTTTGGAAGTTTCGGGTTGAATGGGTGCTCAATCGCACGAGACAGCCCCTCAGACAACCCAATTTGCGCGCGCATCTTCAGAAAATCCTTGTCTGAAGGCGCTGAATGCTCAGACACAGACACGCCCAGGACACTGCACCTGACCGAGGTTTCTCGGTCAAGGAGGCTGCAAATGCCGAGATTTCTCGGCGTCACCCCCTCTCCGCACGCGTATGCAGCCTCCTGCTGGGCAGCCAAGTGTTTTCCCAAAAAAGTGCGATTTTTGTGATTTTTTCCACAAATTTTGGATTTTTCAAATTTCAAACCACCAAATTAAAATAAAATATTATTGTTAATATATTTGAACTTAAATATCATTTTTTAAATTAATAATATATATTTTTTAATAGATTATTATTAATTTTGATATTTTAAGGTTTAAATTTAAAAATTGATTATTTTATTTTTTAAATTATGGTCAAATTTAAAAATTTGTTAATTTCTTTAATATTTATATATTATTTATTTATAAGATTAGATTTTTTAATATTTGACATATTTTAAATTAAAAGATAACTTTATCTTTTTTATTTGAAATATTATATTGAAATTATCTTATATGATAAATTAAATAATTAATAAATTTGAAATTAACCTAGATATTTTTATAAATATTCTAACCATAATATTTTCAAATTCAAAATTTGTTGTTTTGTTAAATATTTAATTGTTTATAAATTATAAGTTTGAAAAATGATATTTTACATTTTATATCATTTTACTTATTAGAAATTTATAAATTATATTTTAAATATTTAAATAACTTAGATATTTTTGTAGAAATTTGAATAATGCTTAATTTGAGATATTTTGACATATAATTAGGATATTTATTATTTATTTATTATTTTATTATTAAAATAATAATTTTCTAACCACATCTATTTTTTAAAATTGGTTTATTTTATTATTTTAATTTTATTAAATTATAAGATTAGAAAATGATATTGAAAATATTATTTTTCAAATAATTTATCTTATTTGATATTTAATTTAATTTGATAAAAATAATTCACATAAACCTAGATATTTTAAATTATTTTTTCATTTTTGAATTTAAATTTTGATGAGATTTTTATTTAACAACCCTAAATTTTCAAAATTTAGTTGGTTAGTTTAAAATAATAATTTAATTATATTAATATCTTATATCACATCTGTTACATGGACATTGTTTGTTTAATTTTATTGTTTATTCAAGAAAAAAATTAATAAACTTATTATTTATTTGATCTAAATTGCTATGATTAACTTGTTGACAGATCCAATGATGTGATTTTAATCATAGAATTGTCAATAGATCTTATAAATAATTTGTAACAGGTAAATTTTGTACTTTTTTCATCTGTGTAAACCTAGTAACATGATAGGGCCCATCCAAATCATTTGACCTGTGTGAGCCTATATGTTTGCTTGTAGGCTTAGATGCATATAGGAAGCCCATTTAAGTTTTACTAAGTTAATGGACTAGGTTGCTAAAAATAAAATTTCACATAAGTAATTTTATTTAGGCCCAATTAGAATTGGGTTTATTCAATGAATAACAATTATTTATTTAATGGTTAAATTCCTCTCCATTGGGCCTTGTGTGAGAGTTAGGGGGCCAATAGCAGGGGTAAGTTGGAAAATACCACTTTTATTAATCAATTAATCAAATTTACCTCTAATTTTATATTTAATTGAAACATACCTCTTTTTATATGTATTGTACCTAAAATACCCTGACATAAGAGAGTCACATGGAGAGTATCTTGAAGTGACAAGGGCAAAATTGGTACAATGTTTAAAAAAAGAGGTAAAAATGATAGACATTAAAAAAGAGGGTAAAAATAAAAGAGGACAATATAAAAAGGGTATAGAGTCTAATTTCCTCCAATAGCAGTGGGTACGACATACTGAACCCAGCCCTCCCTCACATGAACCACCCCAATTGTGAAGGCCCATTCGCCTTATTTAAATAATTGTATTAGGTTAATTACATTAGTATAACCTAATTTAAAATTGAATTAGCAACATAATTAACTTTTAAAATATATGAAATTTATTTCATTTAATATTTTAAAGTAAATTTTAGAAAAACACTTAGTTAATTGATATATATTCTAGATAGTAATTTCTAGTACTAGTTATATTTTCTAATATTTAATTAGGAAAATATTTTAAGTTGAAAATTAATTATTTATTAATTAATTTTAGATCAAGTTAATTAAAAATATTTTTCCTAATATTAAATTAGAATTATTAATTGAGTTTATTTTATACTTGATTGTTTAATTCTTATATTTAATACATTTAATTAAATTGAAAATTAAATATTTAAGTTGATTTCATTCTTGATACTTAAATATTATTATTTTCAGAATATTTAATTAAATAGAAAATTATTTTAAGTTAGAAATTTTAATTTTAGAACAACTTAAATTTGAATAATTTTCAAAATATATTTTATTTTATTTTATTAATCATTTTTATATAAATTTTGAAATTGCATTTTTTATTTAAATGTAGAAAATTTTGAATTTTTCTTGAAAAATTGATTAAAGCTGAAAATTATTTATTTTAATTTTGGACCAACTTAAATGAATAATTTTTTCATTTAAATGATTAATTAAATAAATGAACTAAAATATATTATAATTAGAAAATGAATTAATTAGTCAATGAAAGTCTAGATAGATATTTTCTATTTTGTTTGCAGTATTTTTCTAGTGATATTTAATTAAATAGAAAATTAATATTTAAGTTGATTTTCATCATGATACTTAAATATTTTAAATTTTTCTTAATATTTAATTAAATAGGAAAATTATATTTTTGTTGAAAATTAATTTTATTAATTAATTTTGGACCAACATAAAATTAGAATAATTTTTTCAGGATTTATTTTATTTTATTTTAGAGCTTTTTTTCTAAAATTTTATTTTTAAATGCATTAATTTTCGAAATGCAATATATATTTATAGAAAATTAAATTTGAGTTGTCAATTAATTTAAATTAATTTTGATACAACTTAAATTGAATAATTTTCTAAATATTTATTGAAAATTATTACTAAGATGGAAATAATTCATTTTATTTTCATATCCATCAAAGTATAATTTTATAAATATTAAATTAAAATTTATATTTAGAATTTTATTCTAAATTGGTAATTTTAATTAAATAAATATATATTAAAATAAATAGATTAAAATAAGTATCAATAAAAATACAACTCTTTAAAATAATGAGCTTTTAGTTATAAGGATATTCGATCTCCATTGTTGGTCTTACAATAATTAAATGTTTTCAATATAACCTCGAGATGCTAGACTTCGTCCCCCTTATGGATGGTTATTCGTTGAAAACATTTAACACCGTAAGATTATGATAAGTATTTTGTAAGTTTTCATCTCTATTAGACTCTCCCCTACGGTGACTACTTAGAGATAAATTTACGAAGTATGAAACAATGGTGGAAGCTCAAAAAATAAGAATAACCTTGACTCTCGCCTACCGGGACAACGTTGGATTCTTATTTTGATCGAATAAAAGGTTGCTAGAATGGTATCCATTTTAGATGAGCTGACAGCTCTATTCAATGAATGATACTTTGACTCTTGCCTACCGGGACGTTGTATCAGTTTATTGGAAACCTTAGAAATTACTTAAGATGTGCTTGTTTTGTATTTTCACATGTCTTTGTTATTCGCTAAATGCTTGATAATTTCTGAATTGTGTGTGAATTTATATTGAACCCTGTTGTTTTCTGTTATTAATTGTAGTTGTAAATTTCGTGTCAAAATAAGAATAACTTTGACTCTCGCCTACCGGGACATCATTGGATTCTTATTTTAATCGAAATTATCCTTTAATTATTCCTCTTAGCTTATTCATTTCGAATTAGCTTAAATAATATATCATTGGATGAATGGTTTATAAATCATTTGCTTACAATGTCCTTCTATTTTCTCTTAAAAAAATTGAATGGTGCACATGATTATATTCCCGACATTCTATCCCGAAATGATATAAATCCTCAATTTTAGAATCTCTTACTTATATATGCTTACTTTAGGCAAATCAAACATAGAGTTAGATTAGTAGTGGTGGTCCAAGAAAGAACACTCATGTATATTTGGTATAAATTTAAGTCTTTGACTTTAAATTTTATATTCCAAATAGAAATTTTATATTTCTATTTCCAGAATACAATACAGTTCAACTTTAACAAGTGATTAATATCCATTTTCTATCAATGGATTCAAACTGTATGTTAATATGGAATATGATTTTAATATTCTGTGACCAGGATCCACTTGAACTATTCTAAGAACTCTTTATTGTAACTAGACCTAAGTCATCAAAAGACCACAACCACATATTTTCTAAATCTATGGCATTTGTATCTATTTCATAGTGGTTTTGACAAGATCGTTCTCTGTAAAGAGTCAATATGCCTATATCCACTTGAAAGTTCATCTCGCATATGGATGTACTCTTAGGGGTGGATATGAGTTTTTCGTTATATTCTTATAACGATCACTCTATATTTTACCTTATCCAAAAGAAATTTGAAATGTTTGAAAAATTTTATGAATTTCTAGCAATGGTGAAAACCATTAAGGTAAGTGGTTAAAGATCTTGCGAATTGATAGGGTGGAGAAATATTTGGTCTATATGCAGTTCAAAGATCATTAAGTTGATTTTTCGAATTATATCCAAACTTACCTCCCCAGAAATTCGATTTGCATATTGATGATAATATAAGGTCTATAATTAGTTACTAGTCGTTGCCTAAATCCTTCTAGGAATATACCCTAGTGATAGGAAAATTTGAGAATGATGGAATGTTTGTGTACTTAGTATAAACCATTACTAGATTCATGGATGACCTAATCGAAATCTTAAGAAAAACTAGAACTGTTAACCAAGGTTTGCATGTTTGTTAGATATTCTAAGTGATTAAGGGTGGACCATCCCATAGTCATTAGATCAAAAAGTGTTTGTTTAAATAAATACTATTTTTCTAAGAAAATGACTAAGCCTAAAAACAATGTAGCAAAATAGATGAGATATTTTTTCTTGATTCCAAAAGTGTTCTATCATCTTATTCTTATAAGATGGTCCCACTTCCTCTATTTTTTTGACACAACTGAAGAGGTTAATACCATTTAGTGTTCTTAGACAAAAGTCACGGTACCTTGTCATAGTGGGAGAGTTTCAAGGAACTCACCCTGTTATGACTTGGAAGACACTTGTGATTAAAATCCATTGCTAGTTTAAACAAGTAATGGATTGTCAGAATAAGAAACTAAGAAGCAAAGCCAAGAAAACTATGGTTAAAACAATTCATATGGAACAGCCAAAAGTTTTCTATTACAAGGACATGAAAAGAAATTTCATTAGTAAGTCTATTCAATGGACTTAACAAAACTTCATGTTCCTAGTATTATAGGTTTGACTTTATCTAAACCTATGGCTTGTGGTATGCCTGGTGATTTACTTACTCTAGTGCAAGCAACTTACTTTAGTAAGATGCTGAAGAATTTTCTTTTCTAATGGCAATCTATAGAAGCTTCTCGACTTCTAGAAATAGATTTTATTTATCTAAGGAAAAATCTCAACTATTCCAGAAAAGATAAAGTCAATGAAAGAATTTCTTGAATCAACAGTGAGAGGTCTCAGATATGCTTTAGTATGCCTTAGACTAGACACCTGCTGTTGAGTGGAAGTAATTAGTAGGTATCAGATTAATCCACGAAAGGAACATTGGAAGACAATCAAGTGAATCTTAAGATTAAGAAGAGGAACTATATGTTTGTCGATAAGGGTGTATTTAATACTCTTAGACTACACCAAATCAAATTTCTAAACTTGCATTAGTGCCAGAAAGTCTGCTGATGAGATGGTGATTACTCTTGGGATGGACTAGTGATTT
This sequence comes from Cannabis sativa, assembly GCF_029168945.1. Classification (NCBI taxonomy): domain Eukaryota; kingdom Viridiplantae; phylum Streptophyta; class Magnoliopsida; order Rosales; family Cannabaceae; genus Cannabis; species Cannabis sativa. The sequence goes on from NC_083602.1 coordinate 83,294,168, forward strand.
TGGAGAAGTGTAAAAATCTATATGAAATCTCTAAGTCTACTAGAGAGACTGAATGTTAAAGTTGTAGGAAAGATACTTATTCAGTCTATGGAAAGTTCTATACAATTTTGGCATTTGTTCCAACATTTATTAACTACTAGTGTTACTTCCTGACTAACGCAAAAGTAGTTGCCAGAAAGTAAAGAATCCAGTATCCCTAAAGGAGTAGACATATAGAGAGGAATTTCACAATATCAAGGATTTTATGATTAAGGAAATGTAATGGTGGAGAAAAGGTTGAATTGAATACAACTTGTCAGATCCTATTACGGAAAAAATACTACAAACTGTTGGGTTTTGTGCCCTAAATAAAACTCATTTCAATATAATCAAATTTACTTACTAATAAAGATCAAAAATAACATTTTATGTTGCATGGTTCACATGATTATATACTTATAATGTATGAATTCTATTTAAGTCCTCAACATATGAATTTGTTAATGATTATAGTGTTGTCAGCACAGTGGAATATAATCTTAATTATATGTTTGAAAGTTTATTCCCTGATTTTTCAGTTCACTGGATTTAGACTGACATGATAATCAGCGATAGGTATTCTTACACCTTGGATAAGTGGTATGTCCTTTCCAAGGCATTGGCAAAGTTTACCAGTATCGGATGTATGGAGTATACATCGGAAGGGACCAATATTGAACTTTGATTAGATATATTAAAATTTACTGTAATATCTATTCAATTCAATATCACCTAGTTGATCCTAGATCAAATGATCTTAATCCTGATATGGTTAGGTTCGATCTCAAGAGTATTATACATGTTCTTTGATTTTTTAGTTAAGCCTACTTTTTGGTCAGGGTGATACGTACATTTTGGGAACATGATAGTATAATTGAGTGGGAGCGCTAACATAAATATGGAGTCTATAACTTCTGTAGGAATTTAGAAGCGAAACGATGATATCCTTCGAGCTTGGCTAAACAGAGATAAATGGTTGAGATCTCATTTCACTTTACTAAAATATCAATTATACGGAGTTAAGTGTTTTAAGGATAAAATACATTGAAGGTGTAACGGTAATTTAATCCCTATTCAATGTAGACCATCTATTAGAGGGTCATTGATCAAATTAGGATTATAACAATGGATAATTAATAGCGTATCTATATCGTGGATCATATAGAGCGTTCTATATGACTGAGAGTGCAATTCCAAGTTCTAATTGTGGATTCAATAAGGAATTAATAAGTTAGGGAATTTACTTGGTAAATTCAGTTCGGCTTGTTGGAAGCTCGGTTATATAGGCCCATGGTCCCCATACTAGTTGAGACCATACTGCTTGTAAGACTCAGTTAATTTATTTTAATTAATCAATTATTATTCTAAAGTTAGATTATGTCTACTTTATGAATTTTCACTAAGGGGAAAATTGTAAGAAAAGAGATCCTAGGTTTTATTTGTTAATTAAGAGACTTTATATGTCTAATTAATAAATATATTAAATGATAATATTATTTAATAATTAATTTTTAGTTATTAAATAATTAGAATTGGCATTTAAATGGTTGAATTTGAAAATTGGCGTTTTTGAGAAAATGAGATGCAGAAATGATAAAACAGCAAAATTGCATAAGTGAGGTTCAATATCCAAAGCCCATGGCCGGCCACACTTAATGGCTTTTATCATTTATTTTTTCATTATTTTAATGCCAAATAATTCTAACCTAAACCTAAGTGGTTACCTATAAATAGATAGTGATGGCTCACATTCACACTTAACTTTGTCAGATGAAATTTGAGCCTCCTATTCTTTCTCTATAGCCGCCACTTCCCTTCTCTTTTCCTCTTCAATTTCGAACCTTGAGTGAATGAGTGAGTGCCCACACATCAAGTGGTGTCTCAATCATAGCGTGGAAGATTGTGTAGAATCCAATCAACAAGAAGGAGAATCAGCATCAAAGGAAGGAGAGAAAGTGATCCAGGTTCAGATCTTGGTGATGCTCTGCTACAGAAAGGAATCAAGGGCTAGAGATCTGAACGAAAGGAGTCATTATATTCCGCTGCACCCAATGTAAGGTTTCCTAAACTTTTAAACTTTATATGTGCTTATTTCATTGTTTTAGAATTCATATTAGGATGTTAATGAAACATACATGGTAGTAAATCTAGATCCTGGTAAAATATTTTCAACACAAACTACACTTGATCTGGATATCAAGGTGTTGAGATTATTTGAAATGCACTTTTTGTTTTATATTAGTGCAAGTGGGAGTTTGTTGGGTTTTGTGCCCTAAATAAAACCCATTTCAATATAATCAGATTTACTAATTAATAAGGATGATTAATCACATCTTATGTGGCATGGTTCACATGATTTATTTCATGATTATCTTTAATGTATAAATTCTATTAAGTCCAGAACATATGTTTTTGTTCGTGATTATAGTGTTGTCAGCACATTGGAATATAATCATGTTTATATGTCCAAAAGTTTAATTCCCTGATTTGTCAGTTCACCGGATTTACACTGGCATGATATTCAACGATAGGTATACTTACACCTTGGATAAGTGTTATGTCCTTTCCAGGGCATTGGCAAAGTTTACCATTATCGGATGTATGGAGTATACATTGGAAGGGACCGATATTGAACTTTGATTAGATATGATAAATTTACCGTAATATCTATGCAATTCAATATCACCTAGTTGATCCTAGATCAAATGATCTAAATCCTGACATGATTAGGTTCGATCTCAAGAGTATTATACATGTTCTTTGATTTTTTGGTTAAGCCTACTTTTTGGTCAGGGTGATACGTACATTTTGGGAACATGGTAGTACAATTGAGTGGGAGCACTAAACATAGATATGGAATCTATACCTTCTACAGGTATTTAGAAGTGAAACGATGATTTCCTTCAAGCTTGCTAAATAGAGATAAATGATTGAGATCTCATTATAGTGATTTTATTAATTCACTAAAATATCATTTATAGGTGGCCAAGTATTTTAAGGATAAAATACATTGAAATGGTGTAACGATAATTTTATCCCTATGCAATGTAGATCATCTATAGAGGATCATTAATTATTGGGATTATAACAATGGATAATTGATAGCGTATCTATATCGTAGAACATATAGAGCATTATATATGACTGGGAGTGCAATTCCAAGTTCTATGAGTGGATGCAATGAGGAATTAATAAGTTAGTGAGTTTACTTGGTAAATTCTAGGACTGCTTATTAGAAGCTCGGTTATATAGGCACATGGTCCCCATACTAGTTGAGACAATACTGCTTATAAGACTCAGTTAATTGATTTTCATTAATCAATTGTAATTCAAAAATTAGACTATGTCTAATTTATGAATTTTCAGTAAGCAAGGGCTAGAGATCTAAACGGAAGGAGTCATTATATTCCGCTGCACCCAATGTAAGGTTTCTTAAACCCTTATGTCTTTATTTCTTTGTTTTAAAAATTCATATTAGGATGTTAATGAAACATACTTGCTAGTAAATCTAGATCCTAGTAAAATACTTCCAACACAATATCGGTCCCTTCCAATGTATACTCCATACATCCGATACTGGTAAACTTTGTCAATGCCCTGGAAAGGACATAACACTTATCCAAGGTGTAAGTATACCTATCGCCGATTATCATGCCAGTATAAATCCATTGAACTGATAAATCAGGGAATTAAAATTTTGAACATATAATCATGATTATATTCCACTGTGCTGACAACACTATAATCACGAACAAATACATATGTTGTGGACTTAATAGAATTTATACATTTAATATAAACATGAAATAAATCTTGTGAACCATGCAACATAAAATGATTTCCGATCTTTATTAAATTGTAAATTTGATTATATTGAAATGGGTTTTATTTAGGGCACCAAACCCAATAGTAACATCCATCTACCACCTTGCCTGAAGTTCCCAACAAGACATGGAGTAGAATGTTTGAGGGGAGACCAAAAAATTGCCTATCACTGTTACAACTTGGCCTTGTCCAAAGCCAAGAAAGAGAAGATGCCTGCCATGAGCTCTGAAGAAGAGCCTGCTAAAGAGCAATGAAGTCCAGCCCAAAGCGGGGAGGAAGACATAGATCCTTGTTTTGGTGATCCTACAGACAGCTTTGGACCTGTAGAAGAATTGAAAGAAGTGGAGGTTGATCCCACTTTTCCAGTGAGAACACTGAAGATTGGAAATGGTTTAGCACCAAAAATAAAATCAGTACTGATAAAATTTCTAAGGGCAAACTTGGACCTCTTTGCATGGTCACATGGAGACATGGTCAGAATAGACCCCTCTGTGATGGCCCATGCTCTTAACATTGATCCAAATTTTTGACCTGTACAATAGAAAAGGAGGTTGCTGGATAAAGAGCGCACCCAAGCCCTGAGAGATGAAGTCAAAAGGATGAGGGCCCCTAACTTTATCACCGAAGCATTTTATCCACTTTAGGTATCTAACCCCGTGTTGGTGCCCAAACCAAACAAAAAGTGGAAGGTGTGCATAGATTTCACCAACCTGAATAAAACATGTCCAAAGGACTACTTTCTGCTTCCAAGGATTGACCAGTTGGTAGATGCTACAATTGGCCATGAGATCCTAAGCTTCATGGATGCATACTTAGGTTACAACCAAATCAAGATGCACCCACCAGATCAAGAGCACACAAGCTTCATGCTAGACCTAGGCCTATACTGCTACAAAGTCATGCCCTTATGGCTGAAAAATGCAGGGGCTACCTATCAGAGGCTTGTGAACAAAATGTCCAAAGATATTATTGGTCGTAATATGGAGGTGTATGTGGATGACATGCTAGTCAAGTCCAAAAAGGCTGCGGGCATGTGGAGGATCTAGATGAATGCTACAAGATCCTCCGTAATTACAATATGAAGCTCAACCCCCTCAAATGTTCTTTTAGAGTAAGCTTGGGAAAATTCCTTGGCTTCATAGTAAATGCCAAGGGAATAGAAGCAAACCTAGACAAGATCCAAGCCCTTTTAGACATGAATTCGCCTTGAATAATCAAGGAAGTACAAAGATTGACAGGACATATTGCTGCACTAAGAAGATTTGTGTCCAAATCCACAGACAAATGTGTACTCTTCTTCAACATTCACAGAGGAAATAAAAAATTTGAGTGGACAGGAGAGTGTGAAAAAGCATTCCAAGAGTTGAAAAAACAACTTGCTCAACTTCTCGTCCTATTAAAACCTCTGGACAATGAAGAGCTGGGCGTGTACTTGACTGTCCAAAACATGTTGTGAGTGTAGTCTTAATAAGAGAATAAGGCGGTCTACAACACCCATTATACTACATCAGCAAGAGACTGATCGACACTGAAAGTTGATACCCATTTATGGAGAAGCTGACATACAACTTACTCCTAACATCCAAAAAGATAAGGTCGTACTTTCAAGCTCACCCAACAAGGGTGTACACCGACCAACCATTGTAACAAGTTTTGCAAAAACCTGAAGCATCTGGCCGACTACTCAAGTGGGTCATTGAACTCGGCCAATTTGATATCACATATCAACCAAGAATGGCCATAAATGGCCAAGCCCTTATAGACTTTGTGGCTAAATGTACAAGCATACCTCCTAAAATCTCTTAAGATTTAGGAGAAAAGTAAGAGCCAAAGAAGAAGCCAGAGCAAGAGTAGCAGCAAAAACCTAAAGAATCAACATGGAAACTACATGTTGATGGGAACTGCACTAACCAAATGTCTGGTGCAGGCATTTCCCTCATAACACCTAGGGGCAACAACTGTATAGAGCAATCAAATTTGGCTTCAAAGCCTCTAACAACAAGGTTAAATATGAAGCCCTGATCACTAGCCTCAAGCTGTGCACGAAGTACGGGCTGACCACTTGGACATATATAACGATTCTCAGCTAGTCGTAAATCAATTCTAGGTGAATACACAACTCGAGGTGAAAGAATGATGGCCTATTTGAGCAAGATCCAAGACTTGCTAGGTCGGCTCAAAGGCTATACAATAAGGCAGATCCCTAGAGAACCATTAGCCACAATAGATGCACTTTCCCATCTGGCAAGCAGCACCATTGCTGATAAGGAAAACTTGGTGCCAATACAGTTCTTGAAAGAACATAGCATTACCATCCCTAAAGAAGTTGACATGTTGGATGACAGTCCAACTTGGATGACACCTATTGCAGCTTACCTCCAAATTGAAGCCTTGTCTGAAAACAAAAATGAGGCAAAAAAATATGAGAAGATAAGCTGCTAGGTATCTAATCCAAGACAGAGTAATGTAAAGACAGAGCGTCTCAATGTCGTTCTTAAGGTGTGTCACTAAGACAGAAGTTGAGCATTTGATGATAGAAGTGCATGAAGATTTTTGTGGTAGTCATGCTGGTGGGTAAAGCCTATATAAGAAGATACTTCAACATGGGTACTTTTGGCCAACAATGATTGAAGATTCGATGGACTAGGTCAAAAAATGTGACAAGTGCCAAAGATTCTCGAAGATACCTTAAGCTCCACCCATTGAGCTCACGATGATGCAGTCTCCATGGCCCTTCACTGTATGGGAAATAAATCTGATTGGTCAACTCCCAAAGGGAAAAAGAGGGGTGCAGTATGCTGTAGTTGTTGTAGACTACTTTACCAAGTGGGTTGAAGCTAAACCCCTGGCAACAACAACTTCCAAGAAAGTCCTTGACTTTTTTGTCAAGAACATCATATGTTGGTTCGAACTCCCATAGAAGATTATGTCAGACAACAAAAAGCATTTTGACAGTGACATGTTCATTGATTTTTTTAACAAACACGACATCATCAAAGCCTTCTCTATTGTGTCTCATCCTCAAGCAAATGAGCAGGTAGAAGCTTTGAACAAGACCCTCAAGGACACTTTAAAAAAGTGCCTTAAAGAGGCAAAAGGAAATTGGCCAGAATTTCTCCCAGAGGTCCTTTGGTCGCACATGACCATCGAGAAGACAACCACCGGGCAAACTCCATTCGCTTTAGCTTATGGCTATGAAGCGATGTTTCCCGTAGAGCTGGTGTCACCGTCTCATAGGAGGGCAGCCTATGACCAAGATATAATCAACATCTTGCTGGTAGAATTCCTTGATGAAGTAGAAGAAATGAGAGATCAGCCAACCTAAAGCTACATGCCTACCATGAAAAGATTGCAAGACACTTCAACAAACAAGTCAATGAAAGGAAATTCTTTGTACGAGACCTGGTGCTACGAAGGGTGTTCTTATTCACCAAAGATCCCAAAACAGGAGTTTTCAGACCCAACTAAGAAGGCCCCTACCAAGTTACAGAGATAACGAGTAAGGAAGCCTACAAGCTAGGCAGGTACAACGAGAACATGGAGCTGGTTTTCCTGCCAAGATATTGGAATGAGGAGCACCTCTGAAAGTACTACTAGTGACCAGCTTATATGAATGCTACTCTCCACTAGTAGTTTTATTAACTCATTAGTAAGAGTTAGTTTAAAAGAGCTAGTACCCATGGCCTCTTGGCATGGTCTCCCATCGTTCTTCAACGATGGCCTCTGCCTGGCATGTCGGGCAGGAGTAGCCACTTGACTTTTAAAAGCAAACTTTTTATTTTATAAGCTTGGAGATTCAATTTATGTATGTTGCACAACAACAAATACCAATTGATAAATAAAAATAATGTTTCAGTTCAAATATATTGTGTCTAAACCACTTGCTAACAAGATTAACTTTTTAAAGTTATTCTTTTTTCAGTTCCACATGCGTGCTCACTTGGGGGTTACCCATACCGTACAATGAATTAAACTATCATGGAGAACTTATTTAGAGAAATTATAATGTTTAGTATAAGCTACTAAACCTACCTCTAAGTCAAGTGTAGGCATACATCAGCTTGGCATAAAGAAAAGTAAATCCTAACACTTATATGTCAAGGCAATAAAAAGATAGCCAGGATTAAGGACCAACTGGTTGGTCACATATCTATGATAAAAGGCTAACTTGGGGCTAAACAATAGTAATGTTCAAAAACATAGTGCTCATAGGCCAAAAGTAAGAACATGAAAGTCATGCGACCAAAAATAAGTAGTGTTCAAAGGTAAAAGGCCAACAGGCCATACAAGAGCATGAAATTAATATGTTTATGAAAATAAAATCAAAATGCAAGATACTAATAAAGTGTGTCTAAGAGCATCTTCAATGGAAGTGTAAATAAGTGGTGAAAAGCTAAAATATAGCTCATTTAACAAAAAGTGTGCTCCAATGGTGTGCCAAAAAGTGATGTAAATTTGGCACATAGAAATTTTTGTGCCAAATTTGGCACAATATTTGCTATAATGTAAAATTTACACCATAATAAATGCACTACTTTTTCATTTACATTTATGTCATTTCTATTATTTTAGGGAAATTTTATTATTTGCCCTTAATAATATAACCCATATCAAAATTTATACCCTTTCATAATTTGTACAAATTGATTCCACTAATTTTAAAAGATTCCTAAAATACCCTTAAATTAAACTTTCCCTCTCTCTCTCCCAGACGTTCCCTCTTTCTCAGACGTTCCCTCTCTCTCTCTGCCCTCCTCTCTTCACGCGACCCACGAACTAGTCGACCCATCCCTCTTCACCAACCTTCGCCACCACCAATCTCCAGCCGACCTCACCCCTCAACCACCCATGACACGAACCCACGAACCGGCCTCACCCCACGAACCCACGAACCCAAAGGCGACCGACGACGACGAAGAGGACGAAGAGAACCACGTTGATCCACGACGAACCACAGCGACCCACGACCACCACAACCACGACCACGAACCACCGAGGGAACCCGAAGTCAAACTTCGCCACCACCAATCCAACCGTAAGTTTTTTTCTTTTTAAAATTTAGAAATTTCATAGATTTGGATGAAAATTTGTGTATGTTCTTCAGATAATATTGTTTTGGATTGTGTATGCGAATTTGGATGTTGTTCTGCATGTTCATCAGTGTTGTCTGTTTGTTCAAACTAAGTTATTGATGAGATATCGATAGGTTATCGATATAATGTCGACCAAAATTGAATGCAGTATTACCTTTAGAATTGTTTGTGATGGTAATGTATATCGATTGGATGTCGTAGGTGTGTCGATAAGATGTCGACATTATTAGAAAAAAATGTTTGAACCATGATGTCGATGATTTGTCAACAGTATGTCGACATGTTGTCAACAGTAGTATGTGAATTTGTTTCTGTTTGTTAATATCGATCTTGTCGACACTTTTTATTACTTATTTGGAGTGATCACTTATTTGGAATATCGACCTCCTGTCGATAGTATGTCGACCCGTTGTCGAAAATTTGTTTTAATTGCTTATGTGTGTCATATGTGTGTTAATATTGATAGGTTGTCGATATTTTGTCGATAAAATTATGTAGGTGTTTACTGTTTGATAATGTCAACAGAATATCGATAGGATGTCGATATTTTGTCGACCATTTTTTTAATTTTTTGGCAGTAATATTGATTTGTTATTTGTTTTTTCAGATGGCTCCCAGACTCATAATTCCAGCACTCGAGCATTTTACTGGACACGTTACTTATAGAGGCACCAGAACTTTTGCAAGAATCAAGTCTCAGTTTAAGGAGTTCCATTTGAATAACACGGCAAAGGAAAGCCATTTCGGCAACTTTTGGAATGCCGTACCCCTGACATTCTCATCGGTGTTATTTCACCAGCTGATGCTCCACAAAATGAAGGTTGATGCTCAGGAGGAGTTGAGGATGCGGTTTTACATTGGTCGGAAGGAGGTCAGATTCGGAGTGCTTGAGTTTGCACTCATTACAGGCCTGGACTTCTCCTCGAGGCCAACAGAAGAGGAGAAGGTTGCGCAGGTTGCTCGCTCAGGGTCAGACTTATTGATCAACAAATATTTCAACCGGTCTGGTAGTGTGAAGACAGAAGCACTCCAAGATAGGCTCACAAACTGTCAGAACCCGGAAGACTTGTACAAGCTTGGATTGTGCTTGTTTGTGGAGTCAGTGCTTCTGGGTCGCGAGGCTAACGCGCTGATTACTCCTGACATACTTAGATATGTCGAAGACCTCAAGTTCTTCTTCCGGATTCCTTGGGGAAGTACTCATTCGCCAGACTCATGCACTCCCTTCAAAAAGACATGTTGAAACAGAAGGCCAACTACGAGAACAAGCTGAGTTCGGATGTTCAGCATGAGTGCAAATACACAGCTTATGGCTTCGCACCTGCAGTACAATATTGGGCGTATGAGGCCATTTTAGAGGTTGGGAAGAGGTATGGCACGAATCATGGGATTCAGTTTCCCAGAATGCTTAGCTGGACGAGCAAGGGTGATATTGGGAAGAAAGAAGTCAGTTCGATATTTTCTAGACGGGTATGAGTTTCACTTATGTTCAGAGTAATTATTTAACATAAATGCTTGTGATAAATCCTAAATGGTTTTACTCTAATATTTTTTGGACCATAAATAGAATCTTGAAGTGGTGAAGGGGCTACTTCCACGGACAAAAGAGGAGGCATTTGTGAGGACTAGCTCTTACGATGGTGTGGAAAACCTGGTTGATGATGGTGTGGATGACATAGAGGCTGAGGCAGATACTCATGTACCATACACTCAGGTACCAATTTTTGGAACTTTTTTTTATGATTGTATAACTTGATTATTTTATTATTTTTGTTCTATGATATTTGTTACATTGTGGAATTATTGTATGCCTACCGTATTTTTTTGGTATATATTTGTTCAGGCCACTGGTTCAGACCCTCAGCCCAGTGCACCATCTTCATCAGGCGTTCGTGGTGCCGTGTACAGTGATTTAGTGGGGAGGTTGGATAGGATTGAGGCTGACCAGAAGGGTATGTACGTTTGTCATGCCGAGCTGAAGAAGGCATATGAGACCAGCCATGTAGAGCTGAAGGGTGGTCAAAACGTGATTATGGAGCAGCTCCAAAACATATTGGCTATGTTGAATCATCCGCCAACGACAGCTTCAGCACCGAAGGCCCCAGCAGATCCATCTACCCTACTACCAGCTGCATCACCCCCACTACAAGAGGAGGAGATCTTCCCTGACAGGTACGATCCTTATGAGGGAGCTCCAGTGACTCCCATCGATACAGGTGTTATCCATGTACATGACAGGGAGTCCCAGGGTGACATTTTGGCGATAGAGGCACAACCTGCAGGGGTTAAAAGTCGGAAGAGGAAGAGAAATCCTCCTGTATGGTTCCGTGACTACACGGAGATGAAGAAGAAACAGAGGCCTTCTTCGACGTTTGATCCCCTGGCGCCACCGGATGAGCAATAGTTGGATACTTTCTGGAAGTGGTGTTGTGGACTCATTCCGAACCACCAATTTCGGGATTTGAGAAGTGGTGATTACGGTCCATCATTCTTTTGGAAGCTGCTGATACCACAGGAAGGGCTTACAGATGACGTAAGTAAAGTATTTTATAATTTTACTTTACCTTACAACTAATGTGCAATTAATATATTTTGTTGTCTAACTGACATTTCCCTTATGATGAGGAGGCGACGCGCCGACTATCCACTGACATTTCCTCATAAGGGTATCATTCTCTCCACATTCATGACCACCATGATCAGCAGTGCATGGACGAATCACAGGGGTGAGAGGAGAAACTTTGTCTGGGAGGATTATATCCTGGAGTACTGCAGAGGGGTTCATAAAGTATTGTTTTAGTAAGATTTTAAATGTTGAACTATGATTATAAGTTTATTATGGTTTGTTAATTGTTTCTATTTTCTCCATAATTACAGAACCAGTTCTTTCCGAGATGGATGGGTAATGAGTTCATTTACTTCATTTTGCATCTTCCCGACCAAAGGCACTGGGTCACAGTTGAAGTTGACATAGAGCTGTGGAAAATTAATGTGTACGACTGTGATTCCAGCGTCTGTCATTGGACCGCCATGACACCCGTCTTGAAGACTTGGGAAGAACTGCTGCCCTCGCTAATCCATGCAACCGGGGATTTTCCACGTAACAACCAGATCATGGCGTTAACCAATAAGGACATCACCGTGCTTCCAAAAATGCATGCGAGTCGAGCCACTCACGACTTAATTCTGAAGGCAACAATCAGGTACATAGCGATAAAAAAGTACTATAGTATTAAAATATGTTTTACATTGGACTAACCTTATATTTTATTTTGCATTTAGTGGTGATTGTGGCATTTATTGCATTGAGTATGTGGAGCATCTCATGCTGCAGCGTGGATTAACCGATGTCACGCAAGGCCGGATCAAGTTGTTTCGTGAACGGTGGTGTGTTGATTTATTTTACCAGAATGTCGGCTGATTATATGTGTAATTATGGTGACATTGTATATTTTGTGTAATTAAAATTACAGTTATGTATATATAGACATTCTCTTCGTTCAAATTTTGATAATTATTCGTGGTTTCAAATATAAAATATCGATATATACACATATATTCCCATACAAAAATAACTATTAAACTTAAAATAATTAAAATATTCAAAAAATATTCAACCTTGACATTATTTCAAAGCAGTTTCGAACTTGAAATAGAAAACATGTTATTACAATGAATAAGTATACTGGGCCTCAAATGCAGGCTTTGCATGTTGCTCTGCAGTTTCGAGGTACAGAACCTTTTTTATTACCAGACGAGAAACGGTTCTCCCGTCTTCTTCCAGCGTTGCTTTTTCTTGGACGACCTATAGGCTCCTTTTCCACACGTACCTCAACTTTCATATTCTTGATGTGTTCTGGGAGAACCCAATCATCCTCGTCACTAGCAAGATTGATGGTATCATCGTAAATCTTCTTCCACGTTTCTTTTGAATAATAAGGTGAGCAAAGTGTGTGCACACTTGTATTCGTTTTCAATGTCGCGGCACATGCATGAAGGCAAGGGAGCTTCAATAACGAAACACGCCGCAGGTGCATGTTCTTTCAACTAGGTTCACATCACCACCTCTTTCACCGTTAGATCCCCTACCAACGTTATACAAATTGGCTCCATTTCGTTGGACGTGCCTGCACCTTGCATTTTCATGAATTTTTGCCAAGTTTTTTTCAAAGAGCGTGGCCAAAGGGGTTGTACATTTGTCAGCATTTTTGAGGCGATCAGCGAACCACGATTGCAGTGTGAACCTAATAAATTCAACCAAAGTAGTTATTGGATATTTCCTGAACTCTTCTGTAACACTATTGAAGCTTTCAGCAGCGTTGCTCGTCATGATGTTGTATCTATCGCCCAAACAATAAGGGTGAGCCCACTTCTCAAACCCTATACTCTCCACATATGCAGCAATGGTCGGATTCATCTTTATAAGCTTCTTGAACTCTCTATCACATTCAGTCTTCGACCATGAGTAAGCAACATTATATATTTGGTTGTGAAAAGCATCAATCTTGAACTTGGCGTTCATGTTCATAACAATGTGGTGATAACATGCACAGTGGACTGCTTCGGGAAAAATGAGTTCAACAGCATGATCAATGCTTTGATGCCTATTTGACACAAACACTAAGTTCTCAACCATGCCAATTGCTACCCTCAACTTCTGTAAGAAATACGTCCAAGAGTCGTTATTCTCACTGTCAACGATACCATAAGCAACCGGCAACAATTGGTTGTTTGCATCGTATGCCACAGCAACTAACATTATACCGTCGTACTGTTGGAAATTTATTTTACTAGGATCTTAGATCTACTCACAAGTATGTTGTTTAAACACCCTAAATATGAACTTTCTAAAACGATAAATTAAACACATATAAAGTTAAGAAAACCTTACATTGATGCAGCGGAATTAATGTCTCCTTCCACTCAGATCTCTAACCCTTGTATCCTTTCTGTAGCAGAGTGTAATCAAGATCTGAGCCCGAATGTCCTTCTTCTTCAAGTTTGATCCTTCACAGTCTTCCAATCTATGATTGAGTTACTGCTTGCTGTGTGTGGGCACTTACTCTCTCACTAGGGTTCGAAATTGATGAAGGAGAAAAGAGAATAGGGATTTCGGCCAGGTATAGAAAGTGGGGAAGGCTCAGTTTTTCTGAAGAGAGAAATTTCTGTCAGAAAAGGTTATTTAAAACTTGTGTTTTGACTGAGCCATCACTTTTTCTATTTATAGGCAACTACTAGGTTTAGGTTAGGAATTATTTGGCATTAAAATAATGAAAATATTAATTTGAAAAACCCTTAATAAGTGGCCGGCCATGGTGTTATAGTGGGCCCCACTTGATTTTGCAGTGTTATCAAATTCTATCTCTATTTTCTCAAAAACGCCAATTTTCCAATTCTAACCTTTTAAATGCCAAAACTAATTATTTAATAACTAAAATAGATTATTAAATAATATTTTCATTTAATTTAATTATTAATTAGACATATAAAGTCCATTAATAAATAAATAAACCTAGAATCTCTTTTCTTTACAATTTCACCCCTGCTTAGTGAAAATTCATAAAATTAGACATAGTCTAACTTTAGAATTATAATTGATCAATCACGAATCAATTAATAAGTCTTACAAGCAGAATGTTCTCAACTAGAATGGGGACCATGGATCTATATGCTGAGCTTCCAATAAGTGAACCAAATTTACCAAGTAAATGCCTACTTATTAATTCTTCGTTGAATCCACTCTTAGAACTTAGAATTGCACTCTCAGACTTATATAGAGCATATTGTATGTTCCACGATATCAATATGCTATCTCATTTAACCATTGTTATAATCTTATTGTGATTTAAAGATCCTCTATATAGATGATCTACATCGAGATGGGATTTCTTTACCGTTCTCACCCCTCAATGTATTTTGCCCCTTAAAACACTTAGCTACCTGTAAATGGTGTTTAGTGATCTAATGATTAGTCAGTTAAACAAGAGCTCATCCATTTACTTCTATTTGCTAAGCTCGAAGGGAATCATCACTTGACTTCTATACACCAGTAGAAGCTATAGATTCCATATTTATGTTCAGCACTCCTACTCAATCATACTTTTATGTTCCCAAAATATACGTATCACCCTGACCCAAAAGTAGGCTTAACTAATATATCAAAGAACACGAATAGCACTCCTGAGTTGAGCCTAAGCATATCAGGATTTAGATTCTTTTAATCTTAAGATCAACTACTGATATTGACTTGGAAAGATATATACAACGGTAAGTTTGTAATATCTTAACTTAGTTGCAATATCGGTCCAGTCCAATGTATACTCCATACATTCGAAACTAGTATACTTTACTAATGTCCTGGAAAGAACATAACACTTACTCCAAGTGTAAGTACACATCATCGCTGATTATCACATTAGTGTAAATCCAATAACACTGATGAAACAGGGACCAAGTCTTTTGATTCATATGATCACAATCACATTCCACTGTGTTGACGATACTGTAATTGTGAATAAACATATGATCTGGATTTAACTGATTTTGTGTGTAAACATAATAAACATATTAAACCATTAGCATGTTGAATTCATGCAAACATCAATCACTTCAAATTTCTTATATTGATAACTAATCAGATTGTAAAGAGTTTTATTTAGGGCATAAAACCCAACAAACTCCCACTTGCACTAATATAAAACAAACTGTGCAAATAGGTCAATCTGATGTCTTGATCTTGAGATCAAGTGTAGTATGTTTGAATCCACCCAAACTTCTGGAACTAGTTCACAAGTACACTTATGAAACATCCTTTACTATATGCTTTAGTCATCAAGGGATACTGAAATCTTTATTGTTTTAAAAGTACATCTGAATAAACAGAAGACATATCTCTCATATTTTAAAATATGTAATTGAGATAATACAGTGTAGACTTTTCTTCAGTGATATAACTTTCTTGTATTTTCGAATAGACAAAGTTATACTTCTTCTCTGGTAGAGCTTGAATTATTATTCAATAATTCCTCCACCCCCAAAGTAAATACCATCTCAAGAATTTCGAAATTAGATGGTGAGATATAAGGAGAACTGATACACAGTTCCTTAATATCTGACATATAGATCACTTTCATAAATCTTTCTTGAATATCTTCTAATGTTCCCTATTTGATTACATCTCAGATAGCTCCCACTCAATAGCAGATGTCTGGTTAAATAATACTTTTAACCTCTGATTGTTTGGAGAGTTACCTAGTTGTGACTTTTGTATTAGTCTAAAACTTTAAGTTAAGACTAAGTCATCAACATAGCAGACTAGTATTTGAAGTGAAAAATACATACCAGAGATAAAGTAATCAAAATTAAGATACCATCAAATTTTATGAGGATTAAGAATTCTAAGTTCAAGTCATTCGAATGGACTGAACTAGAGTTCTTTATCTTATTCTCATAATTCTGATAAGCTATTCCTATCCATGTGAATGGTTAGATTTGCTTTTCAATAATGTTCTTAAGTACCTATCACAAGTATCAACCTAATGAAGATGGGTATAGAATTTTAAAATTCTCCCACTCAATTAAGGTAGTGTGAAACTTTAACAAAGAACTTTCAAAGGTATCAAACTTTTACTTACAACAGTAAAATCGAAATGGAACATACAATCAAGATCAAGAATTTATATTGACAACAGCTAACTCATCATATTACTTCCATGTTTAAATAAGATATGTGTTACATAGGGAATTGTGGAATAGACTCCACCCCTAAGAATATACATATAGGGTACTATGGATAACCTCCATCCCTAAGTATATAGAGATTATGATCCACCCCTAAAGGTTGTAAAGATCATTATTCTCTTAGTGTGATAGAGTTTATGTGGAGTTGAATACTATCCAGAGTTCATTAGATATAAAAGATCGTTGAACTGCATAGTTTTCTTAACTTTTCTCCACCCCTATCAGATCAAAAGATCTTTTTATTAAACAAATTCTTAATAATTGTATGAGAATTAACAATTAATAATAAACATAGAAATAGTTTCTATTGTTTATTTAATATAACTTCATGAAGAGTTGTAAATATTATAGAATTTGCATCAATAATAAAAATACTCACACATACAAACATATGAATATAATGTGGTAATAGTTGATGAAGATAAAATAAATGAAGCTCAATCTCATAAATTGCAATGGTGATTTCGAAAATAAAGAATATTTTATTAATAATAAAATAAAAATGTATTGCAACAATACGAGAGAAACAGGGATAAATATCCCTAACTAAAATTTGAAATCTAAATTGTCTTTAAACTAAAACAATTAATTCAAAAATAAATTGAAGAGCTTCATCTTCATCTGGACGATATCACCCTTGGTCCAGCTTTCTGATCCAACTCAATTGAGTTCAAGTAGCTTGGCCTGTAAGAAGAAGAAAATAAATAAACAAAGTTAGTCTAGAATCATAAATCCAATTGGATAATAATTCACTAAAACTCTTAATGTTTATAAAGGGAAATACCTTGTTTCTTTGCAAGAAGTTTAGGACACTGGGGTTTTGTAACGCCCTGTCCAACAGGGACGCCACGTGTGTGCACTTTATTTAAAATACCAATAATTATATAAGATGTAATTATACTAAAAGTGTGGGTAATTAAATTTTTGATAGTTAAAACTCAACCTTTAAATTGTTTAACAAAAGATAAGTAACATGATTTATGGGGTCCCCCTGTTTTCAAAATATTTACAAACTGGTTTCAAAGTATTTTACAACATAAGCTTTATATTTTCCAAAATACAATCAAAATAGAGCATCCTGTAAACTGGGCTGCCTACGGCTGGTATGTACATTGCTGCTGCGACCATAAACTCATGGTTGCTCGACTTTAGCCTTTCCTTTACCTGCACCATAAAGCACCAGTGAGTCACAGAGACTCAGCAAGAAAGTGATCAAAACAATAATTGAAAGAAAATGATTAACAACTTAGTCTCATGCCATTATGCTTACTCACTATTTGATAATAAAAGCATTCCCTTAAACATCTCACATTCCTGGTACTTAATAAAGTACCACATTT
Organism: Cannabis sativa; assembly: GCF_029168945.1. Lineage (NCBI taxonomy): Eukaryota > Viridiplantae > Streptophyta > Magnoliopsida > Rosales > Cannabaceae > Cannabis > Cannabis sativa. The sequence goes on from NC_083602.1 coordinate 83,312,184, forward strand.
TACCACTCGTTACATACGAGCTGAATATGTCACTATCGTTGCCCGATAAAGCAAACGATAAGTAAGAAACCTAACCGCGGTTTCAAGAGTAATTACTCATAACGGTAATAACCGTTTCCAACCCTAGGTAATAACCTAGGCTTAATAAGCTTTAATCAACATCATAATAATAATTAAGGTCACCTCCATTCATTCATCGATTTTTAACCACATACGGTGCTTACCACTTTTCTTACCTTAATTCAGAAGTCAAGAATATGGCCGACCTGGGTGGAAAAACAAGCTAGGCAATCCCGGTCCTATGTCACGACAATTGAAACACAATAAATACCTTAACATAATATTCCGGATTAAAACCCTAATTTAAAACCGATTAGACTTAGCCTTCACCATCTATATAATAATTCAAATAACTCAAAATTATTCAAAGGCAGGTACTAGGTTCAACCCCGAGCTAACACGGTTCAGAGAAAAACCCGAGAATTTTTCCCCTGCTGTAACCGGTCGACCGGTTCTGATACAGCAGAACCAACCGGTCGACCGGTTGCTGTCAGACCAGAAAAACTCTGGTTTTCTCCCTCAGCTCGAACCAAAACCAATTCAGACCTAAATTGAATTTCCAGAACAGTTCAATATACCAAATACAACATATTCAACACATCATTCAATCTCAATTCACCACTTAACTCAAAATCACCATCTCACATGAAAATCAAGCTCAAATTGCTTAATCAAATGCATTCAAACTAAACAGCCATTAATCTCACTTAATCTTCATTCAAACAAGTTTCAAATCAACCCTAAGAACCTACCCTAACCTCAGTTTATACCCCAGCTCTGGATTAAATGAAAACCTTCACCAAAACCTAAACTAAACTCATAAAAACCAATCAAGAGAAGAGTAGAAAATCTTACCTCCACTTAGCTAGCTTCTAGGGTTAGGATTAGCTCAAGAAATTGAAGAAAAAGAAATGAGTTTTCCCCTGGTTCCAGCTGCTTCAAGGATCGGCAGAAGGAGAAGAAGAAGAGAAGCTTGGTGTTGTGTTTTTTTTTTTGAAAAAGATGGTTTCTTGCCTTGGAAGGAAGCTCTTAAATAAGGGTTTTCTTTTTTTTTTTTTTCAATAGGCAGCTTAAATAAATGAAAGAAAAGTCAAAATAAAAAGGTTCCATTGAATTTGCTAATCTACCCCTCTCACATAATTTTTTTTTAAAAAAAACCCTAGGGGCATTTTGGTAATTTTTACTAATTCCCCAATCCGACATTCTAATAAAATTCTAACTTAATCCGGGATATTCTTAAAATAATTCTTTCATTTAATGTCGTGACATTGCTAACCACATAGCTAAATTTCCACAATTACCGGGCCCAAAATAACGTATTTCATTAAATAATTTCTCAACAATTCATCTAAGTAAGATCATAATCCTACTTCATTTTCCAAGTAATTACATATTTAATAAAATATGTCCATTTAAATATTATTTATTTTCTGGGATATTACAACTATCCCCCACTTATAGGAATTTCATCCTCGAAATTTACCTGAAAAGCTCGGGATGCAACTCCCGCATCTGCGACTCTAATTCCCAAGTCGCTTCTTCAACTTTGCTATTCCGCCACAACACTTTGACTAGTGGAATAGTCTTGTTTCGCAACACCTTTTCTTTCCTGTCTAAGATCTGTACTGGTTGTTCTTCATACGACAGGTCGGTTTGAAGCTCAATGTCTTCATAACTTAAAATATGAGTTGTATCAGATACATATTTCCGAAGCATCGAGACATGAAACACGTTATGAACCCCAGATAAAGCAGGAGGTAGAGCCAACCGATAAGCTACCTGACCTACTTTCTCAAGAATCTCAAATGGACCAATAAATCTGGGACTCAACTTTCCTTTCTTCCCGAACCTTCGAATTCCCTTCATTGGGGACACCCGAAGAAAAACAAAATCCCCAACTTGGAATTCAACATCTCTACGCTTTGGATCTGCGTAGCTTTTCTGTCTACTTTGGGAAGCAAGCATACGAGCTCGAATCTTTTCAATAGCCTCGCTCGTTCTTTGGACAGCTTCAGGTCCAAGATACCTACGTTCACCAGCCTCATCCCAGTGAATAGGTGATCGACATTTCCTTCCATAAAGCATCTCATACGGAGCCATGCCAATGGTACTCTGATAACTATTGTTATAAGAAAACTCAATCAGAGGTAGGTATTTGTTCCAAGAACCTTCAAAGTCCATTACACATGCTCTCAACATATCCTCAAGTATCTGGATAGTCCTTTCAGATTGACCATCGGTTTGAGGATGAAAAGCTGTACTGAATTTCAACTTAGTACCCATTGCTTGCTGTAAACTTTCCCAGAATTTGGATGTAAATTTTGGATCTCTATCTGAAACTATCGACTTTGGGGCACCATGAAGTCGAACTATCTCCTTAATATACAAATCAGCATATTGATCCACTGTATACGTTGTCCTCACCGGGAGAAAGTGAGCAGACTTCGTATATCGATCCACTATCACCCAAATAGAATCATAATACCCTACTGTTCTGGGCAATCCTACCACAAAATCCATGGTGATGTCTTCCCATTTCCATTCAGGAATCTTTAGAGGTTGAAGCAAACCTGCCGGCCTTTGATGTTCTGCTTTAATTTGTTGACAGGTTAAGCATTTTGACACATATTCAACAATATCCCTCTTCATACCCGGCCACCAGTATAAAGCTTTCACATCATGATACATCTTGGTTGTTCCCGGGTGTAAGGAGTACGGTGTAGTATGAGATTCATCAAGAATCTCTTGTCTGATTTCTTTATCAACCGGTACACAGATTCTGTTTTTGTATCGCAACAACCCATCAGATAAGCACGAAAAGTCTCTTGCCAATCCAGCCTCTAACTTCTCCTTATGTCCCTGTAGCTCAAGGTCACCTTGTTGGGCTACTCTAATTCTTTCCAATAGATTAGATTGTATGGTGATATTAGCAAGTTTTCCAATTACAAATTCAATTCCCGCTCTCGTCATATCCTCAGCCAACTTGGCTGAGATTTCCTTTAGTTCACAAACTTGCCCTGGTCCTTTCCGACTTAGAGCATCCGCTACCACATTTGCTTTACCAGGGTGGTAGAGAATCTCGCAATCATAATCTTTGACCAGTTCTAACCATCGTCGTTGCCTCATATTTAAATCCTTCTGAGTGAAAAAGTACTTGAGGCTTTTATGGTCTGTATAAATTTCACACTTCTCACCGTATAGATAGTGACGCCAAACTTTTAGTGCAAAGACAACCGCTGCTAATTCAATATCATGGGTAGGATATCGTTGTTCATACTCCTTCAATTGCCTGGATGCATAAGCAATCACTTTCCCTGACTGCATAAGAACACAACCTAACCCTTGTTTGGATGCATCACAATAAATCACAAACTTTTCATCACTTTTTGGTAAAGTCAGCACAGGAGCGGTAATCAACCTTTGCTTCAATTCCTGGAAACTTCCTTCACACTTGTCAGTCGAAACAAACTTACAATTCTTTCGGGTCAATTCAGTTAAAGGCGTAGAAATCTTTGCAAAGCCCTCAACAAATCTTCGGTAATACCCTGCTAATCCCAGGAAACTTCTAACTTCAGTTGCTGACTTAGGTCGAGGCCAGTCACGAACTGCTTCAATCTTTACTGGATCCACTAAAATACCATCTTTACTCACCACATGCCCCAAGAAACTCACCTGAGGTAACCAAAATTCACATTTCTTAAACTTGGCATACAACTTATGCTCCCTGAGACGTTGTAATACCATTCGAAGATGTCTTTCGTGAGTCTCTTCCGAGTCTGAATAAATTAGAATATCATCAATAAAGACAATAACAAAATCATCCAGAAAATCTTTGAACACTCGGTTCATCAAATCCATAAATGCTGCCGGGGCATTTGTTAATCCGAAGGACATTACCAGGAATTCATAATGACCATACCGGGTCCGAAAAGCTGTCTTGGGAATATCCTCCTCTCGAATCCTCAGTTGGTGATAACCAGATCGAAGATCAATTTTAGAAAAGACAGTTTTACCCTGCAACTGATCAAATAAATCATCTATTCTTGGCAGAGGGTACTTGTTCTTCACTGTTAATTTGTTTAACTCCCGATAATCTATACACATTCGTAATGTTCCATCTTTCTTTTTCACAAACAAAACTGGTGCACCCCAAGGTGAAGTACTAGGTCTAGTAAATTTTAAATCCATCATCCCCTGTAACTGAACTTTTAACTCTTTCAGCTCTGCAGGTGCCATCCTGTAGGGAGCTTTCGATACAGGCTCAGCTCCTGGTATTAAATCAATCTCAAAATCAATTTCACGTTTTGGTGGCAACCCTGGTAACTCTTCTGGGAACACATCCAGAAATTCTCGAACCACTGGGACATGCTCCGGTCCCGCTAGTGGTTCCCTGGAAATATCCACAACACTTGCCAAGAAACCAATGCACCCCTCACACAACAAATCCCGTGCCTTAAGGGCTGAAATTAAGGGAATCCGAGATCCTTGCATCTTACCCACAAATACAAAAGGATCCTCGCCCTCAGGCTGAAAAGTTACCATCTTTCTTTTACAATCAATGGTGGCATTGTATTTAGCAAGCCAATCCATCCCCAAAATAACATCAAAATCCTCCAGATTTAATTCTATCAGATCAACTGATAACTCTCTTCCTTCCACAAACACTGGAAGGGATCGAACCCACCTGCTGGAGATAACCAACTCCCCAGTAGGCAACAAGGTTCCAAAACCTCTAGAAAGCACATCACTAGGTTTATTCAGCTGCTCAATTATTCTACTTGAAATATAAGAATGCGTCGCACCAGAATCAATTAACACAGTCAATAAAGTACCGAGAACGAAGCCGACTCCGTCACAGTAGAAGGACCAGCATCAGCCTCAGCTTGAGTCAGGGCAAACACTCGAGCAGGAGCGGGTGTATCATCCTTCTTTTGCTCTAACCGTAGCAATTGTGGACAGTTTCTCTTCATATGACCCACCATTCCACAGTGGAAACATGCCCTAGCCTGACACTCGCCCAGGTGATGCCTTTTACACCTCGGACATTCAGGAAAAGTCCGCCAGTTTTCGTTTCCACTACGACGGAAACCTTGGTTACCCTGGAATCTTTTGTTTGGGCCTACCGCTGATAATTCACTAGGTCTTTTCTTGCGGTCACCAAGATCAGTACCCCTACCCGAACCAGCACCTGCTGTTTGCTTCCATGAATCTCTTCTGGCAATATTTTTCTTTCGTATCTGAGCCTCTGCACCCTCAGAAACTAAAGCAAACTCAACTATCTGGGCATAAGTTCGGGCAACCCCCGGTTGTTTAGAAGCAACAATCACATCCCGGGCGATGTGTTCATCCAGCCCCCGTATAAACTTTGCTTTCCTAGCAGCTTCAGTAGCCACCTCATCTGAGGCAAACTTTGCCAGTCGATCAAACTTAGTAGCATACTCTGTCACAGTCATACTACCCTGAGTTAACCGTATAAACTCTTCTGCCTTTGCTGCCTTAATAGACTCATTATAATACTTCTCAAAAAATAAGGCCCGAAAAGTTTCCCAGGTCATATTATTCAGATCATGGCCCTGAGATACAATCTCCCACCAAATACGGGCATCATCTCGTAGCATATAGGTAGCACACCTGACCCGGTCATTATCTTCAACTCGCATAAAATCGAAAATGGATGTTATCATACTCATCCATTACTCCGCTTTGAGTGGATCAGCACCACCCTCAAACACTGGCGGATTCTGCTTCCTGAACCGCTCATATAATGGTTCCAAACGATTCCCTGCATCCGGTGGCACTACTAGAGGTGCCGGAGGATCAGGATTAAGATTTAGAGCAGGCTGAGCTCGCTGCTCTCTTAATTCTCTGATTTGCTCACCCTGCTGCCGAATAGTTTCTTGCATAGCAGCATATAACTCTTCCCAATTAGGTGGTGGTAAAGGGTTCTCACCCTCACCGGCAGCCCCGAGCCCAGCTAGCTCGCGGGCACCCCTACCAGTCCGCCTTGGGTGCATAACTATACACCTGCGATCACATTCCAAGTATTAACAATACTGATAAGTATTAATCCTTCCCACAACATTCTGATATCAACATAATTCAAATAATCAGAAAATCAGAAAATTAACAAGCTATCTTTTAACTTAAAGCTTACTAAACCATGAGTCAATCAGGTCCTTGCAGCCAATGTACATATCAAACCAGTCTTCAGGATCTAAAAACCTTGGCGCTCTGATACCATGTTGTAACGCCCTGTCCAACAGGGACGCCACGTGTGTGCACTTTATTTAAAATACCAATAATTATATAAGATGTAATTATACTAAAAGTGTGGGTAATTAAATTTTTGATAGTTAAAACTCAACCTTTAAATTGTTTAACAAAAGATAAGTAACATGATTTATGGGGTCCCCCTGTTTTCAAAATATTTACAAACTGGTTTCAAAGTATTTTACAACATAAGCTTTATATTTTCCAAAATACAATCAAAATAGAGCATCCTGTAAACTGGGCTGCCTACGGCTGGTATGTACATTGCTGCTGCGACCATAAACTCATGGTTGCTCGACTTTAGCCTTTCCTTTACCTGCACCATAAAGCACCAGTGAGTCACAGAGACTCAGCAAGAAAGTGATCAAAACAATAATTGAAAGAAAATGATTAACAACTTAGTCTCATGCCATTATGCTTACTCACTATTTGATAATAAAAGCATTCCCTTAAACATCTCACATTCCTGGTACTTAATAAAGTACCACATTTTACCACTCGTTACATACGAGCTGAATATGTCACTATCGTTGCCCGATAAAGCAAACGATAAGTAAGAAACCTAACCGCGGTTTCAAGAGTAATTACTCATAACGGTAATAACCGTTTCCAACCCTAGGTAATAACCTAGGCTTAATAAGCTTTAATCAACATCATAATAATAATTTAGGTCACCTCCATTCATTCATCGATTTTTAACCACATACGGTGCTTACCACTTTTCTTACCTTAATTCAGGAGTCAAGAATATGGCCGACCTGGGTGGAAAAACAAGCTAGGCAATCCCGGTCCTATGTCACGACAATTGAAACACAATAAATACCTTAACATAATATTCCGGATTAAAACCCTAATTTAAAACCGACTAGACTTAGCCTTCACCATCTATATAATAATTCAAATAACTCAAAATTATTCAAAGGCAGGTACTAGGTTCAACCCCGAGCTAAACACGGTTCAGAGAAAAACCCGAGAATTTTTCCCTCGCTCGTAACCGGGCCGACCGGCTACGATACAACACAGAACCAATCTGGTCGACCGGTTGCTGTCGTACCGAAAAACTCTGGTTTTCTCCCTCAGCTCGAACCAAAACCCATTCAGACCTAAATTGAATTTCCAGAACAGTTCAATATACCAAATACAACATATTCAACACATCATTCAATCTCAATTCACCACTTAACTCAAAATCACCATCTCACATGAAAATCAAGCTCAAATTGCTTAATCAAATGCATTCAAACTAAACAGCCATTAATCTCACTTAATCTTCATTCAAACAAGTTTCAAATCAACCCTAAGAACCTACCCTAACCTCAGTTTATACCCCAGCTCTGGATTAAATGAAAACCTTCACCAAAACCTAAACTAAACTCATAAAAACCAATCAAGAGAAGAGTAGAAAATCTTACCTCCACTTAGCTAGCTTCTAGGGTTAGGATTAGCTCAAGAAATTGAAGAAAAAGAAATGAGTTTTCCCCTGGTTCCAGCTGCTTCAAGGATCGGCAGAAGGAGAAGAAGAAGAGAAGCTTGGTGTTGTGTTTTTTTTTTGAAAAAGATGGTTTCTTGCCTTGGAAGGAAGCTCTTAAATAAGGGTTTTCTTTCTTTTTTTATTTTTTTTTAATAGGCAGCTTAAATAAATGAAAGAAAAGTCAAAATAAAAAGGTTCCATTGAATTTGCTAATCTACCCCTCTCACATAATTTTTTTTTAAAAAAAACCCTAGGGGCATTTTGGTAATTTTTACTAATTCCCCAATCCGACATTCTAATAAAATTCTAACTTAATCCGGGATATTCTTAAAATAATTCTTTCATTTAATGTCGTGACATTGCTAACCACATAGCTAAATTTCCACAATTACCGGGCCCAAAATAACGTATTTCATTAAATAATTTCTCAACAATTCATCTAAGTAAGATCATAATCCTACTTCATTTTCCAAGTAATTACATATTTAATAAAATATGTCCATTTAAATATTATTTATTTTCTGGGATATTACAGGTTTCCAATGACCTTTCTCATTGCAGTAGAAACACTTTCCTTTAAGTGTTGCATCACCAGAAGGAGCAGCCTTTTTATTCTTCATGGCTTTTGTTCGCTTCTTGGCGTTGTTCCACTTCCTCTTCGATTTGGGCTTTGAAGCAGTGGCAACATTTGCTTCAGGTTTCATCGTCCCATTACCATTTCCAGGATTGTGAGGTTTACTCCCTTTCTTCTTGGGTCCTCCAATCAAATTTTCATAAGTTTGAAGGTCATTGACTAATTCATGAAAGTCAATTTCCTTCTTATTCATGACATAATTTGATGTGTATGGTAGAAATGCTGGAGTCAGGCTATTCAAGATAAGACTTACTTGAGTAGCACTGTCCATTTCAGCACCATGATCCTGGGCTTCTTGGAAATAACTTGACATTAGGAGAACATGGTCACGCACGTTTTGATGAGGTTCCATCCGTGCATTAATGTACTTCTTAGTCGCGTTAAAGCGTGACTGAAGTGATGCCTTACCGAATAGCTCATTTAACTTCGTCATAACTTCAGCAGCCTTCTCGGTTTTAGAAAACCGAATTTTGAGGGTGTCAACCATGCTAGAAAGCATAAAGTATAGAGCTTTGTCATTTGCTTTTTGCCAACGCTCATACTTTTCTTTCACAGCTTTGGAAGCATTGTCCCCAGGCACTTCAGGTGACGGCTCAGTTAAAACAAACAAGGCACTTTCTCCTATGAGAGCAATATTAATGTTCTCATTCCACTTATTAAAGTTAGATCCATTCAGCTTGTTTTCAGTCAACAGTGATAACATGGGATTCATTTTGATAATACAGGATACTACAAAATAATAGAAATCAACAAATAGAAATAAATAATGGTTTAACACAAAATCAATTCAGAAATTATAAGCACATAGCAAGTAGGAATGATATGAGAAAATACTTAAAAAAAAATTCAATCCTAAATAATTTCCAAGGTTTTCAACAAACTGATATCAGTGTCCCGTTTAGGCGAGAGTCAAAGCTACCATCCATTGAATAGAGTTGTCAGCTCATCTAAAATGTTAAACATTCTAGCAACCTTTTATTCGATCAAGATTGGAATCCAGCGTTGTCCCGTTTAGGCGAGAGTCAAGGCTATTCTATCTCATGAGCTTCTACCATTGTTTCGCAATTTGCAAGTCAAATATGGTCGCCACCATTAGGGTGATCTATACCATATAAAACACTTACAAACTACTTATCATGCGAGATTAAACGGTGCGAAATTGCTAATGAACGTTCCTCCATTAGGGAGGATTACTCACTAAAACAAACGCGGTGTAAAACCCACAATGGAGATCGAATATCTTAATAATAATAAAGCTCATTATTTAAAATGTATTTTCTTTATTATTCTAATAAATAAATTCTCATTAAATTCGAAATTTAGAATTAAAATTCAAAAAAATAAGAATTTAATATAATATTTATAAAATTATACTTAGATGGTGATTGAAATAAAATTAATTATTTCCATCTTAGTAATAATCTTAAATATAAATATTAAGGAAATTAATTTAAGTTGAATTAAATTAAATAATTAGCAACTTAAAAATTTCCTTTGAGAATATATTTATTGAGTTCGAAAATTTAAAGTATATAAAAAATACAATTTTCGAAAATAATAAAAATAGAAAAGAAATACTTCAAGCAAAAATATCACCTATCTAGATTTTCTTTTGACTAGTTAATTCAATTTCTAATATTATATATATTTTAAATTCCATTTATTTTAAATTAATCAATTAAATGAAAAAATCATTGATTGTAGTTGGTCCAAGAATTAATTAAAATAAATAATTAATTTACAACTCAATCTATTTTTCAAAATAAAAAATTCGAAAATATTGCATAAATAAAATGCCATTTTTCGAAATTGATTAATAAAATAAAGAAAAATATAAATTGAAAATTATTTAAATTTAAGTTGAAAAATTAAATTTCAACCTAAAAATAATTTTCTATTTAATTAAGTGTCATGAAAAATCAATAAATATTAAGTATCATGATGAAAATCAACTTAGATATTTAGATTTTTCAAGTTAATTAAATGTATTAAATTCAAGAAATAATAATTAAGTGTAGGGAAGGCTTAATTATTAATTTCTAGTTTAATACTAGGAAAAATATACTTAATAAAATTGTACCAAAATTAATTATTTAAATAATTAATTTCACAAAGTATATTATTTTCCCATTTAAATATTAGAAATAATAAGTAGTCTAGAAATTACTATCTAGAAAATATCTTATTTGACTAAGTATCTTTTCAAAAATTTGAAAAATATCTAATTTAAGTTATATAAAAAAAATCTAAAACTTAAATAATTTCAAATTTAGATTTAATTAAATATCAAAAATTAAGTTATAACCACTTAATTTGAAGATATCTTTTTAAGTTAATATTCGAAAAGATATTAACCTAAAAAATATCTAAAATATTCCATTTTAAGTTAATATTCGAAAAGATATTAACTTAAAAAAAATATCTTAAGAATCTTTAATAACTAATGCCTAGGATTCCTCAACTTGATTTAAAATTTAAATCAAATATTCAAATTTAAGTTAGATAAGAAAAATCAGTTGATACAACTAATTTATAACTTAAATAGGAATATTTAATTAAATAAGCTCCAAAAAGAATCTAGTTAGTTAAAATTCTATATTTAATTAAATACAAGAAAAATACAAATAGTTTGTCTAGAAATAATATCTAAAACTAAAAGTGTTTTTCTTAAAATTAACTTTAAAATATTAAAATGAAAATAAATTTCATATATTTTAAAAGTTAATTATGTTCCTAATTCAATTTTATTAGGTCAAACTAATATAATTAACCTAGTACAGTTATTCAAATACGGCAAATGGGCCTTCACAATTGGGGTAGTTCATGTGAGAGGGTGCTGGGTTCAGTATGTCGTACCCACTTCTATGGCTCCCAACTCTCACACAAGGCCCAAAAGAGAGGAATTTAACCTTAAAATAAATAATTGTTATTAATTGAATAGGTCCAATAACTAAATGGACCTAAATAAAATCTATCATGGTGTGACATTTTATTTAGCAACAACCTATATGCATCTATATTAAAATAAAATAAACATATAGGCTCATACAGGCACACTTTGGATGGATCCTATCATGTTGCTAGGTCATACACACATGAAAGAAGATTGTAAAATTTACCTGTTACAAATTATTAACTTGACCAAGGGAGTCATCAGATCATTAGATCTGGCAAAAAGTAACCATGGCTATTTGCAATCAAGTAATAATAGGTTTTGAAAACTTACACACAAGCTAAAACCACATACTCCTGCAACAAGGTTAGCTGGATAGTTGGAAGTAGGATTTATTTAATTTTTAAATAAATAAATTTCGAAATTAATAATTAAATAAAAAAAATTAATTTAAAAAAAATAAAATAAATAATTTAATATTTGAAAATAAAATAAAAAAAATTATTTATTTTTCGAAAATAAATAAAAAAAACATATTATTTTAAATTTCGAAACTATTTAAAAAAATATATTTAAAATTAAACCTACAATTTTTGAAAAAATTAGGTTTCAACCAACCTAAATATCATTTCAAAATTTTGCTAACTACTTTTAAAAATTAAATGTTATTTTATAAATAAAAATTAAATAAAATTAGAAAAGATAAATTAAATATCTTTTTCAGATTTAAATTTAATTTAAATAAATAAAATAACAAAATTTAAAAGTTAGCAAAATATCTTACATCTATTTAAAATTACATGATTATAGTTATCTTATTTTAAATTTAAATAAGGTCAAACTATTTAAAAAAAAATTTAATTTAAAAATAGTTAAAATCTGACCTTAAATTTAAAAATAAGATAAGATATAATCAAATTTAAAAATAAGATAGATATTTACTATTTTAAAATTCAAATTACACTAATATCTTGAATTAAATTTAAAAAATATTAAATTAATTCATAATGATAATTAGAATTGAATTAGGAATAGTAAATATATAAATACAAAACTACACAAAAAATCGGAAGTTAATTCCATCAAAAAAAAACATGAAAAAACGAAGAAAAACGAAAAAATTGTGAGTTGTACGGACAGTTTTCGCGATCGCAGGAAAATTTCAGCACAAATCCGATTTTTTCGAATCTTCGAAAAATCATAACTAATTCAAATTAAATCGAAATTGAGTTCTGTAAAAAGGTAACTTGCTTAATTTTTTTCCATACTATCCAATAAAAATAATTCCAGAAACAGAATCGCAATTATTTTTCACGAAAATTTACAAACATCAATCAATCATCAAATAACACTCAATACAACATGATACCATCCAAAAACAAACAAACAATCGTTTTAAAGTCCAAATTTCTTGCAAGTAAATCAATTACCATGGCTCTGAGGCCAGTTGTTAGAAATTTATTTTACCAGGATCTTAGATCTACTCACAAGTATGTTGTTTAAACACCCTAAATATGAACTTTCTAAAACGATAAATTAAACACATATAAAGTTAAGAAAACCTTACATTGATGCAGCGGAATTAATGTCTCCTTCCACTCAGATCTCTAACCCTTGTATCCTTTCTGTAGAAGAGTATAATCAAGATCTGAGCCCGAATGTCCTTCTTCTTCAAGTTTGATCCTTCACAGTCTTCCAATCTATGATTGAGTTACTGCTTGCTGTGTGTGGGCACTTACTCTCTCACTAGGGTTCGAAATTGATGAAGGAGAAAAGAGAATAGGGATTTCGGCCAGGTATAGAAAGTGGGGAAGGCTCAGTTTTTCTGAAGAGAGAAATTTCTGTCAGAAAAGGTTATTTAAAACTTGTGTTTTGACTGAGCCATCACTTTTTCTATTTATAGGCAACTACTAGGTTTAGGTTAGGAATTATTTGGCATTAAAATAATGAAAATATTAATTTGAAAAACCCTTAATAAGTGGCCGGCCATGGTGTTATAGTGGGCCCCACTTGATTTTGCAGTTTTATCAAATTCTATCTCTATTTTCTCAAAAACGCCAATTTTCTAATTCTAACCTTTTAAATGCCAAAACTAATTATTTAATAACTAAAATAGATTATTAAATAATATTTTCATTTAATTTAATTATTAATTAGACATATAAAGTCCATTAATAAATAAATAAACCTAGAATCTTTTTTCTTTACAATTTCACCCCTGCTTAGTGAAAATTCATAAAATTAGACATAGTCTAACTTTAGAATTATAATTGATCAATCACGAATCAATTAATGAGTCTTACAAGCAGAATGTTCTCAACTAGAATGGGGACCATGGATCTATATGCTGAGCTTCCAATAAGTGAACCAAATTTACCAAGTAAATTCCTACTTATTAATTCTTCGTTGAATCCACTCTTAGAACTTAGAATTGCACTCTCAGACTTATATAGAGCATATTGTATGTTCCACGATATCAATATGCTATCTCATTTAACCATTGTTATAATCTTATTGTGATTTAAAGATCCTCTATATAGATGATCTACATCGAGATGGGATTTCTTTACCGTTCTCACCCCTCAATGTATTTTGCCCCTTAAAACACTTAAACACATATAAAGTTTGAGAAACCTTACAGTGGTTGCAGCGAAATTAAATGACTCCTTCCGCTCAGATCTCTAACTCTTGTATCCTTTCTGTAGCAGAGTATCACCAATATCTGAGTCCAAAACTCCTTCCTTGTGTTTGGATTCTTCACAGTCTTACACACTATGATTGAAGACCAACTTGTTATGTGTGGGCATGTACTCAATCACTAATGGCTAAATTGTTTGTGAAGAGAGACTATAGTGTTTCGAAAATTGAAGAGGAAGAAGAAGGAAGAGGTATCATTAAACCTAGAGAGAAAAGTAGGTTTTTAGCTTTGGAGGCATTAGTTGGATAATGAGACCATAGCCTTCCTTTTATACTATCTTCAATAGGGTTAGGGTTGAATTATTACGAATAAAAAAAATGATAAAATAGAGTAAAATATCACTTGATGGCCGGCCACTTAATGGGTCCCACACAAGTTTGGCTTTTCTCATTTTTCTCAACTATTTTACCTATTTTTCATAAATACCATTTTTTGCAACTTCAACCTTATAAATGCCAAAACTATCTATTTAATAATTAAAATAACTATCAAATAAAATTGTCATTTATAATATTTATTAGTTAGACTCCATAAAGTCTCTTAATTAACAAATAAACCCCAATACACTATTTCTTCACAATCAAGCAATATCTTAGTGAAAAATTTGTAAGCTAGACATAGTCTAATTTCAGATTTATAATTGATTAACTAAAATCAATTAACTGAGTCTTGTAAGGAGTTTGTCTCAACTAGTATGGGGACCATGGGCCTATATAACCAAGCTTCCAATAAGCAGATCTAGAATTTACCAAGTAAATTCACTAACTTATTAATTCCTCATTGCATCCACTATAGAACTTGGAATTGCACTCTCAGTTACATAAAACGCTCTATACGTTCAACAATATAGATACGCTATTAATTATCCATTGTTATAATCCCAATAATCAATGATCTTCTATAGATGATCTACATTACATAGGGACAAAATTACCGTTACACCCTTTCAATGTATTTTATCCTTAAAACACTTGGCCACCTATAAATGATATTATAGTGAACTAATATAATCACTAAAATGAGCGCTCTATCATTTATCTATATTTAGCCTAGCTCGAAAAAAATTATCGTTTCACTTCTATGTCCGGATAGAAGCTATAGATTCCATATCTATGATTAGCGCTCCCACTCAATTGTACTACCATGTTCCCAAAATGTACGTATCACCCAGACCAAAAAGTAGGCTTAACTAACAAATCAAAAAACATAAATAACACTCTTGAGATCAAACCTAACCATTTCAGGATTAAGATCATTTGATCTAGGATCAACTAGGTGATATTGAATTAAATAGATATTACGGTAAATTTATCATATCTAATCCAAGTTCAATATCGGTCCCTTCTAATGTATACTCCATACATCTGATACTAGTAAACTTTTTCAATACCCTGGAAAGGACATAACACTTATCCAAGGTGTAAGTATATGTTGTGAAAATTATTATACGCAAGTGCACGCAATCGTAACAAGTAATAAAGTGATAAATCAAGTATCGTCTCCACAGGGATTGAAAATTTGAAATTAATTTATAAAACTAATTACTCAAAAATTGGTTTCAACAAAAAAAATTAAAATAAAATAAAGTGATAAGAATATGTAAAAAAAAATTAACAAACACAAACTATGAAGAAAACAAGCTAGAACTATTAAATTGACCTAAAAAAATGCAAAGTTGATATAATGGTGCAAATGAGTATTGTTACAAATTGATGATGTCAACTAGGAATTTAAAATGTCATAATCCTTTTTCCAAAGTATTTATGGTTTGATTCTCTAATTAATTAACATATTCCTATGCCCAATTAATTTTAAGAATACCGATTTAAGCACAATTCTTTCAAGTCATACATGGTAAATAACATATTCCTATGCCATTTACAAACCACATTTTTCCAAAGTGATATTCATGCATCATTCAAGCAATTCCACTAACCCTATTTTTTCCAAAATCAAGATTAGCTACTACTTACTAATGGTGATCAAGCAAAAGTAAGCAATTGCACAATAAACACACTTGAATGAACAAAAGTAATTTACTAAAACATAACAATAAAATATCACACAATTCAAGTCAATAAAATAATTCTAGCAAAAAGAAAATTAACTCATAACAGATTGTGCAAAAATTACAAAGTTTAAAAGAAAAGAGAGATAGAAATAAAAACTCATTTGGAGCTTGTCACAATACTCCAAGTTTCTCTTCCAAATTTCTCTTCTTCTTCCTCTTAATTTTTGTCAATCTCTAAATAAAAATGCTAAATTAAACCCTAAATAAAACTCTCTCTCTCTCTCTCTCTCTCTCTCTCTCTCTCTCTCTCTCTCTCTCTCTCTCTCTCTCTCTCTCTCTCTCTCTCTCTCTCTCTCTCTCTCTCTCTCTCTCTCTCTCTCTCTCTCTCTCTCTCTTTTCTTTTTTTCTTCTCTTTCTTTTTCTTCATTTCTTCACTTCTTCACTGTAGGCGTTGGAGTAGCATCAGCAAGACCCAGCCGCCCCTCCTCTTCCTTGTGTTTGTTCAAGTCACGCCTACTGCCTTCTTCACATATATGTATATCAATGTATATATACCTTACACATCTCTTTTTTAAATTCCAAATGTCAAGCCCATAATGTGATGGCCCAATTCTCTTTCTTTCTTTTTGTTTTCTTCTCTTTTAAATGGATGGGCCTATAATATTACACGCAAAGTTTGCATTTTAAAATCTTATAACACCACATGAATTAATTATGGGAGACTAAAGAAACAAATAAAAATTAAGAAAATTAATTAAAATTAATTTCAAACTACTAAAATTAATGTTTATGAAAAACTAAATAAAACCAAATAAAAGTTACTAAAATAAACTAAAAATACTTGAGAACAAAACTAATTTAATGCCCAAAAAGATATAAAGAACTCTATTTTCATAGAGTTATCACACCGCAAACTTAAAACTTTGCTTGTCCTCAAGCAAAAAGAAAAAAAATCACAATCAAAGTAAAACAATAGGCAATATGACACTAAAGTTGGTGATCTCCAAATTTCCCTTAAAGATTGATTAGTGAACATAGCTTAGAGAAAAATAAAAAGATTGTCCAATAATTGTGAAAAATTCAAGCACAAGTTTCATTCCAATTTTGATTACTCCAAGTGTGTGTGTGAAATGCCTTTTATCAAAATATTACTTGCAATTTAGATCAATTTATGTAAATATGAATTAAGCACAAAATCTCTAAAGTGACAAAGTCTCATAGGTTTGTTTTTCATCTCTCTCTCCACTAATGTAGACAAACACAAAACTAAAGATCAAAAGGACTTTTTCAAGCTTGTAATGTAAGGCTTAGGTGAAGGTGTTATATAAATTAACAATTAACCCAAGATCTATTTGTATATAACATAGAACACAATAGTAGTATATGATAATTGAGTATGTGTACCTGATTGATCCATAGCAATTATCTCTGATTGATCCACAGCAGTTACTCCAATTTGATAGCTATCAACTAAGTCTTCCTCCCTAGATCTCTAAATCAGAAGCAGTTTATTTTCTCTGATTATCAAAAGGTATACAATTGTGATGAGACAATATGTATTTATAGAGTTAGGGAGGGGACTTAGCTACAAAACCCTAGTTGGGCGGGGCCTGCTCATCAAAGGCTTCAGTCAACTAGAAAAGCCCACACTTCTGCTTCACCTAGACTTTACTCACAGATGCTAAGCCCATTAACAATTGATCACCAACAACATGGGCTAATACAGCAAAGAACTATCCAATCAACCCAAGTTTTAATAAAACCAATAAAATTTAATGTAAGCCCAAATAAAAAGTCTAACATTCTCCCACTTGGGCTACATTGATTTTAATACATATATATTATATCAAAATAATTTTATTTGAAAACGACTCATGGGTTGAACAACAGGAAAACATTTGTGGCCACTTTAAAAAACTGATAGTTCTCTGATAGCATCTCAACATACCGGTCCAATTCAACCTTTGATAATGAACTATGACAGTCATATTGTTTTTAGCTCAACAAAAGACATTCATAATTACAAATACCAAAGTATTAAATCGACATGGTCAATAAGTCTAGTAGTGTGGTAAGGAATTATGTTCAACATGTGATCAATATAAAATAACATAATATCCTTATCAGTCCTCAATTTCACTGATACCGTGATGCTTAATAAATAAGCCAGTGAAATTAAACATACACCACTTAAAATAAGTAAGTGTCACTAAACTTGCTTAAAGAATTAAGCCAACAACATATCATTGTCAATAAGCAAATAAATTTAAAAGACAATGATCACAACAATATGAACCACATGCTTTCAATTCAATCATTCTCGAGAATATAACAAAACATAATTGAAAACATATCCATTCAATAATAAAAATATATTGAAACATAAAATGTAGTTCATAACTTTATTCAGAAAATTATAAATAATAATTTCTAAAAACAAACTAAAAACAAAACTCCCACTAACCCAAAAGATCAAAAGATTCTAAAATGCCCATATTAACAACATGTTTATTAAACAGCACGGCACTTAACCCTTTGGTTAGAGGATCAGCTAACATCGACTCGGTCTTGCAATTTTCAATGACAATGTCTCCTTTCTTGACCAAGTCTCTGACAGTGAGATACTTTATTTCCATATGTTTAGAAGCACTACTAATCTTGTTATTCTTTGAAAAGAAAACAGCAGCATTATTATCACAATAGATTAGCATAGGTGTGGAAATAGAATCAACCACTCGTATCTCCGAAATAAAATTCTTCAGCCACAAAGCTTGCAAAGATGCCCCATAACATGCAACAAACTCAGCATACATAGTAGATGACGTGATCAAAGTCTGTTTGACACTCTTCCAAGAAATAGCGACAGACTCGCCAAGGTGAAAATATAGCCAGAAGTTGACTTTAAATCATCTACACAACCACCAAAATCTGAATCTGAATAACCAACAACTCGAAGATTGTCAACATGCTTATACACAAGCATAAAACTCTTCGTTCTTTGCAAATATCTCAAAACTTTCTTGGCTGCAACCCAATGATCAAGGCCAGGATCAGATAAATATCTCCCAAGAACATTTACTACGAAAGCTATGTCAGGTCGAGTGCAAACCTGAGCATACATCAAACTCCCTACTACACTTGCATAAGGGATGTTCTTCATTGCTCCTCTTTCCAAGTCGTTCTTAGGACATTGCTGCTTAGTGAACTTGTCCCCTTTCAGAATAGGAACTAAACCAGCTTTACACAAATCCATGTTGAACCTTTTGAGCACACGATTAATGTAAGCTTCTTGAGATAAGCCAAGAACTTTTCGATTCCTGTCACGATGGATCTCAATCCCCAAAACATAGGATGCCTCTCCAAGATCTTTCATATCAAAATTGGAAGACGAGAAAATTTTTGGTCTCATTTAGTAGTGACAAATCACCGCCGGCAAGTAAAATATCATCTACATAAAGAACAAGAAAAATATAACGACTCCCACCGATCTTCATATAAATACACCGATCAAACTTGTTCTCTACGAAACCAAACGATGTCACAACCTCGGTCAAACTTCAAGTACCACCGGCGAGATGCTCCGTTTGAGACCATAAATGGATCGTTTCAACTTGCAAACTAAGTGTTCTTTTCCTTTCTCCTTGTAGCCTTCAGGTTGAGACATATAGACTTCCTCATTCAATTCTCCATTCAGAAAAGCAGTTTTAACATCCATTTGATGCAACTCTAAATCAAAATGCGCAACTAAGGCCATAATAATTCTGAATGAATCTTTAGTGGAAACAGGTGAGAAAGTTTCAGTGTAATCAATACCTTCTCTTTGAGTAAAGCCTTTAGCCACTAAACGCGCTTTAAACCTTTCAATCTGTCCCTTTTTATCCCTTTTAGCCTTTAAAATCCACTTACAACCTATTGGTTTAAAACCATCAGGTAATAAAACTAGCTCCCATACACCATTTTTCTTCATGGAGTCGATCTCATCATCCGTAGCTGCTAACCATTTTGAAGATTGTGGACTATTAAGTGCTTCACTAAAAGTGACAGGATCCACAAAATGATCAATATCATATTCTCCTTCTCCAAGATAAACAAAATTATCATGACACTTTGTTGACTTCTTTTGTCTCTGAGATCTTCTTAGAGGAGGTATACGGAATAACTTCTCTTTGTTGATCATTGTTTTGAATAACATCTTCCACAACTGGAATTTCTTCAATAACAGGATTCTCATTAACAATAGGAGCTTCATCATTAATAGGCCCTTCATCAATAATAGGACCTTCATCATCTTCGATATCGGGAGCAATATATTCATCAACAATGGGAGCATTACCAACTGGAGTAGGATGGAGACTACTATTATCATCTCTTGAAAATGACATAGGAATACAAATTCCTTTAGATGACTCCCCCATTTCAAGAGATGTTGAAGGAATTTTTTCAGCAACATCAAATTCCGTAAATTTAGCGATCGAGATTCAACAATTCGCGTACCACGAGTAGGACAGTAAAAGCGATAGCCTTTTGAGCGCATTGGATAACCAATGAAATAACAACGATTTGTTCTCGGATCTAACTTTTTCAAATTAGGATCATAAATCTTTACTTCAGCTGGACAACCCCATACTCGAAGATGATTAAGACTAGGCTTCCGCCCAGTCCATAACTCAAAAGGGGTCTTGGGAACAGATTTACTGGGAACACGATTTAAAATATAAGTTGCAGTCATAAGTGCTTCACCCCATAAAAACTCTGGAAGATTTGTTCTACTCATCATACTTCTAACCATATCCATGAGAGTGCGATTTCTCCTTTCAGCAACGCCATTTTGCTCAGGTGAACCAGGCATAGTGTATTGAGCAACTATACCATTTTCTTGTAAGTACTCTGCAAAAAGCCCCATGTGTTGTCCAGATTCTGTATAACGACCATAATATTCTCCTCCACGATCAGAATGAACAACTTTGATGACTCTTCCTAATTGTTTCTCAACCTCATTTCGAAAAATTTTGAGTTTATCAAGGGCGTCAGATTTTTCTTTAATTAAATAGGTGAATCCATAACGAGAAAAATCATCAATAAAAGTGATAAAATACTTATTTCTGCACAACGTGGTGGAATAAGGACCACTGATGTCTGTGTGGATAATTTCCAATAAAGATTGACTGCGGTTTGCAGTCTTCTTTCTTGTTTTAGTCAATTTTCCACGAGTACAATCAACACAAGTATCCCAATCAGAAGCATCAAGAGGAGGAAGTATTTCAGATTTAATTAAACGATCAACCCTTTCTCTGGAAATATGACCCAATCTTTTGTGCCATAACAATAAGGATGTTTCCTTAATATGAGGTCTTTTACCCACAGAATTCACAACATTAAAAGAGGAATCTAAAGGAGCCAATGACAACTTGTAAAGACCATCAGAATAAAAGCAATTTCCAATAATTCGAGAGTCAAGCATAATGTCAACATTATCATTTGCAAAATGAAAAGAATATCCTTGTTTAACCAAAAGCGGAAGCGAAACTAAATTCCTTTTAAAAGTAGGAACATAAAAAGTATTGTTCAGAATAATCTTATCACGAGACTGTAATTCAAGAATAAATGTTCCAACATAGATAACGTCAACTCCAACATCATTGCCCACTTTAAGCTTGGACTCCCTCTCACTTGGCTTCCTGAGATCCCTTAGCCCCTGTAAGGAAGCAGAAACATGAACAGTAGCACCACTGTCTAACCACCAAGAATCAATAGGAACATCAACTAGATTAGATTCAAAACAAACACATGCCAATGGATTACCTGATTGTGCTTGCTTCTTTTCTAACCAAGTCTTAAATTTGTGACAGTCTGTTCTCCGATGCCCCAATTTTTCACAAAAGTAACACTTCACATTAGAGTATTTGGACTTTCCGTTGTTATTCTTCTGTTTATTCTTATGCTCCTTACCATTACCATTCTGTTTAGTAGCACCATCATTTTTATTCTTGAATTTTCCTTTTCCTTTGTTGGGCTTGAGGTGAGAAACATAGTTAGCAGATTCATTCTTTTCCCTTTTAAGCTTGCTTTCTTCAGCTACACACTGAGAAATTAGGTCGCTGATAGTCCATGTTTGATTGTAAGTGTTGTAGGCTGTCTTGATAAGGCTGAAAGAGGCAGGAAGAGCATGAAGAGCTCGATGAATAATGAAAGAGTCAGGAAGAGGAATATTATGATCTTTCAACTTGGACTGAACATTCACCAATTTCAGAATAAAATCTCGCACTCCTTTTATTTCATCATACTTAATGGTTGTCATTTCATCCATAAGATGTCCAGCTTCAGCGTTTTCACCAGTGTCGTATAATTTTTCTACAGCATTGAAAAACTCTTTGGCATTTGTAGTGTCTGGCAAACCACTCAATAGATGTTCAGGAATGGATCTTTTCATAGTAAGAAGACTAAGTCGACTTGACTTTTCCCATTGTGCATGATGAGTTCTCTCGGCAGCTGTACTGGAGTCAGTAAGATCAGCAGGTTTTTCTTCTCGTAGGCACAAGTCCAAATCCATTATGCCTAAAGTAAATTCCACATCTCGTTTCCATGTGTTGTAGTTGGAAGCATTCAAAATATGGATAGAAGCATTATTGTTGTTCACAGAAAAGGAGACTGAAAAATTCAAAAATTAAAACTTGAATAAGCAATATGAGCAATGTATTAGAAAATATTGTAGAATCAACTGGTCATTATAAACTCCCCTTTGGGGTGAGAATATAACACACACATGATCTACCTTCATGAAGTTAACAACAAAGAAAAAATACATATCATTTAAGAATTTTATTACCTTTGGGCAAATAAATTTCTTAAAAAATATGTATTAATTCAAGCAAAAAAATAATAATAAATTTATATATTTAAATTATTACCTTTGGGCAAATAATTAAAATATATATATTTAATATTAACTCACTTCATGGAATGTGAACTAATATATGTAAATACTACCTTTGGGCAAGTAATTACACATATAGTCAACCAAAAAATATAATATTTTCTTCAACATGTGAAATTTGGTGATAAAACAATCATTGAAAATTAATAATTTTCAACCAAATTTCCAAAAGAGATATATAATTGCTTTTATTATATTGATAATAAAAAAAATAAAGTGTCCACCATAACACATTATTTTTATATCAAATAATCAAGTTTTATAACTTTAGAACAACAATTAATCAAAAGATGTGAATATAAGAAAATTGGTGGAGACTACATAGTCAAAACAAATTAAATAAGAGAGTGACTATGTTTTATGGAACGAGAAGAAACTCAAAAAATTTTCTATGATTTACGGATTTTGAAAAATCATCAAAAATTATTTTTAATAATTTTTTAACTGCATAATTATCATTAAAATAATAATAATTATTAAACGGAGTCAAAAAATTAATTAAAAATCATAGAAAAATCAGAAATTAAATTCTAATAACGCTGAAAAAAAAATCGTCGAAAACGGACCTCCCAGCCGGCCCCACGCGCCCCCACGCGCCGCCTGCGCGAGTGGGCTTCGCGGCTGGGAGTTGTCTTCAACCTCCAGCGGGTCCAGCAGTCGGGTCACGCGACCCGGTTCTCTCCGATCGGGTCTGGTCGTGTTTTCCGGCCAAAAACTCGACGAAAACACCGGAATTTGGATGGGTTTTGCTCGGGATTGAATTTCTAATTGATCTATGCTACTAATTTCGGGTATTAAAGACTAAAAAATAATAGATCTAAAGAAAAGCGATCCAAAAAATAAAGAGCATAAAAAAAAATAATTTGGAATATCAATCTTAATTACAATACAAAATTAATCATTTAAGAACATTCATAAACAATTAATAATGAGATATCTATAATCAATTTTAGATTAAAAACCATAAAATCAAAATACACAATTATAATTTCACATTATAATCATATAAACCCTAAAACTTTAAAATTAAAATTCTCTTAATATAGACTATGAATTCAAACACATAATATATCAATTGAAAGAGAATTTAAAGATCAATAAAATCCCTAAAGTTTTAAGATTTATAAACAAAAAATTACACATAAAATAATAACGAAATTAATATGAAATTATGGATAATTAATATATACAAATTAATTATACTAATTATAGGTTCTAAATCATATACAATAGGCAATCTGATACCACATGTTATATAAATTAACAATTAACCCAAGATCTATTTGTATATAACATAGAACACAATAGTAGTATATGATAATTGAGTATGTGTACCTGATTGATCCATAGCAATTATCTCTGATTGATCCACAGCAGTTACTCCAATTTGATAGTGCAATACTATCAACTAAGTCTTCCTCCCTAGATCTCTAAATCAGAAGCAGTTTATTTTCTCTGATTATCAAAAGGTATACAATTGTGATGAGACAATATGTATTTATAGAGTTAGGGAGGGGACTTAGCTACAAAACCCTAGTTGGCCGGGCTCGCTCATCAAAGGCTTCAGTCAACTAGAAAAGCCCACACTTCTGCTTCACCTAGACTTTACTCACAGATGCTAAGCCCATTAACAATTGATCACCAACAACATGGGCTAATACAGCAAAGAACTATCCAATCAACCCAAGTTTTAATAAAACCAATAAAATTTAATGTAAGCCCAAATAAAAAGTCTAACAGAAGGTGGTTAAGAGAAGTCATTTTTGGCTCAAATCACCTAAAAGCACCTTAATCTTCCTAAGACCAAAATGAGACCTCACACTTACTTCCTCAAAGAATTTCCCAAAGAAAAATTTGAGTATTAGCATTGCCAATATTTATTGCCCCAAAATTTTGCAAAATAATGTGCTCCCAGGAGTTATAGCAATGCCTTAGCATAATATTTTTTTTCATGGGTCTCTGCTCCAGAATGCTGAAGCAATGCTATAACACTTGGAACTTCCAACTTCTAAAAAAATCTTGCTCTTTTTTTAACAAGGGGTGGCACACCCCATACTTAATTTTAAACACGCCTTTTTTTTTTCAAGGGGTGGCACACCCCAAACTTAATTTTAAACACTTTTTTTCTTTTTTTTTTCTCTCTTTTTTTTTATCTAACAATACAAATATAATAATGGTAATATACACATGTTGACTCTCCCCCAACGTAAAATTCAACGGTGTCCCAATGGTGAGAATAATAAAATGACACAATGAAAACACTCACCCAATTACCACTCTACCAAAATTAAACTCCTCCCCTCCCCTTAATGACACAACAAACAAAATCTTAGAATAATAAGGTGCTCAACGAGTGTATGGTGGAAAGATTTGTATTTGGCTAGGCTTACATGTGGTAAAAAAAATAAAAGGATCAATTATGCTCTAATAGGGTGACTAGGGATAAAATGATATCATGGTTGGCTCAAAAGGCTCAAACGATCCAAAAATGGCCTAAATAATGTATTTGGTTAAGTGTAGTCTAGGATTTCGCCTCAAGAGAGAATCAAACAAATTCTAAGACTTGGGAGATCACAAAATCACATATTTACACAAACTTTCACCAAATCACACACAATTAAATGATAAAGGCATTTATGCTCAAAATTGGACATATCTCAATCAAAATGAAACTAGCACACGAATTAGTCACAAGCTCAAGCAATATTTACATTTTTCAAAAAGCTATGCACACTATCAATCATGTATTAGAATGTGGAAAATCACCAAACCAAAGCACATATGCCTCAATTTTTTTTCTCAAACAAACAAAATAAAAGAAAAGAAAAAAAATATTTAGTGTCCCAAAACATTGTATGCACAAAATTCTCAAATATGTGTGAGCAAGTTTAAAATTAATAAAGAAGAGTTAAAGAAGAACTCTTCTTTCAATGATGTGCAAACTCGCTAGTGTCAACCTCCGTAGGTGCGCCCAATTCCATTTGACTTTATGCCTGCACCTACAAGAGAGAAAAAGAAAAGAAAGAGAGAAAAAAAACTACAATGCAATTGTGAAAGCCATTTAACATTGCATGTTTATTGAATTTAAAACAAAATAAAGACAAAGTTTAGAAAGCTTGGGTTGCCTCCCAAGAAGCGCTTGATTTAAAGTCGTCGGCTTGACTTTTTAAGAAGCACTCGTCAAAGAGCGGCTTCCGCCCATAGAGAGTGGCATATGCCCTCACAAATGGATCTTCGTCATGAACGCCCTCAAGCTTGGCGAGATATGGAATTGAAAAGGTAAAATACTCAACTTGACTTGAATTCAATGAATGCACATGATGGATGCCAAGGTACCATGCCAATGGTGGAGGAGGAGGTGGTGGCCAAAAAGGATCTTCATAAACATAATATTCCATTACCATGAGTTTTTTGACTTGAGGAATGCAAAAATGTTCTTGCTGAATTTTTTCAAAAACTGGGCAGTTTTGCTGTGATAATGCTACAGCATTATGAGCAGCAATAAATGTTGACCAACTTGGAATGCTTGCTTCCTTATTTTTTTTTCACTACTTTGGATTGAAGTAAGCTCTTGTAATTGCTCAAAATTTTCCCCAAGTATCTCCAACTCATTACCACTCCTCAAAATGACATTTTAACTTTCTTCTTTCTCCCTTGAATTTTCCATATCAATGCCCAAAGCTTCATGGTGTTTATCACATAACTCATTCACCAAAAGCTCAAATTGGTTCTCCAATTTCCTCAAGGATGAAGCTTGGCCTTGAATTAAGGCATCATTTTTAGCCATGAACTCCATCATCAATACCTCAAATGAGCTTGATTGAGCCATTTGATGAAGATCTTCTTCTATGTTGAACTCTTGTAAATCTTCTAAAATCTCATCATTTGGTCCTTGAGTGTAAGTATCAAAATTTGGCTCCAAATTGTTGTAATTCTCCTCCCAAACATGGTCATTGTTTGGACAATTACGACACCACTCATTGTACTCCGCCATGTCTTCCAACATACAATAGGCTTCATCAATTGATAATTGGTAGAAATTGGTGGTACCATCTCCTCTTTCTACCCATTCTCGTGTCCTTGGATTCAACCCATTGAGGAAGACCTCTAATTGACACTCTTTGGACAACCCATGATATGGAAATCTCATTAGAAATGCCTTGTATCTCCACCATGCTTTAAACAAGGGCTCCAAGTCATGTTGAACAAAATTCATAAGGACTTGTCGATGCGAAATCTCAAGCTCCTTGCAAAACAAACCAAAACAAGACAAACAAATCGTAAAATAGAACAAAAGAAAAACTAAACAAATGAAAACAAAAAAAACCAAATTGATAGTAATTAAGTTCCACAAACAAAATTTTACTAAATCAATCCCCGGCAACGGGGCCAAAAACTTGTTGTGAAAATTATTATACGCAAGTGCACGCAATCGTAACAAGTAATAAAGTGGTAAATCGAGTATCGTCTCCACAGGGATTAAAAAAATTTGAAATTAATTTATAAAACTAATTACTCACAAATTGGTTTCAACAAAAAAAAATAAATAAAATAAAGTGATGAGAATATGTAAAAAAAAAATTAACAAAGACAAACTATGAAGAAAACAAGCTAGAACTATTAAATTGACCTAAAAAATGCAAAGTTGATATAATGGTGCAAATGAGTATTGTTGCAAATTGATGATGTCAACTAGGAATTTAAAATGTCATAATCTTTTTTCCAAAGTATTTATGGTTTGATTCTCTAATTAATTAACATATTCCTATGCCCAATTAATTTTAAGAATACCAATTTAAGCACAATTCCTTCAAGTCATACATGGTAAATAACATATTCCTATGCCATTTACAAACCACATTTTTCCAAAGTGATATTCATGCATCATTCAAAATAAAATATAACAATTTAAGTTGGTCTAAAATTAAAATATAATGAAAAATGAAAAAAAATGCAACTTCGAATGATTAAAGATCAGATTTACTAATTAATAAAGATCAGAAATCACATCTTATGTGGCATGGTTCATATAATTTATTTCATGATTATCTTTAATGTATAAATTCTATTAATTCCAGAACATATGTTTTTGTTCGTGATTATAGTGTTGTCAGCACATTGGAATATAATCATGTTTATATGTTCGAAAGTTTAATTCTCCAATTTGTCAGTTCACTAGATTTAGACTGGCATGATATTCAGCGATAGGTATACTTACACCTTGGATAAGTGTTATGTCCTTTCCAGGGCATTGGCAAAGTTTACTAGTATCGGATGTATGGAGTATACATTGGAAGGGACAAATATTGAACTTTGATTAGATATGATAAATTTATCAGAATATCTATTCAATTTAATATCACCTAGTTGATCCTAAATTAAATGATCTTAATCCTGACATGCTTAGGTTTGATCTCAAGAGTATTATACATGTTCTTTGATTTGTTAGTTAAGCCTACTTTTTGGTCAGGGTGATACCTACATTTTGGGAACATGATAGTGCAATTGAGTGGGAGCGCTAATCATAAATGTGGAATCTATAGCTTCTATAGGTATTTAGAAGTGAAACGATGTTTTCCTTTAAGCTTGCTAAATAGAGATAAATGATAGAGCGCTCATTTTAGTGATTATATTAATTCACTATAATATCATTTATAGGTGGCCAAGTGTTTTAAGGATTAAATACATTGAAAGGGTGTAACGGTAATTTTATTCGTATGCAATGTAGATCATCTATAGAGGATCATTGATTATTGGGATTATAACAATGGATAATTAATAGCGTATCTATATCGTGGAACATATAGAGTGTTCTATATAACTGAGAGTGTTATTCCAAGTTCTATGCGTGGATGCAACAAGGAATTAATAAGTCAGTGAATTTACTTGGTAAATTCTGGGTCTGCTTATTGGAAGCTCGGATATATAGGCCCATGGTCCCCATACTAGTTGAGACCATACTGCTTGTAAGACTCAGTTAATTGATTTTAATTAATCAATTATAATTCTAAAATTAGACTATATCTAGTTTATGAATTTTCACTAAGCAAGGGCAAAATTGTGAAGAATAAAGATTCTAGATCTTATTTGTTAATTAAGAGACTTTATTAAGTCTAATTAATAAGTATATTAAATGAAAATATTATTTAATAATTAATTTTTAGTTATTAAATAATTGGAATTGGCATTTAAGTGGTTAAATTTGAAATTTGGTATTTCTGAGAAAATGAGATAGAAAAATGACAAAATGGCAAAATTACAAAGTGGGGCCCAATCCAATACCCATGGCCGGCCACTTAGTGTAAATTTTACCATTTATTTTTCTAATATTTTAATGCCAAATAAATCTAACCTAAAACCTAGTGGTTACCTATAAATAGATAGTGATGGCTCACACTTAAAGATTGATAAAAATTCTTGTCTTCAGAAAATTGAGCCTCCTACCTATAGCCGAACCTATACCCTATCTTTTCTTCTTCAAATTTTCATACCTTGAGTGATAGAGTGAGTGCCCACACACATCAAGTGGTATCTCAATCATAGTGTGTAAGACTGTGAAGAATCCAATCAACAAGAAGGAGAATCAGGCTCAAGAAGGAGAGAAAGAGATCCAGGTTCAGATCTTGATAATGCTCTGCTACAAAAAGGAATCAAGGGCTAGAGATCTGAACGGAAAGAGTCATTATATTTCGCTGCACCCAATGTAAGGTTTCTTAAACCCTTATGTGTTTATTTCATTGTTTTAGAAATTCATATTAGGATGTTAATGAAACATACTTGTTAGTTAATCTAGATCCTGGTAAAATAATTCCAACAACTGGCCTCAGAGCCATGGTAATGATTTACTTTCATGAAATATGAATTAAAACGATGTTTTGTGTTTATTTGGATGATTTCATGTTGGTTTATGTGCTTATATGATGAATATATTTGTTGTATGAAATTTTTCCTTGAAAAATATTTTTTTTTCTTTCTAAAAATATTTTATTTGGATCCCTTGTGAAAAATTAAGCAATTTCGGTTTTTACGGAACTCGATTCCGATAAAAATTACAAAAGTTTTGAATTTTGGAAGTTTCGGGTTGAATGGGTGCTCAATCGCACGAGACAGCCCCTCAGACAACCCAATTTGCGCGCGCATCTTCAGAAAATCCTTGTCTGAAGGCGCTGAATGCTCAGACACAGAGACACGCCCAGGACACTGCACCTGACCGAGGTTTCTCGGTCAAGGAGGCTGCAAATGCCGAGATTTCTCGGCGTCACCCCCTCTCCGCACGCGTATGCAGCCTCCTGCTGGGCAGCCAAGTGTTTTCCCAAAAAAGTGCGATTTTTGTGATTTTTTCCACAAATTTTGGATTTTTCAAATTTCAAACCACAAAATTAAAATAAAATATTATTGTTAATATATTTGAACTTAAATATCATTTTTTAAATTAATAATATATATTTTTTAATAGATTATTATTAATTTTGATATTTTAAGGTTTAAATTTAAAAATTGATTATTTTATTTTTTAAATTATGGTCAAATTTAAAAATTTGTTAATTTCTTTAATATTTATATATTATTTATTTATAAGATTAGATTTTTTAATATTTGACATATTTTAAATTAAAAGATAACTTTATCTTTTTTATTTGAAATATTATATTGAAATTATCTTATATGATAAATTAAATAATTAATAAATTTGAAATTAACCTAGATATTTTTATAGATATTCTAACCATAATATTTTCAAATTCAAAATTTGTTGTTTTGTTAAATATTTAATTGTTTATAAATTATAAGTTTGAAAAATGATATTTTACATTTTATATCATTTTACTTATTAGAATTTTATAAATTATATTTTAAATATTTAAATAACTTAGATATTTTTGTAGAAATTTGAATAATGCTTAATTTGAGATATTTTGACATATAATTAGGATAATTATTATTTATTTATTATTTTATTATTAAAATAATAATTTTCTAACCACATCTATTTTTTAAAATTGGTTTATTTTATTATTTTAATTTTATTAAATTATAAGATTAGAAAATGATATTGAAAATATTATTTTTCAAATAATTTATCTTATTTGATATTTAATTTAATTTGATAAAAATAATTCACATAAACCTAGATATTTTAAATTATTTTTTCATTTTTGAATTTAAATTTTGATGAGATTTTTATTTAACAACCCTAAATTTTCAAAATTTAGTTGGTTAGTTTAAAATAATAATTTAATTATATTAATATCTTATATCACATCTGTTACATGGACATTGTTTGTTTAATTTTATTGTTTATTCAAAAAAAATTTAATAAACTTATTATTTATTTGATCTAAATTGTTATGATTAACTTGTTGACAGATCCAATGATGTGATTTTAATCATAGAATTGTCAATAGATCTTATAAATAATTTGTAACAGGTAAATTTTGTACTTTTTTCATCTGTGTAAACCTAGTAACATGATAGGGCCCATCCAAATCATTTGACCTGTGTGAGCCTATATGTTTGCTTGTAGGCTTAGATGCATATAGGAAGCCCATTTAAGTTTTACTAAGTTAATGGACTAGGTTGCTAAAAATAAAATTTCACATAAGTAATTTTATTTAGGCCCAATTAGAATTGGGTTTATTCAATGAATAACAATTATTTATTTAATGGTTAAATTCCTCTCCATTGGGCCTTGTGTGAGAGTTAGGGGGCCAATAGCAGGGGTAAGTTGGAAAATACCACTTTTATTAATCAATTAATCAAATTTACCTCTAATTTTATATTTAATTGAAACATACCTCTTTTTATATGTATTGTACCTAAAATACCCTGACATAAGAGAGTCACATGGAGAGTATCTTGAAGTGACAAGGGCAAAATTGGTACAATGTTTAAAAAAAAAGTAAAAATGATAGACATTAAAAAAGAGGGTAAAAATAAAAGAGGACAATATAAAAAGGGTATAGAGTCTAATTTCCTCCAATAGCAGTGGGTACGACATACTGAACCCAGCCCTCCCTTACATGAACCACCCCAATTGTGAAGGCCCATTCGCCTTATTTAAATAATTGTATTAGGTTAATTACATTAGTATAACCTAATTTAAAATTGAATTAGCAACATAATTAACTTTTAAAATATATGAAATTTATTTCATTTAATATTTTAAAGTAAATTTTAGAAAAACACTTAGTTAATTGATATATATTCTAGATAGTAATTTCTAGTACTAGTTATATTTTCTAATATTTAATTGGGAAAATATTTTAAGTTGAAAATTAATTATTTATTAATTAATTTTGGATCAAGTTAATTAAAAATATTTTTCCTAATATTAAATTAGAATTATTAATTGAGTTTATTTTATACTTGATTGTTTAATTCTTATATTTAATACATTTAATTAAATTGAAAATTAAATATTTAAGTTGATTTCATTCTTGATACTTAAATATTATTATTTTCAGAATATTTAATTAAACAGAAAATTATTTTAAGTTAGAAATTTTAATTTTAGAACAACTTAAATTTGAATAATTTTCAAAATATATTTTATTTTATTTTATTAATCATTTTAATATAAATTTTGAAATTGCATTTTTTATTTAAATGTAGAAAATTTTGAATTTTTCTTGAAAAATTGATTAAAGCTGAAAATTATTTATTTTAATTTTGGACCAACTTAAATGAATAATTTTTTCATTTAAATGATTAATTAAAATAAATGAATTAAAATATATTATAATTAGAAAATGAATTAATTAGTCAATGAAAGTCTAGATAGATATTATCTATTTTGTTTGAAGTATTTTTCTAGTGATATTTAATTAAATAGAAAATTAATATTTAAGTTGATTTTCATCATGATACTTAAATATTTTAAATTTTTCTTAATATTTAATTAAATAGGAAAATTATATTTTTGTTGAAAATTAATTTTATTAATTAATTTTGGACCAACATAAAATTAGAATAATTTTTTCAGGATTTATTTTATTTTATTTTAGAGCTTTTTTTCTAAAATTTTATTTTTAAATACATTAATTTTCGAAATGCAATATATATTTATAGAAAATTAAATTTGAGTTGTCAATTAATTTAAATTAATTTTGATACAACTTAAATTGAATAATTTTCTAAATATTTATTGAAAATTATTACTAAGATGGAAATAATTCATTTTATTTTCATATCCATCAAAGTATAATTTTATAAATATTAAATTAAAATTTATATTTAGAATTTTATTTTAAATTGGTAATTTTAATTAAATAAATATATATTAAAATAAATAGATTAAAATAAGTATCAATAAAAATACAACTCTTTAAAATAATGAGCTTTTAGTTATAAGGATATTCGATCTCCATTGTTGGTCTTACAATAATTAAATGTTTTCAATATAACATCGAGATGCTAGACTTCGTCCCCCTTATGGATGGTTATTCGTTGAAAACATTTAACACCGTAAGATCTCTTATGATAAGTATTTTGTAAGTTTTCGTCTCTATTAGACTCTCCCCTACGGTGACTACTTAGAGATAAATTTACGAAGTATGAAACAATGGTGGAAGCTCAAAAAATAAGAATAACCTTGACTCTCGCCTACCGGGACAACGTTGGATTCTTATTTTGATCGAATAAAAGGTTGCTAGAATGGTATCCATTTTAGATGAGCTGACAGCTCTATTCAATGAATGATACTTTGACTCTTGCCTACCGGGACGTTGTATCAGTTTATTGGAAACCTTAGAAATTACTTAAGATGTGCTTGTTTTGTATTTTCACATGTCTTTGTTATTCGCTAAATGCTTGATAATTTCTTAATTGTGTGTGAATTTATATTGAACCCTGTTGTTTTCTGTTATTAATTGTAGTTGTAAATTTCGTGTCAAAATAAGAATAACTTTGACTCTCGCCTACCGGGACATCATTGGATTCTTATTTTAATCGAAATTATCCTTTAATTATTCCTCTTAGCTTATTCATTTCGAATTAGCTTAAATAATATATCATTGGATGAATGGTTTATAAATCATTTGCTTACAATGTCCTTCTATTTTCTCTTAAAAAAATTGAATGGCGCACATGATTATATTCCCGACATTCTATCCCGAAATGATATAAATCCTCAATCTTAGAATCTCTTACTTATATATGCTTACTTTAGGCAAATCAAACATAGAGTTAGATTAGTAGTGGTGGTCCAAGAAAGAACACTCATGTATATTTGGTATAAATTTAAGTCTTTGACTTTAAATTTTATATTCTAAATAGAAATTTTATATTTCTATTTCCAGAATACAATACAGTTCAAATTTAACAAGTGATTAATATCCATTTTCTATCAATGGATTCAAACTGTATGTTAATATGGAATATGATTTTAATATTCTGTGACCAGGATCCACTTGAACTATTCTAAGAACTCTTTATTGTAACTAGACCTAAGTCATCAAAAGACCACAACCACATATTTTCTAAATCTATGGCATTTGTATCTATTTCATAGTGGTTTTGACAAGATCGTTCTCTGTAAAGAGTCAATATGCCTATATCCACTTGAAAGTTCATCTCTCATATGGATGTACTCTTAGGGGTGGATATGAGTTTTTCGTTATATTCTTATAATGATCACTCTATATTTTACCTTATCCAAAAGAAATTTGAAATGTTTGAAAAATTTCATGAATTTCTAGCAATGGTGAAAACCATTAAGGTAAGTGGTTAAAGATCTTGCGAATTGATAGGGTGGAGAAATATTTGGTCTATATGCAGTTCAAAGATCATTAAGTTGATTTTTCGAATTATATCCAAACTTACCTCCCCAGAAATTGGATTTGCATATTGATGATAATATAAGGTCTATAATTAGTTACTAGTCGTTGCCTAAATCCTTCTAGGAATATACCCTAGTGATAGGAAAATTTGAGAATGATGGAATGTTTGTGTACTTAGTATAAACCATTACTAGATTCATGGATGACCTAATCGAAATCTTAAGAAAAACTAGAACTGTTAACCAAGGTTTGCATGTTTGTTAGATATTCTAAGTGATTAAGGGTGGACCATCCCATAGTCATTAGATCAAAAAGTGTTTGTTTAAATAAATACTATTTTTCTAAGAAAATGACTAAGCCTAAAAACAATGTAGCAAAATAGATGAGATATTTTTTCTTGATTCCAAAAGTGTTCTATCATCTTATTCTTATAAGATGGTCCCACTTCCTCTATTTTTTTGACACAACTGAAGAGGTTAATACCATTTAGTGTTCTTAGACAAAAGTCACGGTACCTTGTCATAGTGGGAGAGTTTCAAGGAACTCACCCTGTTATGACTTGGAAGACACTTGTGATTAAAATCCATTGCTAGTTTAAACAAGTAATGGATTGTCAGAATAAGAAACTAAGAAGCAAAGCCAAGAAAACTATGGTTAAAACAATTCATATGGAACAACCAAAAGTTTTCTATTACAAGGACATGAAAGGAAATTTCATTAGTAAGTCTATTCAATGGACTTAACAAAACTTCATGTTCCTAGTATTATAGGTTTGAGTTTATCTAAACCTATGGCTTGTGGTATGCCTGGTGATTTACTTACTCTAGTGCAAGCAACTTACTTTAGTAAGATGCTGAAGAATTTTCTTTTCTAATGGCAATCTATAGAAGCTTCTCGACTTCTAGAAATAGATTTTATTTATCTAAGGAAAAATCTCAACTATTCCAGAAAAGATAAAGTCAATGAAAGAATTTCTTGAATCAACAGTGAGAGGTCTCAGATATGCTTTAGTATGCCTTAGACTAGACACCTGCTATTGAGTGGAAGTAATTAGTAGGTATCAGATTAATCCAGGAAAGGAACATTGGAAGACAATCAAGTGAATCTTAAGATTAAGAAGAGGAACTATATGTTTGTCGATAAGGGTGTATTTAATACTCTTAGACTACACCAAATCAAATTTCTAAACTTTCCTCAGTGCCAGAAAGTCTGCTGATGAGATGGTGATTACTCTTGGGGTGGACTAGTGATTTTGGAGAAGTGTAAAAACCTATATGAAATCTCTAAGTCTACTAGAGAGACTGAATGTTAAAGTTGTAGGAAAGATACTTATTCAGTCTATGGAAAGTTCTATACAATTTTGGCATTTGTTCCAACATTTATTAACTACTAGTGTTACTTCCTGACTAACGCAAAAGTAGTTGCCAGAAAGTAAAGAATCCAGTATCCCTAAAGGAGTAGACATATAGAGAGGAATTTCACAATATCAAGGATTTTATGATTAAGGAAATGTAATGGTGGAGAAAAGGTTGAATTGAATACAACTTGTCAGATCCTATTACGGAAAAAATACTACAAACTGTTGGGTTTTGTGCCCTAAATAAAACTCATTTCAATATAATCAAATTTACTTACTAATAAAGATCAAAAATAACATTTTATGTTGCATGGTTCACATGATTATATACTTATAATGTATGAATTCTATTAAGTCCTCAACATATGAATTTGTTAATGATTATAGTGTTGTCAGCACAGTGGAATATAATCTTAATTATATGTTTGAAAGTTTATTCACTGATTTTTCAGTTCACTGGATTTAGACTGACATGATAATCAGCGATAGGTATTCTTACACCTTGGATAAGTGGTATGTCCTTTCCAAGGCATTGGCAAAGTTTACCAGTATCGGATGTATGGAGTATACATCGGAAGGGACCAATATTGAACTTTGATTAGATATATTAAAATTTACTGTAATATCTATTCAATTCAATATCACCTAGTTGATCCTAGATCAAATGATCTTAATCCTGATATGGTTAGGTTCGATCTCAAGAGTATTATACATGTTCTTTGATTTTTTAGTTAAGCCTACTTTTGGGTCAGGGTGATACGTACATTTTGGGAACATGATAGTATAATTGAGTGGGAGCGCTAACATAAATATGGAGTCTATAACTTCTGTAGGAATTTAGAAGCGAAACGATGATATCCTTCGAGCTTCGCTAAACAGAGATAAATGGTTGAGATCTCATTTCACTTTGCTAAAATATCAATTATACGGAGTTAAGTGTTTTAAGGATAAAATACATTGAAGGTGTAACGGTAATTTAGTCCCTATTCAATGTAGACCATCTATTAGAGGGTCATTGATCAAATTAGGATTATAACAATGGATAATTAATAGCGTATCTATATCGTGGATCATATAGAGCGTTCTATATGACTGAGAGTGCAATTCCAAGTTCTAATTGTGGATTCAATAAGGAATTAATAAGTTAGGGAATTTACTTGGTAAATTCAGTTCGGCTTGTTGGAAGCTCGGTTATATAGGCCCATGGTCCCCATACTAGTTGAGACCATACTGCTTGTAAGACTCAGTTAATTGATTTTAATTAATCAATTATTATTCTAAAGTTAGATTATGTCTACTTTATGAATTTTCACTAAGGGGAAAATTGTAAGAAAAGAGATTCTAGGTTTTATTTGTTAATTAAGAGACTTTATATGTCTAATTAATAAATATATTAAATGATAATATTATTTAATAATTAATTTTTAGTTATTAAATAATTAGAATTGGCATTTAAATGGTTGAATTTGAAAATTGGCGTTTTTGAGAAAATGAGATGCAGAAATGATAAAACAGCAAAATTGCATAAGTGAGGTTCAATATCCAAAGCCCATGGCCGGCCACACTTAATGGCTTTTATCATTTATTTTTTCATTATTTTAATGCCAAATAATTCTAACCTAAACCTAAGTGGTTACCTATGAATAGATAGTGATGGCTCACATTCACACTTAACTTTGTCAGATGAAATTTGAGCCTCCTATTCTTTCTCTATAGCCGCCACTTCCCTTCTCTTTTCCTCTTCAATTTTGAACCTTGAGTGAATGAGTGAGTGCCCACACATCAAGTGGTGTCTCAATCATAGCGTGGAAGATTGTGTAGAATCCAATCAACAAGAAGGAGAATCAGCATCAAAGGAAGGAGAGAAAGTGATCCAGGTTCAGATCTTGGTGATGCTCTGCTATAGAAAGGAATCAAGGGCTAGAGATCTGAACGAAAGGAGTCATTATATTCCGCTGCACCCAATGTAAGGTTTCCTAAACTTTATATGTGCTTATTTCATTGTTTTAGAATTCATATTAGGATGTTAATGAAACATACATGGTAGTAAATCTAGATCCTGGTAAAATATTTTCAACACAAACTACACTTGATCTGGATATCAAGGTGTTGAGATTATTTGAAATGCATTTTTTGTTTTATATTAGTGCAAGTGGGAGTTTGTTGGGTTTTGTGCCCTAAATAAAACCCATTTCAATATAATCAGATTTACTAATTAATAAGGATCATTAATCACATCTTATGTGGCATGGTTCACATGATTTATTTCATGATTATCTTTAATGTATAAATTCTATTAAGTCCAGAACATATGTTTTTGTTCGTGATTATATTGTTGTCAGCACATTGGAATATAATCATGTTTATATGTCCAAAAGTTTAATTCCCTGATTTGTCAGTTCACCGGATTTACACTGGCATGATATTCAACGATAGGTATACTTACACCTTGGATAAGTGTTATGTCCTTTCCAGGGCATTGGCAAAGTTTACCATTATCGGATGTATGGAGTATACATTGCAAGGGACCGATATTGAACTTTGATTAGATATGATAAATTTACCGTAATATCTATGCAATTCAATATCACCTAGTTGATCCTAGATCAAATGATCTAAATCCTGACATGATTAGGTTCGATCTCAAGAGTATTATACATGTTCTTTGATTTTTTGGTTAAGCCTACTTTTTGGTCAGGGTGATACGTACATTTTGGGAACATGGTAGTACAATTGAGTGGGAGCACTAAACATAGATATGGAATCTATACCTTCTACAGGTATTTAGAAGTGAAACGATGATTTCCTTCAAGCTTGCTAAATAGAGATAAATGATTGAGATCTGATTATAGTGATTTTATTAATTCACTAAAATATCATTTATAGGTGGCCAAGTATTTTAAGGATAAAATACATTGAAATGGTGTAACGATAATTTTATCCCTATGCAATGTAGATCATCTATAGAGGATCATTGATTATTGGGATTATAACAATGGATAATTGATAGCATATCTATATCGTAGAACATATAGAGCATTCTATATGACTGGGAGTTCAATTCCAAGTTCTATGAGTGGATGCAATGAGGAATTAATAAGTTAGTGAGTTTACTTGGTAAATTCTAGGACTGCTTATTAGAAGCTCGGTTATATAGGCACATGGTCCCCATACTAGTTGAGACAATACTGCTTGTAAGACTCAGTTAATTGATTTTCATTAATCAATTGTAATTCAAAAATTAGACTATGTCTAATTTATGAATTTTCACTAAACAAGGGCAAAATTGTAAAGAAAAGAGATTGTAGGTCTTATTTGTTAATTAAGAGACTTTATTAAGTCTAATTAATAAATATATTAAATGAAAATATTATTTAATAATTAATTTTTAGTTATTAAATAATTGGAATTGGCATTTAAGTGGTTAAATTGGAAAATTGGCGTTTTTCAGAAAATGAGATGGAAAAATGACAAAATGGCAAAATTACAAATTGGGTCCCAATCCAATACCCATGGCTGGCCACTTAGTGTAGATTTTACCATTTATTTTTCTAATATTTTAATGCCAAATAAATCTAACCTAAATCCTAGTGGTTGCCTATAAATAGATAGTGATGGCTCACACTTAAAGATTGATAAAATTTCTTGTCTTCAGAAAATTGAGCCTCCTACCTATAGCCGAACCTACACCCTCTCCTTTCTTCTTCAAATTTTTATACCTTCAGTGATAGAGTGAGTGCCCACACACATCAAGTGGTATCTCAATCATAGTGTGTAAGACTGTGAAGAATCCAATCAACAAGAAGGAGAATCAGGCTCAAGAAGGAGAGAAAGAGATCCAGGTTCAGATCTTGATAATGCTCTGCTACAGAAAGGAATCAAGGGCTAGAGATCTAAACGGAAGGAGTCATTATATTCCGCTGCACCCAATGTAAGGTTTCTTAAACCCTTATGTCTTTATTTCTTTGTTTTAAAAATTCATATTAGGATGTTAATGAAACATACTTGTTAGTAAATCTAGATCCTAGTAAAATAATTCCAACACAATATCGGTCCCTTCCAATGTATACTCCATACATCCGATAGTGGTAAACTTTGTCAATGCCCTGGAAAGGACATAACACTTATCCAAGGTGTAAGTATACCTATCGCCGATTATCATGCCAGTATAAATCCATTGAACTGATAAATCAGGGAATTAAAATTTTGAACATATAATCATGATTATATTCCACTGTGCTGACAACACTATAATCACGAACAAATACATATGTTGTGGACTTAATAGAATTTATACATTTAATATAAACATGAAATAAATCTTGTTAACCATGCAACATAAAATGATTTCCGATCTTTATTAAATTGTAAATTTGATTATATTGAAATGGGTTTTATTTAGGGCACCAAACCCAATAGTAACATCCATCTACCACCTTGCCTAAAGTTCCCAACAAGACATGGAGTAGAATGTTTGAGGGGAGACCAAAAAATTGCCTATCACTGTTACAACTTGGCCTTGTCCAAAGCCAAGAAAGAGAAGATGCCTGCCATGAGCTCTGAAGAAGAGCCTGCTAAAGAGCAATGAAGTCCAGCCCAAAGCGGGGAGGAAGACATAGATCCTCGTTTTGGTGATCCTACAGACAGCTTTGGACCTGTAGAAGAATTGAAAGAAGTGGAGGTTGATCCCACTTTTCCAGTGAGAACACTGAAGATTGGAAATGGTTTAGCACCAAAAATAAAATCAGTACTGATAAAATTTCTAAGGGCAAACTTGGACCTCTTTGCATGGTCACATGGAGACATGGTCAGAATAGACCCCTCTGTGATGGCCCATGCTCTTAACATTGATCCAAATTTTTGACCTGTACAATAGAAAAGGAGGTTGCTGGATAAAGAGCGCACCCAAGCCCTAAGAGATGAAGTCAAAAGGATGAGGGCCCCTAACTTTATCACCGAAGCATTTTATCCACTTTAGGTATCTAACCCCGTGTTGGTGCCCAAACCAAACAAAAAGTGGAAGGTGTGCATAGATTTCACCAACCTGAATAAAACATGTCCAAAGGACTACTTTCTGCTTCCAAGGATTGACCAGTTGGTAGATGCTACAATTGGCCATGAGATCCTAAGCTTCATGGATGCATACTTAGGTTACAACCAAATCAAGATGCACCCACCAGATCAAGAGCACACAAGCTTCATGCTAGACCTAGGCCTATACTGCTACAAAGTCATGCCCTTATGGCTGAAAAATGCAGGGGCTACCTATCAGAGGCTTGTGAACAAAATGTCTAAAGATCTTATTGGTCGTAATATGGAGGTGTATGTGGATGACATGCTAGTCAAGTCCAAAAAGGCTGCGGGCATGTGGAGGATCTAGATGAATGCTACAAGATCCTCCGTAATTACAATATGAAGCTCAACCCCCTCAAATGTTCTTTTAGAGTAAGCTTGGGAAAATTCCTTGGCTTCATAGTAAATGCCAAGGGAATAGAAGCAAACCTAGACAAGATCCAAGTCCTTTTAGACATGAATTCGCCTTGAATAATCAAGGAAGTACAAAGATTGACAGGACATATTGCTGCACTAAGAAG
The DNA here is from genome assembly GCF_029168945.1 of Cannabis sativa. Classification (NCBI taxonomy): domain Eukaryota; kingdom Viridiplantae; phylum Streptophyta; class Magnoliopsida; order Rosales; family Cannabaceae; genus Cannabis; species Cannabis sativa. The sequence goes on from NC_083602.1 coordinate 83,353,883, forward strand.
ATTTGTGTCCAAATCCACAGACAAATGTGTACTCTTCTTCAACATTCACAGAGGAAATAAAAAATTTGAGTGGACAGGAGAGTGTGAAAAAGCATTCCAAGAGTTGAAAAAACAACTTGCTCAACTTCTCGTCCTATTAAAACCTCTGGACAATGAAGAGCTGGGCGTGTACTTGACTGTCCAAAACATGTTGTGAGTGTAGTCTTAATAAGAGAATAAGGCGGTCTACAACACCCATTATACTACATCAGCAAGAGACTGATCGACACTGAAAGTTGATACCCATTTATGGAGAAGCTGACATACAACTTACTCCTAACATCCAAAAAGATAAGGTCGTACTTTCAAGCTCACCCAACAAGGGTGTACACCGACCAACCATTGTAACAAGTTTTGCAAAAACCTGAAGCATCTGGCCGACTACTCAAGTGGGTCATTGAACTCGACCAATTTGATATCACATATCAACCAAGAATGGCCATAAATGGCCAAGCCCTTACAGACTTTGTGGCTAAATGTACAAGCATACCTCCTAAAATCTCTTAAGATTTAGGAGAAAAGTAAGAGCCAAAGAAGAAGCCAGAGCAAGAGTAGCAGCAAAAACCTAAAGAATCAACATGGAAACTACATGTTGATGGGAACTGCACTGACCAAATGTCTGGTGCAGGCATTTCCCTCATAACACCTAGGGGCAACAACTGTATAGAGCAATCAAATTTGGCTTCAAAGCCTCTAACAACAAGGTTAAATATGAAGCCCTGATCACTAGCCTCAAGCTGTGCACGAAGTACGGGCTGACCACTTGGACATATATAACGATTCTCAGCTAGTCGTAAATCAATTCTAGGTGAATACACAACTCGAGGTGAAAGAATGATGGCCTATTTGAGCAAGATCCAAGACTTGCTAGGTCGGCTCAAAGGCTATACAATAAGGCAGATCCCTAGAGAACCATTAGCCACAATAGATGCACTTTCCCATCTGGCAAGCAGCACCATTGCTGATAAGGAAAACTTGGTGCCAATACAGTTCTTGAAAGAACATATATAGCATTACCATCCCTAAAGAAGTTGACATGTTGGATGACAGTCCAACTTGGATGACACCTATTGCAGCTTACCTCCAAATTGAAGCCTTTTCTGAAAACAAAAATGAGGCAAAAAAATATGAGAAGATAAGCTGCTAGGTATCTAATCCAAGACAGAGTAATGTAAAGACAGAGCGTCTCAATGTCGTTCTTAAGGTGTGTCACTAAGACAGAAGTTGAGCATTTGATGATAGAAGTGCATGAAGATTTTTGTGGTAGTCATGCTGGTGGGTAAAGCCTATATAAGAAGATACTTCAACATGGGTACTTTTGGCCAACAATGATTGAAGATTCGATGGACTAGGTCAAAAAATGTGACAAGTGCCAAAGATTCTCGAAGATACCTTAAGCTCCACCCATTGAGCTCACGATGATGCAGTCTCCATGGCCCTTCACTGTATGGGAAATAAATCTGATTGGTCAACTCCCAAAGGGAAAAAGAGGGGTGCAGTATGCTGTAGTTGTTGTAGACTACTTTACCAAGTGGGTTGAAGCTAAACCCCTGGCAACAATAACTTCCAAGAAAGTCCTTGACTTTTTTGTCAAGAACATCATATGTTGGTTCGAACTCCCATAGAAGATTATGTCAGACAACAAAAAGCATTTTGACAGTGACATGTTCACTGATTTTTTTAACAAACACGACATCATCAAAGCCTTCTCTATTGTGTCTCATCCTCAAGCAAATGAGCAGGTAGAAGCTTTGAACAAGACCCTCAAGGACACTTTAAAAAAGTGCCTTAAAGAGGCAAAAGGCAATTGGCCAGAATTTCTCCCAGAGGTCCTTTGGTCGCACATGACCATCGAGAAGACAACCACCGGGCAAACTCCATTCGCTTTAGCTTATGGCTATGAAGCGATGTTTCCCGTAGAGCTGGTGTCACCGTCTCATAGGAGGGCAGCCTATGACCAAGATATAATCAACATCTTGTTGGTAGAATTCCTTGATGAAGTAGAAGAAATGAGAGATCAGCCAACCTAAAGCTACATGCCTACCATGAAAAGATTGCAAGACACTTCAACAAACAAGTCAATGAAAGGAAATTCTTTGTACGAGACCTGGTGCTACAAAGGGTGTTCTTATTCACCAAAGATCCCAAAACATGAGTTTTCAGACCCAACTAAGAAGGCCCCTACCAAGTTACAGAGATAACGAGTAAGGAAGCCTACAAGCTAGGCAGGTACAACGAGAACATGGAGCTGGTTTTCCTGCCTAGATATTGGAATGAGGAGCACCTCTAAAAGTACTACTAGTGACCAGCTTATATGAATGCTACTCTCCACTAGTAGTTTTATTAACTCATTAGTAAGAGTTAGTTTAAAAGAGCTAGTACCCATGGCCTCTTGGCATGGTCTCCCATCGTTCTGCAACGATGGCCTCTGCCTGGCATGTCGGGCAGGAGTAGCCACTTGACTTTTAAAAGCAAACTTTTTATTTTATAAGCTTGGAGATTCAATTTATGTATGTTGCACAACAACAAATACCAATTGATAAATAAAAATAATGTTTCAGTTCAAATATATTGTGTCTAAACCACTTGCTAACAAGATTAACTTTTTAAAGTTATTCTTTTTTCAGTTCCACATGCGTGCTCACTTGGGGGTTACCCATACCGTACAATGAATTAAACTATCATGGAGAACTTATTTAGAGAAATTATAATGTTTAGTATAAGCTACTAAACCTACCTCTAAGTCAAGTGTAGGCATACATCAGCTTGGCATAAAGAAAAGTAAATCCTGACACTTATATGTCAAGGCAATAAAAAGATAGCTAGGATTAAGGACCAACTGGTTGGTCACATATCTATGATAAAAGGCTAACTTGGGGCTAAACAATAGTAATGTTCAAAAACATAGTGCTCATAGGCCAAAAGTAAGAACATGAAAGTCATGCGACCAAAAATAAGTAATGTTCAAAGGTAAAAGGCCAACAGGCCATACAAGAGCATGAAATTAATATGTTTATGAAAATAAAATCAAAATGCAAGATACTAATAAAGTGTGTCTAAGAGCATCTTCAATGGAAGTGTAAATAAGTGGTGAAAAGCTAAAATATAGCTCATTTAATAAAAAGTGTGCTCCAATGGTGTGCCAAAAAGTGATGTAAATTTGGCACATAGAAATTTTTGTGCCAAATTTGGCACAATATTTGCTATAATGTAAAATTTACACCATAATAAATGCACTACTTTTTCATTTACATTTATGTCATTTCTATTATTTTAGGGAAATTTCATTATTTGCCCTTAATAATATAACCCATGTCAAAATTTATACCCTTTCATAATTTGTACAAATTGATTCCACTAATTTTAAAAGATTCCTAAAATACCCCTAAATTAAACTTTCCCTCTCTCTCTCCCAGACGTTCCCTCTTTCTCAGACGTTCCCTCTCTCTCTCTGCCCTCCTCTCTTCACGCGACCCACGAACTAGTCGACCCATCCCTCTTCACCAACCTTCGCCACCACCAATCTCCAGCCGACCTCACCCCTCAACCACCCACGACACGAACCCACGAACCGGCCTCACCCCACGAACCCACGAACCCAAAGGCGACCGACGACGACGAAGAGGACGAAGAGAACCACGTTGATCCACGACGAACCACAGCGACCCACGACCACCACAACCACGACCACGAACCACCGAGGGAACCCGAAGTCAAACTTTGCCACCACCAATCCAACCGTAAGTTTTTTTCTTTTTAAAATTTAGAAATTTCATAGATTTGGATGAAAATTTGTGTATGTTCTTCAGATAATATTGTTTTGGATTGTGTATGCGAATTTGGATGTTGTTCTGCATGTTCATCAGTGTTGTCTGTTTGTTCAAACTAAGTTATTGATGAGATATCGATAGGTTATCGATATAATGTCGACCAAAATTGAATGTAGTATTACCTTTAGAATTGTTTGTGATGGTAATGTATATCGATAGGATGTCGTAGGTGTGTCGATAAGATGTCGACATTATTAGAAAAAAATGTTATAACCATGATGTCGATGATTTGTCAACAGTATGTCGACATGTTGTCAACAGTAGTATGTGAATTTGTTTCTGTTTGTTAATATCGATCTTGTCGACACTTTTTATTACTTATTTGGAGTGATCACTTATTTGGAATATCGACCTCCTGTCGATAGTATGTCGACCCGTTGTCGACAATTTGTTTTAATTGCTTATGTGTGTCATATGTGTGTTAATATTGATAGGTTGTCGATATTTTGTCGATAAAATTATGTAGGTGTTTACTGTTTGATAATGTCAACAGAATATCGATAGGATGTCGATATTTTGTCGACCATTTTTTTAATTTTTTGGCAGTAATATTGATTTGTTATTTGTTTTTTCAGATGGCTCCCAGACTCATAATTCCAGCACTCGAGCATTTTACTGGACACGTTACTTATAGAGGCACCGGAACTTTTGCAAGAATCAAGTCTTAGTTTAAGGAGTTCCATTTGAATAACACGGCAAAGGAAAGCCATTTCGGCAACTTTTGGAATGCCGTACCCCTGACATTCTCATCGGTGTTATTTCACCAGCTGATGCTCCACAAAATGAAGGTTGATGCTTAGGAGGAGTTGAGGATGCGGTTTTACATTGGTCGGAAGGAGGTCAGATTCGGATCGCTTGAGTTTGCACTCATTACAGGCCTGGACTTCTCCTCGAGGCCAACAGAAGAGGAGAAGGCTGCGCAGGTTGCTCGCTCAGGGTCAGACTTATTGATCAACAAATATTTCAACCGGTCTGGTAGTGTGAAGACAGAAGCACTCCAAGATAGGTTCACAAACTGTCAGAACCCGGAAGACTTGTACAAGCTTGGATTGTGCTTGTTTGTGGAGTCAGTGCTTCTGGGTCGCGAGGCTAACGCGCTGATTACTCCTGACATACTTAGATATGTCGAAGACCTCAAGTTCTTCTTTCGGATTCCTTGGGGAAGCACTCATTCGCCAGACTCATGCACTCCCTTCAAAAAGACATGTTGAAACAGAAGGCCAACTACGAGAACAAGCTGAGTTCGGATGTTCAGCATGAGTGCAAATACACAGCTTATGGCTTCACACCTGCAGTACAATATTGGGCGTATGAGGCCATTTTAGAGGTTGGGAAGAGGTATGGCACGAATCATGGGATTCAGTTTCCCAGAATGCTTAGCTGGACGAGCAAGGGTGATATTGGGAAGAAAGAAGTCAGTTCGATATTTTCTAGACGGGTATGAGTTTCACTTATGTTCAGAGTAATTATTTAACATAAATGCTTGTGATAAATCCTAAATGGTTTTACTCTAATATTTTTTGGACCATAAATAGAATCTTGAAGTGGTGAAGGGGCTACTTCCACGGACAAAAGAGGAGGCATTTGTGAGGACCAGCTCTTACGATGGTGTGGAAAACCTGGTTGATGATGGTGTGGATGACATAGAGGCTGAGGCAGATACTCATGTACCATACACTCAGGTACCAATTTTTGGAACTTTTTTTTTATGATTGTATAACTTGATTATTTTATTATTTTTGTTCTATGATATTTGTTACATTGTGGAATTATTGTATGCCTACCGTATTTTTTTGGTATATATTTGTTCAGGCCACTGGTTCAGACCCTCAGCCCAGTGCACCATCTTCATCAGGCGTTCGTGGTGCCGAGTACAGTGATTTAGTGGGGAGGTTGGATAGGATTGAGGCTGACCAGAAGGGTATGTACGTTTGTCATGCCGAGCTGAAGAAGGCATATGAGACCAGCCATGTAGAGCTGAAGGGTGGTCAAAACGTGATTATGGAGCAGCTCCAAAACATATTGGCTATGTTGAATCATCCGCCAACGACAGCTTCAGCACCGAAGGCCCCAGCAGATCCATCTACCCTACTACCAGCTGCATCACCCCCACTACAAGAGGAGGAGATCTTCCCTGACGGGTACGATCCTTATGAGGGAGCTCCAGTGACTCCCATCGATACAGGTGTTATCCATGTACATGACAGGGAGTCCCAGGGTGACATTTTGGCGATAGAGGCACAACCTGCAGGGGTTAAGAGTCGGAAGAGGAAGAGAAATCCTCCTGTATGGTTCCGTGACTACACGGAGATGAAGAAGAAACAGAGGCCTTCTTCGACGTTTGATCCCCTAGCGCCACCGGATGAGCAATTGTTGGATACTTTCCGGAAGTGGTGTTGTGGACTCATTCCGAACCACCAATTTCGGGATTTGAGAAGTGGTGATTACGGTCCATCATTCTTTTGGAAGCTGCTGATACCACAGGAAGGGCTTACAGATGACGTAAGTAAAGTATTTTATAATTTTACTTTACCTTACAACTAATGTGCAATTAATATATTTTGTTGTCTAACTGACATTTCCCTTATGATGAGGAGGCGACGCGCCGACTATCCACTGACATTTCCTCATAAGGGTATCATTCTCTCCACATTCATGACCACCATGATCAGCAGTGCATGGACGAATCACAGGGGTGCGAGGAGAAACTTTGTCTGGGAGGATTATATCCTGGAGTACTGCAGAGGGGTTCATAAAGTATTGTTTTAGTAAGATTTTAAATGTTGAACTATGATTATAAGTTTATTATGGTTTGTTAATTGTTTCTATTTTCTCTATAATTACAAAACTAGTTCTTTCCGAGATGGATGGGTAATGAGTTCATTTACTTCATTTTGCATCTTCCCGACCAAAGGCACTGGGTCACAGTTGAAGTTGACATAGAGCTGTGGAAAATTAATGTGTACGACTGTGATTCCAGCGTCTGTCATTGGACCGCCATGACACCCGTCTTGAAGACTTGGGAAGAACTGCTGCCCTCGCTAATCCATGCAACCGGGGATTTTCCACGTAACAACCAGATCATGGCGTTAACCAATAAGGACATCACCGTGCTTCCAAAAATGCATGCGAGTCGAGCCACTCACGACTTAGTTCTGAAGGCAACAATCAGGTACATAGCGATAAAAAAGTACTATAGTATTAAAATATGTTTTACATTGGACTAACCTTATATTTTATTTTGCATTTAGTGATGATTGTGGCATTTATTGCATTGAGTATGTGGAGCATCTCATGCTGCAGCGTGGATTAACCGATGTCACGCAAGGCCGGATCAAGTTGTTTCGTGAACGGTGGTGTGTTGATTTATTTTACCAGAATGTCGGCTGATTATATGTGTAATTATGGTGACATTGTATATTTTGTGTAATTAAAATTACAGTTATGTATATATAGACATTCTCTTCGTTCAAATTTTGATAATTATTCGTGGTTTCAAATATAAAATATCGATATATACACATATATTCCCATACAAAAATAACTATTAAACTTAAAATAATTAAAATATTCAAAAGATATTCAACCTTGACATTATTTCAAAGCAGTTTCGAACTTGAAATAGAAAACATGTTATTACAATGAATAAGTATACTGGGCCTCAAATGCAGGCTTTGCATGTTGCTCTGCAGTTTCGAGGTACAGAACCTTTTTTATTACCAGACGAGAAACGGTTCTCCCGTCTTCTTCCAGCGTTGCTTTTTCTTGGACGACCTATAGGCTCCTTTTCCACACGTACCCCAACTTTCATATTCTTGATGTGTTCTGGGAGAACCCAATCATCCTCGTCACTAGCAAGATTGATGGTATCATCGTAAATCTTCTTCCACGTTTCTTTTGAATAATAAGGTGAGCAAAGTGTGTACACACTTGTATTCGTTTTCAATGTTGCGGCACATGCATGAAGGCAAGGGAGTTTCAATAACGAAACACGCCGCAGGTGCATGTTCTTTCAACTAGGTTCACATCACCACCTCTTTCACCGTTAGATCCCCTACCAACGTTATACAAATTGGCTCCATTTCGTTGGACGTGCCTGCACCTTGCATTTTCATGAATTTTTGCCAAGTTTTTTTCAAAGAGCGTGGCCAAAGGGGTTGTACATTTGTCAGCATTTTTGAGGCGATCAGCGAACCACGATTGCAGTGTGAACCTAATAAATTCAACCAAAGTAGTTATTGGATATTTCCTGAACTCTTCTGTAACACTATTGAAGCTTTCAGCAGCGTTGCTCGTCATGATGTTGTATCTATCGCCCAAACAATAAGGGTGAGCCCACTTCTCAAACCCTATACTCTCCACATATGCAGCAATGGTCGGATTCATCTTTATAAGCTTCTCGAACTCTCTATCACATTCAGTCTTCGACCATGAGTAAGCAACATTATATATTTGGTTGTGAAAAGCATCAATCTTGAAGTTGGCGTTCACGTTCATAACAATGTGGTGATAACATGCACAGTGGACTGCTTCGGGAAAAATGAGTTCAACAGCATGATCAATGCTTTGATGCCTATTTGACACAAACACTAAGTTCTCAACCATGCCAATTGCTACCCTCAACTTCTGTAAGAAATACGTCCAAGAGTCGTTATTCTCACTGTCAACGATACCATAAGCAACCGGCAACAATTGGTTGTTTGCATCGTATGCCACAGCAACTAACATTATACCGTCGTACTGTTGGAAATTTATTTTACTAGGATCTTAGATCTACTCACAAGTATGTTGTTTAAACACCCTAAATATGAACTTTCTAAAACGATAAATTAAACACATATAATGTTAAGAAAACCTTACATTGATGCAGCGGAATTAATGTCTCCTTCCACTCAGATCTCTAACCCTTGTATCCTTTCTGTAGCAGAGTATAATCAAGATCTGAGCCCGAATGTCCTTCTTCTTCAAGTTTGATCCTTCACAGTCTTCCAATCTATGATTGAGTTACTGCTTGCTGTGTGTGGGCACTTACTCTCTCACTAGGGTTCGAAATTGATGAAGGAGAAAAGAGAATAGGGATTTCGGCCAGGTATAGAAAGTGGGGAAGGCTCAGTTTTTCTGAAGAGAGAAATTTCTGTCAGAAAAGGTTATTTAAAACTTGTGTTTTGACTGAGCCATCACTTTTTCTATTTATAGGCAACTACTAGGTTTAGGTTAGGAATTATTTGGCATTAAAATAATGAAAATATTAATTTGAAAAACCCTTAATAAGTGGCCGGCCATGGTGTTATAGTGGGCCCCACTTGATTTTGCAGTTTTATCAAATTCTATCTATATTTTCTCAAAAACGCCAATTTTCCAATTCTAACCTTTTAAATGCCAAAACTAATTATTTAATAACTAAAATAGATTATTAAATAATATTTTCATTTAATTTAATTATTAATTAGACATATAAAGTCCATTAATAAATAAATAAACCTAGAATCTCTTTTCTTTACAATTTCACCCCTGCTTAGTGAAAATTCATAAAATTAGACATAGTCTAACTTTAGAATTATAATTGATCAATCACGAATCAATTAATGAGTCTTACAAGCAGAATGTTCTCAACTAGAATGGGGACCATGGATCTATATGCTGAGCTTCCAATAAGTGAACCAAATTTACCAAGTAAATGCCTACTTATTAATTCTTCGTTGAATCCACTCTTAGAACTTAGAATTGCACTCTCAGACTTATATAGAGCATATTGTATGTTCCACGATATCAATATGCTATCTCATTTAACCATTGTTATAATCTTATTGTGATTTAAAGATCCTCTATACATATGATCTACATCGAGATGGGATTTCTTTACCGTTCTCACCCCTCAATGTATTTTGCCCCTTAAAACACTTAGCTACCTGTAAATGGTGTTTAGTGATCTAATGATTAGTCAGTTAAACAAGAGCTCATCCATTTACTTCTATTTGCTAAGCTCGAAGGGAATCATCACTTGACTTCTATACACCAAATAGGTTATAGATTCCATATTTATGTTCAGCACTCCTACTCAATCATACTTTTATGTTCCCAAAATATACGTATCACCCTGACCCAAAAGTAGGCTTAACTAATATATCAAAGAACATGAATAACACTCCTGAGTTGAGCCTAAGCATATCAGGATTTAGATTCTTTTAATCTTAAGATCAACTACTGATATTGACTTGGAAAGATATATACAACGGTAAGTTTGTAATATCTTAACTTAGTTGCAATATCGGTCCAGTCCAATGTATACTCCATACATGCGAAACTAGTATACTTTACTAATGTCCTGGAAAGAACATAACACTTACTCCAAGTGTAAGTACACATCATCGCTGATTATCACATTAGTGTAAATCCAATAACACTGATGAAACAGGGACCAAGTCTTTTGATTCATATGATCACAATCACATTCCACTGTGTTGACGATACTGTAATTGTGAATAAACATATGATCTGGATTTAACTGATTCTGTGTGTAAACATAATAAACATATTAAACCATTAGCATGTTGAATTCATGCAAACATCAATCACTTCAAATTTCTTATATTGATAACTAATCAGATTGTAAAGAGTTTTATTTAGGGCATAAAACCCAACAAACTCCCACTTGCACTAATATAAAACAAACTGTGCAAATAGGTCAATCTGATGTCTTGATCTTCAGATCAAGTGTAGTATGTTTGAATCCACCCAAACTTCTGGAACTAGTTCACAAGTACACTTATGAAACATCCTTTACTATATGCTTTAGTCATCAAGGGATACTGAAATCTTTACTGTTTTAAAAGTACATCTGAATAAACAGAAGACATATCTCTCATATTTTAAAATATGTAATTGAGATAATACAGTGTAGACTTTTCTTCAGTGATATAACTTTCTTGTATTTTCGAATAGACAAAGTTATACTTCTTCTCTGGTAGAGCTTGAATTATTATTCAATAATTCCTCCACCCCCAAAGTAAATACCATCTCAAGAATTTCGAAATTAGATGGTGAGATATAAGGACAACTGATACACAGTTCCTTAATATCTGACATATAGATCACTTTCATAAATCTTTCTTGAATATCTTCTAATGTTCCCTATTTGATTACATCTCAGATAGCTCCCACTCAATAGCAGATGTCTGGTTAAATAATACTTTTAACCTCTGATTGTTTGGAGAGTTACCTAGTTGTGACTTTTGTATTAGTCTAAAACTTTAAGTTAAGACTAAGTCATCAACATAGCAGACTAGTATTTGAAGTGAAAAATACATACCAGAGATAAAGTAATCAAAATTAAGATACCATCAAATTTTATGAGGATTAAGAATTCTAAGTTCAAGTCATTCGAATGGACTGAACTAGAGTTCTTTATCTTATTCTCATAATTCTGATAAGCTATTCCTATCCATGTGAATGGTTAGATTTGCTTTTCAATAATGTTCTTAAGTACCTATCACAAGTATCAACCTAATGAAGATGGGTATAGAATTTTAAAATTCTCCCACTCAATTAAGGTAGTGTGAAACTTTAACAAAGAACTTTCAAAGGTATCAAACTTTTACTTACAACAGTAAAATCGAAATGGAACATACAATCAAGATCAAGAATTTATATTGACAACAGCTAACTCATCATATTACTTCCATGTTTAAATAAGATATGTGTTACATAGGGCATTGTGGAATAGACTCCACCCCTAAGAATATACATATAGGGTACTATGGATAACCTCCATCCCTAAGTATATAGAGATTATGATCCACCCCTAAAGGTTGTAAAGATCATTATTCTCTTAGTGTGATAGAGTTTATGTGGAGTTGAATACTATCCAGAGTTCATTAGATATAAAAGATCGTTGAACTGCATAGTTTTCTTAACTTTTCTCCACCCCTATCAGATCAAAAGATCTTTTTATTAAACAAATTCTTAATAATTGTATGAGAATTAACAATTAATAATAAACATAGAAATAGTTTCTATTGTTTATTTAATATAACTTCATGAAGAGTTGTAAATATTATAGAATTTGCATCAATAATAAAAATACTCACACATACAAACATATAAATATAATGTGGTAATAGTTGATGAAGATAAAATAAATGAAGCTCAATCTCATAAATTGCAATGGTGATTTCGAAAATAAAGAATATTTTATTAATAATAAAATAAAAATGTATTACAACAATACGAGAGAAACAGGGATAAATATCCCTAACTAACATTTGAAATCCAAATTGTCTTTAAACTAAAACAATTAATTCAAAAATAAATTGAAGAGCTTCATCTTCATCTGGACGATATCACCCTTGGTCCAGCTTTCTGATCCAACTCAATTGAGTTCAAGTAGCTTGGCCTATAAGAAGAAGAAAATAAATAAACAAAGTTAGTCTAGAATCATAAATCCAATTGGATAATAATTCACTAAAACTCTTAATGTTTATAAAGGGAAATACCTTGTTTCTTTGCAAGAAGTTTAGGACACTGGGGTTTCCAATGACCTTTCTCATTGCAGTAGAAACACTTTCCTTTAAGTGTTGCATCACCAGAAGGAGCAGCCTTTTTATTCTTCATGGCTTTTGTTCGCTTCTTGGTGTTGTTCCACTTCCTCTTCGATTTGGGCTTTGAAGCAGTGGCAACATTTGCTTCAGGTTTCATCGTCCCATTACCATTTCCAGGATTGTGAGGTTTACTCCCTTTCTTCTTGGGTCCTCCAATCAAATTTTCATAAGTTTGAAGGTCATTGACTAATTCATGAAAGTCAATTTCCTTCTTATTCATGACATAATTTGATGTGTATGGTAGAAATGCTAGAGTCAGGCTATTCAAGATAAGACTAACTTGAGTAGCACTGTCCATTTCAGCACCATGATCCTGGGCTTCTTAGAAATAACTTGACATTAGGAGAACATGGTCACGCACGTTTTGATGAGGTTCCATCCGTGCATTAATGTACTTCTTAGTCGCGTTAAAGCGTGACTGAAGTGATGCCTTACCGAATAGCTCATTTAACTTCGTCATAACTTCAGCAGCCTTCTCGGTTTTAGAAAACCGAGTTTTGAGGGTGTCAACCATGCTAGAAAGCATAAAGTATAGAGCTTTGTCATTAGCTTTTTGCCAACGCTCATACTTTTCTTTCACAGCTTTGGAAGCATTGTCCCCAGGCACTTCAGGTGACGGCTCAGTTAAAACAAACAAAGGCACTTTCTCCTATGAGAGCAATATTAATGTTCTCATTCCACTTATTAAAGTTAGATCCATTCAGCTTGTTATCAGTCAACAGTGATAACATGGGATTCATTTTGATAATACAGGATACTACAAAATAATAGAAATCAACAAATAGAAATAAATAATGGTTTAACACAAAATCAATTCAGAAATTATAAGCACATAGCAAGTAGGAATGATATGAGAAAATACTTAAAAAAAAATTCAATCCTAAATAATTTCCAAGGTTTTCAACAAACTGATATCAGTGTCCCGTTTAGGCGAGAGTCAAAGCTACCATCCATTGAATAGAGTTGTCAGCTCATCTAAAATGTTAAACATTCTAGCAACCTTTTATTCGATCAAGATTGGAATCCAGCGTTGTCCCGTTTAGGCGAGAGTCAAGGCTATTCTATCTCATGAGCTTCTACCATTGTTTCGCAATTTGCAAGTCAAATATGGTCGCCACCATTAGGGTGATCTATACCATATAAAACACTTACAAACTACTTATCATGCGAGATTAAACGGTGCGAAATTGCTAATGAACGTTCCTCCATTAGGGAGGATTACTCACTAAAACAAACGCGGTGTAAAACCCACAATGGAGATCGAATATCTTAATAATAATAAAGCTCATTATTTAAAATGTATTTTCTTTATTATTCTAATAAATAAATTCTCATTAAATTCGAAATTTAGAATTAAAATTCAAAAAAATAAGAATTTAATATAATATTTATAAAATTATACTTAGATGGTGATTGAAATAAAATTAATTATTTCCATCTTAGTAATAATCTTAAATATAAATATTAAGGAAATTAATTTAAGTTGAATTAAATTAAATAATTAGCAACTTAAAAATTTCCTTTGAGAATATATTTATTGAGTTCGAAAATTTAAAGTATATAAAAAATACAATTTTCGAAAATAATAAAAATAGAAAAGAAATACTTCAAGCAAAAATATCACCTATCTAGATTTTCTTTTGACTAGTTAATTCAATTTCTAATATTATATATATATTTTAAATTCCATTTATTTTAAATTAATCAATTAAATGAAAAAAATCATTGATTGTAGTTGGTCCAAGAATTAATTAAAATAAATAATTAATTTACAACTCAATCTATTTTTCAAAATAAAAAATTCGAAAATATTGCATAAATAAAATGCCATTTTTCGAAATTGATTAATAAAATAAAGAAAAATATATATTGAAAATTATTTAAATTTAAGTTGAAAAATTAAATTTCAACCTAAAAATAATTTTCTATTTAATTAAGTGTCATGAAAAATCAATAAATATTAAGTATCATGATGAAAATCAACTTAGATATTTAGATTTTTCAAGTTAATTAAATGTATTAAATTCAAGAAATAATAATTAAGTGTAGGGAAGGCTTAATTATTAATTTCTAGTTTAATACTAGGAAAAATATACTTAATAAAATTGTACCAAAATTAATTATTTAAATAATTAATTTCACAAAGTATATTATTTTCCCATTTAAATATTAGAAATAATAAGTAGTCTAGAAATTACTATCTAGAAAATATCTTATTTGACTAAGTATCTTTTCAAAAATTTGAAAAATATCTAATTTAAGTTATATAAAAAAAATCTAAAACTTAAATAATTTCAAATTTAGATTTAATTAAATATCAAAAATTAAGTTATAACCACTTAATTTGAAGATATCTTTTTAAGTTAATATTCGAAAATATATTAACCTAAAAAATATCTAAAATATTCCATTTTAAGTTAATATTCGAAAAGATATTAACTTAAAAAAAATATCTTAAGAATCTTTAATAACTAATGCCTAGGATTCCTCAACTTGATTTAAAATTTAAATCAAATATTCAAATTTAAGTTAGATAAGAAAAATCAGTTGATACAACTAATTTATAACTTAAATAGGAATATTTAATTAAATAAGCTCCAAAAAGAATATAGTTAGTTAAAATTCTATATTTAATTAAATACAAGAAAAATACAAATAGTTTGTCTAGAAATAATATCTAAAACAAAAAGTGTTTTTCTTAAAATTAACTTTAAAATATTAAAATAAAAATAAATTTCATATATTTTAAAAGTTAATTATGTTGCTAATTCAATTTTATTAGGTCAAACTAATATAATTAACCTAGTACAGTTATTCAAATACGGCAAATGGGCCTTCACAATTGGGGTAGTTCATGTGAGAGGGTGCTGGGTTCAGTATGTCGTACCCACTTCTATGGCTCCCAACTCTCACACAAGGCCCAAAAGAGAGGAATTTTAACCTTAAAATAAATAATTGTTATTAATTGAATAGGTCCAATAACTAAATGGACCTAAATAAAATCTATCATGGTGTGACATTTTATTTAGCAACAACCTATATGCATCTATATTAAAATAAAATAAACATATAGGCTCACACAGGCACACTTTGGATGGATCCTATCATGTTGCTAGGTCATACACACATGAAAGAAGATTGTAAAATTTACCTGTTACAAATTATTAACTTGACCAAGGGAGCCATCAGATCATTAGATCTGGCAAAAAGTAACCATGGCTATTTGCAATCAAGTAATAATAGCTTTTGAAAACTTACACACAAGCTAAAACCACATACTCCTGCAACAAGGTTAGCTGGATAGTTGGAAGTAGGATTTATTTAATTTTTAAATAAATAAATTTCGAAATTAATAATTAAATAAAAAAAATTAATTTAAAAAAAATAAAATAAATAATTTAATTTTTGAAATAAAATAAAAAAAATTATTTATTTTTCGAAAATAAATAAAAAAAATATATTATTTTAAATTTCGAAACTATTTAAAAAAATATATTTAAAATTAAACCTACAATTTTTGAAAAAATTAGGTTTCAACCAACCTAAATATCATTTCAAAAATTTGTTAACTACTTTTAAAAATTAAATGTTATTTTATAAATAAAAATTAAATAAAATTAGAAAAGATAAATTAAATATCTTTTTCAGATTTAAATTTAATTTAAATAAATAAAATAACAAAATTTAAAAGTTAGCAAAATATCTTACATCTATTTAAAATTACATGATTATAGTTATCTTATTTTAAATTTAAATAAGGTCAAACTATTTAAAAAAAAAAATTAATTTAAAAATAGTTAAAATCTGACCTTAAATTTAAAAATAAGATAAGATATAATCAAATTTAAAAATAAGATAGATAATTAAGCAATAAGATAGATATTTACTATTTTAAAATTCAAATTACACTAATATCTTGAATTAAATTTAAAAAATATTAAATTAATTCATAATGATAATTAGAATTGAATTAGGAATAGTAAATATATAAATACAAAACTACACAAAAAATCAGAAGTTAATTCCATGAAAAAACATGAAAAAACGAAGAAAAACGAAAAAATTGTGAGTTGTACGGACAGTTTTCGCGATCGCAGGAAAATTTCAGCACAAATCCGATTTTTTCGAATCTTCGAAAAATCATAACTAATTCAAATTAAATCGAAATTGAGTTTTGTAAAAAGGTAACTTGCTTAATTTTTTTCCATACTATCCAATAAAAATAATTCCAGAAACAGAATCGCAATTATTTTTCACGAAAATTTACAAACATCAATCAATCATCAAATAACACTCAATACAACATGATACCATCCAAAAACAAACAAACAATCGTTTTAAAGTCCAAATTTCTTGCAAGTAAATCAATTACCATGGCTCTGAGGCCAGTTGTTGGAAATTTATTTTACCAGGATCTTAGATCTACTCACAAGTATGTTGTTTAAACACCCTAAATATGAACTTTCTAAAACGATAAATTAAACACATATAAAGTTAAGAAAACATTACATTGATGCAACGGAATTAATGTCTCCTTCCACTCAGATCTCTAACCCTTGTATCCTTTCTGTAGCAGAGTATAATCAAGATCTGAGCCCGAATGTCCTTCTTCTTCAAGTTTGATCCTTCACAGTCTTCCAATCTATGATTGAGTTACTGCTTGCTGTGTGTGGGCACTTACTCTCTCACTAGGGTTCGAAATTGATGAAGGAGAAAAGAGAATAGGGATTTCGGCCAGGTATAGAAAGTGGGGAAGGCTCAGTTTTTCTGAAGAGAGAAATTTCTGTCAGAAAAGGTTATTTAAAACTTGTGTTTTGACTGAGCCATCACTTTTTCTATTTATAGGCAACTACTAGGTTTAGGTTAGGAATTATTTGGCATTAAAATAATGAAAATATTAATTTGAAAAACCCTTAATAAGTGGCCGGCCATGGTGTTATAGTGGGCCCCACTTGATTTTGCAGTTTTATCAAATTTTATCTCTATTTTCTCAAAAACGCCAATTTTCCAATTCTAACCTTTTAAATGCCAAAACTAATTATTTAATAACTAAAATAGATTATTAAATAATATTTTCATTTAATTTAATTATTAATTAGACATATAAAGTCCATTAATAAATAAATAAACCTAGAATCTATTTTCTTTACAATTTCACCCCTGCTTAGTGAAAATTCATAAAATTAGACATAGTCTAACTTTAGAATTATAATTGATCAATCACGAATCAATTAATGAGTCTTACAAGCAGAATGTTCTCAACTAGAATGGGGACCATGGATCTATATGCTGAGCTTCCAATAAGTGAACCAAATTTACCAAGTAAATTCCTACTTATTAATTCTTCGTTGAATCCACTCTTAGAACTTAGAATTGCACTCTCAGACTTATATAGAGCATATTGTATGTTCCACGATATCAATATGCTATCTCATTTAACCATTGTTATAATCTTATTGTGATTTAAAGATCCTCTATATAGATGATCTACATCGAGATGGGATTTCTTTACCGTTCTCACCCCTCAATGTATTTTGCCCCTTAAAACACTTAGCTACCTGTAAATGGTGTTTAGTGATCTAATGATTAGTCAGTTAAACAAGAGCTCATCCATTTACTTCTATTTACTAAGCTCGAAGGGAATCATCACTTGACTTCTATACACCAGTAGAAGCTATAGATTCCATATTTATGTTCAGCACTCCCACTCAATCATACTTTTATGTTTCCAAAATATACGTATCACCCTGACCCAAAAGTAGGTTTAACTAATAAATCAAAGAACATGAATAGCACTCCTGAGTTGAGCCTAAGCATATCAGGATTTAGATTCTTTTAATCTTAAGATCAACTACTGATATTGACTTGGAAAGATATATATAACGGTAAGTTTGTAATATCTTAACTTAGTTGCAATATCGGTCCAGTCCAATGTATACTCCATACATTCGAAACTAGTATACTTTACTAATGTCCTGGAAAGTACATAACACTTACTCCAAGTGTAAGTACACATCATCGCTGATTATCACATTAGTGTAAATCCAATAACACTGATGAAACAGCGACCAAGTCTTTTGATTCATATGATCACAATCACATTCCACTGTGTTGACGATACTGTAATTGTGAATAAACATATGATCTGGATTTAACTGATTCTGTGTGTCAACATAATAAACCATTAGCATGTTGAATTCATGCAAACATCAATCACTTCAAATTTCTTATATTGATAACTAATCAGGTTGTAAAGAGTTTTATTTAGGGCATAAAACCCAACACGTACTTCGTCTTCAAGAAGGTGCCATCGATACTCAAAACAGGACGACAAAAAGAAAAGCCCCTTCTACATGCACTGAGTGATATAAAACAGTACTTGAACCGCTCATCCTCTAAATACAAGTCAGTAATGGTACCTGGATTCTTCTGTTCCAGCATGTACAAGTATCCAGGAAGCTTCATGTATGAAAACTCAGGGGTACCCCTAGCATACGTAAGTCCCATCTCCCTGCACCTCCACGCCTTCACATAACTCATCTGGATACCATAGTTGTCAAACATGTCCCTCTATATGTCTTTAGCCTTGTACTTAGTTCCATCTTGGGTGTACTTCCCCTTAATAAGGTGGCCAACCACCCATGGTGCTGCTTGACGGTGATCTGAACGTCTCGCATTGAAGTTACATGTGTGTTCATTGTGAAATACAGTGACCTCGAAGTTGTCAGAATGCATCTTCTTTCTCCCCCTCAATCTCCATTTACAATTTGGAGCCTTGCATGTAACGTACAACACATCAGGGGATGACTTCTTCACCATCCACTCAAAATTGTTATTAAGTGCAAACCTACCCACTACTTGTCTCAGTTCTTCCTTGTTTTCATAAAAATTACCAAGCTCTATCACCCCTGCTTCCTTACTTTGTAAACAAGTAGTTAGCTCATGACTTTCCATTTTATCTTCCTTTGTCCACATAGGAGCTTTGAACTTGGTACAAATTTCAAAAGAGGAGAACGTTGAGAAGGTTGCATGACGAGAATGAGCATGTTCTTCAGTTCTGCCTTGTCGACTACTGCTAGTTCCAGGTGTAGTGCAATTTTCACTACGAGGTTGTCGTTCTCGTTGTGTACCATGGTTACTCGGTACACATTGTAACCTCAAGGAAGGTCCCGCTATGGCTTTATCGACTGCCAAATCATGTTCATCGTCCATATTCAAATCTACAATAGGATCGTTATTGTAGAAGGCTGTATCGAACTCCTCAAACTGATGAAATCCTGTCGCTTCTTGTTCTTGCTCTACATTGGTCGGAACCTCCTCATTCATACCAATCCCAACATCTGTTTAGAGAACGCAAGACCCTACCACACTCCGAGGGAGAGGATTAGTCGGCGGCGTAGGCTCTGAATTCCCAACTTTTCTCACCTTCGTCACGAATAATGGCGTAAACTCTGTATTTGACATTGTTGCCCTCATCTCTAAGAACGTTCTCAGTTGGCGCTCTTTCTTAATAACCTCTGGCCCAACCATTTGGCCCTTCATGTACAAGGAATAAATCTCCAACTTTAAATCATACGCTAAAGGATCAACCTCCAACTCTTCATATAAAATTTGGCGAAATTCTTGTAGGGTTGTCTCAGTTGTAACTGTCAACGTCAAGCTGCTATTTGCTTCGTAAATCCAATTATAATTCTCACATAACCAAACACCATCGTACGATACAACAAGAAACACTTTGTCTCCTACAATTTCAAACCAAACAAGGTGAGTAAAGGAAAAAACACCAAAAAAAAAACAAAGATCGACATCCCATCGATATCAATCGACATAATGTCGATAACAACAACAGCCGAAAGAATGACACGTATCATTGACAATGTGTCGACATATTATCGACATTATGTCGACAACATTACCACACATGCATGTGTAAGTCCTCATCGATATATAATCGACACACCATGGACATCATATCGACATATACTCTCAATGGAATTCGCATGTCAGACACGTGTACAATGGTAATTATTCCATTCCTATATCGATAAGCTATCGACATAGTATCGACATTCACTCGACAAATACACGTTGCATGCGTTTTATTTTTTTACGGTTACACATTTAATGTTAATAAATTTTACCTACGTTCCCAACAACCCTTCCCAACTGCCACGTTGCATGTCAGACACGTGTCCTGTCGATAAGCTATCGACATAACGTTGACATAGCATCGACAAATAAGTATGCCGTGTCATTAAATTGGCATGTTGTCGACATAATATTGACATAGTATCGATATTCTGTCGACAAATACACCATTTCATGCGTTTCACCTGTGCAGTTACACATTTAATGACCATTAAATTTTCCTACATTCCCAACATGTATACTGCTCTATAAAAGCAAATCCCTTTCTTATTCATAAGTGCTCTTGTCTTCTACTACTCTCTCTTACACTTAAAAATTAAAGGCAAAATTCTCTTATTCTTAAGTTCCAAATATGGCGCCTAGAAAGAACAAGGGGAAATTCCCAATCCTAACTCCTGAAGAGCTCAAGTAGGAGCTTGATGTTGGCGTAATTACTCCTGAAATGCAGAAAGTTTTTGACGCCGATAGAGCTTTCGAAAAAGAATGAAATCGGAACGAGTTAAGGTTGATACAACTCGAAGCTCAATTTATCAAAACTGGTGTATGGCCGGCTCCACCACCAGGGTTCCCCGAAGGATGCTGTCGTTGCAAATTAGGCATCTTTAACAGTAAACCGGTGAAGCCTGGAACATTATGCAAGTATTGCAAGTCTCACCCACAAGCCAAACAATTTTAATAATTTGTTATGTTATGGCTTGTGGTGAGTTTTATTTAATGTTTGTTTGTTTTTTATATGAACTTTATTTTATGTTATTTTTATGAACTCTATGTTATGATATTTTAATGTTATTTTATGTTTTATTTATGACTTTTTTTCAATTGCATCGATATATTGTCGACATACTATCGACAAAATGTCGAAAAGTTCTACAAGATAGGTTGATTGCTTTTTCGTCGACATGCTATCGACAAACCATCGACAAAATGTCGACAACTTCTAAATAATATGTTGATTTGCTTCTCGTCGACATGCTATCGACACACCGTCGACAACACGTCGATAATGGTCATCACTGACCTTTCCTGGAAAACCATCGACAAACCATCGATATGTTATCGATATATCATCGATAACAACTGGAAAGCCTAGATTTCCACTGAAAACCAGATTTGCCAGATCTCAACCATTTCAGACCAAAAAATACCAGTTCCAACAAATACGACACATATAACAATTTTAAACTACATAAAGTCTAACAAAATGCTTAAAACACAACTTACCCATTGTAATGGTGTAAGATTCTTGAGTGATGTTGGGGTGTGCTTCGGTTTTCCACCAACGCCCACCGAGAAACAACCATTCAAGAGGGAAGAGAGAGAGGGATGAGAAAGAGGGAAGTTTTTGAGAAGTTTTTTCTAGAGAGAGAGAGTGGTGCACGAGAGAGAGGGAAGAGAGAGAGAGAAAGATCCAATTTCAGTTTTTAACAATTTTATTTTTTTTATTTTTTTTTAAAAAAAGGGTAAAATTGGAAGTTCATTTAATCAATGGACTAAATTTGTACAAATTAATGAAGGGTATAAATTTTGATATGGGTTGTATTATTAAGGGCAAATAATGAAATTTCCCTTATTTTATTAGTATATTTAACTATCATATTAAATTATAGAATATTTTTATATTATTGTTTTATTATCTTACATATTAATAATAATAAAATTGATTATAAAGTTATGAGATTTGTTTTAATAAAACATTAAATAAATATTAAATTTACATCAACATTTTACAATTGTGCATTGGAGTACAAAGCTAAAATTTAGTGTAAATTTACTACAAAATTACTTTTTGTGCTAAATATAACACAATTTTTACATCTCCCATTAGAGATGGTTTAATAATGTGCAGGCAAGAAAACAAAGAAAGAAAGAATAAAGAAAAAAATTAATAAAATTTTTACTTAGAGATGTTGATTGATATGGTATGACATAAGACTGAAAAAAAAAATTAAGCTATGAAATTAAAGTGATGTTTATGGTATATATTTATAGATTAGTTATTACATAAATATTTTAATTTTAAAATAAAATAGCCAAAAATGTATGAGATCTTTTTTTAAAAAAAGTCAAAAATTAAAAACGTGATCTTAAATAATACTAATAAAAAATTAAATACTCAATAATGTTAATTAAATACTCATTTTTAAATATAGATTTTAGAATTATTATTATAAAATTAATAAAAAGTAAAAAAAAAAATAAGAGAACAAATCCTTAGAGTATCATATGATTGTCTCGTATCTTTTTATAGATTTTATAAAAAAGATGAAAACCTAATAATATATTTAATTAAAATGCTATTATAAATATTTAGCAAAAAAGGAAGGAGCCATATTTAAGCTTTTTCAAGTCTTTTAGTCTATTTTAGTTAGGAAAATTTGTGGCATAAATACCTATTTTGTTGAATTTATTGCTACTAAATACCCAAAATCTAAAAATTGTGGCAAAAGTACTCAAAACCTCATTTAGTGTTATTTCCGTTGGTACCCATTTAAATAGTTCTGTTAAGTGCTCAAGAATGCAACGTGTGAATGAGAAATGTTAGTAAATAGCCCTATTTTTAACTTTAGTGATAGTTAATGTCCCTTTTTTAAAATAATTAAACAAACGTCCCTTTTTACTTTTTGTACCTAAAATATCCTTCATTATATAAAAGGTATTATAAAAATACCTTAGAGTAATATAAATATAACATACAAATACTATACCTTAGAGTAATATGAGTATTATGTCCTTTTTTATTTTTTTTACTGATATGTATTCATTTAATTTTATTTTCATTTCTTTCCTTCATGATATATAATATAACATACATATATTATAACTTATAGTAATATGAATATACCACAACAATTCTATAGTCAAATAAATACACATAAAAGAAAACTTAAATAAACTTCCACAAGTTTTTTTTCTCTTTCTTTCATGATATACCATAGCAAATAAAAATAATATACCACTCTATTTATTTATTAATATATCATAGCACATAATAAAGATATACCGTACAAAATAAAAAAAATACTAAAAACTTAAATTAATATTTGTTGCCCCTGAATTCGCCCAAAATACGTGGACCAGTCGAAAAGGGACACGTGGATCGGATAACTTGTAAATATTTGATAAGTCTTTGTACGCCACAAGGAAGCACCCTGGGCATAGGTCCCGGAGGAGGCACCCGGAGTACAAGGTATTCCCGGAAGCCCGCATAGCATGAAGCTTCTCCGGGATGTGTCAGGCCTCTCCTGAGTAATCAAGTCGCATTAAATGCCGCATGGGAGGAAGCGTGTTGGAACTATAACACGCAATAAAGTCTGACGGCACAACCCCCAAACAGCAGCGCCACAGTAATGATCATTTAAGTCTAGCGACGGCTACTCTGCGAAGAGTCACGTCAATCACAAGGCAAAAAGGACATTCCTCATAAAAACCCTACAGCACCTAGGGATTTGACCATGCTTCACCCATGGTATATTCATTGGGAATACCCAACTTTATGGATACTTACAGATACGTTTGTAAGAACAAATCTAGGGATCACCCCACCAAAACACTATAAATACCCCCTCAAAGCTCATTTAATGGGGTCGAGAATCTTGGGTTGCATACTAGCAAGAAGAGAAAATACTCACCAAGAACATTCTCTGTATTTATGAGAAAAACATTCCCTCAAGTGTGGAATCTGTACTAAATACATCCATTAATAACAAAGACTCGTGGACTAAGGCTCATTAACGCCCCAACCACGTAAAAATCCTCATCTCGCTTTCTTACAGCTCACTACTATAATCATATTTTAATAGTTGCCGAAAATCTCGGTCAACATTTTGGTGCTTTCATTGAGAGCTGAGGAAAGCTGCTACATAACAAGCATTTGACTTCACAAGAATGGTGGAGACAAGAAGTACACGTCATCCTCGCCCTCTGGAAGATGCTCAAGATCCAAATGAGGAAGATGTGGCCTCAAGAGCTGACGAGAGGAGTCCGAGGAAGAAGAAGAAATAGTCCCCGATGAGGACTACGAGGGGAACCTCGACGAGTATGCCTATGACGAAGGAAGTTACTCAGAGCTGGTGCTCCTCAGACAAAAAGCTATCGATCATGAAGCCGAGATCGAAGCTCAGAAAGCGCAAAACCAAAAAATGCGGGAAGTGATGCTAGCCATGCAAAAAGCCATGGAGGCAGCTGGCATTCACGTGCACCCCAAGGCAATGACCGCTGGGCTCAACAGAGAGCCAGCGACGTCTTCGCCTAATTCCCGGCGGACAAAAATCTAGGGAACCTGGCCACATAAGGTACCTGGCGAGGAAAATCAAACAAAAATTCCTATTTCTACCCCGGGCGAAAGAAAAGGTGCGGGATCCGCGAAGGGTCCGCTCGGATTTCCACAAAAGTCGGAAAGGTCCGCAGGGGCAAGCCACGAAGAGGAGTCTTGGCCCTCGGGATCGAGGAGAGGCCGGAAAAGCGTTTCGTGCACCGGGAACCGAAGGGGTAGAGGAAGAAGAGGACGGAGATGTCCTCCCATTAATCCGAGAAATCAAATCAATGGGAATCAAGGTGACCTCGGGATCACCTTGACCAAAAAAGATACGAGCCGTGGTTTCCTCGGGTACGTTAAACGAAGGGATTATGGCGGGGCTGCCATACTTCGAAAAGACATTGCTCGAGTCTCCCGGGAGCGGAAGGAGACGACTCTGACTCGGACAGCGAGGATCGGGAGCCATGTGCCAAGCATATCCTGGAGGCGGAGCTCCCTAAAAATTTCAAGATGCCCGAAATGGCGGCATATACCGGGAACTCCGATCCCAATGACCACCTGTCGCGATTCAACCGCGTCATGACAGTCATGCGGGTCAGCAATGACGCCAAATGCCTATGCTTCCCCCTCACTCTGAGCGGATCAGCGGAGGAATGGTTCAAAAAGCTGGAACCAGGATCCGTGGGTTGTTGGAACAAACTCCAAACCAACTTCCGGAGACAGTTCGTCGCCGTAAAAGGTTAACTTGGAGGTTAGTGCCTTGACCAACATCGAGCAAGCGCACCGAAACCTTGAAGAATTACATCAAGAGGTTCCGAGAGGAAGCCTCGAAGACCAAGAAGGTTGATGACGGACAACGACTTGCACTTCCGACGGGAATCCGCACCGGATTCCCCTTCAGGAATGAATTGCGGAGAAGGTGTCGCTAGCCTCCGGGACTTCCGGAAAAGGGTCCAAAAGTATATTAACCTCGAAGAAGCCCGGAGATCGTGGCTTATGGAGGCTATTATCCCACCGGGATAGCGGGATACATGCCGGGAGTGTCGCCCCTGTGCCCCGAGCGACTCCACGAGTGAGTGGCATACGGTTCTCTGCTACCCGGGTACATCCGAGGGCCAAGCTTTGGCACCGGCATCTTCCCATTACGGCAACCCGTCCGGAGTGAATGTACGAGCTCCTTCACAGCCTGCCCCGACTGCTAGCTAAACAGGCCCTACCCAGGGGTCGAGGAGCAAAAGGTCCTCCAAGGGCGGACACCGAACGGGAGAGAAGCGCCAGAAGAAGGGGTACACACCCCAATATACTCAGTACACGGAGCTATCGGACTCCCAGGAACGTGTATACTTTGCCACTAGGCAAAATACGCACTACCGGAGACCACAGCCATTGTACAAAGACACCTCCCGGAGAGATCCAAGTAAAAGATGCGAGTACCACAACGACATCGGTCATAGCACCAATGAGTGTAAGAATCTCAAAGACGAGATTGAGAATCTAATCCGTCTGGGCCACCTCTATGAGTGGATCAAAAATAGGTTGCCCCACCTTAATCCAGGGCAGGTGGCCGGGGGTATGCCTCCGGGAACACCGGGGGTACGGCGGGGGTATTGGCTCCGAGTGCTCCGCAGTGACGCCAGCATATTCCGGGCTACGCCCGGCCTAATGGGCGGGTAGCCATGATCTCGGAGGTCCCCATATCGGAGGAAACACTCGCAAGGAGCGAAAATGATACGCGAGCCGCGAAGCTGCAATGAGGTGTGGGAAGTTACTCAACTCCCGGCTGAGGTCTCGGCTAATGGACCAACCCATAACGTTCACGGAAGAAGACGCCAAGACGGTGCGTTTTCCTCACCACGACCGCCGGTCGCCGAGACCCCCATCGCAAATAAAGTGGTGGCTAGGGTCTTGATTGACAATGGGAGTTCCGTGAACCTGCTCTTCAAAGAAGCCTTCACTGCGATAGGGTTGACCGACCGAGACCTCTCGCCTAGTGGGTCACAGCTCACGGGGTTTAACGGGATGACGCTTATCCCGATGGGAAAAGTAAGGCTCCCGGTTACCCTGTGCCCGGATACCCCCCAGAGCACATTTAAGTATTGCACCTTCGTGGTGGTAGACTGTCCGACAGCCTACAACGCGATCCTCGGCCGGGCCTGGTGGACTTTGGTGCAATTACTTCAATCCGACACTTGTGCCTAAAATTCCCTACCTAGGAAGGCCGAGATCGGAGCGTGAGGGGAAATCAAGGAGAAGCCGAGGCAATGTTACAATGTTGCCACCCACCTGCCGTACTCGTAGTCCGGGGAGTCTCTGAGATAGAGAGGGTCGAAGAGGATGAGTTGGATCCTCGCATAGGATCGAAAGGGTCGTGGAACCAATGGAGGACGTCGAAGAAATATCGAGTGTACGACGACGACTCCACCAAAGTACTCCCGGATAGGGAAGAGCCTGGATCCGGAGGAAAAGGACAAAATAATAAAAACACGAAGAGGCGCCATCGACATCTTTGCATGGCGCTAAGAAGACATGACGGCATAAACCCTCATGTCATCACGCATGTACTCGATATGTCCAACCGGACATGCCCCGTACAACAAAAGAGACGCCGCTCGACTCGGTGAAAGCGAGGCCTTAGAGAAGAGGTGGACAAACTTTTGTCCAGTGGCATGATCCGCGACGTATACTACCCGGAATGGCTGGCCAATCCGGTCCTGGTGCCCAAGCCGAACGGGACTTGGCGAGTTTGTATAGACTTCACAAATCTAAACAAAGCCTGCCCAAAAGACTGCTTCCCGCTACCCAGGATCGACCAGATGGTAGACGCCACGTCCGGATTTAAACTGCTGTCTTTCATGGATGCCTATGCCGGGTACAACCAAATAAAAATGCATACGGCAGACCAGGAGTGCACTAGCTTCGGGGACCGAATAAGGGGGTATCTCTCTTACCTAGTCATGCCTTTCGGGTGAAAAACGCGGAGCAACCTATCAAAGAATGGTTAACCAGGATGTTTAAAAGCCTTACGGGACGAAACATGGAGGTATATGTGGACGACATGCTCGTCAAATCCAAAGCATGCAACGGCCATGCAAGCGACACAGAAGAATGTTTCGAAGTCGTCGGAGATACGGTATGAAGCTCGGCTTAGAAAAGTGCACCTTTGGGGTCAAGTCGGGAAAATTCTGGGCTTCATAGTCGACAAAGGGGATCGAAGCAAACCGTAGAAAATCCAAGCTCTCCTGGATATGCCATCCCCGAAGCATAAAGACGTGTAGAGCTTGACCGAAAGGTCGCAACGCAGCCGGCTTTATCTCACGATCCACGGACAAGTGCATACCCTTCTTCAACGTACTAAAGAAATGCCAAAAGTTCGAATGGTCGGATGAATGCGAGGAGGCATTCAAAAGGTTAAAAGACCACATGGCCAAACCTCCTATCCTATCGAAACCCGTCCTTGGAGAAGACTTGTTCCTTTACTTGGCCGTCTCCGAGCACGCGGTTAGTGCGGCCCTGGTCCGGGAAGAAGAAAAAATTCAGCACCCCGTGTACTATGTCAGTAAGCGCATGATAGGGGCCGAGACAAGGTACCCGGTCATTGAAAAATTAGTATTCTGCCTCCTGATGGCATCAAGGAAGCTGAGGCCATACTTCCAAGCCCATCCGATCAAGATCTTAACCAATCATCTCCGGGCAAGTTCTCCGAAGCACAAGCGTCCAGGAAGACTCCTCAAGTGGGCAATGGAGCTAAGTCAATTCGACCTACACTACGTACCCGGATTTCCATAAAAGGCCAAGCCTTGGCGGACTTCATTACCGAATGCAATGAAGCGAGGCAACAAACTAATACGCGGGTACCACGGTCCCACGGAGGGTGTTTGTAGACGGAGCTTAATGAGAACGGTTCGGGAGCGGAGTGGCTATGATATCACCAAGCGGAATTTGCGGCTCCGAGACTGCGGCACTCGATTCAATTTCACGGCTTCAAACAATGAGGCCGAATATGAAGCCTCGATAGCCGGGGCCCGAAATTGGCAAAAGGCGTAGGAGCCAAAGAGTGGAAGTCTACGGTGACTCTCAACTGGTCGTAAACCAGGTATCCGGAGAATACCAAACTCGCGGCGAGCGGATAGCCGCGTACGTAACAATAGTTCGAGAACTGCTCCATGAGTTCACGGACTATAAAATAGAAAGAATCCCCCGAGAAAAGAACGCTCACGCGGAGCCGTGCAGGCAAGTTAGCCTCGGACGGCGAAATCGAAGGGGCCGGGGGTAGTACAGTGGAACGCTTGGCGAGCCAAGCATCAAAATAAAAGAGACCACACTAACGGTTGGGCAAGAACCCGGTTGGATGGTCCCCATCATAAAATACATAACCACGGAGTGAGTTGCCCCGAGAGGGCACCTTTGTCTCGAAAGATTCGAATCGGGCTCATCGTTATGTAATGATGGACCAAATACTCTACCGGAGAGGACTCAGCATGCCTTATTTAAGGTGTGTATCGGACACGAAGCTAGACAAATCATGCTAGAGGTCCATGAAGGGTTCGTGGAGATCATACGGGAGGACCCAGCCTCTCGAAGAAAATATTGAGGCAAGGGTACTTCGGCCAACAATGAAAAAGATTGTATAGACTATGTCCAAAAGTGTGACTCGTGCCAAAGGTACGCGAACATACCGAGAGCTCCTCCAAACGAGATCACCACGATGACCGACCCACAGCTCTTCGCGCGGTCACAGGGAATAGATCTCATCGGGTCTACCTGCGGGAAAGGAGGGGTAAAGTATGCACATAGTAGCGGTAGACTACTTCACCAAATGGACAAAGGCCGAGCCTATGAAGACAATAAGCGCGAAGGCATTGGACTTTGTTATCAAAAACATAGTATGTCGATACGGCTTGCCTCACAAAATAGTCTCAGACAATGGAAAGCAATTTGATTGCGAGGAATTTACTGACTTCTACAACCAACACGGAGTAGTGAAAAGCTTCTCCGCGGTAGCCAGGCCTCAAACAAACGGCCAGGCGGAAGCGGTCAATAAAATCCTAAAGGTCACCTTGAAAGAAGCTGCGCTTGCAAAAATAAACGGCCCTGAAGAATTGCCAAGGGTATTATGGGCCTACGGACGACCCGAACCACAATGAGCCACTCGCCCTTCTCGATGGCGTACGGTTGTGAAGCAATGGTCCGTAGAAACATTATTCCCATCCCACGGGAGGACGACTTACGATCCACCGCCACTAATCGTGCGCTCGCTCCAGAAGCTTTGGATCAGGTCGAGGAACTCCGGGATGAGTCTCAAATACGGATGGCTGCTTATCAAAAGAAGGTGACCAAGTATTTTAACTCTAAGGTTAAAAACAGAAAATTCGCTATTGGGGATATGGTCCTAAGAAGGGTTTTCCCAGCCACCCAAGAACCCGGAGTGGGGGTACTTGGACCAAATTGGGAAGGACCATATGAGATCGAGGACGAGATCGGTTCCGGTACTTATAAACTAAAAGGAATGGACGGAACCACCGTCCCAAGAGCCTAGAATGCCGATCACCTCAGAAAATATTACCAGTAGCGAAATAAAACTTAGATTTTGTTCAAAGGGTTTGTACCGTCCAAATGTATACCTCCTCTATATTAAATAAAACTGAGTGCCTTAAAAACGAAGTTTCTATGCCACTCAGGGGGGTACTAGGGTATACCGCACGGACAAACAGAAAAACAAACTAAGTAAAATATCCTGACCCAAAGGGCAGGTCAAAAAGCATAAGCATAAAAATCCTGATCCAAAGGACAGGTTAAAAAAGCATAAGCATAAAAATCCTGATCCAAAGGACAGGGTAAAAAATATAAGTGTGACAAAAGAAAAGATCACATAAAAAATATCCTGGCCCAAAGGGCAGGTCATATACATATAAATGGCCCGGGGACAGGCCTTAAAATATAATTGTCTCCCCTTCAAATAAAAGCTGCTAGCTATATGTAAATTGTTCTAAGGCAGCAGCAAATATGTACAATAAAAAAAAGAGAATTATAAAAGAAACGGGTGGAATCTTGGTCATACTGGGTCAGTTGTACAGCAGCTCAGTCAGCCCGCGGAAGAAGGCGAGGTCCGATACGTGCCTCTAGCACGGCATCAAGCTTCTTCTTCTTCTCCCGAAATTTGTCAATCATCTCCTCGGGTTTGGGATAAAAAGTAAGCTTGATATTTTGATCGTTGGTGGACCAAGCCATGTAGACCCCATCGTCAAAGCGCTTCGGACACCGGGCGCAGGAAACAGGAGAGAGGAGCTCGGCCCTTTTGGCCTTCCTAGTGGATTGTTCTTTGAAGTCCCTAAGCTCCTCCCGGCCTCGCGGTAGAGCGACCTTGGACTCGATATTCGCGGTGAGTTTCCTCTAAAGATCTCACCTTGGCGACCATTTCATCCAAAGCCTCCACAGCCTCCGGAGGTCTCGCACGGCCTTGTCGGCGGCCTCGGTTTGAGCCCTTAGTTCCTCCCCGGGTGTTGGGCCTCCATCCCGTCCCTCCGCCGGGCCTCGTCCGGATCATGGCCTCCGCCCGGCCTCCCTCCGTTTGGCCTCCTCTTCCTTGGCCTTGGCGGTAGCCTCTGGCGCTCGGCGGCCTCTCGTAGATCTGCCTCTCCGCTGTGAGGTCCTGAAGGACCTTCCTGACATCGTTCATGTCCCCAAAGTCGGACAGAACGAAGCCATGATTTATGATGTTCTCGGAGAGGCGGCCAGCCTCAGCAGCAAGCTGAACCATAATGCAAGGGTAAGAAGGAGAAATTCCTCAAAGAGAAAATAAAATATAAACAATAAAAGGAAAAGCAAAAATTGCGAAGTACTTACCACCGTGAGAGAATGGCTGAGGTCCTGGACCTGGAAGATGGAGTTCAGAGAAGCACAAGTGGCGAACCGCTTAAGCGCGCAACGGGTGAGCTGAGAAGCGAACTCGCCGGTCATCTCCGCGGCAAAAGGAGCCAAGGTGGGCCCTAGGAAGCGACGGAACCAGTCCGATAAGGGGTCCAGATTAAGGTCCCACGGATCCTGGTACTCCATGTGGTTGATGCTCGCCTCAACCTCCGCCCGCAGAATCCTCCTAAGGGCTTCCACTTCGGCGTACCCGGGAGTACTCGTCCATAGCATAGTTATGCTTGGCTATTCGAAGCTCCTGCCTCCCCTCGTCCCCTGGAATCGGGGTAAGCACGATGTTGGGAGGAGCGGGGATTTTCCTCCATGGGGGAGACCCGCCGTCCGGACCATGAGCGGGAGTGTCGGCTCTCCGAGGCTTCTTGGGCTCATCCCTGGGCAATCATTTTGCCCTTGCGCTTACGAATCGAGCCACCTCGGGCTCCTGCTTCGCCTCCTCGGCTCCTCCGGAAGGGCTCGAGCTCTCCCGCACCCTCGGCGGCTTCCTCCGAGAAGTCCCATCCGCTTCCCTCGGCCTTCTCCCGGAAGCACCTCCTCGTCATCCACTAAGTCGATAGTGTCGGGGGGAGCTGCGGAAGAAACCTTCAAGGAAGGGGCGGGAGAAGAGGTAAAGGCGGAGGAGCCACGGGAGTATGAACTCGGCAAGTTGTTCCCAAAATGGCATCCATGGAGACACACTGTTTCACAAAATAAGCAAGTGTTAGAAGTCCGTGAGGAACCAGCTTATACAAGATACAACAAATAAGCTACTCCTGCAGAACTTCCTAATTCGGCCCCAAGCAAAGTCACGAACTTTAATGCGCGGCGTCATCTCCGAGATAACTCGTCCGAGGGCCGGAACCGTGGACGTTATGTAAATTTGAAGGACCTAAGGAATAGGTTCGGAGGGGCGGAGCCCATCCGGGACCGACCTAGGTAATCTCCTAAGTTCGAAAAATAAAATTCCTTCAAACGATCCCCCCACCGGGTCGATGGCATCCTAAACCTATGAAGACGCTCGTCGAACCCTACAGGCCTATGACGGGCGTATTCATCAACGGAAGGAACATAACGAATTATCGAGGAGACCTTGCAGACGCACGGAGGTGCTAGCACCGAGCTCCCAGTTTGGTTCGGGGACCGGGCACGTGGGCGGGGAGTTTGCTTCTCCGAAGAATCTTCAATACGAAGGGGCCTCCTAGCAGGACGATCCCCAATCTCTTCTTGAAGAATCTTGTCAAAAAATTTAGCCTCGGACTTCCCGGAAATTGCTTGGCTCCTTCGCACCACCGGACTCCCCACGCGAAGCCCCCTCCCAGAGGCAGCCTGGGCCTGAGAGTATGCTTTCTCCTGGGCCTTCCGGTAGAGATAATCTTGGTATTTTTTTCTCTGCCGTGGCAATGAGCTCATCCCGGAAGGCCTTCTCCGCAACTGGGGCCCTCACGTTGGGACAAATGACCCGCGAGAGGTTGGAGTCCTCCACGGATTGGTGAGGAAGGATAAGTTTGGCCTTCCTACAATTCTCCGTGGTGACTAAGCCCCCAACATCGAGATCGGCGCAGTCGTAGGAGGCAAAGGCTTGGGCCCTTCGGAGGAAAGTCGAGGTAGGGGGCGTCGCCCGGTAAGGTGGGATCCGCACCCACTCCGTAAGGAGCTCCGGGTGGTCCACGGCCCTAAACCCGGAGGAGAAGAAATAGCGGTGGCGATACTCATTAACGTGAGTCTGCCTATTATACGGAACCACCCGCCGTTAGCGGGGATGGATCCGGAACCCATAAAAACCGTCCTTAAGTTTGTCCCCTTTCTTGGGGACGGATACAAGTTCATAAAAATATAAAATTTCCGCCGGGCTGGGAGATCCCCATCCGCGGGCGGTATAAAAAATAAATAAGCCTGAAAGCAGGCGATAAGCTTGAGGAATGAGTTGGTATGGCGCAAGGCCGACAAATACAAGGAAATTAACAAAATAATCTTGAAGCGGGAGCATGGCACCGGCCATCAAGTGGGTCTGACTCCAAGCCCCGAAGCCGTCATAGTTGTGATTAGGCGTCTCCGAGTCGCGAGGAGGCCGGTGATAGGTCCCTGAAGTGGAAGGTTTGATCCCAGCAACCTCTATAATGTTCTCCAGCTGGTGAGGACAAGTTAGGGTGGAACGAAACTCAGCCGCTTCCCACCCGGTCGCTCGGGATTTGTACCCCTCCTGGGCAACAGGTCCTAGGGAAACCTCCTCTAACGTGGCCATGCCTTTCCCACTTTTCTTCGAAGATTTCAAACCAAAAGCAGACATTTTGTATTCTGTGAAAAACAAAAAGGGAAAAAAGAAAATTCCAGTAGTTAGGTCCCATACCAAACCCTAAGTCAAGAAAAAGGGAGTGGGGGTCCCCTAACCGCTGGAAAGAGGCCCCCTCCAGACACGTGTCACATGGGAAACCCTAGAAAGATTCCCTGAACAAGTGTCGGGTGCAGTAAAATCGCAGAAAGTGGTTTTACAGAGTAAAAGAAAAAAAAAACCCATTCTATGCCCTAAGCAACTGTTGAACGAAGAACACATGGCTCTCTTCAACAAAAATGCACGATTATAACAGAAGCATGGTAATGGCGGTCCTACAACTAAAGCAGTAGACACAAAAACAGAACACCCGAAGAACCTCAACACTCGCATGCCCAGAATTCTCAAAGTACGAACCCAGGAAAACAAACAAAGCAAGTAAAAACATGTCATTATCAAAGGATGCAAAAAACTTACAGTAAATCGTTGAACTGGGGGTCCTGAATGTGGTCGAGTAAAAGTTGAGAAGAACTGGTGAAAGCAAACACTGGAAAACTGGAAGAAATGTCTAAGTGCTAAAACAGTTCGTGCTGTTTTGAAGAATTTTCTCTCTGGGAAATTCGAACAAAAATGGCAAGGAATGGAAAGTAACCAAAATGAAGGAAAGATGGTGGCTTTTATAGGCAAAAGTGCATGAGGAACAGGCGTCACCACCTACCAATCGTACGGTGGGGGAGATGCACGATTCAAATGCCCAAAAATCAACGGATCAGATCGAGCTGCCATAAAGGCGGTGGAAACGTTTGAGTATCCGTCTGACACCATTAATGCGCCGCATCAATCAAAGGGCATGAAACGAATCGACCTCTGCAAAAAGCGAATCGCTGCATTTAATGCCATCATTAGATGCACCCTCACGCGCCCCAAGCTCGTGTCAAGAAACCGAGGAGGCGGCCGGAGACATCCCTGCAAAAAGCGAATCGCTGCATTAAATGTCATCATTAAATGTGCACTCACGCGCTCTGGGCTTGAGCCAGGGAACCGAGGAGTCAACCGGAGGCACTTGAGCAAGCCTTGGTTTATTTTTCCAAGTAAACAAGGCTTGAGGGGTAAATGTTGCCCCTGAATTCGCCCAAAATACGTGGACCAGTCGAAAAGGGACACGTGGATCGGATAACTTGTAAATATTTGATAAGTCTTTGTACGCCACAAGGAAGCACCCTGGGCATAGGTCCCGGAGGAGGCACCCGGAGTACAAGGTACTCCCGGAAGCCCGCATAGCATGAAGCCTCTCCGGGATGTGTCAGGCCTCTCCTGAGTAATCAAGTCGCATTAAATGCCGCATGGGAGGAAGCATGTTGGAACTATAACACGCAATAAAGTCTGACGGCACAACCCCCAAACAGCAGCGCCACAGTAATGATCATTTAAGTCTAGCGACGGCTACTCTGCGAAGAGTCACGTCAATCACAAGGCAAAAAGGACATTCCTCATAAAAACCCTACAGCACCTAAGGATTTGACCATGCTTCACCCATGGTATATTCATTGGGAATACCCAACTTTATGGATACTTACAGATACGTTTGTAAGAACAAATCTAGGGATCACCCCACCAAAACACTATAAATACCCCCTCAAAGCTCATTTAATGGGGTCGAGAATCTTGGGTTGCATACTAGCAAGAAGAGAAAATACTCACCAAGAACATTCTCTGTATTTATGAGAAAAACATTCCCTCAAGTGTGGAATCTGTACTAAATACATCCATTAATAACAAAGACTCGTGGACTAAGGCTCATTAACGCCCCAACCACGTAAAAATCCTCATCTCGCTTTCTTACAGCTCACTACTATAATCATATTTTAATAGTTGCCGAAAATCTCGGTCAACAATATTTAATAGTTTTTTTTTCTTTCTATCCTTCACGATATACCATATCACATACAAACGATATACATTAGACCAATATGAATATATCATAAACTTAAACTAATATACCATTAAATAAATTTTTTTTTTACGATATACAATAGCATATAAAAACTATATTCTGCAATCATAAGTATAAATACTATAGTGAAAAATTAATATACCACCAGTATTATTCATAACGAAAACTTAATTTAATATTCCATATTTTTTTTTCTTTTTCTTTCCTTCATGATATTAATTAACATAAAGACAATATTTCATAGTAAAATATAACTATACCTCAAACTTATATTAATATTCCACATTTTTTAATTTCCATATTTCGTTCATTATATACCATAGCACATTAAAATAATATACCACAATCTTAAACTAATATACTACCTTTCAGTTTTTTTTAATATACAATTGCACATAAAAACGATATACTATTGTGCAAAATAAATATACCAAACACTTAATTATTCAAGGTTATAATTGTAATTTCATCATCAAACTTTTAACAGAATGGACATTTTGATAATTTTTTATAAAAAAGGACATTTATTAACATCATTGTTAGATTTAGGGACATTTTGCATCTTGGCCCCATGTGAATTCTCAATTGGTCAAATTCACAAATTATAAAAATTATTAAAATAAAATATAAATAATTGTTTTTTAAGGAAATAAAATAAAATATTTTTTTTCTTCTTTCTCTCTCCTCAGTCTCTTCTCTTTCCTTTCCTTTCCCTCTTTCTCAATATCTGACTAGCCCACCTAATGCGCTCTCTCTGGCCATCGACGACCCAAACAGAGGCCACTACCAACTTTCCTCACCCCTAAATCCCCCTGCCCAAGCCTTTCCCTCTCGCTCTACTCTCTCAATCACCTCAATCAGCATCCATGGAGAGTCAACCGCCGATCGCCTAAGATCGGCACTGTTCACATGGTGTTCGAGATCTGCTCCGAATTTATGAGACTGGGCTGAAAGGAAGCTCAATCGAAGATTAGAGCAAGAAGAAGGAAGCTCCAACACTGTTGGATTTAATATTTTCTATTGGGTTAGTGATCGAAGTTAAAGTCTTTACAATTGTTGAACTGAGAATAAGATGTGATCGAGTCCACCACCACTAAACTATGGACCACCAAAGGTGGAGGCATCAAAACACATATAGAGGAGGGAGGCATCACCGTCGGCTAGCCCAGAGCAAAAGAGTCATGGTGGGTGGGGGTCGTGTCTAGACCGCCGGAGAGGAGGACAGTGAATCTTTTTTATTTGACGAACTCAAAGTGCTTACCTGGTCAGACTTCTGCCATTACTAAACTTTATGTTTTCTCTATGCAACTCCAAGAGTCTACCAACTGATATTAGGGGGGCTGGTCAGATATTGGGAAAGAGGGAAGGGAAAGAGAAGAGACTGGGGAGAGGGAAAGAAGAAACAAAATAAATATTTTATTTTATTTCCTTAAAAAATAATTATTTATATTTTATTTTAATAATTTTTATAATTTGTGAATTTGACCAATTGAGAATTCACGTGGCATTCTTGAGTACTAAACAGAACTATCAAAATGAGTACTAACGGAAATAACACTAAATGAGGTTTTGAGTACTTTTACCACAATTTTTAGATTTTGGGTATTTAGTAGCAATAAACTTAATAAAATAGATATTTATGCCACAAATTTTTATTTTAGTTATGGTGTGTTTAGAGACCATAGTATGCTATTCCCATATCTTCACATGATAAAGTATGGGGAAGTTACTCAGCCACTCATTCTTGCCACGTTAGAACAAACCAACCTCTTCAAAAACCCAACGGCCTCAAATAACCCGTAAACACGACTGTTAATTATTATCCCAAAAGTAAGAGAGAGAGAGAGATAGAGAAATGCTAGGCAGAGCAGTCACAGCCTCTCTTTCAATTTCTGTCACTTCTCCAAACCCATTATCGAAGTCCTTCTTCGGCAAAACCACCAATACGCACCTCTCTTCTTCTTCTGAGAACCCTTTTTTCACTCTCTCAACCCTTTCATGGAACATCAGTAGAAGAAGCTCTAGCAGGTCCTCCCGAATGGAGAAGAGCTTCACTACTCGGGCCTCCGCTCAGCCCCTCACGAATGCTGACGAGCTTATTGACTCTGTCGAAACATTTATCTTCGACTGTGATGGTGAGACCATTTGCTTATCTGGGTCTTCCGTCGCTTGTTTTTATTTTGTGTGGCTGTTTTACTTCTTACCTGTCTCTGAATTGGTGGTCAGTTTAGAAGTGAAGGTTGTTTTAGTCATATCCCGAATAAGTAAAAACTTGCAATCAAATAAGTATAAATTCACTTGGTATTACTAGTAATCATCCATTTTCTTTTTTTGGATTCTTGGGTATTTTACCTAAGAAAAAGAATGACATTGTACAATGGGTTGGATTTGGAGTTAGTTAAGCTGTTTTAAAACCAAATGCCAGTAATATATTGTATTAATATGTTAATATTTGGCACTGATACACAGTCTCCAGAAGTACTTCCAACTGTTCAAAAGTTAGTTAACTCGACCGTAAACTCTTTACTACTAAAGGGATTCCTTTGCAAATAGATATATGAAGATGGCTTTTACCAAGCAAAGCCAAGGAATGTTGTTGACCACGTTCAACACCATACTCGATTTTGCCAAAGCTCATTCTGCAAAGAACTTTTAAGCCTTTGCTTTTTTCCAAGTTCATATTGCCAAATTGTCCAATTGTCCTACTTTCCCCACGTTTTTGTTAATGGCGTAGAGGCTCTAAGAGGTTTAATTTATGTATGGCTTCAAAATTACTAGATTTTCCTATTGATTCTTACTATGAGATGGGTGAGAGTACTGTTTTCACGAGAATTGTTGCATATATTCAGGTGTTATATGGAAAGGAGATAAATTAATAGATGGAGTCCCAGAAACTCTTGATCTGCTACGGTCAAAGGTTTGTTTTACGGTTTTAGTCATGGAATTAACTAATTCATTCATCTTGTTAGCTTCCTTATCAATCTAACATTTATTTAACATTCTTATGGATTTTCTGTTTTCCTTTTTATTAGGGAAAGAGATTAGTGTTTGTTACTAACAACTCCACCAAGTCTAGGAAGCAATATGGGAAGAAGTTTGAGACACTTGGCCTTAGTGTCAGCGAGGTTGGTCCGTTATTTGTGGCATGTTTACTGGACTGTAATTGGAATGAAAATAGTGGGAAAAAGAATCAGTAATTTTGATTATATTGTTTACTTTAACTGACTAGAATGGGAAACAAAACGAGTTCATGTTGTTTTATAAGTAGGAAACAATCAAAATAGGAATAACATATAGTGGAAAAAGAATCAGAATCATAATTTTTATTATATTGTTTACTTTAACTGACTAGAATGGGAAACAGAACGAGTTCATGTTGTTACATAAATAGGAAAGCATAATTGGAATGTTTTAGATTGACTTTGTCCATTTTAATAATATAAATATTTTCATGAGAAATAGATGTGATTGAGGTCAATCACATCTCTTAAATAATTGAAGGGTAAAGCATTCATAAACATGTAAATGGAAATCAGTACCACAGAAATAATTCTCATTCATCTGAAGTAATCGTGCCATCTTAGTAAATGCTCCTTAACATAGGATTCATAGCCACCTCAAATGCTTTCAGGAGGAAATTTTTGCGTCCTCCTTTGCTGCCGCTGCTTATTTGAAGTCTATCAACTTCCCGAAAGATAAGAAGGTAACATCAGCAAAGAAACAATTCATTAAATCTCATATGCTGGTAAAATCAGTTGCATGTTGTTTATTTATATATTCAGTGAGTGTGATATTTCATGTCAACCAATAATTTCACATTACAAAAGTCACATTATTTGAAGGCTACAATCTCAGGCGTTTTAATTTTGTAAACTAGAAAAAATAATTTACACGTTTCTAGGTTAAAGGGCTTTCCCTGCTCTTGTGATTATCAAAACAGAGTTACTGATAAATAAGCAATTCTTTCAAATGCAGGATACTTTTAATTTTACTCTCCTTAATCACAATCTTCACTGATGGTTGGTGATATTGCAGGTCTACGTGATTGGAGAAGATGGAATCTTAAAGGAGCTTGAGCTTGCTGGAATTCAGTACCTTGGTGGACCAGTAAGAATTCTATATAGTTACTAAATTAAGCTACGCAAAGTGATGTAGTGTTCATCTGACAGAAGCACTATGTCTAAGCAGCTGCAATATTTATCTTCCAAATCAAAAATCTTGCTGCCTGCCAACTGTTGAAAGAATTAATCTTTATTTATTTATTTTTTTTTTTATTTCATGTACTTTTTCTTCCTTTACAATATATAATCTTGAAAATAAGTACAAGTATTGTACATGGCATGTAGATTCCTGATAATCAAGAAATTTGTCATGTAACTTGTTAGTAAGATGTAATTTATTTCAAGATGAAATGACCTTGGTTTTGCGCTGGGACCAGGAAGCTGCCTCAGGTATGAAACTTGTACTACATCCATCCACCCACATACAATATTGGTTTTTAAACAAATCTTTCTGTGCTTGTTTTACATGTATCCATGTTCTTGTGTTCCTTAAATATTAGAAGGAATATTTTCACTACCAATAGTTACCTCATAGCTAGTCATATGAATGCTAAACTGATGTATCTCACTTGCTATTCACCTGCCTTTGACTAATTTGAGACACATATGGACATTGTGATTACAAATGATGCACGACATATCTTAAATTTCAGTTGGCCTCTATTACAGGCAGATGGTGATAAAAAGATAGAACTCAAGCCAGGATTTCTGATGGAACATGACAAGGATGTAAGTTTCGGCTTTGCATTTGATATCATAGTACAAAACGAAATTGCTTTCATTGACTTATGGCTTATCTATACTCTCTGGATTTCACTACAAATTATGGTAATGAAATTTGTTTATTTATTTCTAGATTGGGGCAGTTGTAGTAGGATTTGATCGTTATTTCAATTACTACAAAATTCAGTAAGTTTTTCTTATAATAATGGATGTGGCCTTTTGTTGTATCTATATGCTGTTTTCAGTATTTTGTTTGATTATCTTCTTACCCCAGAAATTATTTGCACATAAACGATACGTGATATAAAGCAAGAAAATCATAAAACGCTTTACTTCTAAAGGGCTGATTTTAGGTCATTTGTCTGCCTCATAACTTATAGAGAATCCATTTTTTAAATCTATAGTTAGCAATTAATTATTCACTGATCATAAATTTTCATTTCTCCAACTCAAGGTATGGAACACTCTGCATCCGTGAAAATCCAGGCTGTCTTTTCATTGCAACAAATCGCGATGCTGTCACTCATCTTACTGATGCTCAGGAATGGGCAGGTTCGAATCTCTTTTTCCTTTCTTCATTTTGTTATTTTGGATTGAAGAAGCTCAACTGAGCAAGAATTTAGACAGACACAGCAAGAGCTATGCCAGAAAAGCTTAAAGCTTAATCAAAACTGATTAGCTTGAGTCTCTTTATTTATATTCACCAAGTTTACAAAGAAGTAAAAAGCAACTTGCTAGTTTGTTACAACAGAAAAGACTTACTACAAAAAACCAACTAATTAACTAACTGTTAGTATAGTGGTTATCATCCCCTCAAACGGAATGGCGAAAGAGCCATTTTTAGTTTGGATTTAATGTATTGAAACTGGTCTGTTGATAATGCCTTGGTGAGAATATCAACAACTTGATCCACTAATGGCACAAATTGGCACAAATCGGACTGACAGTTGCTGAGCAAGGATTTGATCTCTCATAAAGTGAAGATCAATTTCGATGTGTTTACTCCTTGCATGAAAGATTGGATTGGCTGCAAGAGCAGTAGCACTTTGGTTGTCCTTCCAAAGTATAGGAGGCTGAGATATTGAGACTTGCAACTCACTGGGCAGAAAGGAGAGCCATCGTATTTCAGCTGCATCGTTGGGAAGAGCATGAAATTAACTTTCGGTGCTTGATCGAGCTCCTACTTGCTGCTTTTTGGAAGACCAGGAAACTAAATGTTCACCAAGAAACACAACATAGTCTCCTGTTGATCTACGATCATCAATACAATTGGCCCAATTAGCATCACTATAGCCTTACAGGGTGTGTTTCTCATGACTTCAGCTACAATCCTTCAGAGATGCCTTTAAGGTACCTAAGCAATCTTTTACAAGCTTTTCAGTGAGAGGTTGTTAGAGCATGGATGAATTGGCTCAGCTTATTGATTATAAAGGCAACATCAGGCCTTGTAAGTGAGATATGGCAGACCT
The DNA here is from genome assembly GCF_029168945.1 of Cannabis sativa. Lineage (NCBI taxonomy): Eukaryota > Viridiplantae > Streptophyta > Magnoliopsida > Rosales > Cannabaceae > Cannabis > Cannabis sativa. The sequence goes on from NC_083602.1 coordinate 83,396,131, forward strand.
CCAAGAGTGCTTCTGTATAGAGTGGCAAGCTCAAATGCTTCCCCATTATTGAGACTGAGGTTAACAGTGGCGCTTGTTGGATTAGGACAACTCTTATAGCCTTTCATGTATAATTTGACTAGAAAATCTGTAATGTATTTGGTCTTGACTCAAATACATTCCTGTGTTATCTCTAAAAATTTCTAGCCCCAAGAAATAATGAACAGGGCCCAAATTCTTGAGAGGAAAGTTGGTATTTAAATCTTGAATAAGCTTGGAAATAAGAGCATGATTTGTACCAGTTACTAGTATATCATCAACATATACTAGAAGATAAATCAGAGAAGAACTTGACCCATAGATGATCAAGGAAGTATCAGACCTTGATGCTTGAAATCCCCACTCATATAAGCTCTGTTTGACCTTCTCATTCCAGGCTCGAGGGGCTTGTTTGAGGCCATATAAGTCCTTGTGAAGGAGACAAACATGATCAGGTTTATCAGGATCAATAAATCCCTGTGGCTGCTTTATGTACACTGTTTCATTTAAATTTCCATTGAGAAAAGCATTGCTAATATCCAGCTGCTTCACAAGCCACACTCCAATTAGATGAGACAACAATGCTAAGAACAACACAAATAGTGGTAGGTTTTACAATAGGGCTGAATGTGTCAGCATTATCAATACCAGGTGTTTGGAGGTAGCCTTTTGCCACAAGCATCAATTTGAATTTATCTACGGTACCATCTGGATTTAGCTTAATTCGATAGACCCACTTATTGTCAATGACAAACATACCTGGTCTAAAAGGTACAAGAGTCCGAGTACCATTTCTTTTGAGAGCAAAGAATTCAGTTGACATTGAAGTATTTCACCTTGGATCTTTAGAGTTGATTTTGTTGGTTTAGGCTCAGTTTGAAGAAGTGACTCCTAAAGAGGATGCTTAGTTGCCAAGTAAGACTTAGGTTTGGTGATGCCACTTTGAGACCTGGTTCTCATAGCGTGTCGTTGAAATTGCAGCAGTACCTTGATTGGATGGTGCAGAAAGAGAAGCACTAGAAGTAGTGGACTCCATCAGCCTTGGTTGATGTATCTCAGTAGATATAGGGATAGATAAAGGTAAGTTTTGTTGAGAATTTGAAGTTTGAGGAATGACATTGGAGGGAGAGTTTATGGGGAAAGGAATTGTTTGTACATGTGACACATGGATTGGGTTACAAGGTTGGAGTGGTAAGTTTTGGATAGTAGTTTGTGTAAGAGGTTGGTAAAGTGGGTGGAGGATCGATTTCTCAAGTAATATGATGATAGGGTTGAGGTATAGGTGTGATGGTAGGGTGGGGAGAGTTGGACTCAGGGAGTTGAAGAAGTGGCTCATGGAGATTGAGAGGTTGGGGAGTTGAAGAAGTGGCTCATGGAGATTGAGAGGTTGGGGAATTGGCTCAGGAATGTGGGGGAGGTTGGGGTGCTGGCTCAGGGATGTTGGTAGGTTGGGGAATTGGCTCAGGAGGGACATTTGTGGTAGTAGAGAAGGTAGTAACAGAGTAGGGAAGAGAGGGGAATGAGGGTACTTGATTAGATGATGAAGACTGAGAATTCAAGGCAACTGTTGCAGAGTCTTCATTGAAGATAACATTTTGAGCCACATATATTCTTCCTTTTTTTCACAGAAATAGCTTTTGTGTTGAGAGGAATAGCAAAGAAAAACTCACTATTAAGACCTGTAATCCAATTTGTGAGCATTATAAGGTCTCAAGTAAGGAAAACAAGTACATCCAAAAGGTTTAAGTATTATGTAGTCAGGTTTAGAACCAAACAATGTTTCGTAGGGAGATAAGTTTTGAAGCACCCTGGTTGGAAGTCTGTTTATAGTAAAAACAACTGAACTGAAATCATGCCACCAGTAGCTGAAGTCTAAACCAGATTTGGCAAGCTTTGTGAGACTTGTCTCTTTGATGTGTCTTCATTGAAGACAACATTTTGAGCCACATATATTCTTCCTTCCTTGTTTTCACAGAAAAGCTTTTGTGTTTTAGAGGAATAGTCAAGAAAAACTCACTATTGAGACATGTAATTCAATTTGTGAGCATTATAAGGTCTCAAGTAAGGAAAACAAGTACATCCAAAAGGTTTAAGTATTATATAGTCAGGTTTAGAACCAAACAATGTTTCATAGGGAGATAAGTTGTGAAGCACCCTGGTTGGAAGTCTGTTTATAGTAAAAACAACTGAACTGAAATCATGCCACTAGTAGCTAAAGTCTAAAACAGACTTGGCAATCATTGTGGGACCTGTCTCTTTGATGTTGTGCTTCCTTTTTGCTCGACCATTTTGTTGATGATCGTGGGAACACGGACGTTGGAAATGAATTCCTTGGTCTCTCAAAAATCTCTCGAAGGTCCTATATTCACCACCCCAATCTGCTTGAACATATTTGATGGGCAAATTGAGTTGTTTTTCCACTAGACCTTTAAACTAAATGAAGACTTCAAAGGCTTGAGATTTCAAGGTGAGGAGAAAAATCTAGGTGTATCTACTATAGTAATTCAAAAAATAAACATAGTATTTATAGCCAACTTTGGATAGAATATGAGGTGGTCCCCACAAATCTGTGTGAATAAGCTCAAGTGGTTGAGAGGCCCTTGAATTGGACAGAGAGTAAGGTAACTTGTGACTCTTGCCCTGCTGACATTCATTGCAAAATCTTAGATCTTTAATAGAGCCAATGTGGGGTAAATAAGATAACGTGCTATTCAAGGTGTTAGATGCTGGATGCCCAAGAATACAATGCCAGGTATTAACATTTTTGCTGACAAATAATAGAAAAACTGTAGGACTACGAGAAGAGTAAGTAGAAGCATCTAAAGTTTGATTGATATCAAATTTAGTACATGAGGTATATGTATTGACTATAATACAATTTGAAGTACTAGAAACAGAAGCCATGGAGGGTAGATGACACTGTAGGGCATATCCAGAGAAGCTTGAGGATATATCTCCAAGCATGTACAAGACTTGCTTAACTTTCCCTTCGAGAAGCACAATTTTAGTTTGTTTGTCCTTGACAAAACAACAATTTTTATAAAACACCAGTAGAACACAAAACAGAACAACTCAAAACAACAGTAGATCAACTAAAAAACACTAGTAGAACACCAGTGAAAACTTAACACAGTATATTGCAGTATGAAACTTATAAAAAAATACAGTAAAAAAGTAAAAAATACTGTCTGGCAATATATTTGTAAAAAAATGGCAAAAGTTAGTATACCATTTAAATTTCCCATTAATAATTTTGTTGAAGTTGATGTGGCTCATCTGAACAAGTTCCATTTGGGTTGGGCTTGTGTGGTAGGGTTTTAAGTTCACTTCAACTTGTCTTTTCCAATCCGCCCTCTTTGTTGGAAAATTATCCTACACGACTTGAGATTTCTTACCCTGCATTTGCACCAGCGATTGAAGGTTCTCCGACAATCTTTTCTTCTCAGGCGCGACAACATATTTCCCTTCGGCGACGACACCAACAACTCTTCCTTCTCTGGTGCTATCTTCAGCATCTACTGTCTCTCCAACAATGTCTCTGTCATATCATCCCATTCGGCATCATCTCCAATGAAACCTCTTTCTCAGACAACATCTCTTGTTTCTCTCTACCAAGAGTTTCATTCTTCTCATTCATGTGCTGTAACTCAAATGATGATGAGCCCAACAACTTCATCTTACCCTTCGAGAGCTCCGATTGGTCAGAAGCTTCGTCTCTTCAACCTCAAATCGCTGAGTGGAAATTAGAGATGAAGCCATGGCCTGAGAGTCGTGTTTTTGCGACTCATCTTTCTTCCCCTTTTTAATTTGATGTTGTGGTTTCAGTTGTTCTTTCGCTATGGGAGCTTTGGTAACCACATCTGAGATTGTCCTAGGTCTTAATTCATGCATCTTGTTAGAGTATTAGCTGTATATTAGGTGTAAAAGAATTAGGGTAACTTGTATTTAGTAGTTTCCTATTTTGTTGGTAGTTTCCTATTTCCTAGTCTCCTAGCTTTGTATATAAATATGTACTATTCTATGAAATACACATATAATTCGATTCACTATTTTCTACATGGTATCAGAGCATTGTGATTCAAAATTCAAAATTCGAAATTAGGGTTCTGAAAAAAAAAAAAAAAAAAAAATTAGGGTTTGAGTTTAGGGTTGTTTTTCGAAAATCCTATTTGGAGTGAACATTGTTTCTCACGCCCACATAGGAGGAGCGCCGGCCAGCCGTCTACGAACCCCGAAGTCCGGTCGGCCGGATTCCTCGCGCGTGGGGCTCACGCGCGCACACACGCGCGTGGGCTCACGCGCGCGGCGCGTGGAGGCGCGTGTGACGGCGCCTTCGACGGCGTTCGTTCGATTCTTCACTGGGTTCTTCTAAGCCCACTCGCATCTGTTCTAGGTTGTAATTCGGTATTTGTTTGTCTTCTTCGTGTTTGGGTGTTCATTCTTTGGTGTTCTTTTGTTCTTTTTCTCTGTCTTTGTGTTTGCTTTTGAGATTATGGCAGAGATAAGATCAGATTCAAAATCAGTTGTTGTTTCTGATGTTGTTCCCGTAATGTCTAAAATCACGGATCATAAGTTGATTGGTTCGAATTATTTGGAATGGAGTAAGACGATTCGTATTTGAGGAGTATTGACAAAGATGATCACTTGACGACGATCCTCTGAAGAAACAAACGATTCAAGGAAAATATGGCTCCGTGAGGATGCTCGCTTGTTCCTTCAAATTCGAAATTCTATCGATAATGAGGTAATTAGTTTGATTAATCATTGTGAATTGGTTAAAGAACTAATGGAGTTACTTAGAGTTTTTGTATTCGGCAAAATGACATATCTCGCATATATGATGTTTGCAAAGCTTTTTATCGCGCGGAGAAACAAGATAAGTCTCTTATGAATTATTTTATGGCTTTCAAGAAAACATATGAAGAACTTAATGTCTTATTACCGTTTAGTCGATGTAAAAGTTCAACGGCGCCAACGAGAACGGATGGCTATTATGAGTTTTCTTGCGGGACTCTCATCGGGTGACTGCGCAAAGTCACAAGTTCTCTACAGTTACGATGTCTCCTCTTTACAAGATGTGTTTACTCGTGTTCTTCGCACGAGAGACTACCTCTTCAACTCCTGCGAATAGCGCCTTGGTGAGTCGTAATAATTGCATAGGAAAGAAACTCTACTCCAAGTGGATTTAAAGGAGGTAATTCACGAGGACACGATAACGCACACCAGGGTACGGGAGCATCATGTGCAATTGTAAGAAACCGGGCCACACCAAGTTTGAGTGTAGGAAGTTACAATTTAAGAATCGACAACAACACTGCGCAATATTGCCGGCACTAGTGATGCATCGACAAAATCGGTCCTTATTTCGCGATGAATTTGCCAAGTTCTCGAGGTATCGGGAAACACTTAAGTCTTCATCTTCTTACATCACTTGCGATTCTTGATTCGGGTAACTACAATGCTGCCTTCTTTCCAAATCCTCGAAATGGGTCATTGATTCGGTGCCACGAGATCATATGACGAGTAATTCCGTCTCTTTTCCCTTTTCGGTCTCACGGTCCCTTACATTGTCACCTTAGGGCGATGGGTCAACGCTTGTTCTTGGATACGCCTTATTGTTCCTACACATGCTATCTTTATCATCGATCTTACATTTACGATTTGTCCTTTAATTTGCTTTACGGTAGTCAACTCACTCGTAATCTAAATTGTTGCATCTCATTCTTTCACGATCATTGTTTGTTTCGGGATCTTATGACGAAGAAGATTATTGGTAAAGGACATGAATCGGTGGCTTGTATGTTCTTGACCCACTTAGCCAACCTCATTGCTTGTTCGAGTGTTGCTTAAAAGCTTTTGAGGCTCATTGTCGTTTAGGTCATCCATCCCTTCCTTTGCTCGAAAGCTGTGTCCCCGATATAGTAGTTTATCTTCGTTAGAATGTGAGTCATGTCGGTTTGCCAAACATCATCGTGTTAGTTTGAGTCCACGTGTCAATAAACGTGCTAGTGTTCCTTTTGAGTTAGTTCATTCGATGTTTGGGGTTAACTTCTCCTATTTTTGTCTCAACCGGATTCGGGTATTTTGTTACTTTTGTGGATGATCATTCTCGTTTAACTTGGTTATATTTAATGAAAAATCGTTACGAGTTGTTTTCTATATTACATTGCTTTTTGTCTTTGAGATTCAAACTCAATTTAATGTATCTATTCGTACTTTGAGAAGTGATAATGCCAAAGAGTACATGTACTGCTCAATTTCAATCTTATATGACCTCTAATGGCATGCTTCATGAAACTTCTTGTGTTGATACGGCACCTCGAATGGTGTTGCGAACGTAAAAACGGACATCTTCTTGAAGCTGCACGTGCTCTCTTGTTTCAAATGAAAGTCCACTAAACCTTTTGGGCGATGTAGTTTCCACGGCATGCTTTCTTATTAATCGCATGCCCTCTTACATTCTTAATGGTGAAATTCCATTTAAAATTCTTTTTCCTAATAAGTCATTATTTCCGGTTGCTAACGCGAGTATTTGGTAGTGTTTGTTTTGCTCGCGATGTCCGTCCATGCGCGTCACCAAATTAGACCACTGAGCACTTAAAGTGTGTCTTTCTTGGTTATTCTCGTCTTCGGAAAGGGTATAGGTGTTCTTGTCATCACGATCTCGACAAATATCTTGTGTCTATTGATGTTACTTTTGTAGAAAATACACCTTATTTTTCATCTTCCACTACTAGTTAGGGGAGGATGATGATTTGTTGGTTTGATGTCATGCATCATGCGCACTCCATGTTCGGCGGGTCTCTTGTTCCTTCACACTGCCTCGGTCGTCACCCCCACAATGTCTACACCTCCACCACCTCCACCACCTCTGCCACCTCCACCACTCCCTCGGCCTCCTATAGTGTACACCGGGCGCCCCCCTCCTCCACCTCTGTTTCATGTCTGCTGCATCTTCGTCATCGGATACTGGACATCTCGGATGATCTTCCCATTGCACTACGTAAGGTAAACGTCAATGTACTTTTCACTATTACTTCTTTTGTGTCTTATAATCATCTCTCTCTTCTTAACTTGTTCTTTTATTGCTTCTCTTGATTACTATCACTATTCCTAAAGCTTGTTCGAGAAGCGATGTCTCATCTTTGGTTGGCTTGCGCAATGATAGAAGAGATGAATGCTTTGGTTGCGAATGATACTTGGGTCTTGGTTGATTTACCTTCGGAAAACGGTGCCATCGGGTGTAAATGGGTGTTCACGGTTAAATTCAATCCCAGGCAGCTGAGTTGCTCGCTTAAAGGCTCGTCTTGTTGCCAAGGGTTATGCTCGAAACCTATGGAGTGGACTATTGTGATACTTTTTCTCTGTTGCTAAACTCACATACGGTTCGGCTTGTTCATTTCCATGGCGGCTACTCATCATTGGCCTTTTCATCGGCTTGATATTAAAAATGCTTTTCTTCATGGAGATCTTGAGGAAGAAGTATATATGGAGCAACCTCCTGGGTTTGTTGCTCGGGGGAGTTAGGACGAGTTTGTCATCTTCGCAAATCTTTATATGGATTGAAACAAAGCCCTCGTGCTTGGTTTGGTAAATTTAGTCGAGTAATTTGTTGAGAAGTTTGGTTTGTTGAAAAGTAAGTCGGATCATTACGTGTTTTATAAAAGATCAAGCTTGGTATCATTTTGTTAGTGGTGTATGTTGATGACATCGTTATTGCTTGGAAATGATGCGAAGGCATCTCATCCCTTAAGTCTTTCATTCACACCCGGTTTAACACGAAAGATTTAGGGGAACTCAAGTATTTCTTGGGGATTGAAGTTACTCGGAGTAAACGAGGTATTTTTGTCTCGAAAAGTATGTACTTGATTTCTTCAGCGGGAACAGGGGAAATTGGGATCAAAACCTTGCAATGCTCCAATGAATCCGGTTGTGCATCTTACACGTGATGGGAAACCATTTGAAGATCACGAGAAATATCGCGGAGTTAATTGGAAAGTTGAATTATTTAAGCGCGGACTCGTCCGAGATATTGCATTTCCGAGTTAGTGTTATCGGTCGGTTCATGTCTTCCCCAACAATTCATCATTGGGCAGCATTAGAACAAATTTTATGTTACTTAAAAGGAGCACCAGGACGAGGTATAGTTTACAAGGATCATGGACATACCCGGATTGAGTGTTTTCGATGCGATTGGGCGAGGCTCCAAGGTAGATAGACGATCCACTTCGGGATATTGTGTATTTGTTGGGGGCAATGCGGTCTCTTGGAAGAGCGAAACAAAATGTTGTATCTAGATCCGGTCTTTGAATCGAATATAGAGCTATGGCCCGGTCAGGTGTGTGAGGTAATATGGATTTATCAGCTTTTGACTGAATTCGGGTTTAAGACTTCTATTCCAGCAAAATTATGGTGTGATAATCAAGCTGCTCTTCATATTGCCTCGAATCCCGTATTCCACGAGCGAACTAAGCACATTGAGATCGATTGTCGTTTTGTTCGTGAGAAAATTCAACAAGGTCTGATCTCCACAGGATATGTGGCAGAACAACTAGGAGATATTTTTACAAAAGCTTTGAATGGGGTGCGGATAGACTATCTTTGTAACAAGCTGGGCATGATTAACATCTATGCTCCAGCTTGAGGGGGAGTGTTAGAGTATTAGCTGTATATTAGGTGTAAAAGAATTAGGGTAACTTGTATTTAGTAGTTTCCTATTTTGTTGGTAGTTTCCTATTTCCTAGTCTCCTAGCTTTGTATATAAATATGTACTATTCTATGAAATACACATATAATTCGATTCACTATTTTCTACACATCTTAACAATGATTTCTGCCTTCAATTTCCCAAAGAATAAGTCACGAAAAAATGTCATCGGAATACTCGGCAACTGTGTTGCAATCAGATCAAATTGGGTCCAAAACTCCATCATCGAGTTTGTATATCGAAGAGCCATCAACCGATCAAATGGATCGTCCTTGGTTTTACCGCAACAGTTGAACAACATTATTCGAAACTCCAACCCGTGCTTGATCGGATGTTGCTCCTCTACCATCTGAAACCATAGCCGAGCAACACCACTAGACATTTTTCAGCAACCAGTATCTTCTCTCTCAAAAATCCAATTAACAAGTAAATAGTCTTCTATGCGATGGACCCAACCAAATGGATCCTCTCCGTCAAATAATGGCAACATCAGTGCTATGGTGGAGAACATTTGATAAGAACCTGCTGCCAAATACTCAATCAAGTAGCAGAATATCCAAACAGTAGCTAGAAACAAGAAACAGTAGCAATCAATAGAAGAGTAGTAGAGATTGTGGGGAGCTATTATTGAAATATAGGAAATATTGTAAACATGAGACAAAGTCTCTTACAATGGTGGAGAGCAAGAACTCTCCATTGATGCAGAGATTTCACTCAATACTTTGCTTACCCATTCTATTTTATTACTCACCTATTTATGCTATCCTATTCTCCACTCACTACCATCTCAATACAATGACAATTATACCCTCTCCTACTAACCACAGTGTCTATCAGCATCAAGCACTGTATCAACGGAAGCATAGTACTCAACACAACCCTTCCCAATCATCTTTTCATATCCTGCATGCCAAATGCAACCATACATAATAATTCCTCTTTAATGTTCATACAACTGGTTTCAGCTTTTGTTTATTTATTTATTACTATTTTTGAGTGTGTGCTGAACGGTGAGCTTTCATCAAGAACTATGATGTTTGCTTGCTTTATTCCGAAGGCCCCTAATTATTTATATTTGATTTCAGGTGGTGGTTCCATGGTTGGTGCTCTTGGTGGATCAACTCAACGTGAGCCACTTGTTGTGGGAAAACCCTCAACTTTTATGATGGACTACCTGGCAAACGAGTAATTCTAAAGTCTATAAATACATATTTCTAACTTTTTTTCTTTCTGCTAACAATAAGTGCTTTAAATCTTATTTCCAATGAGTGGTTCATGTTAGCCCTGGAGGATTAGTTCAAACCGTTAGATATTTTTCTCCCACAAGTTTGAGTCCCTTCTAGGCATCTACATAGCAAATATAGTTTCCTACTCCCCAAATGTTGTAGGGGTTGGACAGAGAAATTAAGAAAAAGAAAAAAAATAGCCATTGTTACGTATCTTAAAGTTGAGTGTGTCATACATGGGATGATAATGTATGTAACCTTCATGTTGAGACATCTTTGTGACTACATAATTTCAATTTTCAAACCTCCAAAACCCAGAGGATAAGCATGTTCATTCTTATTTGTAGTAGTGACTGCATAAGAATAATCATCACGAGTGTAACAGGATAAAAGATGAACTGAAAAATTTCGCTACTGAATCAGCTACTATGAAACAAAATAGTAGCTTTATTGGATTTTAGAATAATAACAACATAGACATGAAATCAAATTGGGATATACATGTGTGCGTACTCAAGAACGAGTAAGATATATAATAGGACACATGTAATGACTACCTCCCAATTCCAAATTACGAATGAAATTAATGAAGCTGTGTTAAAAGATTTCACTAGCACATTTTCTTATAAGGAATTTTTAAATTTAATGACTAACATTATTTCATTGGATTATAAATGTATTGACAGATTTGGGATCCAAAAGTCACAGATCTGCATGGTTGGGGACAGACTAGATACTGATATTCTGTTCGGACAAAATGGTGGTTGCAAAACTCTTCTTGTCCTTTCTGGTAATTAAATGTCTTTTTGTGTTTTTCAATGACATACGCAATTTCCTGTCTAGTATCTTGGGTGCTTGTATGTTACATGAGCAAAGTTGTTATGAAAGTTGTTTATTTTTCTTTTTTTGATTTAATAGGTGTCACAAGTTTGTCAATGCTCCAGAGCCCCAACAACTCCATACAACCAGATTTTTACACCAACAAGATCTCAGACTTCCTTTCTCTCAAGGCTACCACTGTATGATCAGTTACAACTTATAAAAATGTTGCTACTGTTCCCCACGTCACCTGTCATTTTTTTCCCTTATGAACTCATTATAGCCACTGCAATGTCGCTGTATCTTCTTCTTCCCTCATAATTGAGTAAAGACTAATAATGATGTAGTAAAACACTTCAATAATAACTATACTTGAACCATTCTTTTTTCAAAAGATTCAAATGAAATTTACAAGTTACTTCTGCTTCCTGCCAATAAAACTGATGATAATCTACTACTATTTATTCTTTATCTTTTCTTTTATTTCTTTACTATCATGTACAGACATGTAGCATGGTTGATACTCATCTAACAACAGATTAAAGGCCTTGTTTGCATCTTTGATTTTATCCAAATATATATATATATATATGTATATATAAATATATATACGAGTGATTATTTAATAGTTATATTTTATTGTAACTATGATGGTTATATTTTTTTACTTGTAATAATAGGTTACTGTTACAATATTAGTTGTACAAAATTAGAGTTAATTGTATTTAGTAGTTTTTCATTTTAGTATCCTAGCTTTGTATATAAATATATACTATTTTATGGAATACCACACAATTCTATTCACCATTCTCTACATGATATCAGAGCAATACTTAGAATTGTGATTAGAAATTTGAAATTAAGGTTCATAAAAAAAAATAAAAAAGAGATTCGGGAATCCTATTTGGAGTGCAAGTTTATTCTCATCAGCCATAGAGAAGGATTTCCCAGTCGCCAACCTACAAAATCCCAAATTTTAGTATCTAGATTCACTGCGTGTGGGCCCCACGCGCTGTCGATTGTCGCTGTCTAGAATCCCATGCGTCGGCGCGTGAGGGCGTGTCCAACATCTTTTTCAGTGACGGTCAGCGCTCGACACACTCCCTGCCCTTCCCCGTCCTCCTTGCATCTGGCGGTTCTTGTCATTTTGTAGTTTTAAACTTTTGCTCTCTTCGTGTTTGAGTGTTAATTCTTTAGTGTTCGCTTTCTTCATTTTCTCTTTCAATTATTTTTTGCTTTCGAGATTATTGCAAAGATAAAATTAGATTTGAAATTAGTGGTTGTTATCGATGTGGTTCGCATGATGACTAAAATCATTGACCATAATTGATTGGTTCGAATTATTAGGAATAGAGCAAGACGATTCGACTGTACTTGAGGAGTATTGACAAAGATGATCACGTGACTGACAATCCTCCCAAAGAAAAAGACAATTCCAAAAAAATATAGCTCCGTGAGGAAGCTCGCTTGTTCCTTCAAATACGAAATCCTATCGATAATGTGGTAATTAGTTTGATTAATCATTGTGAATTGGTTAAAGAACTAATGGACTACTTGGAGTTTTTGTATTCTGGCAAAGACAACACATCTTGCATTGCGTATATGATGTTTGCAAAGCCTTTTATCGTGCGGGAAATTAAGATCAGTCTCTTATGAGTTCCTTTATGGCATTTAAAAAAATATATGAAGAACTTAATGTATTTTTACCATCTAGTCCTGATGTGAAGGTTCAACAGCACCAACGAGAGAAGATGACTATTATGAGTTTTCTTGCAGAACTCTCATATGAATTTGACTCTGCAAAGTCACAAGTTCTCTTTGATTTTGATGTCTCCTCTTTACAAGATGTGTTTACTCGTGTTCTTTGCATAGAAACTACCTCTTCAGCTCTTTGCCTTGGTGATTCGTAACAATTCTGCACTGAGAAAAAATTCTACTCCAAGTGGATACAAAAGAGGTAATTCACAAGGAATTGATAATCGAACACCAGGTTTTGAGAGCATCATGTGTAACTATTGTAAGAAACTAGGCCACACAAAGTTTGAGTGTAGGAAGTTACAGTTCAACAATCAACAAAAATATTCTGCTAATATTGCAAGCACTACCTGTAAAGACCGCTTAGTTTAATTTGGAAATTAGCAATTAATTATGATTTAATTATAAAAATTCTTTATAGATATTTAAATAATTATTTATGTTGTTATATTTGAATTCTGAAATGCATTTTATGTCATATAGTGAAATTTCATAATTTTGCATTTCCGGTGCCCGGCAACATGGAACTCGGTGTTTGGCTCAGTAGAATCACAACTTAGCATGTTAGTATATTGGGACAGTTTATTAGACATTGGGAATGTCGGGATTGGTCGGAAATTTAGAATTTCCAAAAATACCCTTTAGTACCCTTTTATGTTATTTTAGTGTGGAGGGGCAAAATGACCATTTTGCCCCATTGATATTTTGTCCTTTAGTGGACTTAGTATAATATGAATATGTAATTATGTTGTGTTATTGTGGCTGAAATAAAAGAATAAAAATTGCATTTTCTTCATTTTATTCAAAGTTAGAAAAAATTGAGAAAAATCAAAGATAAAGAAAAACCAAATTTTTTCCTCTCTCTCTCTCTCTCTCTCTCTCTCTCTCTCTCTCTCTCTCTCTCTCTCTCTCTCTCTCTCTCTCTCTCTCTCTCTCTCTCTCTCTCTCTCTCTCTCTCTCTCTCTCTCTCTCTCTCTCGGCCTTGCTTGGGAGCTGCTAGGGCTGTGATTTCTTTGCAAATTTCAAGTAATTTCAATCAATTTTAGAGTAATTCTAGTGGAGGTAATCCTTGTTCAAGCTTCTCTTTTAGTTTCTTGAAGTTTAAGAAAAAATGAGTTAATGCATGCTTGTGGATTGTGGTTGTAGCTGCTGTTAATTGTTGTTGTTGTTTTCTGTGGTTTAAAAATGTTTAATCAAGTGAGATAAGATAGGTTTTGATGCATGCTAGTTATCCTTGTTCAAGTTTGTAAATTTTTAGCTCAAAAACTATGATTTTCAAGGTAAATTGATGAGTTTTGTTGTTGTGTTTGTTAGGGTTGATTTCCAGTGTTTGCAGAAGTTTTTATATGCAGATTTGAGTAGATTTAAACTGGTTGTGATGCATGTAGGTGAGTTTTAGCCAAGCTTGAGTTTTGAACTCAAAGCTTGGAGCTCACATGGTGAATTGTGTATTTTTGCTTGAAGCTTGGTTTTGATGCTTTGAAAATGTTTAGTGGGGTATTTAGAACAGGTCTGAAAGTTTTGGTGTGGTTTGGGATCGAATTGAATGAGTTATGTAATTTTGATTGCTTCCTGCACTGAACCGGAATTCCAGTTCAGTGAAGCCTGCAGCATCCGGTCTACCGGATGGGGCTTTCAGGAATTCCCAGGACCGGAATTCCGGTTGTAGAACCGGTCTACCAGTTGGGAAAAAATTGGGAACCCTAGTTCTTCCCATTTTTATGTTGTTTAGTGTATTGCCATGCTTTTTATCGATAGGGAAACTTTTAATTTCTAGTTTAAGTCCCCAGGAAGTGATTTAGCGTGTCACTTATCTAGTGTTGTGATTGTTATGGTTTACCGGCACACCTGAATTCGGAATCGAGGAAAGATTAGTATAACAGTATGCATATGTATTTCCATGTTTAGCGTGCATGTTAGTAAGCCTGTTAGATTACATTAGATATGTATGTTGGCTTCGTACCATCCGACTGTATCACATCGGTAAGGCTAGAGTATGACTAGCAGCTGGAGTAAGACCAGTGTACCGAGTATAGGCTGATACTATGGTTGGTGGTATTGTACTGTTTGACTGTATCACATCGGTAAGGCTAGAGTATGACTAGCAGCTGGAGTATGACCAGTGTACCGAGTATAGGATGATACTGTAACACATCAGTAAGGTTAGAGTATGACTAGCAGCTGGAGTATGACCAGTGTACCGAGTATAGGCTATTACTTTGTCAAAAGTATCGTCGTACGAACGTTCGGGACTCAGTATCGTGTGGGACACGACAGTTAGGGTTATGGTCAGGGGTATGGGCGTCTGATCATAACCCGGGATTTACGTATGATTATGATTTATGCTTTTCTTACTGAGTCTGTCGACTCACAATGCTCTGTTTATGTGTAGGTAAGGGCAAGGCCAAGGCTGAGGAACCGTGAGGACGAGCCGATGAAGATTGTACATGTCAGGGCGGTTAGGCCTGGAGCGTACGATCCTCGGGACAACAACGCTTTTGTAGTTAGTCGCTGGGCGACAAGTAGTTTGTAATAGACAGTAAACTTTTTGTAAAGTATTTTGTAAATGGGATCCCAAAGTATTTTGTATGAAATATTATATAAGTTTAATTAAAAGCAAAAATTTTAATTAATCACGATTTCCATAAACCTCGTTGATTAGCAACGAGCTGCACAGTACGTTTGAAAATCACGTAATACGCCTATGCTAGTTAGGGTGTTACACTAGCGATGCCTCTGACAAATAAGTTGTTATTTTTGTTGATGAATATGACAAGTTCTTGAGGTATCAGGAATCACTTAAGTTTTTATCTCCTTATGTCACTGCGATAGCTAATTTATGTAATTCCAATGCATGCCTTCTTTCCACATCCTCAAAATGGGTCATTGATTCTGGTGTCACGTATCATATGATAGCTAATTCTAATATCTTTTCTACTTTTCAGTCACATAGTCCCACTTCTATTGTTACTTTAGCTGATGGATCATCATCTTCTGTTCTTGTGTTTTACACTTTTGCGTACTCTGTCATTAGTCTTATATTTACCTAATTTGTCCTTTAATTTGCATTCTGTTAGTCAACTCACTCGTAATTTAAACTGTTCAATCTCATTCTTTCCTGATCATTGTTTGTTGTAGGATCTTATGAAGAAGAAGATTATTAGTAAAGGACGTGAATCTGGCGGCCTGTATGTTCTTGATCCAGTTCCACCATCCTTTATTGCTTATTCGAGTGTTGCTTTCGCTTTTGAGGCTCAATGTTGTTTGGGCCTTCCCTCCCTTCCTCTGCTCAAGAAACTCTCTCCTTAGTATAGTAAGGTGTCTTCATTAGATTGTGAGTCATGTCGGTTTTCCAAACATCATCGTGTTAGTTTGAGTCCTCGAGTCAATAAATGTGTTAGTGTTCTATTTGAGTTAGTTCATTATGATTTTTAGGGTCCTCCTATTTTGTCTCAACCTGGAATTAGGTATTTTGTTACTTTTGTGGATGATTATTCTCGTGTAACTTGGTTATTTCTAATGAAAAATCGTTTGAGTTGTTTTCTATATTTTGTGCTTTTTGTGCTGAGATTCAAAATCAATTTAATGTGTCTGTTCGTCCTTTGCAAAGTGATAATGCCAAATACACATCTTCTCAATTTTAATTGTACACGACCTCTAATGGCATGCTTCATGAAACTTCTTTTTTTGATACTACACCTCAAAATAGCGTAGCAAAACGTAAAAATAGACATCTTCTTGAAACTGCACGTGCCCTCTTGTTTCAAATGAAGGTTCCTAAACCTTTTTGGGCCAATGCAGTTTCCACAGCGTGCCTTCTTATTAATCGCATGTCATCCTCTCTACTCAATGGTGAGATCCCATTTAAAATTGTTTTTCCTAGTAAGTCATTGTTTCCAGCTGCTCCTTGGGTATTTGGCAGTGATTGTTTTTCTCACGATGTCTGTCCACATGTCACCAAATTAGACCCTAAGGCATTAAAGTGTCTTTCTTGGTTATTCTCATCTTCAAAAAGGGTATAGCTGTTAGTGTCCTGATCTCAACAAATATCTTATTTCTATGATGTTACCTTTGTGGAAAATACACTTTATTTTTCCCCTTCACCCACTCCTACTCGTCAGGGGGATGATGATGATTTATTAGTATATTCTTTCACATCCTTTGCGCCTAATACATGTTCTAATGTTCCTTCAAAAAATACATGTTCCAATGAGTCTCTTGTTCCTTCTTCTGCCTCGGTCATAGCTCCCATAATGTTTATACCTCCACCACCTCCACCAGTTCCTAAGTCTCCTATAATGTATACCAGGCGTCTACCTCCTCCACCTCTCATTTCATGTCCTGTACTTGCATCTTCGTCATTAGATTCGGAGCTCAAAGATGATCTACCCATTGCACTATATAAAGGTAAACGTCAATGTACATATCCTATTTGTCTTTTGTTACTTATAATCTTCTCTCCTCTTCTTCTGGCTCTTTTATTGATTCTCTTGACTCTATCGCTATTCCTAAAACTGTTCGTGAAGTAATGTCTCATCCTGGTTGTCTTGCTGCAATGATAATAGAGATGAATGCTTTAGTTACAAATGGAATTTGGAACTTGGTTAATTTATCTTGAGAAAAATGGGCCATAAGGTACAAATGCGTGTTTTTGGTTAAATTCTATACAGATGGAACAATTGCTCGCTTAAAAATCTCTCTTGTTGCTAAGGGTTATGCTCAAACCTATGGAGTGGACTGTTATGATACTTTCTCTCCTGTTGCTAAACTCACATCTTTTTGACTTTTCATTTCCATGACAGTTACTCATCATTGGCCTTTGCATCAACTTGATGTTAAAAATGATTTTCTTCATGGAGATCTTGAGGAAGAAGTGTATATGGAGCAACCTCCTGAGTTTGTTGCTCAGGGAATGTTAGGGCAAGTTTGTCGTCTTTGCAAATCTTTGTATGGATTGAAACAAAGTCCTCATGTTTGGTTTGGTAAATTTCTTCAAACTGTTGAGAAACTTAGTTTGTTAAAAAGTAAGTCAGATCATATTGTGTTTTATAAAAGATCAATTGTTGGTATTATTTTATTAGTGGTGTATGTTGATGACATCGTTATTACTGAAAATGATACTAAAGGCATCTCTTCCCTTAAAATCTTTCATTCATACGCAGTTTCACAAGAAGGATTTAGGGGTGCTCAAATATTTCTTGGGAGTTAAAGTTACTCGAAGTAAATAAGGTATTTGTTTGTCTCAGAGGAAGTATATACTTTATTTGTTAATTGAGACAAAAAAAAAATGGGAGCAAAACCTTTTGATGCTCTAATGAATCTAGCTGCGCATCTTACACGTGATGGGGAACCATTTGAAGATCTTGAAAAATATTGCAGATAGGTTGGAAAGTTAAATTATGTAACTGTGACTCGTCTAGATATTGCATTCTCAGTTAGTGTCGTTATCCAATTTATGTCTTCTCCAACAATTCATTATTGGGCAACATCAGAGAAAATTTTATGTTCCTTGAAAAGTGCACCAAGACGAGGCATAATTTATAAGGATCATGGACATACCCATATTAAGTGTTTCTCTGATGCAGATTGAGCATGCTCCAATGAGCAAAGTGATGAGTTAGAACAATCAAATCCACTTAGAATGCAAACTCAATGTAAATGTCATAAAGGAATGCATTAGTAATTAAATTTGGTTAACCAGAAATATAAATGAACATATGATTTTTCCAAATCTATATGTTATAGGCTCTCAAGATTAAATCAACATATTCCTATGCAAATGTAGACTTAGAGAATACAAATTAAGCACCAATTTTCCATGGGTCATACAACCTATAAAATCTAAAAATCACTCTTTTACAAGGTGATAATCTTGCATCATTTAAGTATTTTTACTAATCATATTTTTTCCAAAATTAAGATTAGCTAACAACCTATTACAATTGGTGATCAAGCAAAAGTAGGTAGACAAACATTAAACATCCTTGAATGAACAAAACTTCATTACCAAAAGTATTTATAAAACATCAATAAAATTCACAATCCAAGGTTCATTAAAAGTTCTAACTAAAAGAAGTTAGTTCATGCTCAAAAACACAAAAATACCCAAAATGAAAATAAAGAAGTATAAAAATGAAATACAAAAGATTAAAAGAGTAGAAGAAACTATATGGATGGCTTCTTCTTCTTCTTCTTCTTCATTCTTCTAGGTATTTTCAATAATGGTGGTT
This sequence comes from Cannabis sativa, assembly GCF_029168945.1. Taxonomy (NCBI): domain Eukaryota; kingdom Viridiplantae; phylum Streptophyta; class Magnoliopsida; order Rosales; family Cannabaceae; genus Cannabis; species Cannabis sativa. The sequence goes on from NC_083602.1 coordinate 83,414,886, forward strand.
GCCAAGAATTGTGTTCCCCCTGAATGGTGTAATGGAGGCTAGGTTCAGGAGAAAGAGACGGTGGCTATGGCTGCTTTGTTTGGGAAGGAGGACGAAGGGAAAGAGAAGAATATCGGGTTGGGCCTTGCTAGAAATTAGGGATTTTTTTTATGGGCTCTCTAATTTCTCTCTTTTTTTTTAATTGAAAATAGTTGGTTGACGTAAGAAAAGTCCCAATCACGCTTGCTGCAACAATACTTTTGCAAAATTTTTGCAAAATCATATGTGACTTGTTAGGTTTTATGCCCTAAATAAAACTCCATTTCAATGTAATCTATTTTATTCAACATCAATAAAGAAACAGAAGTATTTTTCATTCATTTGTGTATGTTTTGGTTCACTTTATCAATTGCTTGTCTAATTGATTTATAAATTCATCTTAAACCCTTTTCACATACTTGATCATGTTTATTGTGCCGTCATCACATTGGAAAGTAAACATGACTATGTGAATAAAGTTTCCTAGATTTATCAGACACAGGGTTTTACTGATATGATAGTCTACAACAAGAGTTTACTTGTATTTGGAAAATACTATGTTCTTTCCAGAACATTGGTTAAAGTAAAGCTCAGGTTGGATGCATGGAGTATGCATCGGAAGGGACCGATATTGAACTTTGAATTAGATTTAATTAAACTTACCGTAAAATCTATTCAAGTCAATATCGCCAAGTTGATCCTAGATCAAATGATCTTAATCCTGTTATGATTAGGCTCAATCTTGAGAGGCTATTCGTGTTCCTTTGAATTGTTAGTTAAGCCTACTTTTTGGTCAGGGTGATACATACTTTTTGGGAACACGGTAGTGCAATTGAGTGGGAGCGCTAGCATAAACATGGAATCTATAGCTTCTACCTGGCGAATAGTAAGCAAAGGATGATCTCCTTCGAGCTTGACCAAACGAAAATAAATGGTGGAGATCTTATTTCACATAAGCTGAAATATCATTTATACGGGGTCAAGTGTTTTAAGGATAAAATACATAGTAGGGTGTTACGGTAATTTAATCCCTTTACTGTGTAGATCATTCATATAGAGGATCATTGATCACATTAGGATTATAACAATGGATAACTTATGATGTGTCTATATGGTGGAACATATAGAGCATTCTATATACTGAGAGTGCAATTCTAAATTCTATGCGTGGATTCAACGAAGAATTAATAAGTTAGTGAATTTTAGTGCTAAATTCTTGATCTACTTATTGGAAGCTCGGTTATATAGACCCATGGTCCCCCCACTAGTTGAGATAATATTGCTTGTAAGACTCATGTAATTGGTTTTGATTAATCAATTATAATTCTCAAATTAGACTATGTCTATTTGTGAATTTTTCACTAAGTAAGGGAGAAAATGTAAAGAAAGAGTTAATAGGGGCATATTTATTAATTATGATACTTTGTATGGTTCAATTAATAAATATGATAAATGACAATATTATTTAATAATTATTTATAGTTATTAAATAGTTAGAATTGGCATTTAAATGGTTGAATTAGAAAATTGGCGTTTTTGAGAAAATCAGATGCAGAAAAGATAAAACTGCAAAATTGCAAAAAGTGAGGCCCAAATCCACCTTGCATGGCCCGCCACTTTTATAGGGTTTTTCCCTTTGATATTTTCATTATTTTAATGCCAAATAATTCAAACCTCAATCATAGTGAGGAAGATCGTGAAGAAAGATCATCAGCAAAGGAGATTCAGCATCAAGGATTCAGAGAAGAAGATCCAGGTTCAGATCTTGATAATACTCTGCTACAGAAAGGATTCAAGGGTTAGAGATCTGAACGGAAGGAGTCATTTAATTCTGCTGCACCCAATGTAAGGTTTCTTAAACTTTATATGTGTTTAATTTATCGTTTTAGAAAGTTCATGTTTAGGATGTTAATAAACATACTTGTGAGTAGATCTAAGATCCTGGTAAAATAATATCTATCGTGATTGTCCACTAAGGTTTTTGAATTGTAAGCTCACATTTTGCTGTAGCAAAATTGCAACAAAATTTCAACAAAACCACCAGGTTTCAAAACTTGGCCAAACCACCAAATTTTGTTTCTTGAAGCACCTAAAACACAACACAAAGTGTAAAATCCACACAAAAATAAAAATAAAATCTAGAAATTGACAATAGAAATTAAACATAACTTTTTTTATCAAAGGAAATCAACTAGAGTTATAAGATTAAAAACAAAGTTAAGAAACTTGGGTTGCCTCGCAAGAAGCGCTTGATTTAAAGTCGCTAGCTCGACTTTTGGAGAAGTACTCATCAAAGAGCGGCTTCCGCCCATAGAGAGGAGCATATTGTTGGGTTTTGTGCCCTAAATAAAACCCATTTCAATATAATCAGATTTACTTATTAATAAAGATCAGAAATAACATTTTATGTTGCATGGTTTACATGATTTATTTCATGATTATATATACAATGTGTAAATTCTATTAAGTCCAGAACATATGTATTTGTTAATGATTATAGTGTTGTCAGCATAGTGGAATATAATCTTGATTATATGTTCGAAAGTTTATTCCCTGATTTGTTAGTTCACTTGATTTAGACTGGCATGATAATCAGCGATAGGTATTCTTACACCTTGGATAAGTGGTATGTCCTTTCCAGGGCATTGGCAAAGTTTACCAGTATCAGATGTATGGAGTATACATCGAAAGGGACCGATATTAAACTTTGATTAGATATGTTAAAATTTATCATAATATCTATTCAATTCAATATCACCTGTTGATCCTAGATCAAATGATCTTAATCCTGATATGATTAGGTTCGATCTCAAGAGTATTATACATGTTATTTGATTTGTTAGTTAAGCCTACTTTTGGGTCAGGGTGATACGTACATTTTGGGAACATGATAGTATAATTGAGTGGGAGCGCTAACATAGATATGGAATCTATAACTTCTATAGGAATTTAGAAATGAACCGATGGTATCCTTCGAGCTTGGCTAAACAGAGATAAATGGTTGAGATCTTATTTCACTTCGCTGAAATATCATTTATACGGAGCTAAGTCTTTTAAGGATAAAATACATTGAAGGGTGTAACGATAATTTAGTCCCTATACATGTAGATCATCTATTAGAGGCTCATTGATCAAATTAGGATTATAACAATGGATAATTAATAGCGTATCTATATCGTGGAACATATAGAGCGTTCTATATGACTGAGAGTGCAATTTAAAGTTGTAAGAGTGGATTCAACAAGGAGTTAATAAGTTAGGGAATTTACTTGGTAAATTCGGTTCGGCTTATTGGAAGCTCAGTTATATAGGCCCATGGTCCCCATACTAGTTGAGACCATACTGCTTGTAAGACTCAGTTAATTGATTTTAATTAATCAATTATAATTCTAAAGTTAGACTATGTCTAGTTTATGAATTTTCACTAAGCAAGGGCAGAATTGTAAGAAAAGAGATTCTAGGTTTTATTTGTTAATTAAGAGACTTTATATGTCTAATTAATAAATATATTAAATTACAATATTATTTAATAATTAATTTTTAGTTATTAAATAATTGGAATTGGCATTTAAGTGGTTAAATTGGAAAATTGGCATTTTTGAGAAAATGAGATAGAAAAATGACAAAATAGCAAAATTGCAAAGTGGGCCCAATCCACATCCATGGCCGGCCACACTTAATGTATTTTACCATTTACTTTTCTATTATTTTAATGCCAAATAATTCTAACCTAAACCTAGGTGGTTACCTATAAATAGGTAGTGATGGCTTCAGGAAAAAGATGATGCATCTCATTTCTTCAGAGAAAACTTTCTAGCCACCACTTTCCCTCTTCTTTTCTTCTTCTATTCGAACCTTGAGTGAATGAGTGAGTGCCCACACACATCAAGTGGTATCTCAATCATAGTGTGGAAGATTGTGAAGAATCCAATCAACAAGAAGGAGAATCAACATCAAAGGAAGGAGAGAAAGAGATCCAGGTTCAGATCTTGGTGATGCTCTACTACAGAAAGGAATCAAGGGCTAGAGATCTGAACGGAAGGAGTCATTATATTCCGCTGCACCCAATGTAAGGTTTCCTAAACTTTATATGTGTTTATTTCATTGTTTTAGAATTCATATTAGGATGTTAATGAAACATACATGGTAGTAAATCTAGATCCTGGTAAAATATTTCCAACACATATGCCCTCACATATGGGTCTTCATTTTCAATGCCCTCAAGCTTGGTGAGATGTAAAATTTACGAGCCCCATTGTTTAACTCGACTCTTATGAAATGATTTACCAAAGTACAAGCCAAGGAATGATGCTAATGGAATTGGATTGGGTTGTAGCAAATATGGATCTTCATATGTGTACTTCTCCATAACCATTTGCTCACTATATTGATAACTAATTACTTGTTGCATGAGGGGTGGTGGTGAATTTAGTGTTTCTTCATTACTTTGCTCAAACAATTTCTCAACACCTTGGGTAGAGATAGTATTCGACAATCTTGAATATACTATTTTATCTGCCTTTTTTTTCGTCATTTTGGATTGAAGTAGGCTCCATTTGTTGCTCAAAGATTTCCCCACACTTCTTAAATTCTTCATTGTTTTTCCAAGTGATTTCTTCATCACCTTCCCACACATTTTTCATATCACTTGAAAGTACACATTGCGGTCTATTATGCAACTCCCAAGATAACTCCTCAACTTGCTTCCCTAAATTCTTTAAGAATGTGGCATTGCTATGAATTAAGGCATTATTTTTAGCCATATATTCATTTATTTTATCCATGTATGCATTCACCTTCTCCATGAATGCACTAATCATTGATATTCGATCTCTTAATAAATCATCTTCCCATGGTCCTTGAGTGTCATTATCAAAAGTTTGCTCCATGGCTAGAGGTGTTCTCCCAAATTTAGTTGGTTGTTGAAGAATTCCAACAACACTCATCATACTCCGCCATGTCCTCCAACATCCAATAGGCTTCATCGATAGATAGTTGGTAGAAATTGGTGGTACCATCTCCTCCTTCTACCCATTCTCTTGTACTTGGATGCAACCCATTTAGGAATCATGTCCTCCAGCATCCAATAGGCTTCATCGATAGATAGTTGGTAGAAATTGGTGGTACCATCTCCTCCTACCCATTCTCTTGTGCTTGGATGCAACCCATTTAGGAAGACTTCAAGTACACAAATTCACTTACAATACAAATTCAATGTAAATGTCATAGAGGAATGCATTAGTAATTAAATTTTATCAACTGGAAATATAAATGAACATATGATTTTTCCAAACCTATATGTTATGGGCTCTCAAGATTAAATTAACATATTCCTATGCAAATCTAGACTTAGAGAACACAAATTAAGCACTAATTTTCCATGGGTCATACATGGTAAATAACATATTCCTATACCATCTACAAATTACACTTTTCCAAGGTGATAATTTTGTATCATTCAAGTATTCCACTAATCTTATTTTTTTCCAAAATCAAAATTAGCTAACACCCTATTACAATTGGTGAGAAAATTCAACAAGGCTTTTTTTTTTTTTTTTTTTTTTTTTTTTTTTTTCGAGACTAAGAAGGCTGCTGAAGAAGGAGAAAACAAAAGCCACAAGCAGCGAAGAGGGAGAAGAACCAATCCCTCTAGCGAACTTCTCTTGACCTGAGGGCTTCTCTTGCAAGGACATGGGCGTCCATATTAAACTGTCGAGGTAGAAACTGCAGGGAAGCTCCAGGGAAGTTAGAGAAGAGCAATCGAATCCGAGAGACAAGACCAGAAAGTGCAGAATTATCCTTCCAGGCACCATTCACTTTTGAAACTAAATTCAGACAATCCGAGAAGACTATTTGTGGGGAAAATTGTGAGTCAATGCACCACTTGAGACTCTGCAAAAGAGCTTGGCCTTCAGCAAAAATAGGAGACACAGCACCAGGCAGCTGATGGTAATGAGAAGCTAACACATCCTGGAAACCATGCTTGAAGATGAAACCAGTTCTAGTTATACCATTCTGTTGGTCGATGGCCGCATCAACAAAAAGAGAAGGAGTTTCCGGTGACAGGGAAGGAGGGTGTTGATGTTGAGAAGCAGGAGGGGTGTGTGTAGCCTCTGAATGCAGATTATCATCTTGGTGCTTACATTGAGCAGCACTGTAGTCCTGTAGATAATTAACAACGATTTCTTCCACATTGTTAGTAACACCAGATTTGTTAAAGAGAATGGAGTTTCGAGAATTCCAAATCTGCCAAACAAATGTAATGAAAATTGGGAAATCCTGTTTAGAAATGTTATGCAATGCCTGAATAAGAAAATCCTTTATATCACTTCTATGATAAGCCAAATAAAATTGTTTGAATCTTGAAGATTTCCAAATAGACTTTGCTCTAGAACAACCAATAAGGGCATGAGTGACAGATTCAGTGTTGTGGCCACAGATAGAACAATTAGGGTGAGGAAGACTCCTTTTGAGGAAAAGATTGAAAGCACAAGGCAAAATATGGTGAAAAGCTCTCCAAATGAAATGTTTAATTTTAGGAGGGACAGGGAGAGACCAGAGGGTTTTCCACCAATGAAGATAAGGGTTAGGATTGGAAGAGGAGGGAACATCGAGATATGCAAGAGAGCAAGCAAGGTGGTAAGCAGATTTGACAGTTATAATGCCAGAGGAATGAAATCCCCAAATAAGAGAATCAGTCGATGTAGGGTCAATGGGGATTTTGAGGATATTTTCAACTTGGTAAGAAGGAAAGAAATACTGAAGTTTGTGGACCTTCGAAGTAGAATCATGATTAATAAAGGAAGAAACAAAAGCTTGGGACTGGTCTAAAGGATGTAAGAGAATGGGACGTTGAATATTAGGTATCCAATTGGGAGCAGATAAGGGGACATTAACACCAGTACCAATCTTCCAAACCAGGCCTTTTTGAAGCAATTGGCGACCCCAAAGGATACTTCTCTAAGTAAAAGAAGAATTGTGGCCAACAGGGGCATTCAAGAAATCAGAATGTTTGAAATACCGAGCTTTAAGAATAGAATGGAGAAGGGAGTTCCTATCATTCCAAACACGCCAAGCTTGCTTAGCTAGAAGGGCTTGGTTATGAGAGGACAAGATACGAAAACCCAGACCCCCAAAGAACTTTGAGACAGAGATAACATCCCAATTTTCCCAATGGATTTTTTTAGTGCCCTGAGATCCCCACCAAAATTTAGCTATCAAGCTTTGAATTTTCAGGCAAATCAATTTGGGCACTTTGAAGCAAGACATTGCAAAAGAAGGAATGGCTTGGACCACCGCTTTTATTAGAGTTTCCTTGCCAGCCCGAGAGAAGAATTTTTCATTCCAGGAGTTTAATCTGGAGGAGACTTTTTGGAGGAGATAATGGAACATGGAATTAGAAACTCTGCCAACACAATGAGGAACACCAAGGTACTTACTAATGAAGCCCTCCCCATGAAGTTGAAGGGATTGACAAAATTGAAGCTGAGCATCAGCAGAAGTGTTATGGGAGAAAAGGATAGAGGATTTATCTCTGTTAACCAATTGACTCGTTGCTTTGTTGTAAAGATTGAGAATAACATTAAGGGAATCACTGGCTCGAGAGTGAACTTGGGAGAAAACCATGCTATCATCAGCAAACAGAAGGTGAGACAGGGGCTGAGCACCCCTGCAGATCTGAATTCCAGAAAAATGAGCATTAGTTTCTTGCAATCGAATAGCAGCAGAAAGACCCTCAGCAATTAAAAGGAAAAGATAGGGAGATAAAGGATCCCCTTGTCGAATACCACGGGTAGAATGGAAAGTGTCAGTGAGAGAACCATTTATGGATAACCAAAACTGGACCGTGGAAAGACAACGCATTATAAGAGAGGAAAACGAAGGAGGAAAACCAACATGAGCAAGCAATCGATTTAAAAAAGACCATTTAACTCTGTCGAAAGCCTTTTCCATATCAAGCTTAATAGCAGCCCAACCAACCTTCCCCGATCTTCTAGAATTGATGGCATGAATAATCTCATTCGCAAGAAGAATGTTATCAGTGATTTGGCGCCCTTGAAGAAAAGCACTTTGATTGATACTGATAATGGAATGAAGCACAAGTATTAACCGATTGGCAATAACTTTGGATAGGCATTTGTAGAAAGTATTGGAAAGACTAATCGGTCAAAAATCTCGAACATTCTTAGGATTTTTCTTTTTAGGGATGAGCACAATGATAGTTTGATTGATTGGAGATGTCCCCCTGATGATTAAGAATCTGAAGCATAGCCTTAGTGAAGTCTGTCCCAAGAGTGGACCAATTACTTTTGTAAAAAAGTGAGTTGAGTCCATCAGGCCCAAGAGCCTTGTCACCCGAGGGGCTAAATAAAGCTTGTTTAACTTCAGCTTCAGTGTAAGGTTCAGCTAGAAAAGCAACTTGATGAGTGGACAACCTGTTAGTAATCCCTTGAAGAAGAGAATTAACAGCCATGTCACACAAACCTTGAGAGGTAAAAAGAGAATTGTAGAAGTGAAGGTATTGGGAAGTTATAGTAGCAGGATCATGAGAAGTGGATCCATCAGGAAGAGTAATTTGGCAAATGAGATTGTTCTTTTTTCGAGTAGAGGCACGGTGGTGAAATTTTTTTGTATTTCTATCCCCAGCACGCAACCAGTCGACTCTAGAACGTTGTTTCCAATAAACTTCCTCCTTAAGGAGAAGGCCATCCAATTGAGATTGGAGAGTGGCAACTTGAGAAAGAGAATTGGGAGTCAGTTGGGAATCATTCAACAGGTTATTAAGATCTGCCTGTGTACGAGAGATTTGGAGTCTAATAGGATGTTGGGATTTACTCCAAGTCCTAATCTCCGAAAGACAGTGAGATTGCTTGTCAAGGAAAACTTGCAGAGGGGATGAAGAAAGGTCCTGGGGATTGACCCAGGACGAATTAAGAAGGTTAGTAAAGGAGGGATCTTTGAGCCAGTGATTTTCAAAATGAAACCGATTTGAGCGGAGATTGCTGAATTTGGGGTCCTGAAACATGATCTTCAGGGCCCTATGATCAGAACCATAGAAGCCGAGGTGGAAAAGAGTAGCTTGAGGGAACAAATTCGTCCAAAGCTGATTAGAGGTGCATCAATCAAGACGCTCAAGGATCGAACCATGCCTCCACGTGAATTTAGGCCCAACATGAGGAAGAGGAACATGATTATATTTATCAAGAAAAGAAAGGAAAGAGTGCATAGCATGAGAAGGGGGGAGTGAGGTGTGTTCCTGTCATTAACAGAAAGATAATCATTGAAATCACCCATAACTAACCACGGCAAAAGAGGAGCAGTATCAAATAAGCGATTAAGTAAAGTCCAAGTAGCAAATTTTTGATTAGCATAAGGAGAACCATAATAGCCAGAAAAGTGCCAGTCTTTACCATTAAAATTATTTATAATACAATCAACATGATTAAGGGAGTAAGTAATAACATTAACATCAATAGAGTATTTCCAAAAAAGTAAAATCCCACCCCCAAGACCTTGCCTAGGCACTTCTAAAACACTATCAAAACGAAGCTTGTGTTTCAGGTGCATTCCACGTCCAGCCGACAACTTAGTCTCCATAACAAACAACATCAAGGGCTGATGTTGCTTGACTAGCAGGGAGAGATTACGGAATGCTCGAGGGCTCCCTAAACCTCGAGCATTCCAACTGTAGAGACTCATTGTTCTTGGCGGGGCCGCGTAGCAGCACCCGCCGTTGGTTCATCATCAGACATGGAGGGGACCAAAGCATCATCAGAGGCAATAGCTCTAGCGCGCTTAAGCATGCTACGCATAGAGTCTCCAGCTTGGGTAGCATGACGAGTGAAGGTCGGCCTAATAACAGGGGAAGTGGCAATGAGAGGAGGGGGGAAGGTTCATTGATCACAATTCCTTTATCCCCTCTGGGTCGAGAGGGATTGGTTGGAGGAGAAATCACAGGGGCCTTTCCTTTTCCTTTAACAGTATGGGTGGAGATGGAAACAGAGTCAGTTATGATAGGAGCAAAGATTGGGATTGAGAGAGATGGTATAGCAGGGCCTGAACTGGATTGAGTGGCTGGCAAAGGAGAGATAGATAAAGCAGGCTGAGGGGATTGGATCGAAACACGAGGATTTGGGCTGGATTGAGGAGAGTCAACATGGAGGAATTGATCAACAACTTGTTGCAAATCTTGAGCATCGGTTCTAGGATGGATACGAGGGAAAAACTCCTCAAAAGGGGTAGAGTTAGACAACTCAAAAGGGTTCTTTTTATGAGGGGATGAAGGGGTAGCACAGAGGATGTCTTTGTATTCCAAGAGAGGAGGGTGAGGGAAATTGTCACAACGAAGGAGGTATTTGGAACATTTGTTGTAGGTATGGTCAACAAGGCCACAGAAATAGCAAAAATTCGGAAGGCTCTCATATTTGAAGCTGACCCATCGTGGCTCCGAGATGCCCCGGAAGCGTATGGTCATACCTCTGCGAAGAGGCTTAGCGATGTCAAGTAGGACACGAATTCGCAGGTAAGGACCAAAGTTTTCCATTAAGGAGAGAGGATAAATTTCAAGGAGATCACCAATTTTGTCAGCAATGAACTGGGCAAGTTGGGGACTTTTACGTCCAAACGGGATTCGATGGACTTGAATCCAGAAGGGGACATACCGAATAGATTCAGGAGTAGGGGTTGGCGACACATCAGGGTGGGTGAAGACCATCAAAAACTTATCAAAATGCCATGGCTGTTCTTCAAGAACACGAAGCCTATCTCCATCACATTGAAAGGAAGCCAAGAATAACCCAGAATGATATTCAGAGATTTGGCAAGGAAAACGGAGGGTCCAAGCTTCGGACATGGCTTTTTCAATCCAAGAGGGCTTAGCAGATTTGGGAGATAAAAGTTTGAAGAACAAGCAAAACGAATTCGCATCAGTAGGAGAATGGATAGAAATGTGATCGAAATCGTGGACCAGACTGTCCTCATCATCAAGAGCAGTGATAGGGTTTGGGTTGCTGGAGGAAGAAGCCATCGAGGTAGGAAATAGGAAACTAACAGGATTTGAAGAGGGAAACAATGGTGATATGGATAGAGTAAGGGAGAGAACATATAAATAAGCAAGCAAAGAAAAAAGCCACAGAGAAGAGTACCTGGAGAAGAAAAGTCGCCTCGAAGAGAGAACTGGTGTCTGAACCATCGCTTCAAAGCTGGGAGAGACGGTCTGGATTCGGCGTTGATACGCAATGATGGTTTTTGGGTGTGAGAGGAAGAGAAACCAATTGACGGTTGGTTTAGTTGTATAAGAACGATTCGAAGATCGAAAAGAGTGGAGAGTGTGCAGAGAAATTAAATGCTGAAAAGAAAGAGCCGCTGTAATTAAATGCAGGTGTGAGAGAGAGATAGCATTAAACAGCAATTGAGCTCGAGAAATTAGGGGGAAATGCATAATGATTAGGGTGACGTATTAGGGAAATAAATCAAAAGTCAGGGGAGAGCAATTAATGAGGCTAACAGGAACAAAATGGAACATCAAAATTAAAGAGATGATAGGGGGTAATTAATGCAAAAACAGGAAAGAAGCAAAGAGAAACTAAAAGAGAGAACGAAGCAGAGAAGCTCAAACCTGTGGAAGAAGAAACAAAGAAAAAGAAAATCAGGCAAACAAACCGAGATTGATGCTGAACCAGAGCAAAGCCTGTAGGAAGCTTCAAAAAGAAGAGCAAGAATAAGATGTATTATGAATTTATGATAAATTCAACAAGGCTTGATCTCCACATGATATGTGAAGACTAGAGAACAATTAGGAGATATTTTTACAAAGACTTTGAGTGGGGTGCAGGTTGATTATCTTTGTAACAAGCTGGACATGATTAACATCTATGCTCCAGCTTGAGGGTAGTGTTGAAATATTAGCTGTACAAAATTAAAGTTAATTGTATTTAGTAGTTTCTTATTTTAGTCTCCTAGCTTTTTATATAGATATGTACTATTTGATGGAATAACCCACACAATTCTATTTACCATTCTCTAGAGTTACCAATAAATCAAATTTCTTTTCTAGAATTAAAATAATTATAATTAATTATATAATTAACAAAAATTAATTTGTAGTTTAAATATTTAATGACTCTTTTAGCAATTAATATTTATAAATAATTTCTATTTTTATATTTAAATTCATATTATAATTTTTTTAACAATTAACCATTTGATTATAATACTTGCAAGAAAAAACTCTATTTTTTTTTTTGTTTTACAAATCCCTTTTAAAATAAATTTGGTTAAATGATTAATTATTTAAAAAAACATTTAAATAATTGGTCCAAATTAATAATATTATTTTTTTTATTAAAAGTATTTAATTTTTTTTAAAAAAATATTTAAAATTTATAAAAATAAATAAACAAAAAAAATTAAAAATATAAAATTAATACCCATTATTAACAATAACATAATTGTAAAAAACAAAATTTGAAAAAAAAAAAAATAACTCGTGTAATGGTAAAATTTTGTTTTATTTTTTTAATTTATTATGTAGTTTAATTATATACTGATCAAATGATTTTTTTGGATGTATGATTTATTTTTTTCTGACTGTTTGCTATTTGTTTAGATTTTTTAAATTTGGTTAAGATTCAATTAGCAAAAAAATACACCAATACTTCTACTGTAATCTAGTTTAAATGGAGATATGTCATATATTTTTAAAAAATTACCATAGGCCTTGGTGTATCAAAACATAATTTGATTTGGTTTAATCAAGATAAACTTACAAAAATACTGTTTTTTTACCAAATATTTTCAAAAATATTGGGACATGACAAACTTTACATTTTTACTGTCCAAGCCCTTTTTATTTCTTTCATAATGCCCAGGCCCAATATATTTACTTTTATACTGTAAACAGTAACAAAACACAAATGAGACCTCTCATTCGTGGTTGGGGACAGACAAATCAACACCGGAATCATAGAAACACCAGGAAAAAACCATAAAATCTGGCAAAGAGAAAAAATTACTAAATCAACAACAAAATATTATTTTGTAGTGTTATTTTACTGTTGTTTTGATATGAAAAAAAGGCCACATAAATGAAATATTGTGAAAAATGACAGGACATGGAATCTATACCAGTTCTCATAAAGAGCAATGGACAATGGGAAAAAGAACATAATTATTTTAAGAGAATGTGACAATGCTCGAAAACAACGCAGCAATACTTGAAAACAACACAGTAACAACAGAATCATACACATTAGAACACCAATTAGAAGAAGGAGGAGAGTCAAAAACAAGAGAATTTGAAAACGACAAATTCGACATAGTTGACTATGCCAAGCTGGTTGCTAAAAAAATAGTAGAAAAATATGAAAACAACAAACTAGATCCAGAAATCGACATCAACAACTCGAAGCTAATAACAGACAAACACCACCCAGAAGTTGAAAAAGGTCAGGCATACAAAGACAAGGAAAGACTGAAGAAAGTTTACAACTACTACGCAATCAAAAACAACTTCCAATACAGTTTTTGAAAATATATTTAATTGGGTTTCAGTAAGAATTTTTTTAACATTTTCAATAATAGAGTAATAACCAGAGTTTATAACTCTGTAATGATAGTATTCCGATCGGGTGTACGTGGATTTTCAATCCTATAAAAAAATATAAGAAAACACTACTAAAAAAAAAAAATAAAGAACATAAAAAACAAGCATAAAAAAACTCTGGAATGGTAGTATTCCGATCGGATGTACTTGGATTCCTAATCCTATAAAAAAAACATAAGAAAACACTACTAAAACAAAACTAAAAAAAAAAAAATAACATAAAAAATAAGCATAAAAAAACATTAAAACTAAAATAATGAAATGACATACCTCAACAACCCTTTTTCCAATTATGTCTTCAAATAGATCAGTTGATTGAACAATCTTCACTTGGTATTTACCCTTTCACTAAAACTAACAAAATAAAACCAAAACAACAACAAGACGCAGAGTTAAACAGACAGAAAACTATAAAGTAGGAGTAACAAAAAAAAATATGCAAAAGAAAAAAAAAAAGAGAGAGAGAGAAATAGGAAACATAATCAACTTGAAAAAAATCCTAAAACAACACAAGATCAATAGAAAAAAACCTTATTAGATTTGGGAGACTTTGGAACTTTGGCTCAAACTCGAAATTAGAGTCGGAGTTCTCGAACACAAATTGAGGTATTTTAATTTAGTGTTCTTCGAAGTATCAGAACCTAGTTTTCTTCTAGCAGAAACTGGGGAAGTATGGCTAGGAGGATTATCTTTCAAAGTCTTCTTGTCCATTGATGCTCGTGTTTTATTTTTCTGAGGTTGTTTTGGGGACTTTTTGGCAACAGGGGAGGAAGATCGGTTAACAACCATTGTTAATGAGGAAAAACAATATTTATATAAGAATTCCATCAAAAAAAAAAAAAGTAGGAAATGTATAGGGAAGTTTAAGATGAAAAATAAAAATATTCTACAAATTTGAAAAAAAATAGAAACCACCCACTTCACAATAAGTGCCTGAAAAAAAAAACTAGAAGAAGAAGATGAATAGTAGAACATGGGGGTTGGATTTATGTAAAAAACTAAAAGATGAGGATGAAGAAGAAGATGAATAGTGGGACATGGTGTTGGGTTTTGTGCCCTAAATAAAACCCATTTCAATATAATCAGATTTACTAATTAATAAAGATCAGAAATCACATTTTATGTTGCATGGTTCACATGATTTATTTCATGTTTATATTTAGTGTATAAATTCTATTAAGTCCAGAACATATATATTTGTTCATGATTATAGTGTTGTCAGCATAGTGGAATATAATCATGATTATATGTTCGAAAGTTTAATTCCCTGATTTGTCAGTTCACTGGATTTAGACTGGCAAGATAATCAGCGATAGGTATGGTTACACCTTGGAGAAGTGTTATGTCCTTTCCAGGCATTGGCAAAGTTTACCAGTATCGGATGTATGGAGTATACATTAGAAGGGACAGATATTGAACTTTGATTAGATATGATAAATTTACCATAATATCTATTCAATTCAATATCACCTAGTTGATCCTAGATCAAATGATCTTAATCCTGACATGGTTTGGTTCTATCTCAAGAGTATTATACATGTTCTTTGATTTGTTAGTTAAGCCTACTTTTTGGTCAGGGTGATACGTACATTTTGGGAGCCAAGAGTTTGTTGATCTCCTTGCCACCGAATTCTATAGCAACATGGACTGATCTGGCAACGAAGTTTTTGTCTAAGTTCTTCCCTCCAGCAAAGTCTACCAAGTTGCGAGGAGAAATCAACAACTTCTGTCAGCAGGATAATGAATGTCTCCATGAGTCTTGGGAGAGGTTCAAGGATCTCATCAGAAAGTTCCCACATCATGGTATTAAGAAGTGGATGCTGGTCCACAACTTCTACAACGGGCTGATTGGTAATACTAGAACACTTATAGATGCCGCAGCTAGTGGGGCATTTATGAGGAAAAGTGCAAACGAGGCCTATGAACTGCTAGAAGAGATGGCCATGAATAATCAGTAGTGGGCAACTGAGAGGATTCAGACAAAGAAGGTAGCTGGGATGCTTGAGGTGGATGCTATCACCAAATTGACAGCTCAGGTAGAGGCCCTAACAAAACTGATGTCTATTCAAGTGAAACAAGCTCAAGTGGTCTGTGAGCTATGTGGAGGTCCTCATCCCTATGCAGAATGCCCAGAAGATGTGAATTGTTTGCCAATGGATGAAGCTAAAGCCATTGGAAATTATTCTCAGAACAATAATTATGGGCACAACCAACAGGGGTTCTACCAGCAGAGAAATCAGCCGCAACAAAACCAACAACAAAGTCCTAGTGGAGGCTCCAATATCCAAGCTGATTTATTGCTCCAATTCATGATGGAGACTAGAGCCTCTATGACAGCTCTAGAAACTCATATGGAACAATTGGCTACTGAAGTGGCAAAACATTTCATAATAATTAGGAAAATATTTTTAAGTTGATAATTAATTATTTATTAATTAATTTTGGACCAACTTAAATTAGAATATTTTTCCTAGTATTAAATTAGAATTAATAATTAAGTTGTTTTTATACTTAATTATTTAATTCTTATATTTAATACATTAAATTGAATTGAAAATTAAATATTTAAGTTGATTTTATTCTTGATACTTAAATATTATTATTTTCATAATATTTAATTAAATAGAAAATTATTTTTAAATTGGAAATTTTAATTTCATAACAACTTAAATTAGAATAATTTTAAAATATATTTTATTTTATTTTATTAATCATTTTTTTAAAAAATTTGAAATTGTATTTTTTAGATGCAGATAATTTTTGATTTTTTTTGAAAATAGATTAAAGTTGAAATTAATTAATTATTTTAATTAATTTTAGATCAACTTAAATCAGATAAATTTTCATTAATGATTAATTAAAATAAATGGACTAAAATATATTATAATTAGAAAATAAAGAAATTAGCTTGTGAAAGTCTAGATAGTTATTTTCTGTTTGCTTGAAGTATTTTTCTAGTTATATTTAATTAAATAAAAAATTAATATTTAAATTGATTTTAATCATGATACTTAAATATTTGATAATTTTCTTAATATTTAATTAAATAGGAAAATTACATATGTGTTGAAAATTAATTTATTAATTAATTTTGGACCAACATAAATTAGAATAATTTTTCAGGATTTATTTTATTTTATTTTTTAAGCTTTTTCGAAAAATATATTTATTTTAAATACATTGGTTTTTCAAGTTTTGCAATATATATTTATAGAAAATTAAATTTGAGTTGAAAATTAAATTTTTAATTAATTTTGGATCAACTTAAATTGAATAATTTTCGAAATATTTATTGAAAATTATTCCTAAGATGGAAAATAATTTCATTTATTTTTAGATCAATCTAAGTATAATTTTATAAATATTAAATTAAAATTTATATTTAGAATTTTTCGAAATTGTAAATTTTAATTAATTAAATATATATTTTAAAATAAATATTAGAAGAATATACACTTTAAATAATAAGATTTATTATAAGGAAATTCGATCTCCATTGTTGGTTCTATATAGTTCTTATTTTAGTGAGTAATCATCCCTAATGGATGAACGTTCATTAGCAATTTAATGCCGTAGAATCTCAAAAGATAAGTATTATTTGTAAGTGTTTTATTTTTAGTATGGATCACCCTAATGGTGGCGACTAGGAGTAAGACTTCAAAAGTATGAAATAATGGTAGAAGCTCATAAGATAGAATGACCTTGACTCTTGCCTAAATAGGACAACGTTGGATTCTCATCTTGATCGAATAAAAGATTGCTAGAATGTTTATCATTTTAGATGAGCTGACAACTCTATTCAATGAATGGTATCTTTGACTCTCGCCTCAACGGGACACTGATATAAGTTTGTTGAAAACCTTGGAAATTATTGAGGATTGTATGTTTTAGTATTTTCACTTGTCATTCCCACTTGCTAAATGCTAATAATTTCTGAATTTGATTTTGTGTTAAATCGTACTTTATTTCTATTTATTTTTATTTGTAGTATCCAACATGACTATGACAAATCCCATGGTGTCACCGTTGACTGATAACAAGCTCAATGGAGCTAACTTTATCAAATGGAGAGAGAACATTAACATTGCTCTCATTGGTGAAAATGCCATGTTTGTGTTGACTGAAGAGGCTCTTGAGCAGCCAGGTGAGAATGCAACCAAGGCAGTTAAAGAAAAGTTTGAGCGTTGGCATAATGCTAACAACAAAGCTCAATACTTTATGCTATCTAGCATGGTTGACACCTTGAAAACAAGGTTTGCAAACACTCTCACGGCTGCAGAAATCATGAGCCAGTTAACTGAACTGTTCGGGATGGCATCAATTCAAGCTCGCTTTGATGCGACTAAGAATTTCATCAATGCATGGATGAGACCTCATCAAAGCGTGCATGATCACCTTCTCCAGATGACTAGTTACTTTCAGGAAGCTGAGAATCATGGAGCTGTTATAGATCAGACAACTCAAGTGAGTTTGATCTTGAACAGTTTAACTCCAGCCTTTCTGCCCTTCACTTCAACTTATGTCATGAACAAGTTGGAGCTTGACTTCCACGAGTTAATCAACAACCTTCAGACATTTGAAAATTTGATTGGAGGACCACAGAAAGGAGGAGCTAAAGCTCCTAATTCTGGGATTGCTAATGGTATGGCTAAGGCTAGGGCAAACATTGCCTCTACTTCAAAACCCAACAATAAGAAGAAGTGGAAGAATAGCAAGAAGCCTGATCAAGCTGTGAAAACAGTTAAAAAGAAAAAGGCTGCTAATCCTGATGGAAAGCCAAAAGGAAAATGCTTCTATTGCAATGAAAAGGGCCACTGGAAATCCCAATGACCTAAGTTTCTAGCAAAGAAACAAGGTATATCTTTCTATGCTATAAACTTATGTGTTTTAGAGAATTATTATCCCCTTGGGTTATTAATTTTGGATCTACTAACCATGTTTGTTTTCTTCTTATTTCAGCCCCAGCTGCTTAAACTTGGATTGTTATCCTAGCGAGTTGAGTCGGATGGTTGGACTGAGGGTGGAGATTGTCTAAGATTGAAGATGAAGCTTAGAATCTTTTTTTTTTTTTTTCTTTTATAATTTTTGAATTAATTGTTTTCATTTATGAACAATTAGATTTCAATTATTGGTTTGGGATTTTATTCCCTATTTTTCATATTATTGCAGACAATTCATTTTTTTTTTTGGAGAATATTAATAAAGTTTTCTCTTTTAGTAATGAATTGCATTTATGAATTGAGCTTCATATCTCTTTATCTTGTGTATGCCAATACCAATTATATTTATATATTTATAATGTTTGTATGTGTTTGTGTTTTATTATTGATACAAAATCTATGGTGTATTATTCTCTACAAAGAGATAATACCACATAAACACTTTAAATTTCAATTCAGTGTTTATGAATAATTGTTAATTCTGAAGCAATTATTAAGATTTTGTTTAATAAAAAGATCTTTTGATCTGATAGGGGTTGAAGAAGTTAAGAATAATATATGCAGTTCAACGATCTTTTATATCTATTGAACTCTGGATTATATTCATAACTCCACATGATCTCTATAACACTTAGGGGTGGATGAAGCTATTGACATATGTAGTTCATTTTGAACTCTTAAACTATGCTCAATACACCACAGTATCTCTATAACACACATATTTTGATTAAACATGGATGTAATGTAATGAACAAATTAGCAAATTAATAGATCTTATTCTTGATCCTGTAATTTTTTTTGTTCCAATTAATATGTTACTATTGTAATAGAAATTGATACCAATAAAGTTCTTGGGCATAGTATCATAGTACCTTATTTGAGTGGGAGAATTTTAAAATTCTAGGCCCATCTTTATTTGGATGAAACTTGTGATAGGAACTTTAGAATTCAAGTGAGAAAGTAAATCTAACTATTCATATGGATAGAAATAACTTATCAGAATTATGAGGATAAGATAGGAGAGTTTTGCATAGTCTATTCGAATGACTTAGGCAAAAGAAAAGATGATGAGCACACTTGCCTTCAGTCAAAGTTTTGAGCCATCTATTCTACCCTATTCGAACCACTCTTCTCTCTTCATCTCTTCATAATTTCAAACCCTATAGTGATAGAGTAAGTGCCCACACACATCAAGTGGTACTCAATCATAGTGTGTAGGGCTGTGAAGAATGCAAAACCAATAGAAGGAGATTCGAGCTCAGATCTTGGTGATACTCTGCTACAGACAGGATACAAGGGTTAGAGATCTGAGCGGAAGGAGCCATTATAATTCCGCTGCACCCACTGTAAGATTTCTCAAATTTTATATTAGTTTATTTACATTGTTTTAGAAATTCATATTTAGGATGTTAAATAACATACATGGTAGTAAATCTAGATCCTGCAAAAACATATTCCAACGAGGATGTCATCGATAAACACTATGACGTAGTTACTGAGCAAATCCTCGAATACCCTATTTATAAGATCCATAAAGGCCGCAGGAGCATTAATTAATCCGAATGACATTATCAGAAACTCGTAATGCCCATATCTAGTTTGGAACGCGGTCTTTGGTATATCTTCTTCCCGGATTCTGAGTTGATGATAACCGGATCGTAGGTCAATCTTCGAAAATACAGTCTTTCCTTGAAGCTAATCAAACAAATCATCGATTCTGGGTAATGGGTACTTGTTCTTAATTGTCAACTTGTTTAGTTCCAGATAGTCAATACAAATTCTGGGGGAACCATCTTTCTTTTTCATAAACAGAACCAGAGCTCCCCAGGGCGATACACTAGGTCGGGTAAACCCAATATCAAGCATCCCCTGAAGCTGTTGCTTAAGCTCCTTGAGTTCTGTTGGAGCCATTCTATATGGAGCTTTAGAAGCAGGTTCGACTCTAGGTGCCAAATCAATCACAAAATCAATTTCTCGCTGCAGCGGTAATCCTGCAAACTCCTCGGGAAACCTGTCGAGAAAGTCTTTAACTACTCTGACTACCTCAGGCCCAAATGTTTTGGGTCTGCTGGAGTCTATCACCACTGCTAAAAATTCTACACATCCACTATGTAGTGGATCCCTAGCCATTAGCATAGAAATAACCGGGATCCGAGGCCCCTGAACTGATCCAACATAAATAAATGGATCTTCACCTTCTGGCTGAAAAAGTCACCATTTTCCGCTTACAATCTATACTGGCTAAATACTTGGACAAAAAATCCATCCCAAGTATGATGTCAAACTCTATTAATTCAAGTTATATAAGGTCAGCACTCAACACAAATAATACTGTATAAGAGGAGTTGTTGACAGGAAGCTGACCTATCACCATAGAAGGACTGGCTACAGCATCAGCTTGGGTGATAGAAAACACCCGAGCAGGTACAAGTTTTGCCTTTGACTTCAGCTCTTCTTTCTATGCCTAAGGGCAATCTTTCTTGATATGCCCAACCATGCCACACAGAAAGCATGTCTTCCGGTTGCACTCTTCCGGATGATATTTCTTACAACATGGGCACTCAGGGTAAGAGTAACCCTGTAGTCCACCTCTGCCTTGGTTCCTACAGAACTGCTTACTCTGCCCCGAGCCACCAGATGCAGGAGTAACTTTCCTCTTCTGATCAATGGTGGAATCACCACCATCCCTACCATAGGCAGGAGTAGGAAAAGTGGGGGTTCAACCAACATTCAGAGTCATTTGGGGCTCCTAAAGGAATTTAATCGCACCCTCGGCTCTTAGAGCTTTCTCAATCATTTTCGCATAAGTTGTTGCTTCATTGGTAGTGATCACCAGATCATGTCTAATCTTCACATTCAACCCAACCAGGTACTTTTCTTTCTTACTAAAATCTGTTGCCACAATACCCACGATGAGTTTGGCCAAACGATTGAACTTTGTGGTATACTCAATGACTGACATTCCCTCAGTCTGCACTAACTAGTAAACTCTTTCCGCTTAGCACTGCAGACGGCTTCATTATAATACTTGGCATTGAATAACTCTCATAATTCTTCCCAGGTCATAACAGTAACATCCCGAGTGAGGGACACCAATTCCCACCACACCAGGGCGTCTTCCTAGAACTGAAATGTAGCCCAGGTAACTCGATCCTTACCAACCACACCCATGAAATTAAAAATTTGCTCGATCACAGTGGGCCACTGCTGGGCCTTCATCACATCAGGACCTCCCAGAAACACTGGATGTGCTTGCTTATGGAACCTTTTGTATAACGGCTTATACGGTTGCCAACAACAAGTTGTTCTGCTGGCATTACTAGAGCTACAACGACCCGAGCTTATTGTAGGGGCACGGCAGGAAGACCCTGCGGCCTTAATCTTAGAATTTCTTCTTCCTGTTGGCGAATTCGATCTTGCATTTTTGCAAACCTCTGCTCCCAATCGGGAGGAGCTAGTGGTGGATTTACAGGACGTCCACCCTGAACTCTACCATGGCCACGACCGCGACCACGGGGATTCTAGGGAATTTGATTTCCCTGATCGCCTCCGGTCCCAACCATATTACACTGACTTCTTGTATTTTGCTGGGCGTCCATTTAATAGGACTTAGCCTGCGAACCCATAAGCCAGGAAGGTTAGACAGCGATCATAAAACTTAATATCGCTCTTATGGATTTTAAGGCAATACACTTTAAATAGATAACCATAATCTAATATGCTTCCTAACATACTTTAATGACCATATATAATTCTAAAAAAGTACGGGCTTACTGAACCGTGAGCCGAGATTTCTCTGATGAAGATTGTACATGTCTTGGCAAGCTTTGGTAGACAAATCTGGCGGCTCTGATACCAAAATTGTAACGCCCTAATGCTAAGGCACGCTACAGTACTTTTTCAATTACAGTGCTATCTTTGCTAATCAAAGATTTTCTCGAGAAACGTGTGAAATTAAATTTTTTTAATAATAAATATTAAACTTTATAATTTACATAATTATTTACAAATACCGGGATCCCGTTTTTAAACTTTTATACAAAACATGCCAAAATACACTATCCAGGTCGCACAACGACTATAAAATATAACCCGAGATGTCCGAACACTCGAGGTCACGCTGCCACGACATGTACAACCTCATCTCAGCCAGGCTCACTCCTGTTCAGCTTTCCCCTTTCCTTTACCTACACATGGAAGCAGAACTGTGAGTCGATAGACTTTGTAAGAAAAGCATAAAACATATCATATAATATCGACTTGTATCTAGGTGCCCATACACCTATTTACAAGGCTTAACAGATGAGTGAGAATGTTTTATACTAGGATACGACCATGTACCATGTACCACATGCACTTAGTATACCTTCGTACTAGTGTAGGTAGGGTATGGACCGCACCTTGAGTACTGTTAAGTGTTGTACCACAGACACCTTGTACCTTCCCGTACAAGGGCTGGTAACACCACGATGTACTTTCAGACATCATACACTTTACCAATACACTCTGTACCGCAACCGTACTAGTGTTGGTAGTGTATGAATCACAACATATAAGCATGCATATACACTAAACATATACATACATTCGCATATCCATATCACACATTACATACAGTTCTTACCTTCTTTCCAAATTCACATGTGTTGGCAGACCTGAACGGAAAGTCTCGTGCTAGATGGATGCCCTAATCACATAATTAAATCAGGTGAATCACATGATCAAAAACCCTAATCCAGGAAACCCGAACCCACCACTCTAGGTTCTGTTATACTCTCTAGGGATTACTCTAACTCAAGAAATAGGGAAACACCCAACTAAGGCTCTGAAATGGACAAGAATTGAGGAAATGGAACATTCGAGATACCCTGCAAAAACTGGCTAACCAGTTTTACGGGTACTGGTAAAACCGGCTAGTCGGTTTACACCAATTCACCCAAAAACCCCATTCCTTGCTCAAAACTCCACCAAATGCAACCAAACCTTCCAGAGTACCTAATTAGGGTATAAGCAACATATTCCAACCAGTATTTCACAGAAAAACTCAATGAAACTCAACATGCCATTAAAGACCTAAGCTTTGAGTTCAAAGCTCAGACTTGCATAAATTCAACACAAAGTGGTAAAACCACCTACTAGAACCTTTAACCAACCTAAATTGAACGTAAAAGTCGAACCCTAAGTATTTCTAACGCTAACAACACCAAAACCCAAAATCAAATACTCAACCAACCACAAAACTCAAGAACTAAAGAAGGGTGTTACTAGGGATTACCTTGGCTTCAAGAAGCCTTGAATCCCTACTGAATTTCCAAAAAAATAGCAAGAAATAAGCTGGGTCCTCCTTGGTTTAGTGCTGCTCGAAGAGAAAGGGAGAAAGAGAAAGAGTTTCTCTTGGTTTTTTTCCTTAATTTCTTATTTTCTCTATATTTCCTAAAATGAAACTAAGGTTAATTCTTATTGAATTAATTAGTTGCTAGGTGTCACATGATTAGTCAGCCACCTAACTCTCTATTTAACAAAAAGACTAAAATGCCCCTTAACTTACAACTTAAGTGTTTTTAAGACTAGGGGTAAAATTGTCAAAAACCATAACCCTTCACAACCTCGGTATTTTATTTTCTCCAATATGTTTCCCACTACGAAATAAGGTTCTAAACTTACCCATGTGATCAAACTAGTCATCCATCGCATTTTCCGTTGTCGCCGAGCAAAAATTACAAAAATAACATAATTCATATATAAGCCAAATAATAGCCCTATTAATCTCTGGAATCGAGAAATTATAACTCTAATTCCCATTTCTAACAATGGGGCTCACAAATAATTAAATTCATAAATAATTATAAAAATAACAGATATTAGTGCTAATGGCCTTTACTAATCCAAATTACTAAAGTGGTCATTACATGACTCCTGTTCAGAGCATCACTCCACACTTGCTCATGATGAACATGAAATTTCAGAAAGCAGCTATGCTAGGAATTGTTTTAGCTGAAGAGCAAAGAGTTCATTTTGTTCTCAACAACTTATCCCTTGAGTTTAACCAATTCATTGTTAACAATTGGAACTCGTCTGACATAGACAAGCTGGACGTTGAATTATGTGGTTATGAACGGACATTGTCACTTGCATGGAGATCCTTCTCCAGTAATGCAGATAAGGGTAAAAGGAAAGCTGAAGATATTGAGAATAATTCCTCTGACAATCTTACTACTTCGGGCTCAATTGAGAAGAATAGAGAAAATGATTCCCCTTCCTCAGATTATCCTTCACAACAGATTGAACCATCAATAAAAACAATCCAAAAACAGTTAAGCAATGATTCCAATGCTTTAGTTTTTGAATCATGTGTTTAGAGAATGACAAATCCATCTGGATTGTTCATTCTGGATCAACTAACCACGTCTGTTGTTCATTGCAATTGCTTGAAAACTTGAATTATTTAAAATTCAGAGAGTTGAAACTTAAAGTTGGTAATGGCGAAATGGTATCAGTTAGAGCTAGAGGAAAAGCAAAACTTAAGTTTCAGAATAGAAATTTGGATTTAGACAATGTCTTATTTATTCCAAATTTCAGTAGAAACTTGATTTCTTTTTCCTGTTTACAGTCGCAACAATACAAATTGAATTTTTCGAGTTCTTGTTCTATCATTTCTCAAAATGACATTCAAATTTGTGTTGCATCTATGGAACAAGGGCTTTATGTTCTTAGACTAGATGAACCATTTGCGCTTAATAGCGAACTGTTTAAGGTAGCTAAACCTAGAAACCACAAAAAGTAAAAGATCGATAATGAAGACGAATCATATCTATGGCACTTACGTCTTGGTCATATAGGCTATAATAGACTTCACAGATAAACCAAAGGTGGTCCATTGAAAAATGTCACCTTAGGTGAATTACCAGTTTGTGAATCTTTCCTAGAAGGCAAAATGACAAAACATTCTTTCCCTGGTGATGTCCATATTTATCTTATAAATATGATTAAGTTATTTATTAATATTCTTAAATTGATTCTTTAAATTATTGATTAGTGTGATTTTAATTTGTTAGGTTATTTTAAATACTATTCATTCATTTAGAGTCTTTTGGAGGGATTTTAACATATTTTGGTGGAAAATAATGGAAGTCGGCGAGCTCGATTGTACAAGGTGGAACTTAATTGCAAATTCAGACTATTTTAAAGGCAGAATTGGACTTGGAGCTCAACATGAAAGTTTTAGATCTTGTTCTTAGCGTTCCATAACATCTTGAATCGTCCAATTCGGAGTAATATTGAGAGAGTTATGACCAAAATACTATCAGTCATCGCAGCAGGAAATTTCTAAAAAATAGATAGCGAAAATAAAGATAAATTTTCAAGAAAAGTTGCTATTTTTATCTTTTGTTTAAAAGATGAGTTATCTTTATCTGAGATATTTTCTAATACTATTATAAATAGAATCCTAATTCTAAGAGGATTTATCTATCCACTATAAATAGAATCCTAATTCTAATAGGATTCAACTAACTTTCCCATGACTATAAATATGACCTCTTAGACTACAAATGGAGGAGAATCCAAAAACTACAAATTAAATATTATGATTTTTATTAATGTCTAGTTCTGAGTAGTTTTCTTTTAGTTAAGGGTTATTTCCAAACCCGAAACATGAATTTTTAATTTTATTATTGAACGTTAATTTTTAGTTTCCATTATATCAAATTGCTTCTATTTTTCTATGTTCAATGTTATGATTATTGTTTTAATCTTGTTTAGACGGCCGCTAAATTAGGTTTTACTTTAATCTACCGTCATCTTAGGATTACTATTCACCTAATAGTCTAGGATTCTAAGTGTTTGTGACAAATTACAATTTGTGATGAAGAATAGAACCTAGGTTAAATGAATTATATGCTTCATTTATTTGTTGCCTAGATTAGTCTATCTCCATAAATCTCAATGCTTTATCTAAGTTAAATAAATTGCATGCTTCATGGATTTACTGCTTTAGGTAAAATAGTTAATTATTGAGCGCTTCGCCTTGATTACATACAATAGGGAGATTGGGATAATTGACTGCTTCAAATAAGTTATCTCATGGGATTAATAGTTTGATTGGAAACTGAAAATTACATTCTTTAATAGGAATTAGGAATGATTGTTAAGGGTGGCGAATAACCTTTAACTAGTTTCTCATATCGTATTCTTTACTTTAAATTTGTTCTTTTCTCTAATTTTTATTTTTATTCTAATCTTCAAAACCCCTCTTTTTCCTAATTCTTACTAATTTGTGAATAATAAAATAAACATAGTCCTCGTGAGATCAACCCTTACTTACGATTATACTAAAATAATTGGAAGTATTGGAATTAAAAAAATAGTAAATTTGTTGTGGCTTACGACACGCATCACCTGCAAAGGGAGAGCGTGCCAAAGAACCACTAGGTATAGTGCATTCAGATCTTTGTGGACCACTGAATAACAAAGCTAGAAGTGGTTATGAGTACTTTGTCACTTTCATTGACGATTACTCTAGATATGGTCATATTTACCTTATGCATAAGAAATCTGAAACGTTTAAAAAGTTTCAAGAATTTCTAACATTGGCTCAAAACCAATTGGGTAAAACCATAAAGATCTGGCGAACTGATAGGGGTGGAAAATATATGGACTACCCCTAGCACTCCACAACAAAATGGAGTTGCAAAAAGAAGAAATCACACGCTTTTGGAAATGGTTAGGTCCATGCTTAGCTACTCAACTCTACCTACGCTCTTCTGGGGATATGCTATTTAGATGGCAACTAACATTTTAAATGTTGTTCCATCTAAATCAGTCCCTAAGACACCTTTAGAATTATGGAATGGTCGTATACCAGTTTACGCCATTACAAAATCTGGGGGTGCCCTGCTCATGTCTTCAGAAAGAAAGATGGCAAACTAGAAAAGAAAACTGAGGTTTGCATGTTTGTTGGAAATTCTAAGGAGACTAGGGGTGGACTATTTTATAGTCACAAGGATGATAAAGTGTTCGTTTCCACAAACGCCACTTTCCTTGAAGATTACTATATTAACAACTTCAAGCCGCAAAGCAAAGTAGCATTGGACGAAATGCTTTCAGATATAACTCCTTCTAATTTTCCATCATCTTCTACTCAAGTAAAGGATAATCCCACTCCCTCGGTTGAACCTTTGCAAGTTGATACAATCGAGAAAGATACCACTAATGTTCTTATTCAGAAGATCATGGCTCCTCGTCGTAGTGGGAGGGTTTCAACAAAACCATCTCATTATGGCTTGGATGGTGAAATTAATATGGTTGTTGGTGATGGTATTGATGACGATCCATTAACCTATAAACAGGCAATGGGAAGTCCGGAACAGAGACAATAGTCAGCTAGCATGGATTCAGAAATGGATTCCATGAAAAAGAACAAAGTCTGGGAATATGTAGACGCACCTGATGATTATCGTCCAATTGGATGTAAGTGGGTCTACAAGAAGAAAAGAGATGCTGGAGGCGAAGTGAAAACTTTTAAAGCTAGATTGGTCGCTAAGGGTTATACCCAAAGAGAAGGTGTGGACTATGAGGAAACTTTTTGTAACACCCTAACTAACATAGGCGTATTACGTGATTTTTAAACTTGCTGTGCAGCTCGTTGCTAGTCAACGAGGTTTATGGAAAACGTGATTAATTAAAATTTTTGCTTTTTAATTAAACTTATAAAATAATATTACAAAAGACTCGGGATCCCGATTACAAAATCATTTACAAAAGAGTTAACTGTTTATAAAAAATAAATGTCGCCTAGCGACTAGTTACAAAATCAGCCTTGCTGTCCCGAGGATCGTACGCTCCAGGCCTAACCGCCCCGACATGTACAACCTTCATAAGCTCGCTCACGGTCCATCAGCTCTAGCCTTGCCTTTAACTACACATAAACGTAGAACTGTGAGTCGACAGACTCAGTAAGAAAAGCATAATAATACTCATACATAAATCCCGGTCATGATCAGACGCCCATACCCCTGATTATAACCCTAACTTCCGTGTCCAACACGATACTGAGTCCCACTACTGCCGTGTCCAACACGGTACTGAGTCACTACTGCCGTGTCCAACATGGTACTGAGTTCTGAACGTTCATAGGGACGGTACTATTGACAAGTAACAGCCTGATCAGTCGAACCGCTCATACTCCGGCTGCTGGTCATACTCCAGCCTGTACCGACGTGTTACAGTATCCTCCTGATCGGTCGAACCGGCCATACTCCGGCTGCTGGTCATACTCCAGCCTGTACCGACGGGATACGTCAATAGTACGGAACCAACAACCTAAGTGTCAGCCTGATCGGTGGAACCGGTCATACTCCGGCTGCTGGTCATACTCCAGCCTGTACCGACGTGACAGGGTTGGATGGTTCGAAGCCAACATACATAACTAATGTAATCTACCAGGCTTCCTACATGCACGCTAAACATGTAATCTACATATGCAAACTGTTATACTAATCTTACCTGGATTCCGAATTCAGGTGTGCCGGTCAACCTGACTGGAACTTTAACTGCGCGGCGGATTACAGGCTCCTAAACCATAAAAATCACAACACTATAAGTGATACGCTAAATCACTTCCCGGGGACTTAAACTAGGAACTAAAAGTTTCCCTATCGATAAAAAGCATGGCAATACCCCTTAAAACATAAAATCGAGGAAATCTAGGGTTTCAGAATTTTCCCCAACCGGTAGACCGGTTGCCCAACCGGAATTCCGATTCTGGGAAAATTCAAAACCCCATCCGGAATTCCGGATGCACAACCGGAATTCCGGTTCCTCGCAGGCAGCAAACATAAAAATCCATATCTTGCTCAAATCAACTCCAAATCAAATGAAACCTTCCAGACCTGTTCTATATATCCCCTAGAACATTTCTAAAGCTTCAAAACCACCCAGAAAGCACAATAGCAAAAATCACCATTAAAGCTCAAGCTTTGAGTTCTAAACTCAAACTTGAGTAAAATCACCTAACATGCATTCAATCTATGCTTCAAACTCATAATCAAGCTTAAAATAGCTTCTGAAAACAATAACAAACATCAACAATATCACAGCAACAGATTCAAATGATTTCTCTTTGAAAATCATATTTTTTTGAGCTAAAAATTCCAAACTTGAAGCAAAGCAATTAACATGCATTACTAACAACCTAAATAACTTCAAATTAACATGCTTAAATCTCAGAAACAACAACAAGATCACAGCAGCAACAATATCAAAAATTCATGCATGCATCAACTATTTTCATCATAAATTTCAAGAAAACAAAGTAAGAACCTAAACAAAGAAATACCTCAATTAGAATCACTTTGATCTTGCTAAAACCACTTGAATCAACCAAGAAAAACCCAGCCCTTTGCACACCCACAACCAGCCGAGAGAGAGAGAGGAAAAGAGAGAGAAAAGCTTTTCCAATTTTTTCTATTTTTAAACTTTGTAGTTTTTTTTTTGTTAAAATGAAATAAAATCTCTTAACATATATCAATTCATTCAGCCAACACTTAGAGAAAATAAACACTTATTTTTCAATTAATAAACTCACAAAAAGACAAAATATCATTGGGGCAAAAAGACCATTTTGCCCCTCCACACTAAAACCACATAATTAACACTAAAGGGGTATTTTTGGGAAATTCTAAATTCCCGGCCATTCCCGACATTCCCAATGTCTAATAAACCGTCCCAAACTACTAACATACTAAGTTGTGATTTCTACTGAGCCAAACACCGAGTTCCAAAATACCGGGCACCGGAATGCAAAATTATGCAAACTACTACATGACATAAAAATGCATTTCTGAATTCAATAATAACAGTATAATAAATTATTTAAATGGCTATAAATAATTTCATAATTAAACGTGATTAACTGCTAATTTCCAAATTAAACTAAGCGGTCTTTACAACTATCCCCCCCTTAAAAGGATTTCGTCCCCGAAATCTAACCTGAATAACTCTGGATATTGAGCTCTCATATCTGACTCTAGCTCCCAGGTGGCTTCCTCCATCTTGCTGTTTCTCCAGAGAACCTTGACCAATTCTATGGTCTCATCCTGAAGGACTTTATCCTTTCTATCCAGGATCTGCACTGGTTGTTCTTCATAAGTCATGTCTGGCTGCAGCTCAAGGCTCTCATAACTGAGTATATGAGAGGGATCTGAAACGTATTTTCTCAACATCGAGACATGGAATACGTTGTGAACTGCTGATAAAGCTGGAGGCAATGCTAACCGGTATGCCACTTGACCTATCTTCTCGAGAATCTCGAAAGGTCCTGTAAATCTAGGGCATAACTTGCCTCTTTTCCCGAAACGTTTGATCCCCTTCATCGGAGATACCCGTAAAAACACATGGTCCCCTACTTGGAACTCAACATCTCTGCATTTCGGATCTGCGTAGCTCTTCTGTCTGCTCTGTGAGACAAGCATTCTAGCTTTTATCTTCTCTATTGCCTTATTGGTCCGCTGCACTGACTCTGGACCTAGGTATTTCCTCTCCCCTGTCTCATCCCAGTGGATGGGAGATCTACATTTCCTACCGTATAACAGTTCATAGGGAGCCATCCCTATCGTACTCTGGTAACTGTTGTTGTAAGAAAATTCTATAAACGGTAGATACTTATTCCATGAGCCTTCGAAATCCATAACACAGGCTCGCAACATGTCCTCCAATATCTGAATTGTCCTTTCGGACTGACCATCTTTCTGAGGATGGAATGCTGTACTAAATTTCAGCTTTGTACCCATTGCTCGTTGCAAACTCTGCCAAAATTTGGAGGTGAACTTCGGATCCCTATCCGAAACTATAGACTTCGGTACCCCGTGAAGTCTTACTATCTCTCTGACATACAACTCTGCCAACTGATCCACTGTAAATGTTGTTCTAACCGGCAGAAAATGAGCAGATTTCGTGAATCGATCCACCACTACCCAGATGGAATCAAACAAACCCGTAGTTCTAGGCAATCCGACCACAAAATCCATCGTGATATCTTCCCACTTCCATTCTGGTAGGGTTAGAGGCTGCAACAACCCTGCTGGTCCCTGATGTTCAGCCTTAATCTGCTGACAAGTGAGGCATCTCGATACGAATTCTACCAAATTCTTCTTCATACCGCTCCACCAGAAGTACAGTTTAAGATCTTGGTACATCTTAGTGGTGCCGGGATGCAGAGAATACGGGGTAGAATGAGCCTCCTCAAAGATCTCATTCCTGAGTTCCACACTATTCGGAACACAAACCCTAGCTTTATACAAAAGCATCCCGCTGTCTGACACTGAAAAGTCCTTGGCTTGACCAGCCAACACCTCATCTCTGATCTTCACTAACTCTGGATCCGTCATCTGAGCGACTTTTATTCTTTCCAACAGATCAGATTGCAGCGTTAAGTTGTGAAGCTGACCTACCACAAACTCAATGCTGGATCTAACCATATCCTCTGCTAGCTGAGGTGAGATCTGAACCATACTAGCTACTTGCCCGGGACCCTTTCTACTCAGGGCATCAGCCACTACATTGGCCTTTCCGGGGTGATAGAGGATCTCACAGTCGTAATCTTTCACTAATTCCAACCAACGCCTTTGTCTCATATTCAAATCCTTCTGAGTAAAAAAATACTTGAGACTTTTATGGTCGGTATAGATTTCACATTTTTCCCCGTAAAGGTAATGCCGCCAAATCTTCAATGCGAAAACCACCGCGGCCAACTCTAGGTCATGAGTCGGGTATCGCTGTTCATAATCCTTTAACTGTCGGGAGGCATAAGCGATAACCCGATCGACTTGCATCAATAGACACCCCAAACCCTGTTTGGATGCGTCACAATAAACTACGAACTTCTCCTTGTCTGAAGGCAAAGCTAGCACTGGAGCGGTAATCAACCTCTGCTTTAGCTCCTGAAAACTAGCTTCGCACTTGTGTGACCAAATAAATCGCTGATTCTTCTTTGTAAGCTCGGTTAGGGGCATTGAAATTTTTGAAAACCCTTCCACGAACCTACGTTAATACCAAGCTAAACCCAAGAAGCTTCTGATCTCTGTCACAGTCTTCGGTCTCGACCAATCCCTGACGAATTCGATCTTCCCGGGATCCACCTTGATCCCATCTTTGCTCACAATGTGCCCTAGAAAGGACACCTGTGATAGCCAAAATTCACATTTCTTGAACTTGGCATAAAGCTTGTGTTCCCGAAGCTGTTGCAGTACCATCTGAAGATGTAATTCATGCTCCTCTTCTGATTGAGAGTACACGAGGATGTCGTCGATAAACACAATCACACAGATATCGAGGAAATCCTTGAATACTCTATTCATCAAGTCCATGAATGCTGCAGGAGCATTGGTTAGTCCGAATGACATAACCAGGAATTCGTAATGTCCATACCTAGTGCGGAAAGCCGTCTTCGGAATGTCCTCCTCTCGGATTCTCAACTGATGATAACCCGAACGGAGATCAATCTTAGAAAAGACTGTCTTCCCCTGAAGCTGATCGAACAAATCATCAATCCTAGGTAATGGATATTTATTCTTCACCGTCAGCTTGTTCAATTCCCTGTAGTCGATGCACATCCTCATAGATCCATCCTTCTTCTTGACGAATAAAACCGGGGCTCCCCAGGGTGACACATTGGGCCGAATAAACCCTATGTCAAGCAACCCTTGGAGCTGAATCTTTAATTCCTTAAGTTCAGCTGGAGCCATCCTATACAAGGCTTTGGAAACCGGTTCCACCTCTGGTGCCAAGTCTATCACAAATTCAATCCCCGCTGAGGTGGTAACCCTGGAAGTTCTTCGAGAAAAACATCCAAAAATCCCCGAACAACCTTGATGTCCTCTGGGTGAATGGTATCTGGCCGAGTGGTATCCACCACCACGGCCAGAAACCCTAAGCATCCGCCGTGTAACAATTCTCTAGCCGACATGGCCGAAATCACCGGGATCCGAGATCCCTGAACTGAACCAACAAATACGAATGGTTCTTCACTTTCTGGTTGGAAGATCACCATCTTCCTTTTACAATCAATGCTCGCCGAATATTTAGATAGGAAATCCATTCCTAAAATAATATCGAACTCTACTAAACTCATCTCTATCAAATCAGCACTTAACTCTCTACCATCTATCCTGATCGGCATAGACCTAATCCACCTGTTGGAGATAACCAACTCTCCGCCAGGTAATAGGGTTCCAAACCCTGATTCATAACTATCGTACGGTCTATCCAATTTACTAAAGACTCTGGCCGCCACATAAGAATGTGTAGCCCCAGAATCAAATAGCACTGAGTAAAGCGAGTTATTAACAGAAAGCTGACCTGTGACAACTGATGGGCTGGCATCTGCATCAGCCTGAGTGATGGCGAACACCCTGGCTGGAGTGGGTATCGCCGGAGCTCTCGGTGCCTCTGAGCGGAGCTGGGGACATTCCCTCTTGAAGTGTCCGGGCATGCCACAGTGAAAGCAACCCTGACCTTTGCACTCACCCCGATGGTGCCTTTGTTGGAATTTATTTTACCAGGATCTTAGATCTACTCACAAGTATGTTGATTAACACCCTAAATATGAACTTTCTAAAACGATGAAATAAACACATATCAAGTTTAGGAAACCTTACATTGGGTGCAGCGGAATAATATGACTCCTTCCGTTCAGATATCTAGCCCTTGATTCCTTTCTGTAGCAGAGCATTATCAATATCTGAACCTGGATCTCTTTCTCTGAATCTTTGATGCTGAAACTCCTTCTTGCTGAAAGTCTTTCTTCACGATCTTCCTCACTATGATTGAGGTATCACTTGCTGTGTGTGGGCACTACTCATACACTAAGGTCAGTCGAAATTATCAAGGAAGAAGAGATAGTGAGGGTGGCGACCAAGGTAGAGAGAGAGGCTCAGGTTTTCTGAATCAGAAGTGTAATTTTCCTGAAGCCTTCACTATCTATTTCTAGCATTCCACTAGGGTTAGATTTGAATTATATGGCATTAAAATAATGAAAAAATCAACTTAAAATACATACAAAGGTGGCCGGCCATGCACTTAGTGGATTGGGCCTTGCTTTTTGCAATTTTGCAATTTTAACACCTTTTGTATCTGATTTTCTCAAAAAATGCCAATTTCCTAATTCAACCATTTAAATGTCAATTCTAACTATTTAATAACTATAAATAATTATTAAATAATATTGTCATTTATCATATTTATTAATTGAACCATACAAAGTATCATAATTAACAAATATGCCCCTATAACTCTTTCTTTACAATTTCGCCTTTACTTAGTGAAAAATTCACAAATAGACATAGTCTAATTTGAGAATTATAATTGATTAATCAAAACCAATTACATGAGACTTACAAGCAATATTATCTCAACTAGTGGGGGGACCATGGGTCTATTTAACCGAGCTTTCAATAAGTAAATCAAGAATTTAGCACTAAAATTCACTAACTTATTAATTCTTCGTTGAATCCACGCATAGAACTTAGAATTGCACTCTCAGTATATAGAATGCTCTATATGTTCCACCATATAGACACATCATTAGTTATCCATTGTTATAATCCTAATGCGATCAATGATCCTCTATATGAATGATCTACACTGTAAAGGGATTAAATTACCGTTACACCCTACAATGTATTTTATCCTTAAAACACTTGACCCCGTATAAATGATATTTCAGCTTATGTGAAATGAGTACTCCACCATTTATGTTCGTTTGGTCAAGCTCGAAAGAGATCATCCTTTGCTTACTATTCCCCAGATAGAAGCTATAGATTCCATGTTTACGCTAGCGCTCCCACTCAATTGCACTACCGTGTTCCCAAAATGTACGTATCACCCTGATCTAAAAGTAGGCTTAACTAACAAATCAAAGAACACGAATAGCCTTTCAAGATTGAGCCTAATCATAACAGGATTAAGAACATTTGATCTAGGATCAACTAGGCGATATTGGCTTGAATAGATATTACGGTAAGTTTAATAAATCTAAGTCAAAGTTCAATATCGGTCCCGTCCGATGCATACTCCATGCATCCAACCTGAGCTTTACTTTAACCAATGCTCTGGAAAGAACATAGCACTTCTCCAAATGCAAGTAAACTCTGTTGTCGATTATCATATCAGTAAAACCCTATGTCTGATAAATCTAGGAAACTTTATTCACATAGTCATGTTTACTTTCCAATGTGTTGACGGCACAATAAACAGGATCAAGTATGTGAAAGGGGTTTCAGATGAATTTATACATTATATACATATAATCATGAAATAAATCATGTGAACCATGCAACATTAAATGTTATTTCTGATCTATATTAATAAGTAAATCTGATTCTTTTGAAATGAGTTTTATTTAGGGCATAAACCCAACAAACTCCCACTTGCACTAATATAAAACAAAAAGTGCATTTCAAATAATCTCAACACCTTGATATACAAATCAAGTGTAGTAGTAGTAAACTCCTCATAATAGGATCTGAAAGGTTGTATTAACCACAACCTTTTCTCCACCATTACTCTTCCTTTAATCACAAAATCATTGATAATGTGAAATTCCTCTCTATATGTCTACTCTCTTGGGATACTGGATTCTATATCTTTGGCAACTACTTTTGGTTAATCAAGAAATTAACACTAGTAGTTTAGGCAATTTGGAATGGTGCCAAAAATGTATAGAACTTTCCTTAGACTGAATAAGTACCTTTCCTGCAACTATAACATTCAGTCCCTTCCTGGTAGACCTAGAGACTTCAGATAGGTTTTTACACTTCTCCAAAATCACTATTCCACCCCCAAAGTAACCACCATCTTATCAGAAAGATTTTCTAGCACAAAGGCAAATTTTGAAATCTGATATGGTGTAGTCTAAGAGTTTTAAACACACCCTTATAGACTAACATATAGTTCCTCTTCTTAATCTTATGATTTACTTGATTGTCTTCCAATGTTCTTCTCCTGGATTAATCTGATACCTACTCATTACTCCCACTCAACAACAGGTGTCTGGTCTAAGGCATACAAAAGCATATCTAAGACCTCTCACTGTTGATATAAGAAATTCTTTCATGGCTTTATCTTTTCTGGAATAGTTGAGACTTTTCCTTAGATAAATAAAATCTATACCTAAGAAGTTGTGAAGCTTCTATAGATTGCCATTAGAAAGAAAATGCTTCAGCTTTTTACTAAAGTAAGTTGCTTGCATTAGAGTAAGTAATTACCAGGTATACCACAAGCCATATGTTTGAATAACCTCAAACCTATAATACTAGGAACAGGAAGTTTGTTAAGTCCATTGAATAAACTTATAAACGAAAATTTCCTTTTATGTCCTTGTATTAGAAAACTTTAGGTTACTCCATGTGAATGGATTAACCATAGTTCTATTGGCTTTCTTCTTAGTTTCTTATCTTGACAATCCATTACTTGTTTAAACTCACAATGGATTTTAATCACTAGTGTCTCCCAAGTCATAAGAAAGTGAGTTCATAGAAACTCTCCCACTACGACAAAGTACCGTGAATTATGTCGAAGAAAACTAAATGGTATTGATCTCTTCGGTTGTGACAAGACAACAGAGCCAGTGGGATCATCATATGTCATATAAGATGATAGAACACTTTTGGAATCAAGAAAAATATCTCCTTTATTTGCTACTTGTTTTCAGACTTAGTCAATATCTTAGAAAAGTAGTATTTGTTTGAACAAACACTTTCTTATCTATTGACAATGGGATGGTCCACCCCTAATCACTTAGAACAGCTAACAAACCATGGTTAACAGTTCTAGCTTTTCTTAAGATTTTGATTAGGTCATCCATGAATCTAGTAATGATTTACATTAAGTATACAACCATTACATCATTCTGAAATTGTATTACCAT
The DNA here is from genome assembly GCF_029168945.1 of Cannabis sativa. Taxonomy (NCBI): domain Eukaryota; kingdom Viridiplantae; phylum Streptophyta; class Magnoliopsida; order Rosales; family Cannabaceae; genus Cannabis; species Cannabis sativa. The sequence continues at coordinate 83,452,369 of NC_083602.1, forward strand.
AGAAGGATTTAGGCAACGACTAGTAACTAATCATCAATATGCAAATCGAAATTTCTGGGGAGGTAAGTTTGGATATCTACTAACTATTTCTCCACCCCTATCAGTTCGCAAGATGTTTAACCACTTACCTTAATGGTTTTAACCATTGCTAGAAATTAATGAAATTTTTCAAACATTTCAAATTTCTTTGCTATAATCTAGAGTAATCGTTTTAAGAATACAACGAAAAACTCATATCCACCCCTGAATGTACATCCATCTGCGAATGAGATGAACTACTTTCAGTGGATATAGGCATATTAACTCTTTGCAGAGATTGATCTTGTCAAATCCACTATGAACAAGATACAAATGCCATAGATTAAAAAAAATGTGGTAGTGTCTATTGATGACATAGGTTTAGTTACATCAAAGAGTTCTTAGAATACTGCAAGTGGATCCTGGTCACAGAATACCTAACTCATATTCCATACAGTTTTAATCCATTAATAGAAGATGGATATAAACACTTGAGAAAGTGTAACTGTATTGTATTCTGGAATTAGAAATATAAGAAAATTTCTATTTGGAATCTAAAATTAAAGTCAAAGACTTAAATTTATACCAAATATAATGAGTAATTCTATCTTGGACCAGCACTATTAATATAACTCTATGTCTGATTTGCCTATACAAGTAGGAGATTTCTAAGATTGAGGATTTATATCAATTGGGAATAGAATTTCGGGATTATAATCATATGCGTCATTTAATTTCTTAAGAAAAAAAATATAATGACATGAAATGATTTATAGACCATTCATCCAATGATATATTATTGAGCTAATTCGAAATGAATAAGCTAAGAGGAATTAGGATAATTTCGTTTATAAATAAGAATCCAACGATGCTTCGATTAGCGAAAGTCAAAGTAATCTTATTTATATAATCTTCTTGTTTCATATCGTAAAAATACTAGTCTAAGGTGTCATCAATTGATGAACAGCTAGATGTCGCATATACAATATTTATCTTTCGAGATCTAACGCTATTATGTATGTCTAATGGTGAAAATCCACTAGGGATTTATCTCATTAGATAAACAAGCCAAGTTAGACCAACAATGAAGATTCCAAATTAAACTACAACTTAATAACAGAAAATAACATGGTTCAATATAAATTCATACTCAATTCAGAAATTATAAACATATAGCAAGTAGGAATGACAAGTGAAAATACTAAAACTTACAATCCTAAATAATTTCCAAGGTTTTTCAACAAACTGATACAGTGTCCCGTTTAGGCGAGAGTCAAAGCATCATCCATTGAATAGAGTTGTCAGCTCATCTAAAATGATAACCATTCTAGCAACATTTTATTCGATCAAGATTGGAATTCAGCGTTGTCCCGTTTAGGCGAGAGTCAATGCAATTCTATCTTATGAGCTTCCACCATTGTTTCATAATTTGCAAGTCAAGTATGGTCGCCACCATTAGGGTGATCTATACCATACAAAACACTTACAAACTACTTATCATGCGAGGTTAAAGGTGCAAAATTGCTAATGAACGTTCCTCCATTAGGGAGGATTACTCACTAAAACAAACGCGGTGTAAAACCCACAATGGAGATCGAATGTCTTTTGATTAAAATCTCATTATTTAAAAAAGAGTTGTATTTTCTTTGATTCTCTTTATTTATTCTATTTATTTTAAATATATATTTATTTAATTAAAATTTCTAATTTAGAATGAAAAATTCTAAATATAAATTTTAATTTAATATTTATAAATTTTACTGAGATGGATAAAAAAATAACATGAATTATTTCCATCTTAGTAATAATTTCCAATAAATATTTAGAAAAATATTCAATTTAAGTTGTTACAAAATTAATTTAAATTAATTTACGACTCAAATTTAATTTTCTATAAATATATATTGCATAGAATACAATTTTCGAAAATGCATGTTAAAATAAAAAATAAATCCTGGAAAAATTATTCTAATTCAATGTTGGCCTAAAATTAATTAATAAAATTAATTTACAACAAAAAATATAATTTTCCTATTTAATTAAATATATAAGAAAAATTTCAAATATTTAAGTACGATGATGAAAATCAACTTAAATATTAATTTTCCATTTAATTAAATACACTAGAAAAATACTTCAAGCAAAAATATCATCTATCTAGATTTTCCTTTGACTAATTAATTCAATTTCTAATTATATACTTTAATTCAATTTATTTTTAAATTAATCAATTAATGAAAAAATCATTGATTTAAGTTGGTCCAAAATTAATTAAAATAAATAATTAATTTACAACTTAATCTATTTTTCAAGATAAAATTCGAAATTCCAGCATTTAAGAAATGCAATTTCGAAATTTGATTAATAAAATAAAGAAAAAATATATTTTGAAAATTATTTAAATTTAGTTGAAAAAATAAATTTCAACTAAAAATAATTTTCTATTTAATTAAGTGTCATGAAATAGAAATATTTAAGTATCATGATGAAAATCAACTTAGATATTTAATTTTCAAATTAATTAAATGTATTAAATTCAAGAAATAAATAATTAAGTGTAGAGAAGGCTTAATTATTAATCTCCAGTTTAATACTAGGAAAAAATATACTTAAAATAAATTGTACCAAAATTAATTATTTAAATAATTAATTTCACAATGTATAATATTTTCCTATTTAATATTAGAAATAATAAGTAGTCTAGAAATAACTATCTAGAAAATATCTTATTTGATTAAGTATCTTTTCCACAAAATTTGAAAAAATATCTAATTTAAGTTGTATTAGAAAAAATCTAGAGCTTAAATATTTTTCAAATTTAAATTTAATTAAATATCAAAAATTAAGTTGTAACCACTTAATTTGAAAATATTCCATTTTAAGTTAATATTCAAAAAGATATCAACTTAAAAAATATCTAAAGAATCTTAATAACCAATGCCTAAAATTCCTCAACTTAATTTTGAAATTTGAAATTCAAAAGATATTCAGATTTAAGTTGGTTAGTTGTAGATAACTAAATATCAACTTAAATAAGAATATTGAATGAAAAATTTAAATTAAGTTCCAGAAAGAATCTAGATGGTTATAATTCTATATTTAATTAAATAAAAGAAAATACATATAGTTTAGCTTAGAATAAAGAATTCTTTAAACTATAATTTTTTTAAATTAATTTCAAAATAAATGAAATTAATTATGTTGCTAATCAATATTATTAGGTTAAACTAGTGTAATTAACCTAGTACAGTTGTTCAAATCAGGCAAATGGGCCTTCACAATTGGGGTAGTTTATGTGAGGGGGTGCTGGGTTCAGTATGTCGTACCCACTACTATGGCTCCCAACTCTCACACAAGGCCCAAAAGAGAGGAATTTAACCTTAATAAGAACAACTGTTATTAATTGAATAGGCCCAAAAACTAAATGGGCCTAAATAAATTCTATCAAGAACTACGATAATTTATTTTAGCAACAGCAACCTATATGCATCTATAATAAAATTAAACACATAGGCTCACACAGGCACACTTTGGATGAGTCCTATCATGTTGCTAGGTCATACACAGATGAAAAAAGATTGTAAGATATAATCAAATTTAAAAATAAGATAGATTTTTAAGCAAGAAGATAGATACTAATTCTATTCAAATTCAAATTACACTAATATCTTGAATTAAATTTAAAAAATATTAAATTAATTCAAAATGATAATTAGAATTGAATTAGGAATAGTAATAGTATAAATACAAAACTATACAAAAAATCGGAAGTTAATTCCATGAAAAAGCATGAAAAATCGAAGAAAAACGAAAAAATTGTGAACTGTACGGACAGTTTTCGCGATCGCAAGAAAATTTCAGCACAACTCTGATTTTTTCGAATCTTCAAAAAATCATAACTAATTCAAATAAAATCGAAATTGAGTTCTGTAAAAGGCTAACTTGCTTAATTTTTTCCATACTATCCAATAAAAATAATTCCAGAAACAGAATCGCAATTATTTTTCACGAAAATTTACAAACATCAATCAATCATCAAATAACACTCAATACAACATGATACCATCCAAAAACATACAAACAATCGTTTTAAAGTCCAAATTTCTTGCAAGTAAATCAATTACCATGGCTCTGAGGCCAGTTGTTGGAATTTATTTTACCAGGATCTTAGATCTACTCACAAGTATGTTGATTAACACCCTAAATATGAACTTTCTAAAACGATGAAATAAACACATATAAAGTTTAGGAAACCTTACATTGGGTGCAGCGGAATAATATGACTCCTTCCGTTCAGATATCTAGCCCTTGATTACTTTCTGTAGCAGAGCATTATTAATATCTGAACCTGGATCTCTTTCTCTGAATCTTTGATGCTCAAACTCCTTCTTGCTGAAAGTCTTTCTTCACGATCTTCCTCACTATGATTGAGGTATCACTTGCTGTGTGTGGGCACTACTCATACACTAAGGTAAGTCGAAATTATCAAGGAAGAAGAGAGAGTGAGGGTGGCGGCCAAGGTAGAGAGAGAGGCTCAGGTTTTCTGAATCAGAAGTGTAATTTTCCTGAAGCCTTCACTATCTATTTATAGCATTCCACTAGGGTTAGATTTGAATTATATGGCATTAAAATAATGAAAAAATCAACTTAAAATACCTACAAAGGTGGCCGACCATGCACTTAGTGGATTGGGCCTTGCTTTTTGCAATTTTGCAATTTTAACACCTTTTGTATCTGATTTTCTCAAAAATGCTAATTTCCTAATTCAACCATTTAAATGTCAATTCTAACTATTTAATAACTATAAATAATTATTAAATAATATTGTCATTAATCATATTTATTAATTGAACCATACAAAGTATCATAATTAACAAATATGCCCCTATAACTCTTTCTTTACAATTTCGCCCTTACTTAGTGAAAAATTCACAAATAGACACAGTCTAATTTGAGAATTATAATTGATTAATCAAAACCAATTACATGAGTCTTACAAGCAATATTATCTCAACTAGTGGGGGGACCATGGGTCTATATAACCGAGCTTCCAATAAGTAGATCAAGAATTTAGCACTAAAATTCACTAACTTATTAATTCTTCATTGAATCCACGCATAGAACGTAGAATTGCACTCTCAGTATATAGAATGCTCTATATGTTCCACCATATAGACACATCATTAGTTATCCATTGTTATAATCCTAATGTGATCAATGATCCTCTATATGAATGATGTACACTGTAAAGAGATTAAATTACCGTTACACCCTACAATGTATTTTATCCTTAAAACACTTGACCCCGTATAAATGATATTTCAGCTTATGTGAAATGAGTACTCCACCATTTATGTTCGTTTGGTCAAGCTCGAAGGAGATCATCCTTTGCTTACTATTCGCCAGATAGAAGCTATAGATTCCATGTTTATGCTAGCGCTCCCACTCAATTGCACTACCGTGTTCCCAAAATGTACGTATCACCCTGACCTAAAAGTAAGCTTAACTAACAAATCAAAGAACACGAATAGCCTTTCAAGATTGAGCCTAATCATAACAGGATTAAGAACATTTGATCTAGGATCAACTAGGCGATATTGACTTGAATAGATATTACGGTAAGTTTAATAAATCTAAGTCAAAGTTCAATATCGGTCCCTTCCGATGCATACTCCATGCATCCAACCTGAGCTTTACTTTAACCAATGCTCTAGAAAGAACATAGCACTTCTCCAAATGCAAGTAAACACTGTTGTAGATTATCATATCAGTAAAACCCTATGTCTGATAAATCTAGGAAACTTTATTCACATAGTCATGTTTACTTTCCAATGTGTTGACGGCACAATAAACAGGATCAAGTATGTGAAAAGGGTTTCAGATTAATTTATACATTATGTACATATAATCATGAAATAAATCATGTGAACCATGCAACATTAAATGTTATTTCTGATCTATATTAATAAGTAAATTTGATTATTTTAAAATGAGTTTTATTTAGGGCATAAAACCCAACAGCCTTTTCCAGCTAGGGCACTCGGGATAGGAGAATCGGGTCTCAGTACCACTGGAACGACTTTCTCTATTCTGGTTCCCCCAGAACCTCTTGTTCTGACTCGAGCCACCGGAAGCAGTGGGTGCTCTCTTCCTCTGGTCAATGGCCGAACCACTACTCCCCCTGCTAAAGCCTGATGCAGGAGGGGTAGGAGCCCCGCCCTCAGCTCGCAGTGCCTTCTCCACCATCTCATACTCTGGTTGCTGGTCATACTCCAGCCTGTACCGACGGGATACGTCAATAGTACGGAACCACCAACCTAAGTGTCAGCCTGATCGGTCGAACCGGTCATACTCCGGCTGCTGGTCATACTCCAGCCTGTACCGACGTGACAGGGTTGGATGGTTTGAAGCCAACATACATAACTAATGTAATCTAACAGGCTTCCTACATGCACGCTAAACATGTAATCTACATATGCATACTGTTATACTAATCTTACCTGGATTCCGAATTCAGGTGTGCCGGTCAACCTGACTGGAACTTTAACTGCGCGGCGGATTACAGGCTCCTAAACCATAAAAATCACAACACTATAAGTGATACGCTAAATCACTTCCCCGGGACTTAAACTAGGAACTAAAAGTTTCCCTATCGATAAAAAGCATGGCAATACCCCTTAAAACATAAAATCGAGGAAATCTAGGGTTTCAGAATTTTCCCCAACCGGTAGACCGGTTGCCCAACCGGAATTCCGGTTCTGGGAAAATTCAGAACCCCATCCGGAATTCTGGATGCACAACCGGAATTCCGGTTCCTCGCAGGCAGCAAACATAAAAATCCATATCTTGCTCAAATCAACTCCAAATCAAATGAAACCTTCCAGACCTGTTCTATATATCCCCTAGAACATTTCTAAAGCTTCAAAACCACCCAGAAAGCACAATAGCAAAAATCACCATTAAAGCTCAAGCTTTGAGTTCTAAACTCAAACTTGAGTAAAATCACCTAACATGCATTCAATCTATGCTTCAAACTCATAATCAAGCTTAAAATAGCTTCTGAAAACAATAACAAACATCAACAATATCACAGCAACAGATTCAAATCATTTCTCTTTGAAAATCATATTTTTTTGAGCTAAAAATTCCAAACTTGAAGCAAAGCAATTAACATGCATTACTAACAACCTAAATAACTTCAAATTAACATGCTTAAATCTCAGAAACAACAACAAGATCACAGCAGCAACAATATCAAAAATTCATGCATGCATCAACTATTTTCATCATAAATTTCAAGAAAACAAAGTAAGAACCTAAACAAAGAAATACCTCAATTAGAATCACTTTGATCTTGCTAAAACCACTTGAATCAACCAAGAAAAACCCAGCCCTTTGCACACCCACAACCAGCCGAGAGAGAGAGAGAGGAAAAGAGAGAGAAAAGCTTTTCCAATTTTTTCTATTTTTAAACTTTGTAGTTTTTTTTTGTTAAAATGAAATAAAATCTCTTAACATATATCAATTCATTCAGCCAACACTTAGAGAAAATAAACACTTATTTTTCAATTAATAAACTCACAAAAAGACAAAATATCATTGGGGCAAAAAGACCATTTTGCCCCTCCACACTAAAACCACATAATTAACACTAAAGGGGTATTTTTGGGAAATTCTAAATTCCCGGCCATTCCCGACATTCCCAATGTCTAATAAACCGTCCCAAACTACTAACATACTAAGTTGTGATTTCTACTGAGCCAAACACCGAGTTCCGAAATACCGGGCACCGGAATGCAAAATTATGCAAACTACTACATGACATAAAAATGCATTTCTGAATTCAATAATAACAGTATAATAAATTATTTAAATGGCTATAAATAATTTCATAATTAAACGTGATTAACTGCTAATTTCCAAATTAAACTAAGCGGTCTTTACACTTTTAGTCCGGTCGCCATGCTCAAATCCATCAGAATTCTTCTCTCCATTGCAGCCACTTTCGATTATGAAATTTGGCAAATGGATGTTAAGTTAGCTTTCCTTAACGGAATTCTTGAAGAAACCATCTATATGGTGCAACCAGAAGGCTATGTTCTTCCATGACAGGAAGAGAAAGTTTGCAAACTCAATAGCTCCATTTATGGACTTAAGCAAGCTTCTCACTCTTGGAATAAAAGGTTTGATGAAATAATTAAGTCCTACGGCTTTCACCAAAATGAAGATGAACCTTGTGTTTACCAACTCAAGGATAATCAAGTGGTAGTATTCCTGACCCTTTATGTTGATGACATTTTGATTATTGGTAATAATATTAAGAAAATAACTGCATCTAGGAATGGCTTGACACTCAATTCAAAATGAAAGATTTGGGTGAAGCTGCTTATGTTCTTGGTATTTAGATTATCAGAAACCGGAAGAACAGATCCCTTGCTCTCTCTCAAGCAGCTTACATTGATAAGGTGTTCAAGAGATTCTCAATGACAAATACCAAAGGGCACAGATGCCTTCTAGATTTGGTATCTGTCTATCTAAGGAATAGTGTCCCACTAATCCTCAAAAGATAGAGGACATGAGAAGGGTTCCTTATGCTTCAGCAGTTGGGAGTCTAATGTATGCAATGTTATGCACTAGACCTGACATATGCTATGCAGTAGGAATTGTGAGCATGTATCAGACAAACCCAGGACAAGAACATTGGACTGTAGTTAAGAATATTCTGAAATATTTGAAAAGTACAAGGCATTATGTGTTAGTCTACAAGGGTGGTGCTTTAAATCCCGCAGGCTATACCGACTCAGATTTCCAGGCTTGTCTTGATGACAAAAAGTGTACATCTGGGACGGTGTTTACTCTTGGGGGTGAGCAGTTGTTTGGAGAAGCGCTAAAAAAACCTCAATATCGGACTCTACAATGGAGGCCAAGTACATAGAGGCCGTTGAGGCTGCTAAGGAACTTGTTTGGCTAAGAAAGTTCTTCTCAAGACTTGGTGTTGTTCCTGGTATGGAAAAACTACAAGTTTTACTTTGTGACAACGCTGGTGCTATAGCCAATAGTAAAGAGCCTCGAAGCCACAAGAGAAGCAAACACATAGAGAGGAAATACCACATCATCAGAGAATATGTGGCAAGAGGGGACGTACAAGTGGAGAAAGTGGACATTGAACACAACTTAGCTGATCCGTTCACCAAAGTTTTGATTGCAACTACATTTGAAAAGCACAGACTAAATTTAGGATTATTTGAAATGTACTGATTGTTTTATGTTAGTGCAAGTGGGAGTTTGTTGGGCTTTGTGCCCTAAATAAAACTCTATTTCAATGTAATCCTTTCTATTCAATTTATTATCCCAATTTTTGCACTCTGACGTGGCATCGCATGAATGGTGACACGTGGAATCCACTTGGAACATCTGCTCGGGAAGCATATTCTGAGCAGGATGCCTCGCTGGCATGCCCAGAGCAAAGTATTCAGCAATCTGTGCAGAGTGACCAACAGTTAGTGAATTCAGCTTTCACATCGTGAGTCATCATATAACTCAGGGATCAAGTTACGTGGATATGGCATACACACGATCCCACTATTAGTGTATTCAGCCTCAATCCCACGATCCTTGCATTCAGCATTGATCCCACGATCATTCTGTTTCTACGCATTGTAACGAGAGGGGAAACTCTTCCTCCCCAAGCTTACTAGCCCTATAAATAGTGATGCATATTCACTAGGCAAGAGATCAATCGAAAAGCAGTTGAGCTAAGACTATACCCTAAATATATTATCTAAGAATTATATATTCAGAGATACTATTGTAAGAGCTATAAGAAAAGGAATCTTTCTCCTTGATCTTAAGTCAATACAAGTAACGAGGATTAGGCTATTACCGAACTCCTCGGGGCTGAACCTCGATAAAATTCATGTGTCTTTACATTGCTTTATCATATATTTGTTATTATAAAACACTTATCGCTTATAAAATAGACTCATTGTCGTTGGCTAAAACCGAGGTCAACATTTTGGTGCTTTTATTGAGAGAAGGATTATGAATCACTCTTTATTCAACATCCAATCGCAAATACGATGGTGCAAACTCGTAGAAGCCTAACTGATCCAAAGAATTCACGTATGTCGGATCCCGCATCGCGAAAACCCGGGAAATGTATGGGTTCCCGCCACTCGTTAATCTTGGACAGCCGCCGAATGTGGGGAATGGTGTGACAGTTCCTATAGATGAAATCGCTCCTGGTGTGCAAGAGACTGGGAATAACAGTTCTGCACCCAACCAGGGCATTCATAACACAACTGTTTCGCCTGGAACCAATGCCAAGACGACCATCGGAGATGCCAGTGAATTACAAAATATCTGTGATGCTCTTGGACTCATGCAGGGTCATAACAATACCCTACATCATGATCAGGACAAACTACGCGCTGCAGTAAATCTCGCGTTTGAAGAACAAGGCGTATGTTCGCCAAATGGAGAGATAGAGAGATGGAGTCATTAAGGGCTCACCATGCAGAGATTGCCTTCATTTTTGCTGAACTGACCAAATGTTGGCATCGATATTCAGAACGTGTGAAATAATAGAAGGGTCGATTCCGACCATATCCGCATGTGACCAAGCAAAAACATCTAGGTTTGCTCTCAGAAATTTTATCAACTCTGATTTTACTTCAAGCAACAAACCCTTTCCAATTTTTAGCTTTCCGATCGGGATAGCTGGATCGATCTTGATCTCTTCTAATTCTTCCACAGGTCCAACATTGCTGCTTGGGTCCCCAAGTCGAGGATCCATATCTTAATCCTCGCCTTGGGAAGTTTCCCACTTGGGAATGTTTTTTCCCTTGTCTGGGCTCTGGTTAGAGGATATTTCCTTCTTAGCCTTGGCTACTGCAAGGTTGTAACATTCCCGAGCAGATTGCTGGTTCCCTCTTAGACACCCTACCCCATTCTTTGTTGGGAACTTCAAGCACGAGTGAAATATTGATGTGACAGCTTTTAAGTCATACAGGGCTGGTCGGCCAAGCATTACGTTAAAGGCTGAAGGAACATCTAATATTAGGAAATGTGCCATGATAGTTATGCTCGTCGGAGCTTGTCTAATAGTGAGGGGTAGCCGGATTTTTCCTACACGTGCAACTCCTTGACCGGAGAAACCATAGACAGGCTGGAGGCATGGAGTTAGATCCTTGAGTTGGAGCCCCATCTTTTCGTAAGCAGTCTTGAACAAAATTTTTGAAGAAGCTCCATTATCGATCACGGTTCTAGCCACCATTTTATTTGCTATCTGGACTTCCACGACTAGCGGGTCATTGTGCAGAAATCTAATCTTGACAGCATCTTCATCGTTGAAAGTTGTTGTTGGCTCTCCTGCTCGTGGAACTTTGGGCTTCCTTTCTTCCACGGCCAGGGTGACTTCTTCTTGCTCGTGCTGAGCTGTCCGGGCATACCACTCCCGAGCTTTGCCCAAATCTCAGCGATGTGCGGACCTCCAATAATGACTTGTAAGTGTCCATCTACGGGTGGAGGTAGCAGATCCTGGTTGTTTTGACCTTGGTTGGTCTTGACATACTTCTGCAGGTTCGGATTGTTTTTCTTTATCAGAATTTCAATTTCTCGCTTCAGATTGTAACATTCGTTGGTGTCGTGGCTGTAGTCTCCGTGGAACTGACAAAATTTCGTCATGTCCCTATTGTTGGTATCTTTCTTCATGGGCTCGGGCTTCTTGTACGGGATTAACGACTGAGTTGCCATATATACACTCACTATATCTTCAATTAGAATAGTGAATGCAGTGTGTTTGGCATGATCACGGGGAGTCTGTCCGGATTTATCGGTGAACTTTCCTTTCTTCCCATTTCCTTGCTTGTGGTTGTTGCTTAAACGCTTGCCACTTGAATTTTTGGAATAGTTGGGAAGTTAGGCGGATATTCTAGTGGAAGGAGCGTTCGCTTTGCCCAGATTTTGATCACCTTCTGCTCGTTGAATGGCTTCTTCGAGCTTGATGAAGCCTTCGCCTCGGTCAAGGAAATCACTCATTGAGTCTACTGGCCCGTTCTTCCTTATATCCTTCCAAAGTTCACCAAGAACTTCAATGCCCCCCACTATCGCGGAAAACTTTCCATCCTCGGTTACCCGTAAAACTTTGGTCGCTTCCGTCATGACTCTGCTGATGTATGCCCAGAGTGGCTCGCCTGGTCGTTGCTTTACTTCGACCGAATCTCACAAATGTAATGGGAGCTAACGCGAGGAAGAGAATTGTGCATGGAATTTTGAAGAAAAGGTTTCCCATGAACTAAACTTTCTAGGAGCCAACTTGAAATACCATTGCTGTGCAGCTTCCGACAGAGTGGCGGGGAAGATTCTGCAGCATACATCCCCCCGTACTCCTTGTAAATCCATTTGCATCTCAAAGTACTTGAGATGGGAAAGAGGATCTTCTCTCCCAGTATACATCTTCCACGTTGGAATTTTGAACTTGTGAGGCAGTGGCAGGAGATTGATCTCTGGTGAGAAGGGAGTTTCGCGAGCTTGGTGTAACTCAAGATCATTGTTACGCTGTCCAGCCATGCTGTGAAACATATTTTTAAATTCGTGAAGCTCGGCCTGTACGAATGGGCTGACCTACTCGACATTCTGGTCGACTTGGATTACGTCAGCGTCTTTCTGAGCAGGGATTTGAGTATGGGCTCCAGGCTGCACGATCGTTGTAGTATTCTGCTCGTCTGTTCCCCTTCTTCTATTTAGATCATTCCTTAGGTCATGGGTGTTCCCAACCTATCGAACACAGAAGAGCCTGGTTACCTTAGGGATTGATTCGCTTGGTTGAGAGGTGGAATAACACCATTATTCTGGTTGGAACCGTCAGCTATGGCTCCAGCTGATGAATTACCGGACAAGGTCTGCCCGCCTACCTCTTGGCCCACGAGCGGAAATCACAATTGGGGATTGGGCGACTGACCATTAGTGCCTCCATTTCTTTATCTCTTCATTTAGCGAACATACGCCTTTGTTCGTCAAACGCGAGATTTACTGCAGCTCACAGTTCATCCTGATCATGATGCAGAGGGTTGCTATGACTCTGCATAAGTCCGATCGTGGCACAAAGATTTTGTAATTCGGTTGGGTCTCTGATGGTCGTCTGGGCGTTGGTTCCAGGCGGAACAGTCGTATTATGAATGCCCTGGTTGGGTGCGGAACTGTTATTCCCAGTCTCTTGCACACCAGGCGCAGCTTCAGTAATAGGAGTTGTTTCACCGTTCACCACGCTTCCCGTCTGTCCGGGATTAACAGTAGGCGAAACCCTTGAACTCCCTGGGTCCTGTAATGCCAGATCCAGCATCTGTGAATTTGCTGGGTCAGACAGGCCTCTACGAGTTTGCACCATTGTGTTGGCAGTTGAGTGTCGAATAAAGAGAGATTTGTGATCCTTCTCTCAATGAAAGCACCAAAATGTTGACTTCGCTTTTAGCCAACAACAATGAGTCTATTTTATAAGCGATAAACGATATGTCGTAACAATATATATAATAAAGTAATAATAAGACACATGAATTTTATAGAGGTTCAGCCCCGAGCAGTTCGGTAATAGCCTAATCCTTGTTATTTGTATTGACTTAAGAACAAGAAAGAAGATTCCTTTTCTTATAGCTTTTACAACAATATCTCTGAATATATAATTCTTAGATAATAATATAATCTTAGTTTAGCTGCGTATTGACTTTCAATCTCTCAGTCCCCCTTTGCCCAGTGAACATACATCACTATTTATAGGGCTGGGAAACTTGAGGAGGAAGAGTTTCCTCTCTCATTACAATGTGTACAAATAGAAAGATCGTGGGATCAATGCTGAATGCAAGGATCGTGGGATTGAGGCTGAGTACACTGATAGTGGGATCGTGTGTATGCCGTATCCACGTAAATTGATCCTTGAGTTATATGGATTGAGCTGATGACTCATGATGTGAAAGCTAAATTCGCTAATTGTTGATTGCTCTGCACGGATCGCTGAATATCTTAATCAGGCCATGCCAACAAGGCATCCTGCTCGGCCTATCTTCCCGAGCAGATGTTCCAAGTGGACTCCACGTGTCACCATTCTCGTGATGCCACGTTAGAGTACAAAATTTGGGATAACAATAAATTTTAATTTTATTTGATAATTATTTTAATTATTAAATAAATAGTTTTGGGATTTATATGGTTGAAATTGCAAAAAGAGGTATTTGTGAAAAAATAGATAAATGGTTGCGAAAAATGGTAAAAATCTAACTAGTGTTGGGCCCACTTCATGGCCGGCCACTAGGTGCTATTTTTTCTCCATTTTTATCATTTTTTTATTCCAAATAAATCAACCCTAACCCTAAGAGAAGTAGTATAAAAAGAAAAGAAAGTCTCATTATCCAACTAATGCTTCAAAGGCAATAAACCTAGTTTTCTTTCTCTCTAGGTTTATGAGACTTCTTCTTCTTCTTTTTTTCTCTAATTTTTGAAATCCTTAGTGTTCTTCCCAAATCAAATTCAAGTCTTTAGTGATTGATTGTGTGCCCACCCATAGCAAGTTAGTCCTCAATCATAGTGTGTAAGACTGTGAAGAATCCAAACATCAGAAGGAGTTTCAGGCTCAAATCTTTGTGATACTCTGCGACAGAAAGGATACAAGGGTTAGAGATCTGAGCGGAAGGAGTCATTTAATTCTGCTGCAACCAATGTAAGGTTTCTCATACCTTTTATGTGTTTACTTTCATCGTTTTAAAAATTCATATTTAGGATGTTAAAAATATACTTGTTAGATCCTGGTAAAAGATATTCCAACACAAACCTGGGCTTATTGTGGTTTGTTTGTTGGATTTAGTTAGAGTTGTTTGATGCTTTAATGCTTGGTTTTCTATGGCTGTTTGAGGTGTTGAGCAAGTTTGAGTTTAAAAACTCAAACTTGGCTCAACCATGGGTTATTTATGTTCTTTGGTCTATAATTGTTGTTATTGCTTGATATATGTTCGTTGAACTTTAATTAGGTATTCTGGAGAGTTTCACAAGGTTTGGATTAGTTTGGAGTTGACATTGAGATTTTTGGGAATTTTGCAGTACAAAATGGCAGGCCATTTTCTCATAAAGGGTATACCGTTTTTGTTGGCAGTGACCCAAAAAACGGTCTGCCATTTCTATAGAAACGACCTGGCATTTTTTGGGGAGTTTTTCCAAAGTATTTTTTTTTTTGCTTTTTCTTAATATTTAGGGTATTATCATGCTATTTATCAATAGAGAAACTTTCAGTTTTTAGTTTATGTCCCCAAAAAGGTTTTAGCAAGTTATTTACTTATTTTACATAAATGTGACATAAGGCCTCAAATCAATGAGCAAGATTTCTATTCAGGTTAACCAACTCACTTGAATTTAGAAATGAGATAAGATTAGTATAAGATATATATGTGTATGCATGTGATATACATGTTTTTTTTTTCTAGAATGTATGAATTGGTATCATAGCAGTACGACTATAGTGTTGAGTCAACAGTACAAGTATATTACTGGTTTTGACTGATATTTAATTTCGTAATATTATTGACATTATCACAGAGGTACAAGTATAGGATTAGGTCGGCAGTGCGAGTATAGTACTGGTTAAGAGTGATATTATGATCAATTGTGTTGGATTATCTTTTACCAGGACCTAGATATACTAACAAATATGTTTATTAACATCCTAAATATAAATTTTAGAAACAATGAAATTTAAACACATATAAAGTTTGTGTAACCTTACATTGATTGGAGCAAAATATAATGATTCCTCCCATTCAGATCTATAACCCTTTTCCTTTCTATCGCAAAGTATTATCAAGATCTAAGCCCGATTCTCCTTCAATTGTTTGGATTCTTCACAGTCTTACACACTATGATTGAGTACTAGACTTGCTATGGGTGGGCATGCACTCAATCACTAAGGCTCGAAAATTTTATGTAGAACACTCAAGAATTTTGAAATTAGAAGGAAAAAGAAGAAGAAGTCTCAAGAACTCTCTAGTTGTCTGACAAGTTGTAAACTAGGCTATGAGTCATTAGTTGGATTATGTCACCATCCTATTCTATATACTAATTCACTTAGGGTTAGGATTGAATTATATAGAATAAAAAATGATAAAATAATAGCAAAATTAGGGACCTAGTGGCCGACCATGTATGTGAGCCACACTAATTATATTTTTTCCATTTTTAAACTATTTATCTATTATTTCACAAATTCCATATTTTCTAATTTTAATCTTATAAGTGTCAAAACTATTTATTTAATAATTATAATTAATAATCAAATAAAATTTTTATTTATATTATTTAATAATTAGACTCTACAAATTCCATTAATTAACAAATAAACCCTAAAATCCATTTCCTTCATAATTAAGCCATAACTTAGTGAAAATTCATAAATAAGACATAGTCTAATTTTAGAATTATAATTGATTTATTAAAATTAATTAATAGAGTCTTACAAGCAGTATTGTCTCACCTAGTATGGGGACTATGGGTTTATATAAACGAGCTTCCAATAAGTAGCTCTAAAATTTATCAAGTAAATTTTGTAACTTATTAATTCCTCCTTGCACCACTATAGATTCGAAATGGCACCCTCAATTATATAGAGCGCTCTATATGTTCCATCATATTGATACGCTATGAATTATCTATTGTTATAATCCCAATAATCAATGATTCTCTATAGATGATCTACATTGAGCAGTGACAAATTTATGATTACACCCTTCAATGTATTTTATCCTTAAAACACTTAGCTACCTATAAATGATATTTCATTGAACTAATATAATCACTGAAATGAGTACTCAACCATTTATCTCTATTAAGCCAAGCTCGAAGGAAATCATCGTTTCACTTCTATGTCTAGATAGAAGCTATAGATTCTGTATTTATGATTAGCGCTCCCACTCAATTAAAATATCATGTCCTCAATCTACATGTCACGAGAAGATTCATTGGTCGACTTTAACGAACCAATTGAAGAAATAAATAATACAACTAAACTAGAACCTAACCATCTCAGGATTGAGATCATTTGATCTAAGATCTATTGAATTGAATAGATATTACGGTATGTTTATTATATCTTATCCAAGTTTAATATCGTTCCCTTTCGATGCATACTCCATACATCCAACCCAAGCTTACTTTAATCAATGCCCTGAAAAGGACATAGCACTTATCCAAGGTGCAAGTAAACTACATTGTAGAATATCCTATCAATTAAACCCTGTGTACTGATAAATCATAGGAATACATTTAATCACACAATCTTGATTACTTTCCACTGTGTTGACACACAATAAACAAGAATATCAATGTGATAAGGATTTGGATGAATTCATAAATCAAATAAATAAATAAATGATCACATGCACTAAATAACACATTAAATAAGTAATGAAAATAAATCTATTTCTTTATTGATAAATGTATATAAAAGATTACATTAAAATAGAGTTTTATTTAGGGCACAAAGCCCAACAAATTGTACTTGTTAAGAGTGACTGATATTATGGTCAATCACACTAAATGCAAGAGCATTCTTGATTCATATGTTAGGCCTTTTAAATAGGTGTATGGGAGCCTAGTTGCAAGTCAATTATATGTTTATATGTTTTATACTTTTCCTACTGAGTTTGTCGACTCACAAATATTTTGCCTGTGTAGGTAGAGGAAAGGCGAAGGCTGAGCAGTAGTGAGTCCAGAGCTTGTTGGTGACTATACATATCAGGATGGTTAGGTCTAGAGAGTTTGATTTTTTGGGACGACATGGGCTCATATTTTGTAGAAAACATATTTTAAAATCGGTTATAAACTTTTAATAGGATCATGGAGATTTATCAATATATGTATTTATTAAAGTTTAAGTATAACATTTTTTGAGAAATTCTTTGATTAGCAAAGGTGTTCACAAGAATTGGAAATAAAATATGATGCACCCATGGCTGTTATAAGCTTGTAATTAGGTGTGAAATGGATTAAATAAGATGGTTTAGGGGTTACATAAAAGTTAGGACTGAAAACTACTTTAGGCGACATTATGCCTAATTCTAGGTGACATGTAGCCTGGTGTAATTTCATGTAATGCCCGACATACTTAGGCATGCTATAATAATTTTCTAATTACTTTCCATACCTTTGTTATTCAAAGGGCTTCTTGAAAAATGTGAAAAATTAAAACTTTTAAATTAAACTTATTTTAATAAATATATAATTTCTCATAATTTTCCAGGATTCCATTTAAAAGGTTATAATTGTATACAAAATACATTTTTGTCAAAGGTGATGCCCAAAGTCCACAAAATAAAAGCTCATGTTGTCGCGAGACTGAAAACTCCAGCCCTAACCATATTGATATGTACAATCATCCTCAAATTCTGGATTCACTGATGTTCAGCCTTTGCCTTTTCATAATCTACACATGCAAACATATGTGAGTCTAGAATCAGTAAGAAAATCATAAAACATATAACGTATCACTCACTTGTGTTGTGAAAATTTATATTGATTTATAATTTAATTGCGCAAGTGTACACAATCACAAACAAGTAATACAATGATAAGTAATCAAAGTTCGTCTCCATAGGGACTTTTTACTAAATAATGCAAAATCAACTAAAAGCAATTCCAAAAATTTCAAATAAAATAAAGCAAAGTAACTAATTAATTCAAGAGAAAAAATTCTTAACCTTAATTCTAAACTTGAGAAATAATATTTTAAACTAAATAAACTAAAAATAAGAAGCCAAAAGTGAATAGAGTGGTGACAATTTCTGATTTGAAAAATAGACTTGGGTGATTAATTTCCACTTGTATGTCCCAGTTGATACAACAATGATCTAGGAATAACTCAGCAATCCTGGTAGAGTTAACAGATTTCAAAAAAAAAAAACCAGCAAGCTTTTTCCAAAACTTGCAATATACCATTCATAATCTCAACAATGCATTCTTACATCAGATTAGATCACAAATACTCCAATAAAGCATCAAATCTTTAGTTATGCATGGTAGCAAAATATGCCTATTTCACTACTAATTAACACCTAAAATAGGGTTAAAAAATCATGCATCAGTTAGAGGGGTTCAACTAGGTCTTACTTTTCCAAGTAAGATCTAGCTTGCTAAATGTTCAAGCTGGCCAAAAATTAACATTCAATCAACATTTCATTACAACTAATTGAACAAAGATAAGGTTACTTAATCCTTGCAAAATCAAAGTACTAGTCCATACAAGGGTTCATAACCACCCAAATCTCAAAGATTCTAGTTCATAGCTGAAATTAAAAACTCAAAACCAGAAAATGACATGTTCATGGAGTTTAAGAGAGTATTAAAGAGTAGAAAATGATACAAAATGGAAAAGGAGAGCAAGAGAAATGAGTTGGAAGCTCAAATCTTCTCTTTGTAGGTTTCCTTCTTCTCCTTCTTTTTAGTCTTCTTCTTCTCCTCTTTCTCTTTTTTTCCGTACTTAGATTTTTTTCTCTGTAATTTTTGTACTCCCCTCTCCTTCAAAGTGCAGCCACCTTTTTCTATTTATCCTTCCTCTCCTTTGCTTCTTTTTTTTCTTCATTAATGCCAGCCGGACTTTCTACCAAAATACACTTACTGGGCTGACAAATTGCTGCGCGATGATTGCTATAGCAATGCCAGTCAACAATAAGCCTTTTTTTGCTCCTTTTCCTCGCCCAAACATTTCCAAATACCTATTTTCGCATTTTTTTTCTGCTTAATACACATAAAAACAACAACATAAGTCTATTTAACACTTACTAACACACACACTTCCATTTATTACAATGACACAATAAACTAAAGACAATTACACAATTATAGACACTAATCTCCACAATTTAGCTTAAAATTCAAGCTTAAAGATATCAAAATAACTCTAAATCCTAGAGTTATCAACACCCCAAACTTAGAATCTTGCTCGTCCTCGAGCAATGGCAACACAAAAAAATAAAACACAACAACAAATTTTACACAAAGACTCAACACACAAGACAAATGAGAGGTTCCGTGGAAATTCATGTTGGCATAGCGAACATTGATGCTCTCTTAAAAAAAATGGAATCAAGTGGAATGGAAAAGATGTGCTTGTAGTAACTTTCTATGCTGCCCCTTTAAAGTTTTTGTCATTGGATAACATTAATACTTCCCTATAGTCACCTAATCAATAATTTATACAAGTATATCCCACCAAAACTTTGAACTTTCTACAACTATCTTAAACTTTTTCATTCATTTCAGCTCCATAAGTTTGATTAGTGCACTCCTCTCCACTAATGTAGTCTAAACTTATCCCCTTGATCAATAGGACTTTACTAGGCTTGTAATGTTAGGCTTGGGTTAGGGTATGGTGAAGGATGTATTTAAGCTAACTCAACACCTAACCACTTCACTTGTCAAAAACCGAGCCTCTTCCTTATGATTTTTTTTTCTCTTGTCCCACTTCCCTAATCCAATACTCACAAGTACTTGGTATTGGAATAGACTTCTCTTGCTATGTTTATTCTCTTTTTTTTTTTTGAACTAAAATGGGGGGAACACCCCAACTTAGTTGCAAGCACACTTTTTTTCTTCTTTTCATTGCTGATTTTTTTTTCATATATATATATATATTAGAAAGAAATTTATTACTATATTATACTTATATAATAGATAGCAAGAGAAGGTTAATTGAAAGTGCATACTAATATACTTTGTGAGCTAATTCCCGCCCCCCCCCCCCCAAACTTACAACCCAACATGGTCCCCAATGTGGCTAAAAGTATAATCTTGAATTAGCTCACCACAAGTTACATTCACCGCACTCACCCCAAACTTAATGTGAAACATGGCTCTTGACAAGTGAGCAATTAAGTTAGGACATGTGTGGAAATGCAAATTAGGATTGGTATGATATGTATGATCGGGTTGCAAAACAAGAATAGGCTAAACGGCTCAAACGTGGGTGACTAGGGAAAAATTTATTTTACAGGGAAGGTTAGAAAGGCTCAAACGTCCAAAGATGGCCTAAATCATTTCTAAGGGATGACTCTAACTAGGATTTCGCTTCAAGGAGATGCACTAACCAATTCTAGATGCTAAAAGTATATATGCAGCAATCGTATGAAAAATGCAAAGCATGGTGGGAAAATAAAAGTATACAGTATTGAGGAGAGACTAAGGAGAAACATCCATGATATCCAACAATTCACATGCAAATGCAACATAGAAAAATTAGGCAGCAACATAATGGAATGAGCGGAAAATATAATCATCGAGCGGAACACTAGACCACATAAAAACTCTTAAATCTCTCAATGTCAAACTAACAACCACATAAATGACATGACATAAAAGTTTCAAACACAAAAGACAACACACAATTAGCACAATACGGACTAAAAACGACACATAACAGAAAAGTAGAAATTAGCTTAGGTATTAGGAAACTCCCTCTACTCGGAGTCCTCGTGGGGATCCTCCGTATTCGAAGCTGATGGCCCAGCCCACAGGTCGAGAACTTGCTGAGGTATCGGCGGGAACTTGGGCTCAAATCGTGGCGTTGTCCTCCTAATTGCACGCTCCATAACTGCGTCACACTTTTGCTCATATTCCCACATCGCGTGCAAACGACCACACATTTTCTGTTGCAATTGCTCAAAGTGAGCAAAGCGATCTGTGGGAGGCTCCGTGGCTGAGGTTGACGCAGAAGCAGGAGTTGTTTTCGGAGCTCGTGGTGAACCAAAACTGATAGGCCTCCTGGCATTCAATGCTCCTTCTTCGTTCCACATCCGTAGACCCGCCTCGCGACAAAGAGCAGTGATAGTAGCTGGCAGAAATAATTTTCCTTTCCCCTGATGCGCACAATCGGCCATTTGTTTGGCTAGGAGAGCCCCTACATCAACATCCCAACCCATCTTAATGCAGTACAACATCCATGCGCGATCTCTGCTGATACTGGAATCATGTGAGGTGGGGCATAGGGCGGTTTGCACGAATGTGTAAAGACATTTCAAATCGTGCTCCAAGTCAGTGCGCCGAAATCGAAGGTTTCCATAATTATCGAGGTCCCACTCGAACTTTGGCTTGGCGATCTCAGGCATCATGTCATTCAATGTCTCGTCGCCCACTTGACCTTTGAGGGAGGGGTAATGGCATTCGATTGATTGTAACCCAAACAAGTTGTTGATTGCTTCAGCGAAGAATGACACCGGTACTTCACGCACAACCACTTTAGTAGGCCATTCTTGGGACAAAAAATTGGCGTAGAATTCTTTAACAACTTCCATGACTGCCTGTCCTCTCTGCTTGACAAAAAGTCCCCAATTCCTCTTATGAACCATTTCACTAACCCATTCAGGTAACTCGTCAATGTCCTCTATATGTGCCACTAATCCTCGCTCCATATAAAATTCTTGATTGTCCACCTTATCGTAGTACTTTGTCTCGGCTGCCTTGCAATAAAATTTCATGAAGTGATTTCTGTTTTTTTTTTCTGTGGGCAACCCTCTTGACATTTAGCACTTTCTCTTCTTTTTCACTTGCACACTAAACAACCACAGCGAATTCCCCCTCTTCTTTTCTTTTTAACCTCTGCCACTCAACACAATAATTATTCTTACACTACACTACAATGTCCACACACCAATCTTGCTCAAAAATCACCACTCTTTCCAAACCACAGGAACTAAAATTCAAAGCATTTACACCAAATTCTTTCACCCTCGGCAGCCACAACAAAAGCTCCCTGTTTCTTTTCAATTTGAAACTACTCAAACAACAACAACAATGATTATAAATTTACACCAGAAAAAGCTCACAGCCACACCAAAAGTTGCAATCATACCAACTATTCTCAAGTACCACTGAAATCCAAATTTCATCACCCGCACAAATCAAAACCACACACTACTTGGCATCTATTGTACATTCCCACTATGTATTCTTCTCAAATCATCCAACTCATACACTAACAATCCCACAATCAACTCAAACTAAATATCTCTTTGTTTCTTTAAACCAATTGTGTAAATTCACAAATTCACCATGTTCAATTCCTAAGTACGGTTCACTGTAGTCACAGAGACTAACCTTGCTTCTTGAATCTGTGTGTGATTGGAATGGTGAAATGGAGAGTCTGGCTGGCTTCCTTTCTAGCAAAAAAAGATAGTATTGGTAATGATGGCAGCTTGAATTTCGGTGCGTGGAGTTTCAGCACGTGATTCGTGGTGGCTTGAGTGACTTCGGCTTGAGCTGAAGTGGGATGGAAATGGTGGGTTCGAGTTTAATGTGGTGTTTGGTGGACTGAGATGAGGGGAATGGAGTTGGTGCGGGTTCGTGAGTATGGTCTGGAGTGAACGGATTTTGCTCAAGCGATTCGGGCGAAATGGTGGTGCGAGTTGAAGGTGGATCGCTGGTTCGAGTTTGGCGAGTCAACGGGGTGATGACTCAGGCGAATGGAAGCTGGGTTGCTGGTTGAACGGAGATGGTCCGAATGGGGGTGTTTGGGTTCGGTTTGGTGTTGTTTATCGAATGGAAGCTACTGGTTCAGGTGTGTGAGTCGAATGTGATGCTGGGGTGGGGTTGAGTTCGAATGGGTGATAGTGAGGAGGCGGTTGGGTTGAGTGTGAAGGGAAATGAGGATGATGATGATGAATGTGGTAGGGTTGTGAGTATTGGGCTGAAACCAAGTGGGCCCACTTGACTTAATTTGTGGACTTATTAAGCTTATGGGATCAATTTGATTTAGATTGATCTACAATCTCTGCCCAGAAACAAGGAAAATACAAAGTATCAAGACCAATCAACAAGACCAAATGGTTGGTCTGATAAAGACACTTTCCCAATGATTGCATCATTAAAACACATTTTTTCACATGTTCCTCTTTATCAGACCAAGTACTTTTCTTTTTTCAAAACTCCACTTCCTTTGATCAGCCCAGTACCAAAACTCCTTTTGCTGCCAAATAACATTGCTAAGCCATTGCTATAGCAACTGCGTGTAACTTTTCCACCCTAAACTTAATTTCTTTGGCCATTAAATTTCTTCACTTCCACAACCTTCTTCACTTGAATTCCTGCACAAAGAAATGAAATAATTTCTCAATTTCACCATGACATTTATTTACTAATTATATAATATATATTTTTTTTCCTTCTTTTTTTTTTCTAAATTTTTCTATCTTTTTTTTTCTTGTTTTTTTTTCTTAAGGTGCCTTCATTGATTTTTTTTCACTCTTTTATTTCATTTTTTTTTTTCAATTCAATCTTTTTTCTTTTCTTTTGGCACCCCAAAATTACAAACATCAAGCATCCTTCAAGGAGATAGAGGTCTTGTATCGATTGACCTCTTCCCCCCCAATAATGCTTCAATCGTTGTCCATTGACCTTGAATTCTCTTCCCGATTTTTCATCTTTCACCACAACAGCGCCGAAAGGATACACTTCCATCACCGTAAATGGACCCGACCAACAGGACTTAAGCTTTCCCAGAAATAGCTTCAATCTTGAGTTAAACAACAACACTTGCTGATTTTTCACAAAAACTCTCACTTTGATCCTACTATCATGCCACTTCTTCATCTTTTCCTTGTAAAACTTTGCATTTTCATAGGCAAACAAGTGCAGCTCATCTAACTCATTTAATTGCAATTTATGGGCCTCTGCCGCAGCTGAAAGATCAAAATTCAGGTTCTTTAATGCCCAAAATGCCTTATGTTCCAACTCCACGGGAAGATGACATGCCTTCCCATAAACTAGGCGATAAGGAGACATGCCTAGAGGAGTTTTAAATGCCTTACGGTAGGCCCAAAGTGAGTAATCTAACCACTGGGACCAATCTTTTCTGCTAGGATTCACCACTTTTTCAAGAATTCCCTTGATTACTCTATTGGAAATTTCAGCTTGCCCGTTGGTCTGTGGGTGATAAGCGGTGGCTATTTTGTGATTCACACTATCCTTGGCTAAAAGGGCAACCAAGACTTTGTTCACAAAGTGTGTCCCTTCATCACTAATCATTGCTCTCGGTGTCCCGAATCTTATGAAGACATTCTTATGCAAAAATTTCATCACCACCTTGGCATCATTTGTTGGACTAGCTATTGCTTCCACCCATTTGGATACATAGTCTACGACCACCAATATGTAAAGATTCCAAAAAGATCGAGGGAATGGCCCCATAAAGTCAATGCCCCAAACATCAAACAATTCAACTTCCAAAATGCAATTTAGTGGCATTTCATTTCTTGCTGAAATATTTCCCACTCGTTGGCAGCGATCACATCTTTGAACAAAGTCATGGGCATCCTTGAATATTGAAGGCCAATAATACCCCGATTGAAAAACTTTGGCAGTCGTACGTTGTCCACCAAAATGGCCACCATATGGGGCTGAATGACAATGCTCCAAGATGCTTCTAACTTCATTTGTCGGCAAACATCTCCGCATTATATGATCCGGACATTGTTTGTACAAGTATGGCTCATCCCAAAAATAAAACTTGCTATCATGAAGGAACTTTTTGAGCTGCTGCTTGGTAAAATCAGGTGGATGGGCACCTCCAACTAAGTAATTGACAATGTCCGCATACCATGGTACCCGTGCTTGCTCTACCACCAGCAGTTGCTCGTCTGGGAATGAGTCTCGAATTTGTAATTCTCCCTCTAGGTGGCCGTTGTGATTGTTAGTTTCCAACCTAGATAGATGGTCCACCACTTTGTTTTCTATCCCTTTTCTGTCTCGGATTTCCAAATCGAACTCTTGTAGCAATAAAACCCAACGAATGAGCCTCGGTTTAGAAGCTTTCTTGGCTATCAAATACTTGATTGCCGAGTGGTCAGTATACACAATAACATTGGTCCCCACAAGATACCATCTGAATTTCTCAAAGGCAAAAACCACCGCCAATAGCTCTTTCTCAGTAGTGGTGTAGTTAATTTTGGAATCAGCAAGAGTTTTACTTGCATAATAAATAGAGTGAAAGATCTTGTTCTTCCGTTGCTCGAGAACAGCTCCAATGGCAAAATCACTAGCATCGCACATGAGTTCAAAGGGCAATGACCAATCGGGTGCTACAATCACGGGGGCCGTAACAAGAGCTATCTTCAACTTCAAAAATGCTTCATTACATTCAGCGGTAAACTCAAAAGGCCTATTTTGTTCCAGCAAGCTACACAAGGGTTTAGACACCTTAGAAAAGTCTTTAATGCGTGTCCAAGGAAGTTTCTTATGCCTTTTACCGTGGTAGGGGCTGGTAACTTCTCAATGACTTCAAACTTTGCCTTGTCAACTTCTATCCCCATTCTAGACACTTTGTGCCCCAAAACAATACCCTTTTGAACAATGGAGTGGCATTTTTCCCAATTCAGCACCAAGTTAGTTTCTTCACATCTTGCTAACACTTTTTTTCAAATTCTCCAAACACACCCCAAATGAGTCCCTGTAAATGGAGAAATCATCCATGAATATCTCCAAAATACTCTCAGCCATATCCGAGAAAATAGCCATCATACACCTTTGGAAAGTAGCGGGAGCATTGCACAATCCAAATGGCATCCTCCTAAAGGCAAAGGTGCCATATGGACAAGTGAAGGTGGTTTTTTCTTGGTCTTCCGGTGCTATAGAAATCTTATTGTAACCCGAATATCCGTCAAGAAAGTAATAAAACTCTTTTCCCACCAAACGATCAAACATTTGGTCAATAAATGGCAGCGGGAAATGATCTTTCCGAGTTGCATTGTTTAGCTTCCGATAGTCCATACACACCCTCCAACCGGTAACGGTTCGAGTAAGAATCAACTCATTATTCTCATTAGCCACCACCGTGACTCCTCCTTGTTGGGTTTTATGCCCTAAATAAAACTCATTTCAATATAATCAGATTTACTTATTAATATAGATCAGAAATAACATTTAATGTTGCATGGTTCACATGATTTATTTCATGATTATATGTACATAATGTATAAATTCATCTGAAACCCTTTTCACATACTTGATCCTGTTTATTGTGCCGTCAACACATTGGAAAGTAAACATGACTATGTGAATAAAGTTTCCTAGATTTATCAGACACAGGGTTTTACTGATATGATAATCTACAACAAGAGTTTACTTGTATTTGGAGAAATACTATGTTCTTTCCAGAACATTGGTTAAAGTAAAGCTCAGGTTGGATGCATGGAGTATGCATCGGAAGGGACCGATATTGAACTTTGACTTAGATTTATTAAACTTACCGTAATATCTATTCAAGTCAATATCGCCTAGTTGATCCTAGATCAAATGATCTTAATCCTGATATGATTAGGCTCAATCTTGAAAGGCTATTCGTGTTCTTTGATTTGTTAGTTAAGCCTACTTTTAGGTCAGGGTGATACGTACATTTTGGGAACACGGTAGTGCAATTGAGTGGGAGCGCTATCATAAACATGGAATCTATAGCTTCTATCTGGCGAATAGTAAGCAAAGGATGATCTCCTTCGAGCTTGACCAAACGAACATAAATGGTGGAGTACTCATTTCACATTAGCTGAAATATCATTTATACGGGGTCAAGTGTTTTAAGGAATAAATACATTGTAGGGTGTAACGGTAATTTAATCCCTTTACAGTGTAGATCATTCATATAGAGGATCATTGATCACATTAGGATTATAACAATGGATAACTAATGATGTGTCTATATGGTGGAACATATAGAGCATTCTATATACTGAGAGTGCAATTCTAAGTTCTATGCGTGGATTCAACGAAGAATTAATAAGTTAGTGAATTTTAGTGTTAAATTCTTGATCTACTTATTGGAAGCTCGGTTATATAGACCCATGGTCCCCCCACTAGTTGAGATAATATTGCTTGTAAGACTCATGTAATTGGTTTTGATTAATCAATTATAATTCACAAGTTAGACTATGTCTATTTGTGAAATTTTCACTAAGTAAGGGCGAAATTGTAAAGAAAGAGTTTATAGGGGCATATTTGTTAATTATGATACTTTGTATGGTTCAATTAATAAATATGATAAATGACAATATTATTTAATAATTATTTATAGTTATTAAATAGTTAGAATTGGCATTTAAATGATTGAATTAGGAAATTGGCATTTTTGAGAAAATCAGATACAAAAAGTGGTAAAATTGCAAAATTGCAAAAATAAGGCCCAGTCCACCTAGCATAGGGCCGGCCACTTGTGTTATCTTTTTTTAAATGATTTTTTCATTATTTTAATGCCATATAATTCAAATCAAACCCTAGAGGAATGCTATAAATAGATAGTGAAGGCTTCAGGAAAGACACACTTTCTGAATCAGAAAAACCTGAGCCTCCACTCTCTTCTCTAGCCGCCACTCTCTCTCTCTTTTCTTCCTCAATATTTCGAACCTCTCTTAGTGATTAGAGTAGTGCCCACACACATCAAGTGATACCTCAATCATAGTGAGGAAGATCGTGAAGAAAGATCATCAGCAAAGGAGATTCAGCATCAAAGATTCAGAGAAAGAGATCCAGGTTCAGATATTGATAATGCTCTGCTACAGAAAGGAATCAAGGGCTAGATATCTGAACGGAAGGAGTCATATTATTCCGCTGCACCCAATGTAAGGTTTCTTAAACTTTATATGTGTTTATTTCATCGTTTTAGAAAGTTCATATTTAGGATGTTAATAAACATACTTGTGAGTAGATCTAAGATCCTGGTAAAATAATTTCCAATAACTGGCCTCAGAGCCATGGTAATTGATTTACTTGCAAGAAATTTGGACTTTAAAACGATTGTTTGTATGTTCTTTGGATGGTATCATGTTGTATTGAGTGTTATTTGATGATTGATTGATGATTGTGAAATTTTCGTGAAAAATAATTGTTATTTCGGTTCTGGCATTATTTTTATTGGATAGTATGGAAAAAATTAAGCAAGTTAGCCTTTTACAGAACTCAGTTTGGATTTTATTTGAATTAGTTATGATTTTTTGAAGATTTGACAAAATCATTTGTCTTGATAGTTTCTGATCGCAGAACTGTCCGTACAGTTTCGAATTTTTTTCAATTTTCTTCAATTTTTCATACTTTTTCATGGAATTAACTTCCAATTTTTTGTATGGTTTTGTATATATACTATTACTATTCCTAATTCAATTCTAATTATCATTTTGAATTAATTTAAATTTTTTTTTAATTTAATTCAAGATATTAGTGTAATTTGAATTTGAATAGAATTAGTATTTATCTTTTTGCTTAAAAATCTATCTTATTTTAAAATTTGATTATATCTTATCTTATTTTAAATTTAAAAATAAGATATTAATAATCATGTAATTTTTAAATGATATAAGATATTTTGCTAATTTTTTTTTAAATTTTGTTATTTTATTTATTTAAATTACATTTAAAATTTGAAAAAGATATTTATTTATCTTTTCTAATTTTTTATTTAATTTTTATTTATAAAATAACATTTAAAATTTAAAAGTAGTTAGCAATTTTTTTTTGAAATGATATTTAGGTTGGTTGAAACCTAATTTTTCAAAAATTGTAGGTTTAATTTTAAATTTAAATTTTTTAAAAATTTCGAATTTTTCAAATTTTTTTTAAATTTTTCGAAAAATTATTTTTTTTATTTAATTAATTATTTTCGAAATTAAATATTTAATTTAAAATTAAATAAATCCTACATCCAACTATCCAACTAACCTTGTTGCAGGAGTATGTGTTTTAGCTTATGTGTAAGTTTTTAAAACCTATTATTACTTGATTGCAAATAGCCATGGTTACTTTTTGCCAGATCTAATGATCTGATGGCTCCCTTGGTCAAGATAATAATTTGTAACAGGTATATTTACAATCTTCTTTCATCTGTGTATGACCTAGCAACATGATAGGACCCATCCAAAGTGTCCTGTGTGAGCCTATGTGTTTAATTTTATTATAGATGCATATAGGTTAATGTTGCTAAATAAAATGTCATAGTCATTGATAGATTTTATTTAGGCCCATTTAGTTTTGGGCTTATTCAATTAATAACAGTTGTTCTTATTAAGGTTAAATTCCTCTCTTTTGGGCCTTGTGTGAGAGTTGGGAGCCATAGAAGTGGGTACGACATACCGAACTCCCGGCACTCCCTCACACAAACCACCCCAATTGTGAAGGCCCATTTGCTGATTTGAATGACTGTACTAGGTTAATTAAACTAGTTTAACCTAATAAAATTGATTAGCAACATAATTAATTTCATTTATTTTGAAATTAATTTAAGAAAATTATAGTTTAAAGAATTTTTTTTATTCTAAGCTAAACTATATGTATTTTCTTGTATTTAATTAAATATAGAATTATAACCATCTAGATTCTGTCTGGAACTTAATTTAAATTTTTCATTAAATATTCTTATTTAAGTTGATATTTAGTTATCTACAACTAACCAACTTAAATCTGAATATCTTTTGAATTTCAAATTTCAAAATTAAGTTGAGGAATTTTAGGCATTGGTTATTAAGATTCTTTAGATATTTTTTAAGTTAATATCTTTTCGAATATTAACTTAAAATGGAATATTTTCAAATTAAGTGGTTACAACTTAATTTTTGATATTTAATTAAATTTAAATTTGAAAATATTTAAGTTCTAGATTTTTCTAGTACAACTTAAATTAGATATTTTTTCAAATTTTGTGGAAAAGATACTTAGTCAAATAAGATATTTTCTAGATAGTTATTTATAGACTACTTATTATTTCTAATATTAAATAGGAAAATATTATAAATTGTGAAATTAATTATTTATTAATTAATTTTGGTACAATTTATTTTAAATATATTTTTTCCTAGTATTAAACTAGAGATTAATAATTAAGCCTTCTCTACACTTAATTATTTATTTCTTGAATTTAATACATTTAATTAATTTGAAAATTAAATATCTAAGTTGATTTTTATCATCATACTTAAATATTTCTTTTTCATGACATTTAATTAAATAGAAAATTATTTTTAGTTGAAATTTATTTTTTTCAACTAAATTTAAATAATTTTCAAAATATATTTTCTTTATTTTATTAATCAATTTTCGAAATTGTATTTCTTAAATGCTAGAATTTCGAATTTTATCTTGAAAAATAGATTAAGTTGTAAATTAATTATTTATTTTAATTAATTCTTGGATCAACTTAAATCAATGATTTTTTCATTTATTGATTAATTTAAAATAAATTGAATTAAATATATTATTAGAAATTGAATTAATTAGTCGAAGGAAAATCTAGATAGATGATATTTTTGCTTGAAGTATTTTTCTAGTGTATTTAATTAAATAGAAAATTAATATTTAAGTTGATTTTCATCATCTACTTAAATATTTGAAATTTTTCTTATATATTTAATTAAATAGGAAAATTATATTTTTTGTTGTAAATTAATTTTATTAATTAATTTTGGGCCAACATTAAATTAGAATAATTTTTCCAGATTTATTTTTTATTTTAATATGCATTTTTCGAAAATTGTATTCTTATATACTTTAATTTTTCGAAATGCAATATATATTTATAGAAAATTAAATTTGAGTTGTAAATTAATTTAAATTAATTTTGTAACAACTTAAATATTTTTTCTAAATATTTATTGGAAATTATTACTAAGATGGAAATAATTCATATTATTTTCATATCCATCTAAGTAAAATTTATAAATATTAAATTAAAATTTATATTTAGAATTTTTCATTCTAAATTGGAAATTTTAATTAAATAAATATATATTTAAAATAAATAGAATAAATAAAGAGAATAAAAGAAAATACAACTCTTTTCAAATAATGAGCTTTATTATAGAGACATTCGATCTCCATTGTGGGTTTTACACCGCGTTTGTTTTAGTGAGTAATCCTCCCTAATGGAGGAACGTTCATTAGCAATTTCGCACCGTTTAACCTCGCATGATAAGTAGTTTGTAAGTGTTTTGTATGGTATGGATCACCCTAATGGTGGCGACCATACTTGACTTGCAAATTATGAAACAATGGTGGAAGCTCATAAGATAGAATTGCCTTGACTCTCGCCTAAACGGGACAACGCCTGAATTCCAATCTTGATCGAATAAAAGGTTGCTAGAATGTTTAACATTTTAGACGAGCTGACAACTCTATTCAATGAATGGTAGCTTTGACTCTCGCCTAAACGGGACAGCGATATCGCCTTGTTGAAAACCTTGGAAATTATTTAGGATTGTAAGTTTTAGTATTTTCACTTGTCATTCCTACTTACTATATGTTTATAATTTCTGAATTGTGTATGAATTTATATTGAACCATGTTATTTTCTGTTATTAAGTTGTAGTTTAATTTCGAATCTTCATTGTTGGTCTAACTTGGCTTGTTTATCTAATGAGATAAATCCCTAGTGGATTTTCACCATTAGACATACATAATAGTGTTAGATCTCGAAAGATAAATATTGTATATGCGACATCTAGCTGTTCATCAATTGATGACACCTTAGACTAGTATTTTTACGATATAAAACAAGAAGATTATATAAATAAGATTACTTTGACTTTCGCTAATCGAAGCATCGTTGGATTCTTATTTTAAACGAAATTATCCTAATTCCTCTTAGCTTATTCATTTCGAATTAGCTTTCATATATATCATTGGATGAATGGTCTATGAATCATTTCATGTCATTATATTTTCTCTTAAGAAATTAAATGACGCATATGATTATAACCCCGAAATTCTATTCCCAATTGATATAAATCCTCAATCTTAGAAATCTCCTACTTGTATGGGCAAATCTGACTTAGAGTTTGTATTAGTAGTCGGTCCAAGATAGAATTACTCATTATATTTGGTATAAATTTAAGTCTTTGACTTTAATTTTAGATTCCAAATAGAAATTTGCTTATATTTCTAATTCCGTATCACATTACAGCTTACACTTTCTCAAGTGTTTATATCCATCTTCTATTAATGGATTAAAACGTATGGAATATGAGTTAGGTATTCGTGACCGAGATCCACTTGCAGTATTCTAAGAACTCTTTGATGTAACTAAACCTATGTCATCAATAGACACTACCACATTTTTTTTATCTATGGCATTTGTATCTTGTTCATAATGGATTTGACAAGATCAATCTCTGCAAAGAGTTAATATGCCTATATCCGCTGAAAGTAGTTCATCTCATTCGCAGATGAATGTACATTCAGGGGTGGATATGAGTTTTTCGTTGTATTCTTAAAACGATAACTCTAGATTATACCTTATGCAAAGAAATTTGAAATATTAAAAATTTCATTAATTTCTAGCAATGGTTAAAACCATTAAGGTAAGTGGTTAAAGATCTTGCGAACTGATAGGGGTGGAGAAATAGTTAGTAGATATGCAGTTCAAAGATCATTAAATTGATTTTTGAATTATATCCAAACTTACCTCCCCAGAAATTTCGAGTTGCATATTGATGATTAGTTACTAGTCGTTGCCTAAATCCTTCTATGGTAATACAATTTCAGAATGACGTAATGGTTGGGTACTTAATGTAAATCATTACTAGATTCATGGATGACCTAATCAAAATCTTAAGAAAAGCTAGAACTGTTAACCATGGTTTCTTAGCTATTCTAAGTGATTAGGGGTGGACCATCCCATTGTCAATAGATAAGAAAGTGTTTGTTCAAACATATACTACTTTTCTAAGAAAATGACTAAGTCCGGAAAAACAAGTAGCAAATAAAGGAGATACTTAATTCTTGATTCCAAAAGTGTTCTATCATCTTATATGACATATGATGATCCCACTGCCTCTGTTGTCTTGTCACAACCGAAGAGATCAATACCATTTAGTTTTCTTAGACATAATTCACGGTACCTTGTCGTAGTGGGAGAGTTTCTAGGAACTCACCTTCTTATGACTTGGGAGACACTAGTGATTAAAATCCATTGTGAGTTTAAACAAGTAATGGATTGTCAAG
The DNA here is from genome assembly GCF_029168945.1 of Cannabis sativa. Classification (NCBI taxonomy): domain Eukaryota; kingdom Viridiplantae; phylum Streptophyta; class Magnoliopsida; order Rosales; family Cannabaceae; genus Cannabis; species Cannabis sativa. The sequence goes on from NC_083602.1 coordinate 83,486,380, forward strand.
ATAAGAAACTAAGAAGAAAGCCAATAGAACTATGGTTTAATCCATTCACATGGAGTAACCTAAAGTTTTCTATTACAAGGACATAAAAGGAAATTTTCGTTTATAAGTCCATTCAATGGACTTAACAAAACTTCCTGTTCCTAGTATTATAGGTTTGAGTTTATCTAAACCTATGGCTTGTGGTATACCTGTAATTACTTACTCTAATGCAAGCAACTTACTTTAGTAAGATGTCAAGCATTTTCTTTCTAATGGCAATCTATAGAAGCTTCACAACTTCTTAGGCATAGATTTTATTTATCTAAGGAAAAGTCTCAACTATTCCAAAAGATAAAGCCATGGAAAAATTTCTTATATCAACAAGTGAGAGGTCTTAGATATGCTTTTGTATGCCTTAGACCGGACACTGTTGAGTGGGAGTAATGAGTAGGTATCGATTAATCCAGAGAAGAACATTGGAAGACAATCAAGTAAATCTTAAGATAAAGAAGAGGAACTATATGTTAGTCTATAAGGGTGTGTTTAAAACTCTTAGACTACACCATATCGATTTCGAAATTTGCCTATGTGCTAGTAAATCTTTCGATAAGATGGTGGTTACTCGGGGGTGGAATAGTGATTTTGGAGAAGTGTAAAAACCTATCCGAAGTCTCTAGGTCTACCGTAAAGGACCGAATGTTAAAGTCAGGAAAGTTACTTATTCGGTCTAAGGAAAGTTCTATACATCTTTGGCACCATTCCAAATTGCCTTAAACTACTAGTGTTAATTTCACGATTAACCAAAAGTAGTTGCCAAAGGTATAGAATCCGTATCCCAAGAGAGTAAACATATAGAGAGGAATTTCACATTATCAATGTTTTTGTGATTAAAGGAAGAGTAATGGTGGAGAAAAGGTTGTGGTTAATTCAACCTTTCGCATCCTATTACGAGGAGTTTACTACTACTACACTTGATTTGTATATCAAGGTGTTGAGATTATTTGAAACGCACTTTTTGTTTTATATTAGTGCAAGTGGGAGTTTGTTGGGTTTTATGCCCTAAATAAAACTCATTTCAATATAATCGATTTACTTATTAATATAGATCGAAATAACATTTAATGTTGCATGGTTCACATGATTTATTTCATGATTATATGTACATAATGTATAAATTCATATGAAACCCTTTTCACATACTTGATCCTGTTTATTGTGCCGTCAACACATTGGAAAGTAAACATGACTATGTGAATAAACTTTCCTAGATTTATCGGACACGGGGTTTTACCGATATGATAATCTACAACAAGAGTTTACTTGTATTTGGAGAAATACTATGTTCTTTCCGAACATTGGTTAAAGTAAAGCTCGAGTTGGATGCATGGAGTATGCATCGGAAGGGACCGATATTGAACTTTGACTTAGATTTATTAAACTTACCGTAATATCTATTCAAGTCAATATCGCCTAGTTGATCCTAGATCAAATGATCTTAATCCTGATATGATTAGGCTCAATCTTGAAAGGCTATTCGTGTTCTTTGATTTGTTAGTTAAGCCTACTTTTAGGTCAGGGTGATACGTACATTTTGGGAACACGGTAGTGCAATTGAGTGGGAGCGCTATCATAAACATGGAATCTATAGCTTCTATCTGGCGAATAGTAAGCAAAGGATGATCTCCTTCGAGCTTGACCAAACGAACATAAATGGTGGAGTACTCATTTCACATTAGCTGAAATATCATTTATACGGGGTCAAGTGTTTTAAGGAATAAATACATTGTAGGGTGTAACGGTAATTTAATCCCTTTACGTTGTAGATCATTCATATAGAGGATCATTGATCACATTAGGATTATAACAATGGATAACTAATGATGTGTCTATATGGTGGAACATATAGAGCATTCTATATACTGAGAGTGCAATTCTAAGTTCTATGCGTGGATTCAACGAAGAATTAATAAGTTAGTGAATTTTAGTGTTAAATTCTTGATCTACTTATTGGAAGCTCGGTTATATAGACCCATGGTCCCCCCACTAGTTGAGATAATATTGCTTGTAAGACTCATGTAATTGGTTTTGATTAATCAATTATAATTCACAAGTTAGACTATGTCTATTTGTGAAATTTTCACTAAGTAAGGGCGAAATTGTAAAGAAAGAGTTTATAGGGGCATATTTGTTAATTATGATACTTTGTATGGTTCAATTAATAAATATGATAAATGACAATATTATTTAATAATTATTTATAGTTATTAAATAGTTAGAATTGGCATTTAAATGATTGAATTAGGAAATTGGCATTTTTGAGAAAATCAGATACAAAAAGTGGTAAAATTGCAAAATTGCAAAAATAAGGCCCAGTCCACCTAGCATAGGGCCGGCCACTTGTGTTATCTTTTTTTAAATGATTTTTTCATTATTTTAATGCCATATAATTCAAATCAAACCCTAGAGGAATGCTATAAATAGATAGTGAAGGCTTCAGGAAAGACACACTTTCTGAATCAGAAAAACCTGAGCCTCCACTCTCTTCTCTAGCCGCCACTCTCTCTCTCTTTTCTTCCTCAATATTTCGAACCTCTCTTAGTGATTAGAGTAGTGCCCACACACATCAAGTGATACCTCAATCATAGTGAGGAAGATCGTGAAGAAAGATCATCAGCAAAGGAGATTCAGCATCAAAGATTCAGAGAAAGAGATCCAGTTCGTATATTGATAATGCTCTGCTACAGAAAGGAATCAAGGGCTAGATATCTGAACGGAAGGAGTCATATTATTCCGCTGCACCCAATGTAAGGTTTCTTAAACTTTATATGTGTTTATTTCATCGTTTTAGAAAGTTCATATTTAGGATGTTAATAAACATACTTGTGAGTAGATCTAAGATCCTGGTAAAATAATTTCCAATACTCCTTTCTTGGGCACACATTGAAAAGGACAAACCCATGAGCTATCCGAAATTGGGTACACAATACCATAATCTAGCCACTTGATCATTCTTTTCGCACCACTTCTTTCATGACGGGATTCAATCTTTGCTAATGCTCAACAGAATTACTACAACCTGCTTCTAAGAGTATCTTGTGCATGCAAATCGTTGGACTAATACCCCTTATGTCAGCCATAGTCCACCCGATTGCTTTCTTATGCTTTTTTAACATCTCTAGCAAGGCACCTTCATCTTCAACTTCTAAATTTGCTGCTACAATAACTGGCAGCGTGTCATTCTCCCCCAAATAGGCATACTTCAGATGGCTTGGCAAGGGTTTCAACTCCAACTTCTGTGGTTCTTGGATGGAGGGTTTCGGGAGCTTGAAATTACTTTCCTTCAACTCCAAAGATTCAAAGGGCTTCTTGAATTTAGGGATAGGTTTCACGGGTTCCATCGATGCAAGTTGGTTGCCTTCATCTTCACTTAAGTCTTCAAGCTCATCAAAAGAACTTATAAACTTCTCATCCTTCCAAGCTTCCTTGTGAAATCTTTCAGCCACAATAGAGTCAATCACACTTATGCGAGAGCATTCTTCTATCTCATCCGGAAACCTCATAGCATTGAACACATTAAAGGTGACTTTTTGGTCATTCACCCTCGTGAGCTCCCCATTTTGCACATCAATCAGAGTTCTCTCGGTAGCAAGGAATGGCTGACCCAATATAATAGGCACATCTCTATCAGCTTCATAGTCTAGGATGGTGAAAATCAGTTGGAAAAATGAACTTGTCAACCTGTACTAGAACATCTTCTATTTTTCATACCGGATGAGCCATGGACCTGTAAGCAAGCTGCAATGTAACAGTTGTAGGACGTGCTTCACCAATACCCAACTTCTTAAAGATCGACATAGGCATGAGGTTGATGCTTGCACCCAAATCACATAAGGCTCTTCCAACATCCCGTCCCCCAATAGAACAAGGGATTGTAAAACTACCAGGATCCTTCAACTTCGGTGGAATCTTAATTTTTAACATGGCGCTGCATCCTTCGGTGAGAGCTACAGTTTCAAACTCCCCCAACCTCCTTTTCTTCGTCAAAATATCTTTTAAGAACTTGACATAATTTGGCATTTCCTCCAACGCTTGTACCAAGGGAATATTGATATGGAGCTGCTTCAATACATCTAAAAACTTCTTGAATTGCCCATCTTGCTGTTGTTTCTGAAATCTTTGAGGAAATGGAAGGGGTGGTTTAGGACTAGAACGTACTGGTGCGGATTGCTGACTGTCAGGTTGCTGACCCTTTGCTGTATCAACTGGACTGGTATCAGCAATTTCCTGGGATGTTTTGTTACTCAATTTTTTGTCGATTTGGATTGAAGTGGGCTCCCCACTACCCTTTATTTCCTCATATGAATTTTTCAGATGCTTGCCACTCCTTAAGTGAATGGATTTGCATTGTTCCAGCCCATCCCTCCTTGGATTTTTCGTGTCATTAGGCAAAGAACCTTCCGGCCTAGTTTTTAATTCATTGGCCAAATGTCCAAGTTGCAACTCAAGGTTTCAAAGAGAGGCAGCTTGACTTTTTTGACCGCTTCATTTTTTGCCATATAATCCCGCATTAGACTCTCCAAAGAACTCGGTTGGGAATTTCGAGCATGTTGTGAATGTCACGATTGTTCTGAAAAACCCAATGGATATGCTTATCTTCCTTGGGCTGGTGCGTTGCTTGAGCTTGCTCCTTGACCCCCCCAAGACAAATTAGGATGGTTCTTCCATGCTCGATTGTAAGAATTTGAGAATGCCCCATGGTTTCTATTAAAATTCTGATTTCCCATGTGACAAACAGACTCCGGATTAGATGGACACTTCTCAAACACATGCCCTTCTCCACAAAACACACATGAGACATCATCACTTTGAATGGCAGCAGCTGGCTGAATATTTTTAGAGTTCCCAATGGTCAAATTCTTCAAAACATTTGTCATGGAAGCCATTTGAGCTGTCAAAGCCGTTATTGCATCTACCTCAAGGACCCCCGCCACTTTTCTACTTGTTGGAGCTCTTGTGTTGGACCATTGGTAGTTGTTACTTGTAATGGTCTCCAAAATCTCAAATGTTTTGTTGTAAGACTTCGACAAAATAGCACCATTGGCCGATGCATCTACCACCATTCGAGAAGCTGCATTCAAGCCATTACAAAAAGTCTCCATATGTATGCAACGTGGAATGCCATGATGTGGACACTTTCGAAAAAGTTCCTTAAACCTCTCCCACGCATCACTTGCCGACTCATCTTCAAGTTGCTGAAAAGACATGATCTCACTTCTGAATTTTGCATTTCTAGTAGGAGGAAAGTATTTCCTCAGAAACTTCTCAGCAAGATCATTCCAATTGGTAACAGAATCAGGAGGCAAAGTGTTGAGCCATGATCTAGCTCGGTCTCGTAGTGAGAATGGGAATAACTTCAACCTTAACACCTCTTCACTCACTCCTTGGATCTTCAAAGAATCAATCACCTCCAAGAATGAACGGAGATAGAGGTGAGGATCTTCAGTTGGCATCCCGCTGAATTGCCCCACGGTTTGGAGCATTTGAAACATCACTGGCTTGAGCTCAAACTGTGGTGCTTGTATTTCAGGCCTCACAATGCCTGGATTGAGCTCATTAAACATGGGAGCTGCATACTCTCCTATAGCCCTTGCTTGATCATCTGCCAATATGACGGGATTAACAATTTGTTGGGCAATCCCATCATCATCAAGATTCTCAGCCATGATGTCTCGGCCCTTAGCCTTTTGAACCCTTCTTCTTCTTCGGAATGTGCATTCAATCTCAGGGTCAATAGGAGCAAGTTCAAAATCCTCTTGTTGGTTCATACACTATAGATACCTGAGATTTCAAAGAACAAACCAGCAAGATTAAAAGCGCAAAAATTATTAGAATGTCAATTAGTTGATAAAACAAAATTTAGAACTTAAAGTCCCCTACAACGACACCAAAAACTTGTTGTGAAAATTTATAATGATTTATCATTGCGCAAGTGTACACAATCACAAACAAGTAATACAATGATAAGTAATCAAAGTTCGTCTCCACAAGGACTTTTCACTAAATAATGCAAAATCAACTAAAAGCAATTCCAAAAATTTCAAATAAAAATAAAGCAAAGTAACTAATTAATTCAAGAGAAAAAATTCTTAACCTTAATTCTAAACTTGAGAAATAATATTTTAAACTAAATAAATTAAAAATAAGAAGCCAAAAGTGAATAGAGTGGTGATAATTTCAAATTTGGAAAATAGACTTGGGTGATTAATTTCTACTTGTATGTCCCAGTTGATACAACAATGATCCAGCCATGACTCAACAATCCTGGCAGAGTTAACAGATTTCTAAAAAAACCAGCAAGCTTTTTCCAAAACTTGCAATATATCATTTATAATCTCAACAATGCATTCCTACATCAGATTAGATCACAAATAGTCCAATAAAGCATCAAATCTTTAGTTATGCATGGTATCAAAATATGCCTATTTCACTACTAATTAACACCTAAAATAGGGTTAAAAAATCATGCATTAATTAGAGGGGTTCTGTAAAGACCGCTTAGTTTAATTTGAAAATTAGCAGTTAATCATGATTAATTATGAAATTATTTATAGCTATTTCAATAATTATTTATACTGTTATTTTTGAATTCAGAGATGCATTTTTAAGTCATTTAGTAGTTTTCATAATTTTGTATTTCCGGTGCCCGGTATTTTGGAACTCGGTGTTTGGCTCAGCAAAATCACAACTTAGTATGTTAGTAGTTTGGGACGGTTTTTTTTTTAGACATTGGGAATGTCGGGAATGGCCGGGAATTTAGAATTTCCCAAAAATACCCTTTAGTGTTATTTATGTTATTTTAGTGTGGAGGGGCAAATTGGTCTTTTTGCCCCAATGATATTTTGTCCTTTAGTGGACCTTATTTAATTGATTTATGTGTTTTATTTCATTAATGTTGGCTGAAACATAAGGGAATAATTTTAATTCTTTTCTTAATTCAAAAAATCAAAGTTAGAAAAAAAAAATAGAAAATTTCTCAAAACTCTCTCTTTCTTTCCTCTCACTTTCGGCCCTCTTGTAGCAGCAAGAACCAGCCAGTTTTCTTGGTGATTCAAGCTCCTTTTTAGCAAATTTTAGTGATCTCAAGTTGTTGGTATGTTTCCCTTAGCGTTCCTTTAAGTTTTATGTAAATTTGAGAAAGTTTATTAGGTTGCATGCTTAGTTTTGTGTGGATTCTTGCTGCTGTTTATTGTTGTTGATTTCTATGGTTGATCATGATTCCAGAATGTTGATTCAAGCTTTATTGGGTTTATGATTAGTTGGTTTTATCAATAGATGGAATTTTAACTCAAAAATATGATTTTTCAAAGAAATGTCTTGAATCTGTTGTGTACTTGCTGTTGATGTTTGCTGTTAATTTCAGAAGTTAATTTATGCATGATTAAGTTGATTTGGGCTGAATTGAATGCATGTTAGTGGGGTTTGACCAAGTTTGAGTTTTGGAACTCAAAGCTTGGGCTTTAATGGCACTTTTTGTTTATGTGCATTCTGGATGAGTTTGATGCTTTAGAATTGTTCTATAGGATGTTTAGAACAGGTCTGGAAGTTTTGGTGTGGTTTGGGTTGGATTTGAATAAGTTATGGAATTTTGAAATCTGCCTGCGAGGAACCGGAATTCCGGTTGTGCATCCGGAATTTCGGATGGGTTTCGAAAATTCCCAGAACCGGAATTTCGGTTGGGCAACCGGTCTACCGGTTGGGGAAATTTCAGAAACCCTAGTTTTCCTCGTTTTTATGTTTTTTGGGGTATTGCCATGCTTTTTATCGATAGGGTAACTTTTACTTCCTAGTTTAATCCCCAGGAAGTGATTTAGCGTATCACTTATAGTGTTGTGATTTTTATGGTTTAGGAGCCTGTAATCCGCCGCGTAGATAGTTCCAGTCAGGTTGACCGGCACACCTGAATTCAGAATCCAGGTAAGATTAGTATAACAGTATGCATATGTAGATTACATGTTTAGCGTGCATGTAGGAAGCCTGTTAGATTAAATTAGATGTGTATGTTGGCTTCAAACCATCCAATTGTGTCACGTCGGTACAGGCTGGAGTATGACCAGCAGCTGGAGTATGACCGGTTCGACCGATTAGGCTGATACTTAGGTTGGTGGTTCCGTACTATTTGACGTATCACGTCGGTACAGGCTGGAGTATGACCAGCAGCCGGAGTATGACCGGTTCGACCGATCAGGCTGATATTGTAACACGTCCGTACAGGCTGGAGTATGACCAGCAGCCGGAGTATGACCGGATCGACCGATCAGGCTGTTACATGTCAATAGTACTTTCCCTATGAATGTTCAGAACTCAGTACCGTGTTGGACACGGCAGTTAGGGGGACTCAGTATCGTGTTGGACACGGCACTTAGGGCTATGATCAGGGGTATGGGCGTCTGATCATGACCGGGATTTATGTATGAGTATTATTATGCTTTTCTTACTGAGTCTGTCGACTCACAGTGCTATGTTTATGTGTAGGTAAAGGCAAGGCTAAAGCTGATGGACCGTGAACGAGCCTATGAAGATTGTACATGTCGGGGCGGTTAGGCCTGGAGCGTACGATCATCGAGACAGCGAGGCTATTTTTTTGTAATTAGTCGCTAGGCGACAAGTATTTTGTATAAACAGTAAACTTTTGTAAATGATTTTGTAATCGGGATCCCGAGTCTTTTGTATAAATATTTTACAAGTTTAATTAAAAAGCAAAAATTTTAATTAATCACGATCTCCATAAACCTCGTTGATTAGCAACGAGCTGCACAGTATGTTTAAAAATCACGTAATACGCCTACGCTAGTTAGGGTGTTACAATTTGGTATCATAGCCGCCAGGTTGTCTTCCGAAGATCGTCACGACATGTACAATCATCATTAGCAGTTAGCTCGTTCCACGGTTCAGTAAGCCTTTATTGCTTTAGTAGTTTATTTATTTATTTTATGAATAAGAAAAGCCTGATAGGAAGCATGTTAGTAGCCTGATAGTAGAATAGGCGCATGTTTCGTTTATAATTTCCAAATTAAGCGGAATTAGTAAGCTCTCCTTGAATACGACTTGATATTCCAACTCTTGGTTTCGCAGGCGGTTCTGACTAGATGGACGCTAGGCGGACTACCAGGAGCCAGGGAAATTCGGTAGGGTCGAATCAAGGTCAGGGAGCTCAGTTTCCCCCGCCAGCTAGGGGCCGAGGTAGAGGTACCCGGGGCAGGGCTCGTGGTCGTGGTGCTGAGAATCCGCCACAGGCTGCCCAGGCTCCCCAAGCCGATTAGGGAGCCCAGAATTGGGAGGTTAGGTTTGCTGAAATGCAAGCCAGAATAGAAGAGCAAGACCTCGAGATACAGAGATTAAGGCAGCAGGGGACTCCTGCAGCGCCTGTGCCAGTAGTTCCAGTGGCACTTGCCCCTGCTGCTCAGGCCGAGATCGTGGTGGCGACCAACAGATTGGAACCTTTGTATGAGCAGTTCCGGAAGCAAGCACCTCCGGTCTTTTTGGGAGGTCCAGATGTGATGAAGGTCGAACAGTGGCTAACGGTGATTACCAAAATTCTGAATTTTATGGGTGTCACCGGGAATGACAGAGTGGTGTGTGCCACCTTCCAGTTTCAGGAAGACGCTCTTGTCTGGTGGGACATGGTGTCTCAGATTCACGACGTCACCACCATGACCTGGGAAAGGTTCCAGGAACTCTTTAACACCAAGTATTATAATGAGGCGGTCAGAAGCGCCAAGAGGAAAGAATTCCCTCACCTGACCCAGCGTGAGAATATGAGCGTGACCGAGTATACTACTCAGTTTGACCGGTTGGCGAGGTTAGCCTCGGGAATAGTGCCAACCGACTTCAGCAAGAAAGAGAAATACCTGGACGGGTTAAATGCGAAGATTAAGCATGATTTGATGATCACCACTGACGACAAGACCACCTATGCTGAGATGGTGGATAAGGCACTGCGAGCTGAGGGCGCAGTTGGGTGTATGTCGGAGTCGGCTAGTACTCCGGCGAGTGGCGGGGCTCCTACCCCTCCTGCATCAGGCTTTAGCAGGGGGAGTAGTGGTTCGGCCATGGACCAGAAGAGAAGAGCATCCACTGCATCCGGAGGCTCGAGTCAGAATAAGAGGTTCCAGGGGAACCAGGATAGAGGTAGTCGTCCTAGTGGTGCAGAGACCCGGTTTTCCTATCCCGAGTGCCCCAGCTGCAAAAGGCACCATTGGGGTGAATGCAAAGGCCAGGGATGCTTTCACTGTGGCATGCCCGGACACTTCAAGAGGGATTGTCCCCAGCTCTGCTCAGAGGCACCGAGGGCTCCGACGTTACCCACTCCAGCTAGGGTGTTCGCCATCACTCAGGCTGATGCAGATGCCAGCCCATCAGGTGTGACAGGTCAGCTTTCTGTTAATAACTCGCTTTACTCCGTACTGTTTGATTCTGGGGCTACACATTCTTATGTGGCAGCCAGAGTCTTTAGAAAATTGGATAGACCGTATGATAGATATGAATCAGGGTTTGGAACCCTATTACCTGGCGGAGAGTTAGTTATCTCCAAAAGGTGGATTAGGTCTATGCCGATCAGGATAGATGGTAGAGAGTTAAGTGCTGACTTGATAAAGATGAGCTTAGTAGAGTTTGATATTATTTTAGGAAAGGATTTCCTATCTAAATATTCGGCGAGTATTGATTGGAAAAGGAAGATGGTGGTCTTCCAACCGGAAAGTGAGGAACCTTTTGTGTTTGTTGGCTCAGTTTGGGGATCTCGGATCCCGGTGATTTCGGCCATGTCAGCTAGGGAATTATTACATGGTGGATGCCTAGGGTTTCTGGCCGTGGTAGTGGACACCACTCGGCCAGATACCATTCGGCCAGAGGACATCAAGGTGGTTCGGGAATTTTTAGATGTTTTTCCCGAAGAACTTTTACCACCTCAGCGGGAGATTGACTTCGTGATAGATTTGGCACCAGGGGTGGAACCGGTTTCCAAAGCCCCATATAGAATGGCTCCAGCTGAACTTAAGGAGTTAAAGATTCAGCTCCAAGGGTTGCTTGACATAGGGTTTATCCGGCCTAGTGTGTCACCCTGGGGAGCCCCGGTTTTATTCGTCAAGAAGAAAGATGGAACTATGAGGATGTGCATCGATTACAGAGAATTGAACAAGCTGACAGTGAAGAATAAATATCCATTACCTAGGATCGATGATTTGTTCGATCAGCTTCAGGGGAAGATGGTCTTTTCTAAGATTGATCTCCGCTCGGGTTATCATCAGTTGAGAATCCGAGAGGAGGACATTCCGAAGACAGCTTTCCGCACTAGGTATGGACATTATGAATTTCTGGTTATGTCGTTTGGACTAACCAATGCTCCTGCAACATTTATGGACTTGATGAATAGAGTATTCAAGGATTTCCTCGATATCTGTGTGATTGTGTTTATCGACGACATCCTTGTGTACTCTCAGTCAGAAGAGGAGCATGAGTTACATCTTCAGATGGTACTGCAACGGCTTCGGGAACACAAGCTTTATGCCAAGTTCAAGAAATGCGAATTTTGGCTATCTCAGTTGTCCTTCTTAGGGCACATTGTGAGCAAAGATGGGATCAAGGTGGATCCCGGGAAGATCGAATCCGTCAGGGATTGGCCGAGACCGAAGACAGTGATTGAGATTAGAAGCTTCTTGGGTTTAGCTGGGTACTACAGTAGATTCGTGGAAGGGTTCTCTAAAATTTCAATGCCCCTAGCCGAACTTACAAAGAAGAATCAGCGGTTTGTCTGGTCAGTCAAGTGCAAAGCTAGTTTTCAGGAGCTGAAGCAGAGGTTGATTACCGCTCCAGTGCTAGCTTTGCCTTCAGACAACGAGAAATTTGTTGTTTATTGCGATGCATCCAGACAGGGTCTGGGGTGTGTGTTGATGCAAGTCGATCGGGTCATCGCTTATGCCTCCCATCAGTTAAAGGATTATGAGCAGCGATACCGGACTCATAACCTAGAGTTGGCCGCGGTGGTTTTTGCATTGAAGATTTGGCGGCATTACCTTTACGGAGAAAGGTGTGAAATCTATACCGACCATAAAAGTCTCAAGTATTTCTTTACTCAGAAAGATTTGAACATGAGACAGAGACGTTGGTTAGAGGTAGTGAAAGATGACGACTGTGAGATTCTCTATCACCCTTGGAAGGCCAATGTAGTGGCCGATGCCCTGAGCAGAAAGGGTCCCGGGCAAGTAACTAGCATGGTTTAGATTTCACCTCAACTAGCAGAGGATATGGTTAGATCCAACATTGAGTTTGTGGTAGGTCAGCTTCACAACTTAACACTGCAATCTGATCTATTGGAAAGAATTAAAGCCGCTCAGATGACGGATCCAGAGTTAATGAAGATCAGAGATGAGGTTTTGGCTGGTCAAGCCAGGGATTTTTCAGTGTCAGACAACGGGATGCTTCTGTATAAAGCTAGGGTTTGTGTTTCGAATAGTGTGGAACTCAGGAATGAGATCTTTGAGGAGGCTCATTCTACCCCGTATTCTTTGTATCCCGGCACCACTAAGATGTACCAAGATCTTAAACCGTACTTCTGGTGGAGCGGTATGAAGAAGAATTTGGTAGAATTCGTATCGAGATGCCTCACTTGTCAGCAGATTAAGGCTGAACATCAGAGACCAGCAGGGTTGTTGCAGCCTCTAACCCTACCAGAATGGAAGTGGGAAGATATCACGATGGATTTTGTGGTCGGGTTACCTAGGACCACGGGTTTGTTTGATTCCATCTGGGTAGTGGTGGATCGATTCACGAAATCTGCTCATTTTCTGCCGGTTAGAACAACATTTACAGTGGATCAGTTGGCAGAATTGTATGTCAGAGAAGTTGTAAGACTTCACGGGGTACCGAAGTCTATAGTTTCAGATAGGGATCCGAAATTCACCTCTAAATTTTGGCAGAGTTTGCAACGAGCAATGGGTACAAAGCTGAAATTCACCACATCATTCCATCCTCAGACAGATGGTCAGTCCGAAAGGACAATTCAGATATTGGAGGACTTGTTGCGAGCTTGTGTTATGGATTTTGAAGGCTCATGGAATAAATATCTACCGTTGATAGAATTTTCTTACAACAACAGTTATCAGAGTACGATAGGGATGGCTCCCTATGAACTGTTATACGGTAGGAAATGTAGATCTCCCATCCACTGGGATGAAACAGGGGAGAGGAAATACTTAGGTCCAGAGTCAGTGCAGCGGACCAATGAGGCAATAGAGAAAATAAAAGCTAGAATGCTTGCCTCACAGAGTAGACAAAAAAAGTTATGCAGATCCGAAACGCAGAGATGTTGAGTTCCAAGTAGGGGACCATGTGTTTTTACGGGTATCTCCAATGAAGGGGATCAAACGTTTCGGGAAAAGAGGCAAGTTATGCCCTAGATTTACAGGACCTTTCGAGATTCTCGAGAAGATAGGTCAAGTGGCATACCGGTTAGCGTTGCCTCCAGCTTTATCAGTAGTTCACAACGTATTCCATGTCTCGATGTTGAGAAAATACATTTCTGATCCCTCTCATATACTTAGTTATGAGAGCCTAGAACTGCAGCCAAATATGACTTATGAAGAACAGCCAGTGCAGATCCTGGATAGAACGGATAAAGTCCTTTGGAATAAGACCATAGCATTAGTCAAAGTCCTCTGGAGAAACAGCAAGGTGGAGGAAGCCACCTGAGAGCTAGAGTCAGATATGAGAGCTCAATATCCAGAGTTATTCAGGTTAGATTTCGGGGACGAAATCCTTTTAAGGGGGGAATAGTTGTAAAGACCGCTTAGTTTAATTTGGAAATTAGCAGTTAATCATGATTAATTATGAAATTATTTATAGCTATTTAAATAATTATTTATACTGTTATTTTTGAATTCAGAGATGCATTTTTATGTCATTTAGTAGTTTTCATAATTATGCATTTCCGGTGCCCGGTATTTTGGAACTCGGTGTTTGGCTCAGTAAAATCATAACTTAGTATGCTAGTAGTTTGGGACGATTTTTTTTAGACATTGGGAATGTCGGGAATGGCCGGGAATTTAGAATTTCCCAAAAATACCCTTTAGTGTTATTTATGTTATTTTAGTGTGGAGGGGCAAATTGGTCTTTTTGCCCCAATGATATTTTGTCCTTTAGTGGACCTTATTTAATTGATTTATGTGTTTTATTTCATTAATGTTGGCTGAAATATAAGGGAATAATTTTAATTCTTTTCTTTATTCAAAAAATCAAAGTTAGAAAAAAAAAATAGAAAATTTCTCAAAACTCTCTCTTTCTTTCCTCTCACTTTCGGCCCTCTTGGAGCAGCCAGAACCAGCCAATTTTCTTGGTGATTCAAGCTCCTTTTTAGCAAATTTTAGTGATCTCAAGTTGTTGGTATGTTTCCCTTAGCGTTCCTTTAAGTTTTATGTAAATTTGAGAAAGTTTGTTAGGTTGCATGCTTAGTTTTGTGTGGATTCTTGCTGCTGTTTATTGTTGTTGATTTCTGTGGTTGATCATGATTCTAGAATGTTGATTCAAGCTTGATTGGGTTTATGATTAGTTGGTTTTATCAATATATGGAATTTTAGCTCAAAAATATGATTTTTCAAAGAAATGTCTTGAATCTGTTGTGTACTTGCTGTTGATGTTTGCTGTTAATTTCAGAAGTTAATTTATGCATGATTAAGTTAATTTGGGCTGAATTGAATGCATGTTAGTAGGGTTTGACCAAGTTTGAGTTTTGGAACTCAAAGCTTGGGCTTTAATGGCACTTTTTGTTTATGTGCATTCTGGGTGAGTTTGATGCTTTAGAATTGTTCTATAGGATGTTTAGAACAGGTCTGGAAGTTTTAATGTGGTTTGGGTTGGATTTGAATGAGTTATGGAATTTTGAAATCTGCCTGCGAGGAACCGGAATTCCGGTTGTGCATCCGGAATTCCGGATGGGTTTCGAAAATTCCCAGAACCGGAATTTCGGTTGGGCAACCGGTCTACCGGTTGGGGAAATTTCAGAAACCCTAGTTTTCCTCATTTTTTTGTTTTTTGGGGTATTTCCATGCTTCTTATCGATAGGGTAACTTTTAGTTCCTAGTTTAAGTATCCGGGAAGTGATTTAGCGTATCACTTATAGTGTTGTGATTTTTATGGTTAGGAGCCTGTAATCCGCCGCGCAGATAAGTCCAGTCAGGTTGACCGGCACACCTGAATTCGGAATCCAGGTATGATTAGTATAACAGTATGCATATGTAGATTACATGTTTAGCGTGCATGTAGGAAGCCTGTTAGATTACATTAGATGTGTATGTTGGCTTCGAACCATCCAGCAGCTGCCCGAGTATGACCGGTTCAACCGATTAGGCTGACACTGTATCACGTCGGTACAGGCTAGAGTATGACCAGCAGCCAGAGTATGATCGGTTCGACCGATTAGGCTGACACTGTATCACGTCGGTACAGGCTGGAGTATGACCAGCAGCCGGAGTATGACCGGTTCGATCGATTAGGCTTGTTCCGTACTATTTGACGTATCACGTCAGTACAAGCTGGAGTATGACTAGCAGCTAGAGTATGACCGGTTCGACCGATCAGGCTGATACAGTAACACGTCGGTACAGGCTGGAGTATGATCAGCAGCCGGAGTATGACCGGTTCGACCGATCAGGCTGTTACTTGTCAATAGTACCGTTCCTATGAACGTTCAGAACTCAGTTAGTGTTGGACACGGTAGTTAGGGTGACTCAGTATCGTGCTGGACACGGCAGTTAGGGTTATGATCAGGGGTATGGGCATCTGATCATGACCGGGATTTATGTATGAGTATTATTATGCTTTTCTTACTGAGTCTGTCGACTCACAGTGCTATATTTATGTGTAGGTAAAGGCAAGGCTAAAGCTGATGGACCGTGAACGAGCCTATGAAGATTGTACATGTCGGGGCGGTTAGGCCTGGAGCGTACGATCATCGGGACAGCGAGGCAATTTTTTTGTAATTAGTCGCTAGGCGACAAGTATTTTGTATAAACAGTAAACTTTTGTAAATGATTTCGTAATCGGGATCCCGAGTCTTTTGTATAAATATTTTACAAGTTTAATTAAAAAGAAAAAATTTTAATTAATCACGATCTCCATAAACCTCGTTGATTAGCAACGAGCTGCACAGTATGTTTAAAAATCACGTAATACGCCTATGCTAGTTAGGGTGTTACAGGTTCAACTAGGTCTTACTTTTCCAAGTAAGATCTAACTTGCTAAATGTTAAAGCTGGCCAAAAATTAACATTCAATCAACATTTCATCACAACTAATTGAACAAAGACAAGATTACTTAATCCTTGCGAAATCAAAGTACTAGTTCACAACCACCCAAATCTCAAAGATTCTAGTTCATAGCTGAAATAAAAAACTCAAAACCAGAAAATGACATATTCATGGAGTTTAAGAGAGTATTAAGGAGTAGAAAATGATACAAAATGGAAGAGGAGAGCAAGAGAAATGAGTTGGAAGCTCAAATCTTCTCTTTGTAGGTTGCCTTCTTCTCCTTCTTCTTAGTCTTCTTCTTCTCTTCTTTCTCTTTTTTTTCTGTACTTAGATTTTTTTCTCAGTAATTTTCGTACTCCCCTCTCCTTCAAAGTGCAGTCACCTTTTTCTATTTATCCTTCCTCTCCTTTGCTCCTTTTTTTTCTTCATTAGTGCTAGCTGGACTTTCTGCCAAAATATACTTACTGGGCTGACAAATTGCTACGCGATCAATGCAGTCAGCAATAAGCCTTTTTCTGCTTCTTTTCCTCCTTGTCCCCAACATTTCCAAATACCTATTTTTGCATTTTTTTTTTCTACTTAATACACATTAAAACAACAACATAAGTCTATTTAATACTTACTAAGACACGCACTTCCATTTATTACAATGACACAACAAACTAAACACAATTACACACTTATAGACACTAATTACACCATAATTTAGCTTAAAATTCAAGCTTAAAGATATCAAAATAACTCTAAATCCTAGAGTTATCAACTTGCATCTAGGCCCCCATACACCTATCTACGAGGCTTATAAAATAAATCAAGAATGTTCTTTTCTTTGGTACAATTCATTTAATATCAGCCACTACCCACACCATAGTCGCGGTGAGATCCTATCACGATAGTCGTACCACTATGATAGCATCAGTCTATACCCAAAAGTACTATTTACCAGTCACTCTTAACAAGCATTATACTTGTGCTGCCAACCCGATACTATAGTTTACACTATTATGACAACGTCAATAAATAATTTATGGAATTAAATATTAGTCAAAACCAACACTAAAGTCGCACTGTTGATCTAAAACTATAGTTTGTGTCATTGTGATACTAATTCATTCTGGCCCCTACCAGCACTATAGTGTGTGGTAGGCTCGGCACTATAGCTTGCACCGCTATGATATCAATGCATACATTCTAACAATATTCTCATATAAATTACATGCACATATACATATATATACAAACATTTTATGCTATTCTTACCTCATTTGTAGATTCAAGTGTACTAGTCAGCCTCAATGGAAATTCACTCGCTGAACAGAGGCCCTATATCACATTTACATATAACGAGTAAAGAACATGCAAAAACCTTTTTGGAGACTTAAACTAAAAATTTTCCTATTAATAAATGGCATGAAAATACTGTAAATATTGAGGAAACAGAAAAAAGAGACTTTGCAAAAACTGCCTAAATAATGGCACGTCATTTCCATAAAAATGGCAGACCGTTTTTTGGGGTCCTTGCTAGTAAAAATAGTAGACCATTTCCTCAAAAACACACCTAACCTCAATTCTTCCTCAAAACAACTCGAAAACATCTAGATATCCTTTAGAAAACCTAATTAGGGCCTAATAAACATAACCCAAGCAATAATAGCTGCTATAACTTAGAATAATAAAAAACATCATTATTGAGCCAAGTTTGAGTTCTTGAACTCAAACTTTCTCAACACCACAATCAGTAATCAAAAAACACTTAAATAAGCTTCAAACAACTCAACCAAATCTCAAGAAACAATCCCCACTCGCCTATTGTTCGGATAAAACCTCACTCCGAATTTTGCAAGTTCAAACCAGACAAAAAGATTCAAAACTCAAAGAAAAATGGATTCTAGGCTTACGTTTAGTTTTAAATTTCAAACTCTCTTGATTATCACTGCAGAAAAATGAAGAAAAGCTCATCTTTTTTTTGGTTTCTTAGGGTCAAACTAGGGAGGAAGGTTGGTGAAGAGGTGACTTTTGTGTTTTTCTTTTTCTAACTTAATATAATAAGGATTTAATAATATTTAATTTTATTTTAAGTTAATAATCTGAATAACTTAGAAAATTCTACAAAACACTAACAATAAAACTAAAATTCTTTGGGAAAAATGATAATTTTGTCCCTTGCTTCACCCTTAAGTAACTTTGAAGCTTAGGGGTAAAATGGTCCAATATTAAAACTTTGCCTAGTCCTAACATTTCCAATATCAAATAAAAATTCCCTATTAAATGAAAGGTTCTAAACAATACATGTGTGACTCTAATAGCCAAACTATCACATTTCTATCATTATTGAGCAAAATCTCTAAAATTAAGAAATTATAACTCTAATTCCTATTTCTTGAAAATAGGGTCCTTACAATAAAATATTAAAATATTTACATATATTCATAAAATATTATTTATTAGTTCTAATGCCCTTACTAATCCATATCCTAAGTATGACGTCATTACAATTATCTCCCCGTTAAAAGAATTTCATCCACAAAATCTAAGTTGAATAACTCTGAATAATGAGTCTTCTAATCAGACTCCCTTCTCATGTGCTTTCCTCCACCTATGTACACTTCAGAATTTAGGTCCTATTCTTAAAATCTGACCCATTTCAGGATATTTATCAGTTGCTCTAAATTCTTACAACTAATTTTATGAGTTATCAAAACTTATTTTGCATCAATACATGACTAACACCATGTTATCCCATTTTTCACACTATGATGTGGGAGCATGTACTAGTGACACATTTCTGTCATTCTTTACACTTGGTTGGAGAAGTATTCCGAACAGATTTCAAGCAATGCATCTACACGCACAAAGTCTGCTTGACCGAGCAGAGTAAAGGTCAGGTAATCCAAGCAAGGAGTGAAGTTAGCTCTCCGAGCCCTGTATCAAGACTTGACTACTTCAGAGGTTATATCGTGAAGCCTAAGCACAAAGGCCATCCCTACAATCATGGGATTGTATCAACGGGATACATAAGACTGTCCTAATCCCCCATTTCATGTATTCTAAATATATAATGAATGTTCTTACCAATTATAGATATTGTAAGCAAAAGGAGAAACCTTCCCTCATGCATTTAGCCCTATAACTAATGATTTAGCTTGACTGAAAAAGGGATCGAAAGAATTGCTTTAGAGAGAGATCTAAGAGAAAACACTCAGAGATTTCATTGTGGGAGCTTTGAGAGAGGAAACATTGTGTTCTTTGTTCTCAAGTCAATACAATCTAAGGGGAGTAGGCTATTACCAAACTAAAGGGGCTGAACCTCTTTAAAACCTTGTGTTCTTTATTGTTTATTGATTTTTGCTCTGTTTTGTTACATTTCTTATCACTTATTAATTAACTCACTTTTGTTGGCTAAAAGCGAGGTCAACATTTTTATGCTGTCATTGAGAGCTAAATTCCAAGTTTATTCTTTGTCTTAAGTTTCAACTGACACATAGAATGGTGGTACGAACTCGTAGAGGCTTGGTTGACCCGAGTGACGTATTACTGATAGATCCTACCATAACCCCTGGGAATACAAGGGTCCCACCAAGAACCAATCCCGAGCAGCCAAACACACATCCACCTACTCTGGGCCAAGGTGTGACTTCCTCTCTGGCTTGAATCACACCAGGTGTGTAAGAGACTCGGAATACCAATTCTGCAGCCGATCAAAGCACTCCAAGCATTGAAATACCATCCACAACCAATGCTCAGATGACGGTAGGGGATGCAACTGAGATTCGAAACATCTGTAATGCCCTTGGACTCATGCATGGTCACACTAACACCTTGCATCATGATCAGGAGGATCTCCGTGCTGCAATGAACCTTGTATTCAAAGAGCAGCGACATCATTTCATTCAGTGGAGGGATAGGGAGATGGAAACATTGAAGGCTCAGCAGGCAGCCATCGATGACCGAACAAGGCAGGATACTGTACTGACACGGAAAGCCTATTAAGTTGCTAATCAACAATCAACTGCTACGTCCAGTATCCCACTGGGCGGCACAGAAGAAATTCTTTCTGGGCATACAAAAAGCTGATTTATTTAATCATCTTTCATTTAATCATTAACTTACTCGAGGACGAGCAAGAGTCAAGTGTGGGAAAATTTGATGAGTCCATATTCATCTTATAAATTAGATCAGTTTATGTATTAATATTCTTAAATTAATTCTTTAAATTATTGATTAGTGTGATTTTAATTTGTTAGGATATTTTAAAGACTATTCATGCATTTAGAGTCTTCTGGAGGGATTTTAGCATATTTTGGTGGAAAATAGTGGAAGCCGACGAGCTCAGTTTTACAAGGAAAAACTTAATTACAAATTTGGACGATCTTAGAAGCATAACTGGACTTGGAGGTCAACATGAAACTTTTAGCTCAACAAAGGATAGTGTAACGCCCCGATTTCCCGAGACGTCACACTAGCTAGTCCGTTTAAAACCATTTATTATAAAAATAATAAACTAATTTATTGAAAATAATTAAAGCATGAGATCTCATTATTTTAAAACAAAAACACTTGATACATTTACAAATTTTTAAACATTAATTTTTACAAAAGTAATCGAGCCATAATCTTTAAAGAAATATTCTCAAACCAAAACATCGTAACAATCCCCTAACATGTAATCCACGCCTCGAGCTCGCCATCCTCACTGTTTAGTTTTGTCTTTACCTGCACACAGAGTACCCGTGAGCTAACGCCCAATAAGAAGAGCTATGTAGGACATAACCCCCCAACTAGATAACATAGTCATAAGTATAACAATATCACAACATCAAATTACTTCATACCATACTTGCATACATATAACAACATGTCATATCACATATTATTCTGACATACAATACAACATCATATCACAGTGTAATCTTAATGCATGCTATACTCACACACATAACACATAGTATCTTATCGCACATTGTCCTCACATACGATAATCTACTCCCACTCATGTTGATCAGACATGAAGTGTAACTTGCCCTGCCTTGTGCTGTTCTCACACTCGACATCCAATAGGGCAATCCCTTATCACAAGTTGTACTCACCCATGAAAGGATAACCTGCAAGTAAACCCATACAAGCAGCCAAAAATATATCCTGCAGTGCTATGCTCACACCAGCAGCAGAAAACATATCCTATAAGTGTTATTCTCACACAAACAGTCAAAAGCCTTATCACTATCACATACTAACAATACTAACATAACAACAATTCATAGTACAAAATCTTATAAACACATGAACATCAAACCCACAATAAAGTTGTATGTTTCAACATACACCCTGTGCACAGATGTCCACTCTTCTTACCTCAGTTGTTAAGAACACCTTCTTGCTACTCCAAGCACCTCAATAAATTTTCTTGTTGAGGATAAGATCATCAAATCCTGCTGCATAAGATTTGTTATCTCGTCATTACTACCTCTTCACAACTTTCTATTTGATGTCTCAAGCCCACAAGCCTTGATTATAAATCCAAAACTTTAAGAATGAAGGTAGAAAATAAGAAGAATTGTGGAAGGTTTGAGAGAAGCAACCATGAAGAAGAATGAGGCTTTGACTAATTGGTTTGGAGAGGAAAAATAAAACTATGATAGTTTAGGGTTTGATAAAAAGATTATGAGATATCGTATTCTGATAGGTTTAGGTTAACTAAAAATAATAATATATAATAAAATGCTAAAATATTATTAAATCAACAAATATCTAATTTTTAAATTTTAAAAGTAAGCCCTTTATCTCGTAACTTTAGGCTCAGTTTTTACCTAGAAAAATTCCGAATTATGATATAACTATTTCTACAAAATTTATAGATCTTTGAATTATCTTTCCAACGCCACTAGAATCACCTCAATCGGAGCTCTAAAACTCTAGAGATGATCATTTTAGTAAAACAGTTTTTAATCGTGCGAATTTATCAAAACCTACGAATTTTTGTGACATTAATTCCATTATAATGTTATTTAATGCACTCATACAATAAATTAAACCCACTATATAATCTATAAAACTCTAATAGACTTTCATATTGGGCTTTCATTGAGTAATTATCCTAATTCGTAAAAACACCATAATTTTACCTTGACATTTACTATAATTTCAACTATGTTTAGAAATCTATCAATACTATTCTAAGCAATAGTCTCTATTCACTATTAGTAGAAATAAATAAATATTTATTCTCACACA
Source organism: Cannabis sativa (assembly GCF_029168945.1). Classification (NCBI taxonomy): domain Eukaryota; kingdom Viridiplantae; phylum Streptophyta; class Magnoliopsida; order Rosales; family Cannabaceae; genus Cannabis; species Cannabis sativa. Next base: position 83,508,888 of record NC_083602.1, read on the forward strand.
AATTGTATAACAAATAAAATTTTAAATATATGTATATTTTTACCGGGTATTACATTCTACCCTCCTTAAAGAAATTTCGTCCTCGAAATTTAACTACGAAATACACGAGGGACTTCATGTTTGTCACCACTTATTACATGACCTCCTTATCTACCTTATGGACCCAACTAATATGTACTTAACTTTTATCTTATTGGTAAAACTACAACACATATAACATATACAGTCTAATTTAAGTATTGTTATTCCTTTATATATTACTTAAATAACAAAGCATAGTCCATCACAATACTTACATATACGTGCTTTAAATACATAAATTTTGCAATAACATGCTCGTAATTTTATAAAAATTACTCTTCTCTTATGAACATCCTTATATGCCACTTGAGAACACATTATACAATACAAAAATAACAAACAACAAGGAGTAGGGTAGAAGAACTTATGCAAACTTCTCTTTAATTGTTCCCATTCTTTCATTGAATGTTAATTTTTTTTTTAACTTAATTTCCTCCATAAAGCTACAATTCCGTTATTATAGTTTCGTAGCATAATTATTAAGAATGTTGCCCTACACATAACGATTTAATATATCATCAACAAACCGGTGTCATTCAAGTTAACATACTCTCAGGAATGAGCGACATGCATATCATTGTAAAAGAAACATTTACTAATCCATCCAACTAATGAAATAGGAATAAGACTTACTATCAAAATCACTCTTTCTAAGAATGACTCGAGAAAAAAAATCGCTTAATCCAATTCTTACACCCACAGAATGAATGACTCTTATACACGAGTACACTACTCTGGCTACTGATAGTACCAATCAATCCATTTAAGCCCTCTTCAACTGTGTAGTCCCATACCTACACAGCCTCAGAATCATCACACTTGACCTTCCCCAAGCGGTGTGGGATTGCACAGCTTACCCGGTATATCCCCTTACGGATCACGGGACTACTGACTGTCACAATCTGTTCTTCTATTATAACCTTAATGATTAGATTTCACCCTTAACCAAAATTCAACTTAATTATTTCTAATAAGTAGAGTAGAGCTTAAAATTATCTATCCATTAACACTTAAAAAATCAAACTTAAGAACGTACTAATAGTTACATATGTCTAATTTATTAAACCTGAAACATACACTCTCGTTAGAAATACTAATATAACAACTAAATTCTTTTTTTTTTCCTAACATACTCTATTCCAATCTGCTTATAACACAATTTCTTTTGAAAAACACTCTTCTTATGCTCCTTATTTATGAAAATAAGTACAACTTATCAAAAATCAAACTTAAATTACGTAATTTAGCAATACCTTGAATTTTTTTTTCCAAAAATATCTCATAGATCGAATCCTACCCATAAAATTTTAAGACATATTCTTCAAAACACAAAGAAAACTTCTAGTTACACTAAAGATGTAACGCAACATAAAATATGTAAAACTAACATGAACAGATTAACTAAAACTTACAGTACAGTGAGTCGAGCTCGTCTCGTGGTAATGAACTTTACATGTTAGGGTCAACCACATCCTTTAGGACGGTATTGCTCTGATACCATATTGTAACGCCCCGATTTCCCGAGACGTCACACTAGTTAGTCCGTTTAAAACCATTTATTATAAAAATGATAAACTAATTTATTGAACATAATTAAAGCATGAGATCTCATTATTTTAAAACAAAAACACTTGATTCATTTACAAATTTTTAAACATTAATTTTTACAAAAGTAATCGAGCCAAAATCTTTAAAGAAATATTCTTAAACCAAAACATCGTGACAATCCCCTAACATGTAATTCACGCCTCGAGCTCGCCATCCTCACTGTTTAGTTTTGTCTTTACCTGCACACAGAGTACCCGTGAGCTAACGCCCAATAAGAAGAGCTATGTAGGACATAAGCCCCCAACTAGATAACATAGTCATAAGTATAACAATATCACAACATCAAATTAATTCTTACCATACTTGCATACATATAACAACATGTCATATCACATATTATTCTCACATACAATACAATATCATATCACAGTGTAATCTTAATGCATGCTATACTCACACACATAACACGTAGTATCTTATCGCACATTGTCCTCACATACGATAATCTACTCCCACTCATGTTGATCAGACATGAAGTGTAACTTTCCCCCGCCTTCAGGCTGTTCTCACACTCGACATCCAATAGGGCAATCCCTTATCACAAGTTGTACTCACCCATGAAAGGATAACCTGCAAGTAAACCCATACAAGCAGCCAAAAATATATCCTGCAGTGCTATGCTCACACCAGCAGCAAAAAACATATCCTATAATTGTTATTCTCACACAAACATTCAAAAGCCTTATCACTATCACATACTAACAATACTAACATAACAACAATTCATAGTACGAAATCTTATAAACACATGAACATGAAACCCACAATAAAGTTATATGTTTCAACATACACCCTGTGCACAAATGTCCACTCTTCTTACCTCAGTTGTTAAGAACACCTTCTTGCTACTCCAAGCACCTCAATAAATTTTCTTGTTGAGGATAAGATCATCAAATCCCGCTGCATAAGATTTGTTATCTCGTCATTACTACCTCTTCACAACTTTCTATTTGATGTCTCAAGCCCACAAGCCTTGATTATAAATCCAAAACTGTAAGAATGAAGGTAGAAAATAAGAAGAATTGTGGAAGGTTTGAGAGAAGCAACCATGAAGAAGAATGAGGCTTTGACTAATTGGTTTGGAGAGGAAAAATAAAACTATGATAGTTTAGGGTTTGATAAAAAGATTATGAGATATCGTATTCTGATAGATTTAGGTTAACTAAAAATAATAATATATAATAAAACGCTAAAATATTATTAAATCAACAAATATCTAATTTTTAAATTTTAAAAGTAAGCCCTTTATCTCGTAACTTTAGGCTCAGTTTTCACCTAGAAAAATTCCGAATTATGATATAACTATTTCTACAAAATTTATAGATCTTTGAATTATCTTTCCAACGCCACTAGAATCACCTCAATCGGAGCTCTAAAACTCTAGATATGATCATTTTAGTAAAACAGTTTTTAATCGTGCGAATTTATCAAAACCTACGAATTTTTGCGACATTAATTCCATTATAATGTTATTTAATGCACTCATACAATAAATTAAGGGAATTTTACAAAAATACTGTTTTTGGACCAAAACTTTACAATTATACTGGGACACGGCAAAAACAACATTTTTACTGCCCCAGCCCAATTTCATTACTTTTGTACTGCCCAAGCCCAACAGCATAACATTTATACTGTGAACAGAAAAACACACGGGAAACAACCTTCTTCGTGTGTGGGGAGACGCCGGAGACGGAAATCACCAAGAAAAAACCATTAAATCCGGCAAGAATAAACAAAAGCAGTAAAATCGACGTCAATAAATAATCATGGCAAAACAACAGTAAAACAACACTAAAACAATCAAACAAAACAAAAGAAAAAAATGATTAACAAAAACAAACAATCTGCTGCACAACCTCAACACCAGATGCAAAATCAACTATATTTGCAAGTCTATTCCTAGAAAATTATAAAAAAAAAAAAACTACTAAAACAACACTGAAACAACACAAAAACAAATGAAGCAAATATAACTACTTAGAAAAATATAAAAGAAACACACACCTCAAAACTCTCTTGTGAGTGAGCTCGTCAAATATATTTATAGGAGAACCAAAAGAAAAAAACCACAAAAATAGCCAAAGAGAACGAAGAAGAAATGTATTTATAGCCTCTATCTTTCAAACTCACAGACATAACCATCACAACAACACGAGAACACCCAGAAAATACCTATTAATTCCAGCGAGATGGAGCAAGGGCAGTGAAATCGGCATCAAATAAATAAATCATGAAAAACAACAGTAAAACAATACTAAAACAAATAAAACAATAAAAGAAAAAAATGATAAAAAATTAACTATGTTGTGCACATCCCCAATACTAAATGCACTATATTTGCAAGAAAGTTCTAGAAAATTAGAACAAAAAAAACCCACACTAACTCTTATATTTTAAAAAAAAACGTAACTAAGAACTTAAAAAAATTAAAAAAAAAAAAGAAGAAGAAAAGAAAAGAAGATGAAGAAGAAGAACTGAACATGAAAAAAAAATAAAAATCATGAAAAACAACAGTAAAACAATACTAAAACAATACTAAAACAAATAAAACAATAAAAGAAAAAAATGATCAAAAATTAACTATGTTGTGCACATCCTCAATACTAAATGCACTATATTTGCAAGAAAGATCTGGAAAATTAGAACAAAAAAAAACCACACTAACTCTTATATTTTCAAAAAAAACGTAACTAAGAACTTCAAAAAATTAAAAAAAAAAAAAAAGAAGAAGAAAAGAAAAGAAGATGAAGAAGAAGAACTGAACATGAAAAAAAAATAAAAAAGTTATATGTTGATGGAGAGAAATAGAGAGAACTTGAGGAAGTAGAGAGTGAAAAAAATGAAGAAGATGATGAATAGTAAGAGAGAATAATGGAGAAGAGAGATTAGAGTGAAAGAAATAAGTTTGAAATATTTTAGGTGACATATTTTTATCATCAATTTTAATTAAAAAAATAATAAAAAAAAATATATATCACTAAAGTGACAACACAAGTCACATCACACCTTTATACCTTTAAAATATAATATAATTTTAATTAAAAGAAAATTAAAAAAAAAAAGAAAAACCCCCCACACGTTTTTTAAGATTATAATATATATATATATATTTTATGTAAAAAGTTTGCAACTGCCAAAAAAAAAAAAATTGTTTTAAAAAAAAAACGTGGCAAAACCCTATCGTGACAAGTGGCAATGAAAATCCCTTACACAGCTAAAGTTTAAAAGGCAGTAAACTGCCAAAAAAAAAAAAAACAGTATAAATGTTGTTTCCAGCGTGGCACAGTATAAATGTAATAAAATGGGAAAAATCAGTAGTGGGTGTAAATTTCCCTAAATTAAACCCACTATATAATCTATAAAACTCTAATAGACTTTCATATTGGGCTTTAATTGAGTAATTATCCTAATTCGTAAAAACACCATAATTTTACCTTGACATTTACTTTAATTTCAACTATGTTTAAAAATCTATCAATATTATTCTAAGCAATAGTCTCTATTCACTATTAGTAGAAATAAATAAATATTTATTCTCACACAAATTGTATAACAAATAAAATTTTAAATATATGTATATTTTACCGGGTATTACAGATAGCTTTTTAAGTATAGTAGCAATTTATTTTTTATTTTTTTTAAAAATGAGTTATCTTTTCTTTTAGTAAGATATTTCCTAAAACTATAAATAGAATTCTAATTCTAAGGAGATTCATCTATCTTTTCAAGTACTATAAACAGAATCCTAATTCTAAGGGGATTCATCTATTCAAGCACTAAAAATAGGATCTCTTAGGATACGAATTTAAGTGTTCGTTCTAAGTGTTCGTTGTGCTAAGTCAATTGACTACATTTAACTTTTCATTCATTGAGGAGAATGCAATGGGTGCGGTTATTTGTTTTAATTTCCACTAAGGTTTAGTTATTTGTCTTTGCCATTTAATTTTAATGATAATTTAGGTTTATGGTTTGAAATTTTTGGCCCACCACATCAACATGCCGCTCGAATTTTGTGCTAGTCAACCCTAATTTTCAGGTTAGTTAGTATCATAAAGCTCTACTATAGGTACTCTGTTTATGCATTACATGACTAACAATAAGGGTTGAGTCTTTTTTTTAAAAAAAAAAAATTGATATCTCTAGGCTTAATTTGTGGTAAAGGATTCTCCATTCTTTGTTCCTTTGGTTCATAATCTTGTTTAACGTTGATTTGTATTATATGTATGCTTTGGAAAGAATAGATCAAACATGAAAAATGTCCCTATTGCCATTGAGTAGGCCTTATAAAATTATATTCTGTAGGCTTTATAAAATTAATAGTTCTTAGTTACTCTTATGCTACTTTACACTACCATAAAGAGAGCACTAAGGACACAGGACACTAAAAAGACTGTTAGTTAATTATGGTTTTACTCCATGCTTTAATAACTAATAATTAGCATCTAAATAAAAAGAAAATTAATATGTAGCAAATGAAATTCCACAATATATATTAGTTCAAATGTTGATTTATAATTCTGTAATCCGCTAGACTTTCAACCTATATGCATGTGCTCACTATACTAATAATACATTTATGAAGTCTTAAATAGAACATTCCACATATGTATAGTTTTCATAGACTTTTTTATAATTAATATATGTAAAAACAACCCTAAGTCCATGAACATTAGACAAACCATGACATTCCTATCTATTTTATTCTATTTTGAGTTGAATTATAGCCTTGCATATAGTATCAATGATAAAGTAGTAACACTTAGAAACAACCATTTCTGATAAAGTAGACCATGACTGCTTTTGAATTTCTTTACTGTTTGTAATTTCTTTTTGTATCAGTTTCAATCTCACACATGTTTTTATATACATTTGATCTATTTATATTTATTTTGTGTTGCTTTTTGTGTATCTTACATGTTGTCATGATGCAAAAGAGGAGAACTTTTGCATGCCATTTGTCCACATGAACTTAGACTGTACTCTGGCATACGTTACTTCCATTTTCATATTCCATAGTTTCAGGTGCTGAAGGATCATGCTGTGTATTAATTGCGAAGTCTCTGTAAGTTAGTCTACTAAATTAATTGTTTCCTTCTTATGATGCATTGCTAAATTGAGTGTTGTCACATTTTAGAAGACGGCTACTAAGATGTTAAACCATTTGAACTCTCTCCATGTAATAGCAACATTTTCTCTTTGAGGGGTTAAAGAATTGTTATGTATAGTTGTTTAATATCATAAAAGAAATAAGTAATTTATTGGTAACAACCAATAACATATGATGATCACAAAATTTTGTTATGGTTTTTAGTTTTATGTCTTTACTCTTGGCATCCTATTGCTATTTTTGATTTTATAATTACTTCTCTTATTTTGGAGTACTCATTTGGTTTTATAGTTTTAAATCAAGTGGTTTTGGATTGATGCAATTTAATATATCCTTTTTACTTAAACTATATATACATGAAAGAGTAGAACCATATGAATATGAACAGGAAGCAAGTTGTAATAAACAATGAGCAAATGAGTTAAAATATCATCATTAATAGCCTTTTGTGCATTTTCTTTCTTTTTAACGAAATTAGAATGGTGTTCAATAAAGATTGAACATGTTTGGAGGTGCAAAAGAAAGAGACTTTGTACCAAAGGAACTTGTTCAACTTTTGCGTTTGGGAAATCCTGAAATTGCTTTCTTTTTTAATGTTGCAATTGCTTATTTCAGAAAATAATGTGGTTGATTAATGTAGGAATTTATAATGGGTATTTATTTTTGGTTGGAATTGTTTTATTCTAGATTTTTTTTTTCTAAAATATTTTTGCTTCAGTTCAGAACAGAAGTAAAAAACAATTAGCGTCGGTGCACTAATTTTTTGCTTGGGTTATAAACCAAAGCAAAAATTTTTCTTTTTTGCTTCGGTTCATAATAGAAGCAAAAAAATCAGTATTTGCGTCTACGGTTATAACGTCGGTTACACGAACTGAAACAAATACTTTATATGTCACTTAAAAACTGAAGCAAAAAGTCATTTTTGTAGTAGTGTGTCTAGTAATTCATCAGGAGAGGTCATACCTGATAGTTCCAACCAGGTTAACGGTGTCATTCCACCTGTCAACCAAGCAAATCAATCACTAAGACAGCCAGGCGCTTCTATATTCGATAGGCTGGGGATGACTCATGACCTAAGGAGCAATCTCAAAAGAAGGAGAGGAGTAGACGATCAGATTGTCATGATGATCGTATAGCCCAGAGCCCGTGCTCAAATTCCCGCTCAAAAAGATACTGATGTGATTCAAATCAACCAGAATGTTGAGCAGGTTAATCCAGCTATGCAGGCACAGCTAAACGAATTGAAAAATATGTTCCAAGGTGTTGACTTCACTTTTAGCCAACGATAATGAGTCTTTTTTACAAGCGATAAATGATTTGTAATAACAAATATACGATAAAGCAATAAAAAGACACATGAATTTTATAGAGGTTCAGCCCCGAGCAGTTCGGTAATAGCCTAATCTTCGTTATTTGTATTGACTTAAGATCAAGGAGAAAGATTCCTTTTCTTATAGCTCTTACAACAGTATCTCTGAATATATAATTCTTAGATAATATATTTAGGGTTAGTCTTAGCTCAACAAATTTTCGACCGATCACCTGCTCAGTGAACATACATCACTATTTATAGGGCTAGGAGGCTTGGGGAGGATGAGTTTTCCCTCTCGTTACAATGCGTATAAACAGAAATATCGTGGGATCAATGCTGAATGCAAGGATCGTGGGATTGAGGCTGAATACACTGATAGCGGGATCGTGTGTATGCGATATCCACGTAAATTGATCCCTGAGTTATAGGGATTGTGATGATGACTCACGATGCGAAAGCTGAATTCGCTAAGTGTTGGTTGCTTTGTGCGAATTGTTGAATATCTTGCTCTGAGCATGCCAGCGAGGTATTCTGCTCAGACTATACTTCCCGAGCAGATGTTCCAAGTAGACTCCACGTGTCACCATTCACGTGATGCCACGTCAGAGTGCAAAAATTTGGATAAAATTTGCCCCCCAAGTCTGTACGGGACTTCCGAAGTTGCGTGTAGACTTTATCCGAGCTCATTCTGCTTTTGGATGGGGACACGTGTCGAGCGCGACTGTCCGAGACTCGATGTGAGGTTGACTGGGCGTCCCTTCGGTTTTCGGCTAATAAATGCTCTAACACTTAATATTTCAAAATCCGATTTTCTCTCTCCACGGCTGACGGCTACACTTGATTATTTTTTATTTCCCATATTCATTTTTAAGGAGGGAAGCTGAGGCATCTGAGGTTGCTTTGAGACGGTTACCTCTTTTCGTGACTTGCCTATAAATACCAACCAACATTGGCGCATACACTCATTTTTGTCACCTTTCTTTGCTAAGTAGACTTCAGAGCAAAAATAGAGATTCTTGGCTTAAAAGTTGCCGAAGTGCTCTTATACAGACTGCTTGTTTGATTGACGTTGCTCGCACACAGACATCTGATCTTCGAGTAAGTCTTTGGTTTCCTTTATGCTTATCTTTGCATGTTTTATCCCAAATTTTGCACTCTGACGTGGCATCACGAGAATGGTGACACGTGGAGTCCATTTAGAACATCTGCTCGGCAAGATAGGCTGAGCAAGATGCCTCGCTGACATGTTCAGAGTAAGATATTCAGGGATCTGTGCAAAGCAATCAACACTTAGCGAATTCAGCTTTCACATCATGAGTCATCAGCTCAATCCCTATAACTCAGGGATCAATTTACGTGATACGACATACACACGATCCCACTATTAGTGTATTCAGCCTCAATCCCACGATCCTTGCATTCTACATTGATCCCACTATCTTTCTATTTATACGCATTGTAACGAGAGAGGAAACTCTTCCTCCTCAAGTTTCCTAGCCCTATAAATAGTGATGCATACTCACTGGGCAGGGGATCGGTCGAAAAGCACCTAAGCTAAGACAATACTATTATCTAAGAATTATATATTCAGAGATATTGTTGTAAGAGCTATAAGAAAAGGAATCTTCTTCGTTGATCTTAAGCCAATACAAATAACGAGGATTAGGCTATTACCGAACTGCTCCGGGCTGAACCTTTATAAAATTCCTGTGTCTTATTATTACTTTATCACATATCTGTTACTACATATCCTTTATCGCTTATAAAATAGACTCATTGTCGTTGGCTAAAAGTGAAGTCAACATTTTGGTGCTTTCATTGAGAGAAGGATCACAAATCGCTCTTTATTCGACATTCAACCGCCAACACGATGGTGCAAAGTCGTAGAGGTCAGTCTGACCCAGCAAATTCATAGACGCTGGATCCTGCATCATAGGACACAGGGAGTTCAAGGGTTCCGCCTGCTATTAATCCCCGACAGACGGGAAGCGTGGTGAATGGTGAAACAGTTCCTATTACTGGAGTTGCGCCTGGTCTGCAAGACACTGGAAATAACAGTTTCGCACCCTGCCAGGGCATTCATAATACGACTGTTCTGCCTGGAACCAACGCCCAGACGACCATCGGAGACGCAATCGAATTACAATGGGAAATTGAATTGTTAATAAAGAAAAACAATCCGCACTTGCAGAAGTATGTCAAGACCAACAAAGGTAAAACAACCAAGATTTGCTACCTCCACCAGTAGATGGACACTTACAAGTCATTATTGGAGGCCCGCACATTGTTGGAGATTCAGGCAAAGCTCGGGAGATGTAGGCCCGGACAGCACAACACGAGCAAGAACAAGTCATCCTAGCCTTGGAAGAAAGGAAGCCCAAAGTTCCACGAGTAGGAGATCCAACCATAACTTTCAACGATGAAGATGGTGTCAAAATTTGATTTCTACACAACGACCCACTGGTCGTGGAAGTCCAGATAGCCAATAAAATGGTTGCCAGAACCATGGTCGACAATCGAGCTTCTTCAAACATTTTATTCAACACTGCTTACGAAAAGATGGGACTCCAACTCAAGGATCTAACTCCATGCCTCCAGCTTGTCTATGGTTTCTCCGGTCAAGGAGTTGCACCTTTAGGACAAATCTGGCTACCCCTCACTGTTGGACAAGCTCCGACGATCATAACTATCATGGGACAGTTCCTAATATTGGATGTTCCTTCAGCCTTTAACGTAATGCTTGGCCGACCAGCCCTGTATGACTTAAAAGCTGTCATATCAATATTTCACTCGTGCCTGAAGTTCCCAACAAAGAATTGTGTATGGTGTCTTAGAGGGAACCAGCAGTCTGCTCGAGAATGTTACAACCTTGTAGTGGCCAAGGCTAAGAAGGAAATATTCTCCAGCCAGAGCCCAGACAAGAGAAAAAACATTCCCAAGTAGGAAACTTCCCAAGGCGAGGATGAAGATGTGAATCCTCGACTTGGGGACCCAAGCAGCAATGTTGGACCTGTGGAAGAATTAGAAGAGATCGAGATCGATCCAGCTATCCCGACCAAAAAGCTAAAAATTGGAAAGGGTTTGTTTGTCGAAGTAAAATCAGAGTTGATAAAATTTCTTACAGCAAACCTAGATGTTTTTGCCTGGTCACATGCGGATATGGTCGGAATCGACCCTTCTATTATTTCACATATTCTGAATATCCTAACATCCAGCTAGTTCAACAAAAACGAAGGTTGTTGGATAAAGAATGAGCAGTAGCCCTGAAAGATGAAGTTTAAAAGCTGTGCAACAACAACTTCATAATTGAAGCTTTTTACCAGGCTTGGGTCGCGAATCCCATACTTGTGCCCAAGCCGAACAAGAAATGGTGAGTCTATATTGATTTCACAGACCTTAACAAAGCATGCCCTAAAGACTATTTTCCACTTCCAAGAATCGATCAGCTCGTAGACACAACAGCAGGGCATGAACTTTTAAGCTTCATGGATGCTTATTCAGGCTACAATCAAATCAAAATGCATCCGCCAGACAAAAAACATACAAGTTTCCGAACAGATTTGGGTCTCTATTGCTACAAAGTCATGCCATTTGGTCTGAAAAATGTTGGAGCTACATACTAAAGATTGGTAAATTAGATGTTTAAAGACCAGATCGGGCGAACTATGAAAGTGTACGTGGATGACATGCTCGTAAAATCCAGAAAGGCTGGGGGGCACATAGATAACCTGGAAGAATGCTTCAGAGTCCTCAAAAAATACAACATGAAACTAAATCCCTTACAGTATTCCTTTGGAGTCAGCTCAGGAAAGTTTCTAAGCTTCATCGTCAATTCCCAAGCAATTGAAGCCAATCCAAAAAAAATTCAAGCCCTCCTGGATATGAACTTTCCAGCAAAAACCAAAGAAGTGCAAAGCTTAACTAGACGGATTGCCGCACTCAGCAGATTCGTATCAAAATCAACAGACAAATGTGTTCTATTTTTCAACATCCTGCGAGGAAACAAAAAGTTTGAATGGATAGAAGAATGTGAAAGAGCTTTTCAAGATCTAAAGGCACGACTTGCAAAGCCTCCCGTACTTTCTAAACCTTTGGACGGTGAGGAGCTGGGAATATACCTAGCTGTCACGGAACATGCCGTGAGTGCCGTGCAGATCAGAGAAGAGAACAGCGTACAACACCCAATCTATTACATTAGTGAGAGACTCATCAAGGCCGAGGGCCGATATCCGTTGATAGAAAAACTCGCCTGCTGCCTCATTCTAGCAACAAGGAAGTTGAGGCCTTATTTCCAAGGTCATCCTATTCGGGTATATACCGACCAGTCGCTACGACAAATAGTGCAAAAGTAAAATGCTTCTGGACGGTTACTCAAGTGGGCGGTAGACTTGGGTCAGTACGAAATCAACTTCCAACCCCGAACAGTAATCAAAGGCCAGGCCTTGGCCGACTTTGGGGTAGAATGCACATGCAAAGAAGAAAGCATACCAAAAAGAAACCCCGAGCCAGCACCTCAGCCAAGTAACAATGAAGATAAACCGACCTGGAAACTACATGTGGATGGGTCGGCTACGGATCAACTATCTGGCGTAGGGATTTCCCTCGTCACGCTTGGGGGGCAACACCTGCACGCTGCAGTCAAGTTTGGATTCAAGGCATCTAACAACGAAGCCGAAGATGAAGCTCTAATCGCTGGACTAAAACTAGCCCAGGAAATGAAAGCCGAACACATTAAAATTTGCAGTGATTCACAGTTGGTGGTAAATCATGTATCCAGTGAATACGAGGCTCAGGGAGAAAAGAAGACCTCAGCTTCATCTTCAGGATTCAAAGGCTCCTGAGCATATTGCTTGGCTCTAGCACCACCCTTCAACTTAGCCTCGCGCTTGAGTTGAATGAGCTCATCCTCCTCATGAGCTCGTTCAGTCCGGCTAGCACTAGATTTCCTCTTCTTCCCTGCCACGAACTTAGGACTAAAGTCCTCGGGATAAAGCTCGTACCTCACATGATTATCATCGTAGGTCAACTGGATAATATTCTGGTCTTCCCCCAACAACCGAGCAAATTTTTGAGCTCTATCCCTAAGAGCAAGAGTGAGGGGAGGACGGTGATATGTCGAAATCTGCTAAAACTTAGTCCGGGTAATGCTCGCATCCTTCACCATGAAGCATTCATGAGCAAAATGCCCTATTTTGCTGATGGCCTTGTCATCCGTGCCGGTCAACCACTTAAAGCCTGGCTGACAGAAATAGAAGTACCCCGACCTGCCTTGTTTGGGGGTGGACTTCAAATCGAAGAACCAGGAAACCTCATGAGGAGAAGGGGTACCCCATCCTTGGGAAGCGTAGAGGACGAAGAGGGTAGACAAATACTTAATGCCCTTAGGAGTGAACTAGGCCGGGCAGAGACCGAAGAAGTCAGCCACATCCTTGAAGTACTTATGCAAGTGCATCAACGCTCCTTGCTAACCATGGGCCCTCGACCAGGCGCACATCCCCTTGTCAGAGTTTGTGGCACGATTATTGTGGGCGAGAATGTAGCAGTGCAGCTCGCCCAAGTATCCGCCCTGGTCAAGAGTTTAATGCGCGCCTCCGTAATCTTGGACGGAGGACTTACCCATTTGACGCCCAAGGCACCATGCCTTTTATGAGGAACCGGCGCGGCAAGCTCCTCACTGACGTAGTCCATGCCCTCGATCAGGACGTCTCCGTCTGCATCGATTGGCTCCCCAACCTCATTGTACCCACCGTAGTTTGGGAGTTCAACCTCTTCCTCTCCCTCCGCCTCGGAGGGACTGCCGGGACGCACATTGTCTAGCTCCTCGAACTTCTGGACCTCAGCGTCCCTGTCACAATCCTCCTCCATTGGGATGGCCGAATCCTATTCGGGGTTAGGCAGAGTGGCAAGTCGAGCCACTTGAGGATCAGTGACGTCAGCAAGACCCGTAGTTTTCTTTGTACGAGCCATCATCCTATGGTTGGGTACAGGGTCAGAAGAATGTCCTTCACTAGAAGAAGGAGGACTAGAACGAAGACGAGGGTGATCCTCATGTAGAAGTTGAAGCAAATCCTGGTCGATCCGATGTCCTAGTTCCCAAGACTCACCTGAGTTCATCTACAAAAGACAACACACGAGATGAGTGTTGGTCGGAATATTGAACGATAAACAAGCAAATATGCCGACAAGGAGTACTCAACAGATTAAAGAACAACTATGTTTAAAGAAAAGTCAGAACTTAAGAAGTTAGAAAATTTTCTTGAGTTAGGACAAAAAAGTTCATGAAGCTTAGAATAAGCAAGATGAAAGACGGATGCAATGCAGTTCAGAAACAAGCTTTATGGCTGTAAACCACATGAAGACATGATAAAGAAGAATCGCAGAAGTTTCTAACCCTAGGGTTTCCTAAGCATTTTTCTACGGCACAGTAAAAGTTGCATTTGAAATGTAAACATGCAAAGATAAGAATAAAAGAAATCAGAGACTTACTCAAGATTTGAGTGTCTGGGTTCGAGCAACGTCTATCCAACCAGCAGTTGTATGAAGGCACTTCGGAGAATTTGAAGCCAGGAAATTTTTCTTTTCGCTATGGAGCTTACTTAGCTAAGAAGGGTGATAAAATGAGTTTATGTGCCAATGCTGTGGATATTTATAGGCAAGTCACGAAAAGAGGAAATTGTCTCAAAGAAACCTCAGACGCCTCGGATTCCCGCCTTAAAAACGAATATGGGAAATCAAAAGTAATCAAGTTAAACTGTTAGTCGTGGAGAGACAAAATCAGATTTCGAAATATTAATTGTGAGAGAATTTATTAGTCGAAAACTGAAGGGACGCCCAGTCAGTTTCACATCGAGTCTCAAACGGTCACGCTCCACACGTGTCCCCATCCAAAGGCAAAACTAGCTTGGATGAAGTCTACACGCAACCTTAGAAATCCCGTACAGACTTGGGGGGGCAAATGTTATCCAAAATTTTGCACTCTGATGTGGCATCACGAGAATGGTCACTCGTGGAGTCCACTTGGAACCTCTGCTCGGGAAGATAGGCCGAGCAAGATGCCTCGTTGGCATGTCCAGAGTAAAATATTCAGCAATTCGTGCAGAGTAATCAACACTTAGCGAATTCAGCTTTTACATCATGGGTCATCAGCTCAATCCCTATAACTCAGGGATCAATTTACGTGCATACAGCATACACACGATCCCACTATTAGTGTATTCAGCCTCAATCCCACGATCCTTGCATTCAGCATTGATCCCACGATCTTTCTGTTTATACGCATTGTAACAAGAGAGGAAACTCTTCCTCCTCAAGCTTCCTAGCCCTATAAATAGTGATGCATATTCACTGGGCAGGGGATCGGTCGAAAAGCAGCTAAGCTAAGACTATACTATTATCTAAGAATTATATATTCAGAGATACTGTTGTAAGAGCTATAAGAAAAGGAATCTTCTTCCTTGATCTTAAGTCAATACAAATAACGAGGATTAGGCTATTACCGAACTGCTCGGGGCTGAACCTCTATAAAATTCATGTGTCTTATTATTGCTTTATCATATATCTGTTACTACATATCATTTATCACTTATAAAATACACTCATTGTCGTTGGCTAAAAGCATAGTCAACAGCATGTTTATATGTCAACTGCATCCTCTTCTTTGCTGTAGAAAAATGTTTAGGAAACCCTAGGCCCTAAAACCTTTACGATTCTCCTTTATCATGTCTTCGTGCATTTTTGCAGTCATAACATTTGTTTCTGAACTGCGTAACGTCTGTCTTCCATCTTGCTTACTCTAAGCTTCATGAACTCTTTTGCCCTAACTCGAGAAAATTTTGACTGCTTGAATTCTGACTTTTCTTCAAACATAATCGTTCTTTAATTCGTTGAGTACTCCTGGTCGGCATATTTTCTCATTTATCGTTCGATATTCTGACCAAACACTCATCTTGTGCGTTATCTTTTGTAGATGAACTCAGGTGAGTCTTGGGACAACAGACATCGAATCGTTCAGGACATGCTTCAACTTCTGCACGAGGATCATCCTCGTCTTTGTTCTAGTCCTCCTTCCTCTAGCGAAGGACATTCTTCAAACCCTATACATAGCCATTGAATGATGGCTCGTACAAAGAGAACTGCGTGTCTGGCTGACGCGTCTGACCCCCAAGTGGCTCGGCACGCCACTCTGCCCAGATGGAGGAGGATCATGAAGGGGACGCTGAGGTCCAAGAGATTGAGGGGCAGGACGATGTACGTCCGGACAGTTCCTCTGAGGAGGAGGAAGAGGCAGAGGATGCATCCCCAAACAATGGGGAATACAACGAGGCTGGGGAGCCAGTCAATGCTGACGAAGACATCCTGGTTGAGGGCGTGGACTATGTCAGTGCGGAGCTTGCTGCGGTGGTTCTTCATAGAAGACAGGGTGCCTTGGGCGCATGGTGGGTAAGCCCTCCGTCCAAGATTACAGAGGCGCGCCTTCAAACTCTTGACCAGGGCAGATACATGGGTGAGCTGGACTGCTACATTCCCGCCCACAACAATCGTGCCACAAACCCTAAAAGGGGGATGTGCGCTTGGTTGGGTGCCCCTGGTAAGCAAGGAGCGTGATGCCCTTGCATCAATACTTCAACCATGTGGCAGATTTCTTCGGCCTCTGCCCGGCCCAGTTCACTCCTACGGGCATCAAGTATTTGTCTGCCCTCTTCGTCCTCTGTGGCTCCTAGAAATGGGGTATGCCTTCTCCCCATGAGGTTGCTTGGTACTTCGATTTGAAGTCCACCCCTAAGCAAGGCAGGTCGGGGTACTTCTACTTCTCTCAACCAGGCTTCAAGTGGGGCACACACGATAAGGCCATCAGCAAGATTAGGCACTTTACTGATGAGTACTTCATGGTGGATGGCACAGGCATCACTCGCACTTGGTTCCAGCAGATTCCGACCTATTACCGCCCTCCCCTCACTCATGCTCTTAGGGATAGAGCTCAAAAATTTGCCCGAATTCCGGGGGAAGACCGGAATATTATCCAGTTGACCTCCAAGTATAACTTTGTGAGGTACGGGCTCTATCCCAAGGACATTACTTCTAAGTCCGTGACGGGGAAGAAAGGGAAATCTAGTGCTAGTCGGACCGAACGAGCTCATCCAGAGAATGAACTCATTCAACTTAAGCGTGAAGCTAAGTTGAAGGGAGGTTCACGGGCTGAGCAGTATGCTCAAGAGCCCTTGAATCTCGAGGATGATGCTGAGGAAGAGCAGGTGACTCCACTGAAGAGGAAGAAGAAACTCCCAGCCTCGCCCAGGCCTATTGAACATGCAGTTTGCATAAGGGAGCCCATTTCACCTGTTCGTCCATCCCCTCCCGTGTTCGAAAAAGGGAAAGCTGTTATGTCTGAAATAAGATCGATGTCAGGTGATGATGAACTTTCGAATCTTGTTTGGGCAGTCACCTTGCATATTGCTTTGTCTTGTTTTTGAGCTTCTTGACTTTCATGCCTTAGGTTTCTGATGTCTGTTTTCTAAACATGTTGTTTTTTATTTTGTACAGACATGTCTCGTCAAATGTTTGAGGCTCTAAAAAAGAGAATGGGCAGAAGCTCTAGCGCCTCTCCTGTGGCCAAGAAGTCTAAGGGCGGTGAGGGGTCCTCTACTAAGGAAAAGAGGCCTTCCGGGGAGGTCATTGATCTTTCCGATGATCGGACTGCTGCAAACACCTCTACCCCCAAAGCTGCCAAGTCCAAGGAGTCTGGACCACCGATAGTTGGGTCTGAACTTGTCAGGAGTGATCCTGAACGAGTGTGGGCACATAGTCCACCTTTGCCAGTGCTTCCAAAGGCCAAGAAGGGCAAGGAGATGTTGGCCCATTACATGAACCGGCTGGTTCCCAAGGTCAGTGAGCAACTGGCTTATGCTGACAGTGACTCTTCTTTGAAATTGGTGGGGGGCGGAGTCTTGAAGGAGTTCACTAGGGTAAGTCTTTCTTAATGCTTCCCTTTAATCTTCCATACTTAGCTCAAATGCTAATTTTTTTTCCTTGTGCAGGCCGGTCTGAAGTTGGCATACACTTACTCCCAGGCTAAGTCTGCTGCTTCCAAGAACATGGCTCTGTCCGACACCTTGAAGGCGGAGGTGGACTTTGCCAGGAAGGATGCTGAAGAAGCCAAGGCAGAAGTCGGAGCTGTTCAGTTGGAATTGGGTGAAGCCAATAAGAAGCTGTTTGCCGCTCAGAAGAAAATCACTATGCTGACTAAGGATCTCAATGCTGCTGACCGTTTTGAGGAGACCATCGAGACCTTATCTGCTGAGGCGAACAATCTTTAGGACGAGAGGACTTCTGTTTGAGCCATTCTTCATTAAATGAAGGAGGAAAAGGAAGCCAAGGACGGGCAGCTTTCGGCCGAGGTGGATAGGTTGAAGGAGAAGGTCAATGCCTTGGAGACAGCCGATCTCGAGCTCTTCTTTGATTTTTGGAAGGCTAATCCTCGGGCCAATTTTGACTACTTGGGCGATGCTAAGGACATGTACCTTGAGTTTTGTGCATCCCAAGTGGCTTATGGCGAAACTGAGGTGACTGCTTCAACCTCCGGTCAGGCCGCTGATGCGCCTCCTGTTCAAACAACAGATCCCCCTGCTCTGGTTGGCCCAGAAGAAGCGAACCAAGAACCTGGGACTCCAGTTGCTTAAACACTTCTCTTTTTATCTTTTTATTTGATATATCTTATTCGCCCTCAAGGCCTTTTCTAAGACATCATGACCGGCCAAGCGGTCTTTAAACATGGAATTATTTTTCATTTTTTGGACAATAGGCTGACCGGGCAGCTTTTAATTCCAGTATTACGTGCTTTTGTTATCCTTAATGAATTTCATTCTCTATTTATAATTGTCGTGTAATCGTGATTATTTTATTTTACCAAATTCTTTATACAAGTATAGGTGCCCCCTAAGTGATCGAGCAGACGTATGACTCTTTGTTACTTGTCTTTTACAAATATATTGCTTATTTGTTCGGTGTTTTGGGTTTGGCCAAACCTTTTGTATGCATTGTAATGGTAAATTATAAACATGCTGATAATTTCAACTCAATTGAATTTTGAAATACTATCTTTATTCATTTATTGATCGAAAAGTGTATTTGGTATCGTAGTAACTTACATCAGAGATATTTGATCTAATCTGATCTTTTAGCTTAACATGAAATAAAACAAATTGTAGACATATGGTACTTTAAAGCGGTCACCCGACCTTAGTACTTTGTTTCTTTTATAAAAACCTTTGGGCGTAGTCCGCCCATAAGGCCATTCACTTAAAAGAAAATGTTCATTTAGTACTTAAAGTGGTCACCCGACCTGGTACTTTATTGGAAGTATTTTCTTAAATGTTCTCCATTCCACTACTGTGGTACTAGAACAAGTTGCATTTTTTCGTCATACTTACCTAACTTGTATGCTCCAGAGTCGAGAACATCGACCACTTTATATGGTCCTTCCCAGTTAGGTCCAAGTACATCTGTCGTACTGTCTTTGGTGTTCAGGAATACCCTTCTCAGGACCATATCTCCCACGAAGAATTTCTGAGCTTTCACTTGTTTGTTGAAATACCGAGCTACTTTTTGTTTATGGGCCGTCAACTTTAAGTTTGCAGTTGCTCGTTTTTCTTCAATTTTATCAAGTGATTCTGCAAGGAGTATGTGATTGGTACCTTGATCCTACGTCAACCTTTTGTGGGAAGGTGGCTCGACTTTGATTGGCAGCATAGCTTCATAACCGTACACCATTGCGAATGGTGTCTGTCCGGTTGCCATTTTTTCCGTTGTACGGTATGACCATAAAACTTCAGGAAGCTCTTCTTGCCAGTTTCCTTTGGCATCTTCAAGTTTTTTCTTTAGTGTATCCTTCAAGGTTTCGTTTACTACTTCAACTTGACCATTTGCCTGAGGATGCGCCACTGCAGAGAAACTTTTGATGATACCATGGTTCGCACAGAACTCAGTGAAGGATTGGCTGTCAACCTGCTTGCCATTGTCTGAGACTATTTTGTACAGTAGTCCGAACCAGCATATGATGTTCTTCACAATAAAGTCTTGAACTTTCTTTGATGTAATGGTTGCAAGTGGTTCGGCATTAGTCAATTAAGTAAAGTAACCAACCGCTACAACTGCATACTGCACCCCACCTTTACCTTTAGGTAATTGTCCGATCAGGTCAATTCCCCAAATGGCAAAGGGCCACGGACTTTGCATCTGTGTTAACTCGTTGGGCGGAGCTCCTAGTATCTTTGAAAATCTCTAGCATTTGTCGCACTTCTTAACATAGGCTCTCGAATCTTCAATCATTGTTGGCCAGAAGTAACCTTGCCTTAGAATTTTCTTGGATAAGCTCTGTCCGATGGCATGATTTCCACAGAATCCGTCGTGAACTTCAGATAGGAGTCGTGCAGCTTCGTCTTGAGTGAGACATCTGAGCAATGGCATCGAGAATCCTCTTCTGTACGTGACTCCCTCTACTATGATATACCGTGCAACTTTCCTTCTCATTTTCTAAGCCTCATTTCGATTATCTGGGAGTTCCCCAGAGTTGAGGTAGTCTGCTATTGGTGTCATCCAGTTTGGGGATGTATCAATCATTTCGATTTCTTCCGTGCCAGTGATGCAAGGCTCTTCAAGAAATCGGATAGGAACCAGGTTTGCCTTGTCACTTACGTTGCTGCTTGCCAATCGAGCTAACTCGTCTGCAGTTGTATTTTCTTCTCTTGGAATTTGTCTGAGACCGTAGCTTTTGAATTGTGTGAGCAGATCGTGTATTTTGCTCAGATATGCTATCATCTTTTCTCCCCGAGCTTCATATTCTCTAGATACATTATTTACCACCAGCTGTGAATCACTGCAGATTTTGATGTGTTCGGCCTTCATCTCCTAGGCTAGTCTTAGCCAAGCGATTAGAGCTTCGTACTCATCTTTGTTGTTAGATGCTTTGAATCCAAACTTAACTGCAGCGTGTAGGTGTTTCCCCCAGGCATGATGAGGGCAATTCCTACACCAGATAGTTGATCTGTAGCCGACCCATCCACATGTAGTTTCCAGGTCGATTTGTCCTCATTGTGACTTGGCTAAGGTATTGGTGCCGGCTCGGGGTTGCTTTTGTTGGAAATATTTTACTAGGATCTAGATTTACTACCAAGTATGTTTCATTAACATCCTAATATGAATTCTAAAATAATAAAATAAACACATAAGAGTTTAAGAAAACCTTACATTGGGTGCAGCAGAATATAATGACTCATTCCATTTAGATCTCTAGCCCTTGATTCCTTTCTGTAGCAGAGCATTATCAAGATCTGAATCTGGATCTCTTTCTCTCCTTCTTTGATGCTGATTTTCCACAGTCTTACATACTATGATTGAGGTACCACTTGACGTGTGTGGGCACTACTCTATCACTCAAGGGAATTTCGAAATTATGAAGAGAAGAAAAGAGAGAGGAAAGTGGCGGCTGAGGAATTCTCTCTGAAACGAATGAGATGCAATTGTGTGTTGTTTCCTGAAGCCATTACTTTCTATTTATAGAATGCCATCTAGGTTTAGGTTAGAATTGTATGACATTAAAATAATGGAAAAATAAAAAGGTAAACCTATTGCATAGTGGGCGGCCATATAAGGAAATTGGGCCTCACTTTGCAACTTTCCCATTTTGTTATTTTTCTTTCCCATTTTCTCAAAAATGCCAATTTTCCAATTTAGCCTTTTAAATGGCAATTCTTATTATTTAATAACCAAAAATAATTATTAAATAATATTGCCATTTAATATATTTATTAATTTAGACATATAAAGTATCTTAATTAATAAAGAAACCTAGAATCTCTTTTCTTCACAATTTCGCCCTTGCTTAGTAAAAATTCATAAAGTAGACAGTCTAACTTTTAGAATTATAATTGATTAATTAAAATCAATTAACTGAGTCTTACAAGCAGTATGGTCTCAACTAGTATGGGGACCATGGGTCTATATAACCGAGCTTCTAATAAGTCGAACCGAATTTACCAAGTAAATTCCCTAACTTATTAATTTCTCATTGAATCCACACTTAGAACTTGGAATTGCACTCTTAGTCATATAGAAACGCTCTATATGTTCCACGATATAGACACGTCATTAGTTATCCATTGTTATAACCCTAATGTGATCAATGATCCTCTATATAGATGATTTACACTGTAGAGGGATTAAATTACCGTAACACCCTACAATGTATTTTATCCTTAAAACACTTAACCCTGTATAAATGATATATCAGCTAAGTGAAATGAGTACTCCACCATTTATTTTCGTCTGGTTAAGCTCGAAGGAAATCATCCTTTACTTTCTATTCGCCAGATAGAAGCTATAGATTCCATATTTATATTACCGCTCCCACTCAATTGCACTACCGTGTTCCCAAAATGTACGTATCACCCTGACCCAAAAGTAGGCTTAACTAACAAATCAAAGAACACGAATAACACTCTTGAGATTGAACTTAATCATATCAAGATTAAGATCATTTGATCTAGGATCAACAAGTGATATTGAATTGAATAGATATTACGGTAAATTCTAAAATATCTAATCAAAGTTCAATATCGGTCCCTTCCGATGTATACTCCATACATCCGATACTGGTAAACTTTGCCAATGTCCTGGAAAGGACATAACACTTTTCCAAGGTGTAAGAATACCTATCGCTGATTATACCATGTCAGTCTAAATCCAGTGTTCTGACAAATCACGGAATAAACTTTCGAACATATAATTAAGATTATATTCCACTATGTTCACAACACTATAATCATTAACAAATTCATATGTTCTGGACTTAAATGGAATTCATACATTATATATATAATCATGAAATAAATCATGTGAACCATGCAACATAAAATGTTATTTCTAATCTTTATTAATAAGTAAATCTGATTATATTGAAATGGGTTTTATTTAGGGCACAAAACCCAACAAACTCCCACTTGCACTAATATAAAACAAAATGTACATTTCAAATAATATCAACACATTGATATACAAATCAAGTGTAATAGTAGTAAACTCCTCGTAATAGGATCTGATAGGTTTAATTAAACACAACCTCTTCTCCACCATTACTCTTCCTTAATCACAAAATCCTTGATAATGTGAAATTCCTCTCTATGTGTCTACTCTCTTGGGATACTGGATTCTATACTTTTGGCAACTACTTTTTGGTTATTCAGGAAGTAACACTAGTAGTTAAGGCAAGTTGGAACAGTGCTACAAATGTATAGAACTTTCCTTAGACTGAATAAGTACCTTTCCTGCAACTTTAACATTCAGTCTCTTTCTGGTAGACTAAGAGACTTCAGATAGGTTTTTACACTTCTCCAAAATCACTACTCCACCCCTAGAGTAATCACCATTTTATCAGCAGACTTTCTAGTACAAAGCAAAGTCTTGAAATCTGATGTGGTGTAGTCTAAGAGTTTTAAACACACCGTTATTGAATAACATATAGTTCCTCTTCTTAATCTTAAGATTTACTTGATTGTCTTCCAATGTTCCTCTCATGGATTAATCTGATACCTACTCATTACTCCCATTCAAAAGCATATCTGAGACCTCTCACTGTTGATTTAAGAAATTTTTTCATGGCTTTATCTTTTCTGGAATAGTTGAGACTTTTCCTTAGATAAATAAAATATATGCTTAGAAGTTGTGAAGCTTCTAAAGATTGCCATTGGAAAGAAAATGCTTCAGCATCTTACTAAAGTAAGTTGCTTGCATTAGAGTAAGTAATTACCAGGTATACTACAAGCCATAGGTTTAGATAAACTCAAACCTATAATACCAGGAACAGGAAGTTTTGTTAAGTTCATTGAATAGACTTATTAACGAAAATTTCCTTTTATGTCCTTGTAATAGAAAACTTTAGGTTACTCCATGTGAATGGATTAAACCATAGTTCTCTTAGCTTTCTTCTTAGTTTCTTATCTTGAAAATCCATTACTTGTTTAAACTCACAATGGATTTTAATCACTAGTGTCTTCCAAGTCACAATAAGGTGGATTCCTAGAAACCCTCCCACTACGACAAGGTACCGTGAATTATGTCTAAGAAAACTAAATGGTATTGACCTCTTCGGTTGTTTAAGACAACAGAGGCAGTGGGATCATCTTGTAATGAATAAGATGATAGAACACTTATGGAATCAAGAAAAAATTATCTCCTTTATTTGCTACTTTATTTTCAGACTTAGTCATTCTCTTAGAAAAGTAGTATTTGTTTAAACAAACACTTTCTTATCTAATGACTATGGGATGGTCCACCCCTAATCACTTAGAATAGCAAACAAACAATAGGGTTAGCAGTCCTAGCTTTTCTTAAGATTTTGATTAGGTCATCCATGAATCTATTAATGGTTTACATTAAGTATACAACCATTGCATCATTCAGAAATTATATTACCATAGAAGGATTTAGGCAACGACTAGTTACTAATTATCAATATGCAAATTGAATTTCTGGGGAGGTAAGTTTGGATATAATTCAAAAATCAAATTAATGATTTTTGAACTGCATATCTACTAACTTTTTCTCCACGCCTATCAGTTCGCAAGATCTTTAACCACTTACCTTAATGGTTTTTCACCATTGCTAGAAAGTCATGAACTTTTTCAAACATTTCAAATTTCTTTTGCATAAGGTAAAATCTAGAGTGATCATTTTATGAATACAACAAAAACTAATATCCAACCCTGAATGTACATCCATCTACGAATGAGATGATTATACTTTCAGTGGATATAGGCATATTAACTCTTTGTAGAGATTGATCTTGTCAAAACCACTATGAACAAGATACAAATGCCATAGATTAAAAAAATGGTTGTAGTCTTTTGATGACTTAGGTTTTAGTTACATCAAAAATTCCTAGCATAGTGCAAGTGGATTCTGGTCACAGAATACTAAACTCATACAGTTTGAATCCATTGAAAGAAAATGGTTATTAAACACTTGTGAAAGTGTAACTGTATAATGAGTAATTCTTTCTCGAACCACCACTACTAATTTAACTCTAAGTTGATTTGCCCATACAAGTAGGAGATTTTAAGATTGAGAATTTATATCATTTCGGGATAGAATTTTGGGAATATAATCATCTTTGTCATTTCATTTCTTAAGAGAAAATATAGAATGACTTTATATGATCTATAGACCATTCATCCAATGATATGTCATTGAGCTAAGTCGAAATGAATAAGCTAAGAGGAATAAGGATAATTTCGTTTTAAATAAGAATCCAATGATGCTCCGATTAACGAGAGTCAAGGTAATCTTATTTATACAATCTTCTTGTTTCATATTATAAATACTAGTCTAATGTGTCATCAATTGATGAACAATTAGATGTTGCATTTACAATATTTATCTTTCGAGATATAACACTATTTTGTTAGTCTAATGGTGAAAATCCATTAGGGATTTATCTCATTAGAACAACAAACCAAGTTAGACCAACAATGAAGATTCAAAATTAAACTACAATTTAATAACAGAAAATAACATGGTTCAATATAAATCCATACACAATTCAGAAATTATTAAACATATAGCAAGTAGGAATGACAAGTGAAAATACTACAACATACAATCCTAAATAATTTCCAAGGTCTTCAACAAACTGATATCAGTGTCCCGTTTAGGCGAGAGTCAAAGCTACCATCCATTGAATAGAGTTGTCAGCTCATCTAAAATGATAAACATTCTAGCAATCTTTCATTCGATCAAGATTAGAATCCAGCGTTGTCCCGTTTAGGCGAGAGTCAAGGCTATTCTATCTTATGAGCTTCCACCATTGTTTCATACTCTTGCAAGTCTTATACAGTCGCCACCATTAGGGTGATCAATACTATATAAAAAACTTACAATAATACTTATCTTTCGAGATTAAACGGTGGTAACTTGCTAATGAACGTTCCTCCATTAGGGAGGATTACTCACTAAAACAATAGCTATGTGAAACCAACAATGGAGATCGAATATCCTAATAATAATAAAGCTCATTATTTAATGAAAGTGTATTTTCTTCTAATATTTATTTTAAAAATATATTTATTTAATTAAAATTTCCAATTTAGAATGAAAAATTCTAAATATAAATTTTAATGTAATATTTATAAATTATACTTAGATGGATATGAAAATAACGTGAATTATTTCCATCTTAGTAATAATTTCCAATAAATATTTAGAAAATTATTCAATTTAAGTTGTTTCAAAATTAATTTAAACTAATTTACAACTCAAATTTAATTTTCTATAAATATATATTGCATTTCGAAAAATGAAGTGTATAATAATACTACTTTCGAAAATGCTTTAAAAATAAGATGAAAATAAGTCCTGGAAAAATTATCTTAATTTTATGTTGGCCCAAAAATAATTAAAATTAATTTACAACAAAAATATAATTTTTCTATTTAGTTAATTAAAAAATTTCAAATATTTAAGTATCATGATGAAAATTCACTTAAATATTAATTTTCTATTTAATTAAATACACTAGAAAAATACTTCAAGCAAAACAGATAATATCTATCTAGACTTTCATTGACTAATTAATTCAATTTATAATTATAATATATTTTAGTTCATTTATTTAATTAATCATTAAATGAAAAAATCATTGATTTAAGTTGGTCCAAAATTAAAATAAATAATTTTCAACTTTAATCTATTTTTCAAATAAAATTCGAAATTTCTGCATTAAAGAAATGCAATTTCGAAATTTTGGGAAAAAATTCAATATCGGTCCCTTCCGATGTATACTCCATACATCCGATACTGGTAAACTTTGTCAATGTCCTGGAAAGGACATAACACTTTTCCAAGGTGTAAGAGTACCTATCGCTGATTATACCATGTCAGTCTAAATCCAGTGTTTTGACAAATCAGGGAATAAACTTTCGAACATATAATAAAGATTATATTCCACTGTGCTGACAACACTATAATCATTAACAAATTCATATATTTTGGACTTAAATGGAATTCATACATTATATATATATAACCATGAAATAAATCATGTGAACCATGCAACATAAAATGTTATTTCTGATCTTTACTAATAAGTAAATCTGATTATATTGAAATGGGTTTTATTTAGGGCACAAAACCCAACAGCTTTCTGGTATGCTTTCTTTCTTGCCTGTGCATTCTACCAGAAAGTCTGCCAAGGCTTGGCCTTTGATTGTTGTTCGAGGTTGGAAAGTGATTTCGTACTGGCCCAACGCTACCGCCCACTTGAGTAACCGTCCAAAAGCATCTGGCTTTTGCAGTATTTGTTGTAGTGGCTGGTCGGTATATACCCGAACATGATGAGCTTGGAAATAAGGCCTCAACTTCCTTGTTGCAAAAATGAGGCAGTAGGCGAGTTTTTTTATCAACGGATATCGGCCCTCGGCCTCAATGAGTCTTTTACTGATGTAATAGTCTGGGTGCTATATTTTTTTTCTTCTTTGATCAGTACGGCACTCACGGCATGTTCCGTGACAGTTAAGTATATTCCCAGTTCCTCACCGTCCAGAGGTTTTGAAAGTACGGGAGGTTTACCAAGTTGTGCCTTTAGCTCTTCGAAAGCTTTTTCACACTTTCTGTCCACTCGAACTGCTTGTTTCCTCGCATGATGTTGAAGAGTGAGAAACATTTGTCCGTTGATTTTGAAACGAATCTGCTGAGCGCGGTGATCTGACCAGTTAAGCTTTGCACTTCTTTGGTTTTTATTGGCGAGTTCATATCTAGGAGGGCTTGAATCTTTTTTGGACTAGCTTCAATTCCTCGGGCATTGACGATGAAGCCTAGAAACTTTCCCGAGCACACTCCGAAGGAACATTTTAAGGGATTTAGCTTTATGTTGTTTTTCTGAGGACTTTGAAGCATTCGTCCAGGTCGTTTATGTGTGAGCGCGACAATCCGACCATTTAAGCTTTGCACTTCTTTGGTTCTTATTGGCGAGTTCATATCCAGGAGGGCTTGAATCTTTTCTGGATCAGCTTCAATTCCTCGGGCATTGACGATGAAGCCTAGAAACTTTCCCGAGCAGACTCCGAAGGAACACTTTAAGGGATTTAGATTCATGTTGTATTTTCTGAGGACTTTGAAGCATTCGTCAAGGTCATCTATGTGCCCCCCAGCCTTTGTGGATTTTATGAGTATATCATCCACGTATACTTCCATATTTCGCCCGATCTAATCTTTAAACATTTTGTTTACCCATCTTTGGTACGTAGCCCCAGCATTTTTTATACCAAACGGCATGACTTTGTAGCAATAGAGACCCATATCTATTCGGAAACTTGCATGTTCTTAGTCTGGTGGATGCATTTTGATTTGATTGTAGCCCGAGTAAGCGTCCATGAAGCTTAATATTTCGTGCCCTGCTGTTGCATCAACAAGCTGATCGAATCTTGGAAGTGGAAAACAGTCTTTAGGGCACGCCTTGTTGAGGTGTGTGAAATCAATACAGACTCGCCATTTCTTGTTCGGCTTGGGCACTAGTACGGGATTTGCGACCCAAGCCGAGTAAAAGCTTCAATTATGAAGTTGTTGTTGCGCAGCTTTTCAACTTCATCCTTCAGGGCTACTGCTCGTTCTTTGTCCAATAGCCTTCGTTTTTGTTGAAACCGGCCAGAAGTTGGGATCGATATTTAGAACATGTGAAATAATAGAAGGATCAATTCCGACCATATCCACATGTGACCAGGAAAAAACATCTAGGTTTGCTCTCAGAAATTTTATCAAATCTAATTTTACTTCGAGCAACAAACCTTTTCCGATCTTTAGCTTTCTGGTCGGGATAGCTGGATCGATCTCGATCTCTTCTAATTCTTCTACAGGTCCAACATTGCTGCTTGGGTCCCCAAGTCAAGGATCGACATCATCATCCCCGCCTTGGGAAGTTCCCTACTTGGGAATGTTTTTTCCCTTGTCTGTGCTCTGGCTGGAGGATACTTCCTTCTTAGCCATGGCCACTGCAAGGTTATAACATTCCCGTGCAGACTGCTGGTTTCCTCTCAGACACCCTACCCCATTCTTTGTTGGGAACTTCAGGCACGAGTGAAATATTGATGTGACAGCCTTTAAGTCATACAAGGTCGGCCGGCCAAGCATTACGTTAAAAGTTGAAGGAACATCCAATATTAGGAACTGTTCCATAATAGTCATGCTCGTCGGAGCTTGTCAAACGGTAAGGGGTAGCCGAATTTGTCCTAGAGGTGTAACTCCTTGACCTGAGAAACCATAGACAGGCTAGAGTCATGGGGTTAGATCCGTGAGTTGGAGTCCCATCTTTTTGTAAGCAGTCTTGAACAAAATGTTGGAAGAAGCTCCATTGTTGATCATGGTTCTGGTCACCATTTTATTGGCTATCTGGACTTCCATGACAAGCGGTTCGTTGTGCGGAAATCTAATTTTGACAGCGTCTTTATCGTTGAAGGTTATGGTTGGTTTTCTTGCCCGTGGAACTTTGGGCTTCCTTTCTTCCACGGCCAGGATGACTTCTTCTTTCTCGTGTTGCACTGTTTGAGCATACTTCTCCCGAGCTTTGCCTGAATTTCCAGCAATGTTAGGGCCTCCAACAATGACTTGCAGATGTCCATCTACTTGTGGAGGTAACAAATCTTTGTTGTTGTCGTTCCTTTGACCTTCGTCGGTCTTAACATACTTTTGCATGTGCGGGTTATTTTTCCTTATTAGGAATTCAATTTCCCACTTCAGGTTGTAGCATTCATTAGTGTTGTGGCCGTCGTCTCCGTGGAACCGACAAAACTTTGTCATGTCCCTTTTGTTGGTATCTTTCTTCATGGGCCCGGGTTTCTTGTACGGGGCCAGCGACTGAGTTGCCATGTATACACTTTCTATATCTTTAGTTAGAATAGTGAATGAAGTATACTTGGCATGATTCTCCCGGGCAGTCTGTTCGGACTTTCCAGTGACCTTTCCTTTCTTCTCGTTCCCTTGCTTGTGATTGTTGCTGGAAGGCTTGCCACTTGAGCTTGAATTATTTGGGTAGTGGGGAAGCTGGGCGGATGTTCCAGTGGAAGGAGCCTTTGACTTGCCCGACTTTTGTTCACCTTTCGCTCGTTGAATTGCTTCTTCGAGCTTGATGAAGCCTTTGGCTCGGTCAAGAAAATCACTCATTGAGTTTACCGGCCCATTCTTCCTTATATCCTTTCAAAGTTCACCGAGGACTTCGATGCCCCCCAGTATCACGGATAACTTTCCATCCTCGGTTACCCGTGAAACTTTGGTTGCCTCCGTCATGAATCTGCTGATGTATGCCAGGAGTGGCTGGCCTGGTCGTTGCTTAACTTCGACCAAGTCTCCAAAATGCAATTAAAGTTGGTGTGAGGAGGAGAATTGTGCATGGAATTTCGAAGAGAAGATTTTCCATGAACTAAACTTTCCAACAGCCAACTTGAAATACCATTGCGGAGCGGCTTTCGACAAAGTGGCCGGAAAGATTCTGCAACATATATCTCCTCGTACCCCTTGCAAATCCATTTGCATTTCAAAGTACTTGAGATGGGAAAGGGGATCTTCTCTCCTCGTGTACATTTTCCACGTCAGCATTTTCAACTTGTGGGCAGTGGCAGGAGATTGATCTCCGGCGAGAAAGGAGTTCTGCGTGCTTGGTCTAACTCAAGATCATTATTTCTTTGTCCAGCCATGTCGTGGAGCATATTTTTCAGTTCGTCAAGCTGAGCATGTACGGTTGGGCTAACTTGCTTGGCATTCTGGTCAATTTGAATTACGTTAGAATCTTTCTGAGCGAGAATTTGAGTACGGGCTCCAGGCTACACGATCGTCGTAATATTCTATTCTTCTACTCCCCTCCTTCTGATCATATCATTCCTTAGGTCATGGGTTGCTCCCAACCTTTTGAACACAGAAGTGCCTGGTTGCCTTAGCGACTGATTCGCTTGGTTGACGGGTGGAATGGCACCATTAATCTGGGTGGAACCATCAGGTATGACTTCTCCTGATGAATTACCAAACAAGGTCTGCTCGCCTACTGCTGGGCCCACGAGCGGAACTCGTGATCGTGGATTGGGTGACTGACCATTTGTAGTCTGGGAAGGATTCATCTTTGGATCTTTGCCTGTTCCACCCAAGGGAATGGCATTCAGCGGCTGCTGAGCGACAGTTTGATAGGCTTTTTGTATCAGCACGGTAGCCTACCGACTACGGTTTTCGATCTCTTCATGATGAGCCCTTAATGCCTCCATCTCTCGATCCGTCCATTCGGCGAACATGCGCCTTTGTTCGTCGAATGCGAGATTTACTGCAGCACGCAGTTCGTCCTGATCATGATTATAATTCTGCATGAGTCCAAGAGCATCACGGAGATTTTGTAATTTAGTGGCATCTCCGATTGTCGTCTAGGCGTTGGGTCCAGGCGAAACAGTCGTATTATGAATGCCTTGGTTGGGTGAAGAACTGTTATTCCCAGTCTCTTGCACACTAGGCGCAAATCCATCCATAGGAACTATTTCACCATTCCCCATGCTTGCCGGCTATCCAGGATTAACAGCAGGTGGAACCCTTATGCTCCCTAGGTTCTGCGATGTAGGGTCCAGCATTTGTGAATTTTTCGAATCAGTCAGGCCTCTACGAGTTTGCACCATCGTATTGGCGGTTGGATGTTGAATAAAGAGCGATTCTTGAGTTCAGCTCTCAATGAAAGCACCAAAATGTTGACTTTGCTTTTAGCCAACGACAATGAGTGTTTTACAAGCGATAAATGATTTATAATAACAAATTTACGATAAAGCAATAAAAAGACACAGGAATTTTATAGAGGTTCAGTCCCGAGCAGTTCGGTAATTGCCTAATCCTTGTTATTTGTATTGACTTAAGATCAAGGAGAAAATTCCTTTTCTTATAGCTCTTACAACAGTATCTCTGAATATATAATTCTTAGATAATATATTTAAGGTATAGTCTTAGCTCAACTGCTTTTCGACCGATCCCCTGCCCAGTGAACATACATCACTATTTATAGGGCTAGGAGGCTTGGAGAGGATGAGTTTCCCCTCTCGTTACAAAGAGTATATACAGAAGGATCGTGGGATCAATGTTGAATGCAAGGATCGTGGGATTGAGGCTGAATACACTGATAGCGGGATCGTGTGTATGCCATATCCACGTAAATTGATCCCTGAGTTATAGGGATTGTGCTGATGACTCACGATGCGAAAGCTGAATTCGCTAAGTGTTGGTTGCTCTGCACGGATTGCTAAATATCTTAATCTGAGCATGCCAGCGAGGTATGCTGCTCAGACAATACTTCTCGAGAAGATGTTCCAAGTAGACTCCACGTGTCACCATTCACGTGATGCCACGTCAGAGTGCAAAAATTGGGATAACACAAGGCATGGCTGGACAGAGAAATAATGATCTCGAGCTAGACCGAGCACGTGGAACTCCTTTCTCTCCCGAGATCAATCTTCTGGCGTTGTCCCACAAGTTTACAATGCCAACATGGAGAATGTACACAAGAAGAGAAGATCCTCTTTCCCAACTCAAGTATTTCGAGATGCAAATTGATTTACCTGGGATACAAAGGGATGTGTGTTGCAGAATCTTTCCTGCTACCCTTTCGGAAGCTGCCCAACAATGGTATTTCAAGTTGGCCCTAGGAAAGTTCAAATCATGGAAAGCCTTCTCTTTAGAATTCCATGCACAATTCTCCTCCTCTCGCCAACTTCCGTTGCATCTGGGAGACCTGGTCGAAGTCAAGCAAAGACCAGGTGAACCTCTCTGAGCATACATGAGCAGATTCATGATGGAGGCGACCAAAGTTTCACGGGTAACTGAAGATGGAAAGTTGTCCGCGATACTAGGGGGCATTGAAGTCCTCGGTGAACTTTGGAAGGACATAAGGAAGAACGGCCCAGTAGACTCAATGAGTGATTTTATTGACCGCGCTGAAGGCTTCATCAAGCTCGAAGAAGCCATTCAACGAGCAGAATGTGAGCAAAAGCCTGGCAAGTCAAAAGCTCCTTCTACTGGAACGTCCACTCAACTCCCAAACTACCTGATTCATTCAAGCTCGAATGGTAAACATTCCAACAACAACAACAACAACTGGCAAGGGAATGGGAAGAAGGGAAAGTTCACCGGCAAATCCGAGCAATTTCCCCGGGAGAATCAAGCAAAGTACACTGTATTTACCATCTTGAATGAGGATATAGAAAGTGTTTACATGGTTATTTAGTCGCTGGCCCCATATAAGAAGCCCGTGCCCATGAAGAAAGATGTCAGGAAGAGAGACATGACAAAGTTTTGTCAATTCCACAGAGACTACGGCCACGACACTAACGAATGCAACAACTTAAAGCGAGAAATTGAATTCCTGATAAGGAAAAATAACCCACACCTGCACAAGTATGTCAAGACCGATCAGGGTCAGAGGAACGACAATAAACAAGATTTACTACCTCCACCCGTAGACGGACATCTGCAACTCATCGTTGGAGGCACGCATATTACTGGAGATTCCGGCAAAGCTCGGGAGAGGAATGCCCGAACAGCCCAACACGAATAAGAGGAAGTTATCCTGGCCGTAGAAGAAAGGAAGCCCCAAATTCCACGAGCAGGAGGGCCTACCATAACCTTCAACGATGAAGATGCTGTCAAAATCAAATTTCTGCACAATGACGTGCTGGTCGTGGAAGTCCAGATAGCCAATAAAATTGTGTCTCCTGCCTGTCTATGGTTCTGGTCAAAAAGTCGCACCTCTAGGACAAATTCGTCTACCCCTCGCTGTTGGACAAGCTCCGACAAGCATGAATATCATGGCACAATTCCTGGTATTAGATGTTCCTTCAGCTTTTAACGTAATGCTAGGTCGACCGGCCTTGTATGACTTAAAGGCTGCCACATCGATATTCCACTCGTGCTTGAAGTTTCGAACAAAGAATGGGGTAGGTGTCTGAGAGGAAACCAGCTGACTGCTCGGGAATGTTATAACCTTGCAGTGGCCAAGGCTAAGAAGGATGTATCCTCCAGCCAGAGCACAGACAAGGGAAAACCATTTCCAAGTAGAGAACTGTTGGAATTTTATGCCCTAAATAAAACTCATTACAATCTAATCTGATTTGTTATCAATAAAAGATTCGAAGTCATTTATGTTTGCATGTTGTTTTCATGTTTATGGTTTAATATATGTACAAAATCTGTTAAGTCCAAAACATATAGTCATTTACAATTACAGTGATGTCAACACAGTGGAATGTGATTGTGATTATATGCTTCGAAAGACAAAGTCCCTGTTTCATCAGTGTGTTGGATTTACACTAATGTGATAATCAGCGATAAAGTGTACTTACACTTTGTATAAGTGTTATGTTCTTTCCAGAACATTGGAAAAGTATGCTAGCTTCGAATGTATGGAGTATACATTAGACTGGACCGATATTGATCTTGGTTAAGATATTATAATCTTACCGTTGTATCTTTCTAAGTCAATATCACCAGTTGATCTTAGATCAAAAGATCTTAATCCTGATATGCTTAGGTTCAATCTCAGGAGTGCTATTCATGTTCTTTGATTTGTTAGTTAAACCTACTTTGTGGTCTGGGTGATACGTACATTTTGGGAACATGGTAGTATGATTGAGTGGGAGCGCTAAACATAGATATGGAATCTATAGCTTCTATAGGTACTTAGAAGTGAAACGATGATTTCCTTTGAGCTTGGCTTAATAGATGTAAATAGAAGAGCTCTTACTTCAGTGATTATATTTCATTGAAATATCATTTACAGGAAGTTAAATGTTTTAAGGATAATATACATTGAGGAGTGAAGCGATAAATTTATTTCTACTCGGTGTAAATCATCTATAGAGGATCTTTGATTATTGAGATTAGAACGATGGTTAAATGTGATAGCATATCTATATGGTGGAACATATAGAGCGTTCTATATGACTCAGAGTGCAATTCATAGTTCTATGAGTGGATGCAACAAGGAATTAATAAGTAAGGGAATTTACATGGTAAATTCTAGTTCAGCTTATTGAAAGTTCAGTTATATAGGCCCATGGTCCCCATTCTAGTTGAGACCATACTGCTTGTAAGACTCAAATAATTGATTTTAATTAATCAATTACAGTTCTAAAAATTAGACTATGTCTAGTTTATTAATTTTCACTAAGCAAGGGCTAAATTTTGAAGAAAAGAGATTCTAGGTTTTATTTATTAATTGGAAGAATTTATTATATCTAATTAATAAATATATTAAATGACAATATTATTTAATAATTTATTTTAGTTATTAAATCATTAGTTTGGACATTTAAATAGTTAGAATTGGAAAATTGGCATTTTTGAGAAAATAGATATGAAAATTGTTAAAATTTGCAAAATACCAAGTCGGGCCCATTACTCTATGGTCGGCCACTTATGAGGTTTTTTCCAATTAATATTTTCATTATTTTAATGCCTAGTAATTCCTAACCTATACCTAGTGGTTACCTAAAAATAGATAGTGATGGCTCACACTTAAGTGTAGAATGAAGAGAGAGAAATCAGATGAAATTTTGCCTTCAGAAAAATTGAGCCTCCTATCCTATTGTCTATAGCCGAACCTGTCTCTCCCTCTTTTCTTCTTCACTTTTTGGAAACCTTGAGGTATAGAGTGAGTGCCCACACACATCAAGTGGTATCTCAATCATAGTGTGGAAGATTGTGAAGAATCCAAATTGAAGAGAAGGACATTCGGGCTCAGATCTTGGTGATACTCTGCGATAGACAGGATACAAGGGTTAGAGATCGGAGTGGAAGGAGACATGTTATTCCGCTACACCCAATGTAAGGTTTCCTAAACTTTATATGTCTTTATTTCATTGTTTTAGAAATTCATATTAGGATGTTAATCAACATACATGGTAGTAAATCTAGATCCTGGTAAAACATATTTCAACAACTCGCCTCAGAGCCATAGTAATGATTTACTTTCATGAAATATGAATTAAAACGATGATTTGTGTTAATTTGGATCTTTCATGTTGTTTATGTGCTTATGTGATGATAGTTTAGAAATCGCAATGTATGTTACTGAATTATTTTTTATTTCGATCAGGAATTACTTTTACTGGAAAGTAGACCAAAAATTA
This sequence comes from Cannabis sativa, assembly GCF_029168945.1. Taxonomy (NCBI): domain Eukaryota; kingdom Viridiplantae; phylum Streptophyta; class Magnoliopsida; order Rosales; family Cannabaceae; genus Cannabis; species Cannabis sativa. Next base: position 83,545,180 of record NC_083602.1, read on the forward strand.
ATAAATTTTGGCTTTTACAGAACCTAATTTGGATTTTTTATGAATTAGATATGATTTTTTGAATTTGAACGAAAATATCAGGTTTTGAGTCACGCGCGCGCGCACAGGGTAAGGGACCACTCAGACACGCTCGGCCATTCAGACAGCAATGACCGAGTTTTCTCGTGTTGGGTTTTATGCCCTAAATAAAACTCTTTACAATCTGATTAGCTGTCAATATAAGAAATTTGAAGTGATTTATGTTTGCATGAATTTTACATGCTAATGGTTTAATATGTTTATTACATTCACACACACAAAATTAGTTAAATCCAGATCATATGTTTATTCACAATTACAGTATCGTCAACACAGTGGAATGCGATTGTGATCATATGAATCAAAAGACTAAGTCCCTGTTTCATCAGTGTTTTGAATTTACACTAATGTGATAATCAACGATGATGTGTACTTACACTTGGAGTAAGTGTTATGTTCTTTCCAGGACATTAGTAAAGTATACTAGTTTTGAATGTATGGAGTATACATTGGACCGGACCGATATTGCAACTAAGTTAAGATATTACAAACTTAGCGTTATATATCTTTCCAAGTCAATATCAGTAGTTGATCTTAAGATTAAAAGAATCTAAATCCTAATATGCTTAGGCTCAACTCAGGAGTACTAGTCATGTTCTTTGATTTATTAGTTAAGCCTACTTTTGGGTCAGGGTGATACGTATATATTGAGAACATGATAGTATGATTGAGTGGGAGTGCTGAACATAAATATGGAATCTATAGCTTCTAGTGGTGTATAGAAGTCAAGTGATGATTCCCTTCGAGCTTAGCAAATAGAAGTAAATGGATGAGCTCTTGTTTAACTGACTAATTATTAGATCACTAAACACCATTTACAGGTAGCTAAGTGTTTTAAGGGGCAAAATACATTGAGGGGTGAGAACGGTAAAATTATCCCATTTCGATGTAGATCATCTATATAGAGGATCTTTAAATCACAATAAGATTATATCAATGATTAAATGAGATAGCATATCTATATCGTGGAACATATAATATGCTCTATATAAGTCTGAGAGTGCAATTGTAAGTTCTAAGAGTGGATTCAACGAAGAATTAATAAGTAGGAATTTACTTGGTAAATTTGGTTCACTTATTGGAAGCTCAGCATATACATCCATGGTTCCCATTCTAGTTGAGAACATTTTGCTTGTAAGACTCATTAATTGATTCGTGATTGATCAATTATAATTCTAAAGTTAGACTATGTCTAATTTATGAATTTTCACTAAGCAGGGGAGAAATTGTAAAGAAAAAAGATTCTAGGTTTATTTATTTATTAAATTAAATGACAATGTTATTTAATAATCTATTTTAGTTATTAAATAATTAGTTTTGGCATTTAAAAGGTTAGAATTGGAAAATTGGCGTTTTTGAGAAAATAGAAATAAAATTTGTTAAAACTGCAAAATCAAGTGGGGCCCATTATCACACCATGGCCGGCCACTTATTGTGGAAATTCAAATTGATATTTTCATTATTTTAATGCCAAATAATTCATAACCTAAACCTAGTAGTTGCCTATAAATAGAAAATGTTGGCTCAGTCAAAAAGACACATTCATTAGTTATCTGACAGAAATTTCTCTTTTCAGAAAAATTGAGCCTTCCCTATTATCTTCTATTGGCCGAAATCCCTCTCTCTCTTTTCTCTTCATATATTTCGAACCCTAGTGAAAGAGTAAGTGCCCACACACAGCAAGCAGTAACTCAATCAAAGATTGGAAGACTGTGAAGGATCAAACTCAAAGAGAAGGACATTCGGGCTCAGATCTTGATAATACTCTGCGACAGAAAGGATACAAGGGTTAGAGATCTGAGTGGAAGGAGACATTAATTCCGCTGCATCAATGTAAGGTTTTCTTAACTTTATATGTGTTTATATTATCGTTTTAGAAAGTTCATATTTAGGGTGTTAAACAACATACTTGTGAGTAGATCTAAGATCCTGGTAAAATATATTCCAAGAACTGGCCTCAGAGCCATGATAATTGATTTGCTTACAAGAAATTAGGACTTTAAAACGATTGTTTGTTATTTGGATGGTTTCATGTTGTATTGAGTGTTATATGATAATTGATTGATGTTTGTGAATTTTAGTGAAAAATAATTGAAATTTTGTTTCTGGAATTATTTTTATTGGATAGTATGGAAAAAATTAAGCAAGTTACTTTTTTACAGAACTCAATTTTGATTTAATTTGAATTAGTTATGATTTTTTGAAGATTCGAAAAAAAGATAGGGCAGCAGCACTCACCCACGCGCCTGTCTGAAGCCCCCCTACCCGTGCGGAAATGCTGCAAATTCCCCATTCCGCCGAGGTTTCTCGGCCAACACCTCTGTGAGCGCGCGCGGACAGGTATGCAACGCATACCGTCCGTACAGCTCACAATTTTTTCGTTTTTCTTCGTTTTTTCATGCTTTTTCATGGATTTAAGTTCCGATTTTTTGTGTAGTTTTGTATTTATACATTTACTATTCCTAATTCAATTCTAATTATCATAATTAATTTATTAAATATTTTTTTAATTTTAATTAATGATATTAGTGAAATTTGAATTTAAAAATAGTAAATATCTATCTTTTTGCTTAATTATCTATCTTATTTTTAAATTTGATTATATCTTATCTTATTCTTAAATTTAAGGTCACATATTAAATTTTTTAAATTTTTTTTTTTTTTTTACATTTTGACCTTATTTAAATTTAAAATAAGATAACCATAATCATGAAATTTTAAATAGATGTAAGATATTTTGCTAACTTTCAAATTTTGTTATTTTATTTATTTAAATTAAATTTAAAATCTGAAAAAGATATTTAATTTATCTTTTCTAATTTTTATTTAATTTTTATTTATAAAATAACATTTAATTTTTAAAAGTAGTTAGCAAGTTTTGAAATGATATTTAGGTTAGTTGAAACCTAATTTTTTCAAAAAATTGTAGGTTTAATTTTAAATATTTTAATTTATTTTAATTTCGAAATTAAATATAATTTTTTTTTATTTTCGAAAAATAAATAATTTTTTTTTATTTTATTTTTCCGAAAAATTAAATATTATTTTTATTTATTTATTTAATTATTTTATTTTTGAAATTTATTTATTTAAAACTAAATAAATCCTACTTCCAACTATCCAGCTAACCTTGTTCCAAGAGTATGTGGTTTTAGCATGTGTGTAAGTTTTCAAAACCTATTATTACTTTATTGCAAATAGCCATGGTTAACTTTTTGCCATATCTAATGATCTGATGGCTCCCTTGGTCAAGTTAATAAAATAGCCAAGTGTGTGCCTGTGTGAGCCTATATGTTTATTTTATTATATAGATGCATATAGGTTGTTGCTAAATAAAATGTCACACATTGATAGATTTTATTTAGGTCCATTTAGTTTTTGGACCTATTCAATTAATAACAGCTATTTATTTTAAGGTTAAATTCCTCTCTTTTGGGCCTTGTGTGAGAGTTTGGAGCCATAGAAGTGGGTACGACATACTGAACCCAGCACCCCCTCACATGAACTACCCCAATTGTGAAGGCCCATTTGCCTGATTTGAATAACTGTACTAGGTTAATTATATTAGTTTGACCTAATAAAATTGAATTAGCAACATAATTAACTTTTAAAATATATATGAAATTTATTTTCATTTTAATATTTTAAAGTTAATTTTAAGAAAAACACTTTTAGTTTTAGATATTTTTTCTAGACAAACTATTTGTATTTTTCTTGTATTTAATTAAATAAAGAATTTTAACTAACTAGATTATTTCTGGAAATTATTTAATTAAATATTCCTATTTAAGTTATAAATTAGTTATTTTAACTGATTTTTTTTATATGTAACTTAAATTTGAATATTTTATTTAAATTTTAAATCAAGTTGAGGAATCCTAGGCATTAGTTATTAAAGATTCTTAAGATATTTTTTAAGTTAGTTTTAAACTTAAAATGGAATATTTTTCAAATTAAGTGGTTACAACTTAATTTTTGATATTTAATTAAATCTAAATTTGAAATTATTTAAGTTCTAGATTTTTTCTAAACAACTTAAATTAGATATTTTTCAAATTTTTTTTTGTTGACAAGATACTTAGTCAAATAAGATATTTTCTGGATAGTTATTTCTAGACTACTTATTATTTCTAATATTTAAATAGGAAAATATTATACATTGTGAAATTAATTATTTAAATAATTAATTTTGGTACAATTTTATTTAAGTATATTTTTCCTAGTATTAAACTAGAAACAAATAATTAAGCTTTCTTTACACTTAATTATTTATTTCTTGAATTTAATACATTTAATTAAATTGAAAAATTTAAATATCTAAGTTGATTTTCATCATGATACTTAAATATTTATATTTCATGACACTTAATTAAATAGAAAATTATTTTTAGGTTGAAATTTAATTTTTCAACTTAAATTTAAATAATTTTCAATATATATTTTTTTATTTTATTAATCAATTTTGAAAATTGCTTTTTAATTATGCAATATTTTTGAATTTATCTTGAAAAATAGATTGAGTTGTAAATTAATTATCTATTTTAATTAATTCTTGGACCAACTTAAATCAATGATTTTTCTCATATATTGATTAATTTAAAATAAATAAAATTTAAAATATATATTATTAGAAATTGAATTAATTAGTCAAAAGAAAATCTAGATAGGTGATATTTTTGCTTGAAGTATTTCTTTTCTAAGTATTTATTATTTAAATTTTCGAAAATTTGTATGGTTCCATACTTTATTTTTCGAATACAATAAATATATTCTCAAGGAAATTTTTGAGTTGCTAATTAATTTAAATTAATACAACTTAAATTAATTTCCTTAATATTTATATTTAAAATTACTACTAAGATGGAAATAATTAATTTTATTTCAATCACCATCTAAGTATAATTTTATAAATATTATATTAAATTCTTTTTTTTGAATTTTTAATTCTAAATTTGATATTTAATGAATATATTTATTAGAATAATAAAGAAAATACATTTTGAAGAATGAGCTTTATTATTATTAAGATATTCGATCTCCATTGTTGGTTTTACATCGCGTTTGTTTTAGTGAGTAATCCTCCCTAGTGGAGGAACGTTCATTAGCAATTTTGCACCGTTTAATCTCAAAAGATAAGTAGTTTGTAAGTGTTTTATATGGTATAGATCACCATAATGGTGGCGACCATATTTGACTTGCAAATTGCGAAACAATGGTAGAAGCTCATAAGATAGAATAGCGTTGACTCTCGCCTAAACGGGACAACGCTGGATTCCAATCTTGATCGAATAAAAGGTTGCTAGAATGTTTAACATTTTAGATGAGTTGACAACTCTATTCAATGGATGGTAGCTTTGACTCTCGCCTAAATGGGACACTGATATCAGTTTGTTGAAAAACCTTGGAAATTATTTAGGATTGAATTTTTTTAAGTATTTTCTCTTATCATTCGTACTTGCTATGTGCTTATAATTTCTGAATTGATTTTGTGTTAAACCATTATTAATTTCAATTTGTTGATTTTTGTTATTTTGTAGTATCCTGTATTATCATAATGAATCCCATGTTATCACTGTTGACTGAAAATAAGCTGAATGGATCTAACTTTCCTAAATGGAATGAGAACATTAATATTGCTCTCATAAGAGAAAGTGCCTTGTTTGTTTTAATTTAGTCGTCACCTGAAGTGCCTGGGGATAATGCATCCAAAGCTGTGAAAGAAAAGTATGAGCGTTGGCAGAAAACAAATGACAAAGCTCTATACTTTATGCTTTCCAGCATGGTTGACACCCTCAAAACTCGGTTTTCTAAAACCGAGAAGGCTGCTGAAGTTATGATGAAGTTAAATGAGCTATTCGGTAAGGCATCACTTCAGTCACGCTTTGACGCGACTAAGAAGTACATCAATGCACGGATGGAACCCCATCAAAACGTGCGTGACCATGTTCTCCTCATGGCAAGTTATTTCCAAGAAGCCCAGGATCATCGTGCTGAAATGGACAGCGCTACTCAAGTAAGCCTTATCTTGAATAGCGTGACTCCAGCATTTCTACCATACACATCAAATTATGTCATGAATAAGAAGGAAATAGACTTTCATGAGTTAGTCAATGACCTTCAAACTTATGAAAATTTGATTGGAGGACCCAAGAAGAAAGGGAGTAAACCTCACAATCCTGGGGATGGTAATGGGACGATGAAACCTGAAGCAAATGTTGCCTCTGCTTCGAAACCCAAATCGAAGAAGAAGTGGAAGAACACCAAGAAGCGTGCAAAAGCCATGAAACACAAAAAGGCTGCAGGTTCTGGTGATGCTACACTTAAACGAAAGTGTTTCTACTGCAATGAAAAAGGTCATTGGAAACCCCAGTGTCCTAAACTTCTTGCAAAGAAACAAGGTATTTCTATTTATAAACTTTAAGAGTTTTAGTGAATAATTATCCAATTGGATTTATGATTCTGGACTAACTTTGTTTATTTGTTTTCTTCTTCTTATAGGCCAAGCTACTTGAACTCAAATGAGTTGGATCGGAAAGCTGGACAAGGGTGAAATCGTCCAGATAAAGATGAAGCTCTTCATTTTTTTTTTTTTTTTGATTTAATTGTTTTAGTTTAAAGACAATTTGTATTTCAAATTTTAGTTAGGGACATTTATCCCTGTTTTTCTCATATTGTTGCAATATTTTTTTTATTTTATTATCAATAAAGTTTCTTTTAATTTTCGAAATAAACCATTGAAATTTATGAGATTGAGCTTCATTTTCTTTATCTTCATCAATTATTACCACATTATATTTATATGTTTGTATGTGTAAGTGTTTTTATTATTGATGCATATTCTATATTATTTACAACTCTTCATAGAGTTATATTAAATAAACACTATAAATTATTTCTATGTTTATTAATAATTGTTCATTCTAATACAATTATTAAGAATTTGTTTAATAAAATGATCTTTTGATCTGATAGGGGTGGAGAAAAGTTAAGAAAACTATGCAATTCAACGATCTTTTATATCTAATGAACTCTGGATAGTAATCAACTCCACATAAACTCTATCACACTTAGAGAATCATGATCTTTACAACCTTTAGGGGTGGATCATAATCTCTATATACTTAGGGGTGGAATTTATCCACATAACCCTATATGTATATACTTAGGGGTGGAGTCTATTTCACAATTCCCTACGTAACACATATCTTCTTTAAACATGGAAGTAATATAATGAGTTAGCTATTATCAATATAAATCCTTGATCTTGATTGTATGTTCCGTTTCGTTTTACTGTTGTAAGTAAATGTTTGATACCTATTAAAGTTCTTTGATAAAGTTTCACACTACCTTCATTGTGTGGGAGAATTTTAAAATTCTATACTTATTTTCATCAGGTTGATACTTGTGATATGTACTTAAGAACTCTACTGAAAAGCAAATCTAACCATACACATGGATAGGTATAACTTATCAGAATTATGAGAATAAGATAAAGAACTCTAGTTCAGTCTATTCGAATGACTTGAACCAAGAATTCTTAATCCTCATAAAACTTTATGGTATCTTAATTTTGATTACTTAATCTCTGACATGTATTTTTCACTTCAAATACTAGTCTGCTATGTTTATGACTTAGTCTTAACTTAAAGTTTCAGACTAATATAAAAGTCACAACAGGTAACTCTCCAAACAATAAGAGGTTAAAAGTATCATTTAACCATACATATGCTATTGAGTGGGAGCTATCTGAGATGTAATCAAATAGGAAACATTAGAAGATATTCAAGAAAGATTTATGAAAGTGATCTATATGTTAGATATTAAGGAACTGTGTATCAGTTGTCCTTGTATCTCACCATCTAATTTTCGAAATTCTTGAGAGGGTGCTTACTTTGGGGGTGGAGGAGTTATTCTATAATAATTCAAGTTCTACCAAAGAAGAGTTATAACTTTGTAAATTCGAAAATACCAAGAAAGTTATATTACTGAAGAAAAGTCTACACTGTATTATCTCAATTATATATTTTAAAATATGAGAGATATGTCTTCTGTTGATTCGGATGTACTTTTAAAACAGTAAAGATTTCAGTATCCCTTGATGAGTAAAGCATACAGTAAAGGATGTTTCATAAGTGTATTTATGAACTAGTTTCCAGAAGTTTGGGTGGATTCAAATATACTACACTTGATCTGAAGATCAAGACATCAGATTGACCTATTTGCACACTTTGTTTTATATTAGTGCAAGTGGGAGTTTGTTGGGTTTTATGCCCTAAATAAAACTCTTTACAATCTGATTAGTTATCAATATAAGAAATTTGAAGTGATTTATGTTTGCATGAATTTTACATGCTAATGGTTTAATATGTTTATTACATTCACACACACAAAATCATTTTAATCGAGATCATATGTTTATTCACAATTACAGTATCGTCAACACAGTGGAATGTGATTGTGATCATATGAATCAAAAGACTAAGTCCTTGTTTCATCAGTGTTTTGGATTTATACTAATGTGATAATCAGCGATGATGTGTACTTACACTTGGAATAAGTGTTATGTTCTTTCCAGGACATTAGTAAAGTATACTAGTTTCGAATGTATGGAGTATACATTGGACTGGACCGATATTGCAACTAAGTTAAGATATTACAAACTTAGCGTTATATATCTTTCCAAGTCAATATCAGTAGTTGATCTTAAGATTAAAAGAATCTAAATCCTAATATGCTTAGGCTCAACTCAGGAGTACTATTCATGTTCTTTGATTTATTAGTTAAGCCTACTTTTGGGTCAGGGTGATACGTATATTTTGGGAACACGATAGTATGATTGAGTGGGAGTGCTGAACATAAATATGGAATCTATAGCTTCTACTGGTGTATAGAAGTCAAGTGATGACTCCCTTCGAGCTTAGCAAATAGAAGTAAATGGATGAGCTCTTGTTTAACTGACTAATTATTAGATCACTAAACACCATTTACAGGTAGCTAAGTGTTTTAAGGGGCAAAATTCATTGAGGGGTGAGAACGTTAAAATTATCCCATCTCAATGTAGATCATTTATATAGAGGATCTTTAAATCACAATAAGATTATAACAATGATTAAATGAGATAGCATATATATATCGTGGAACATATAATATGCTCTATATAAGTCTGAGAGTGCAATTCTAAGTTCTAAGAGTGGATTCAACGAAGAATTTATAAGTAGGAATTTACTTGGTAAATTTGGTTCACTTATTGGAAGCTCAGCATATAGATCCATGGTCCCCATTCTAGTTGAGAACATTCTGCTTGTAAGACTCATTAATTGATTCGTGATTGATCAATTATAATTCAAAAGTTAGACTATGTCTAATTTATGAATTTTCACTAAGCAGGGGCGAAATTGTAAAGAAAAGAGATTCTAGGTTTATTTATTTATTAATGGACTTTATAGGTCTAGTTAATAATTAAATTAAATTATAATATTACTTAATAATCTATTTTAGTTATTAAATAATTAGTTTTGGTATTTAAAATGTTAGAATTGGAAAATTGGCGTTTTTGAGAAAATAGAAATAAAATTTGTTAAAACTGCAAAATCAAGTGGGGCCCATTATCACACCATGGCTGACCACTTATTGTGGAAATTCAAATTGATATTTTTATTATTTTAATGCCAAATAATTCATAACCTAAACCTAGTAGTTTCCTATAAATAGAAAGTGATGGCTAAGTCAAAAAGACACATTCATTAGTTATCTGACAGAAATTTCTCTCGTCAGAAAAACTGAGCCTTCCCTATTATCTTCTATTGCCCGAAATCCCTCTCTCTCTTTTCTCTTCATATATTTCGAACCCTAGTGAAAGAGTAAGTGCCCACACACAGCAAGCAGTAACTCAATCATAGATATGAAGACTGTGAAGGATCAAACTCAAAGAGAAGGACATTCGGGCTCAGATCTTGATAATACTCTGCGACAGAAAGGATAAAAGGGTTAGAGATCTGAGTGGAAGGAGACATTAATTGTAACACCCTAACTAGCATAGGCGTATTACGTGATTTTTAAACGTACTGTGCAGCTCGTTGCTAATCAACAAGGTTAATGGAAATCGTGATTAATTAAAATTTTTGCTTTTTAATTAAACTTATAAAATATTTATACAAAAATACTCGGGATCCCGATTACAAAACATTTTACAAAAGTTCACTGACTATACAAAATACTTGTCACCTAGCGACTAATTACAAAACAAGCACTACTGTCCCGAGGATCGTACGCTCTAGGCCTAACCGCCCCGACATGTACAATCCTCACTGGCTCGCTCTCACGGTCCTTCAGCCTTAGCGTTGCCCTTACCTACACATAAACATAGCACTATGAGTCGACCGACTCAGTAAGAAAAGCATAAATCATAAACATACATAAATCTCGGGTTATGATCAGACGCCCATACCCCTGACCATAACCCTAACTTCCGTGTCCCACACGATACTGAGTCCCCGAACGTTCATAAGACGGTACTATTGACAAGTAACAGCCTATACTCGGTACACTGGTCATACTCCAGCTTCTAGTCATACTCTAGCCTGTACCGATGTGTTACAGTATTAGCCTATACTCGGTTCACTGGTCATACTCCAGCTGCTAGTCATACTCTAGCCTAACTGATGTGATACGATCACATAGCACTGTACAACCAACCCTAGTATCAGCCTATACTCGGTTCACTGGTCATACTCCAGCTGCTAGTCATACTCTAGCTTAACCGATGTGATATGGTCGGATGGTACGAAGCAAACATACATATCTAATGTAATCTAACAGGCTTCCTAACATGCACGCTAAACATGTAACATATATGCATACTGTTATACTAATCTTACCTCAATTCCGAATTCAGGTGTGCCGGTCAACCTGTGTGGAACTATCAGCTCGGCGGATAACAGGCTCCTAAACCGTAAAGATCACAACACCGATAAGTGACGCGCTAAATCAGAACCGGGACAAAGGTTTTAAGACCAAACTTAACCTACTGTAACTTAATACAAAAATACCCCAAACTAGCAGGGAACAATCTGCCTGAAAACTCGAAACTAGCACGAAACGACAAGTTGAGAAAAACCGGTTTCACACCCTACTACAAAATCCGGGTAACCAGTTTTACAAGCAGTCCAACCAAAACGTTTCCAAACTCAACCAAACTTTCCAGACCTGCTAATTAGACCCTAATAAACATTTTTCAAGTGATAAAACAAAGCTTCAAACATAAAATCAAAATCCACCATTAAAGCTCCAAGCTTTGAGTTCAAAACTCAAACTTGGTTAAACAACACTAACATGCATTCAAATCAATCCCAACCTACATAAACATGCATAAAATCACCTCTGAAAACTACAGGAAACATCAACAAAACAACAGCAACAGATTTCAACAATTCTCTTTGAAAACCATAGTTTTGAGCCAAAATTCCATACTTGCTTAAAATCAACTAATAATCCTTCGAAACCTATTCTATTTCACTCATTCAAACATGATTAAACTTCTGAAAACCACACATAAATCCAGCAGCAACAAGAACCAAAAACAAACCATGCAAACTATCATTTTCTTCCAAAAATTGCAACAAACTAAAAGAGAGTTGCTAGAGCCTTACCTTGAGTTAAAACCACAAAGAATTTGCTTGAAATCCCTAGATGAAGTTGCAAAATCCACAACCCTAGCTGGGTTCTAAGGGAAAAACGAGAGAGAGAGAGTGTTTGAAGAGAGAGAGAGATAAATATCTTTTCAATTTTCTTATTTTTTTAGAAAAATAGATAAAATGGGATAAAATGATGGTTTTATTAAATCACTTCAGCCAAAATAAACTTTAAAAATCAGATTTCTCATTAACATAAAATTCAATAAAAGACAAACATACAAATGGGCAAAAAGACCATTTGCCCTTTCCACACTAAAAGGCATAAAAGGGTACTTAGGGGTATTTTGGGAAAACTCTAAATTCTTGACTAATCCTGACATTGCCAATGTCTAAATAAACCGTCCCACTATATTGAAATACTAATTTGTGATTCTACTGAGCCATACACCGAGTTCCATGTTGCCGGACACCGAAAATGCAAAATTATGAAATTTCACTATCTGACATAAAAATGCATTCTGAATTCAAAAATAACAGCATAAATAATTATTTAAATATCTATAAATAATTTTCCATAATTAAACATGATTAACTGCTAATTTCCAAATTAAACTAAGCGGTCTTTACAGCTATTCCTCCCCCCCTTAAAAGTATTTCGTCCCCGAAATCTAACCTGAATTACTCTGGATATTGAGCTCTCATGTTTGACTCTAGCTCCCAGGTGGCTTCCTCCACCTTGCTGTTTCTCCAGAGTACTTTGACCAATGCTATGGTCTTATTCCGAAGGACTCTATCCTTTCTATCCAGGATCTGCACTGGCTGTTCTTCGTAAGACATATCTGGCTGCAGTTCAAGGCTCTCATAACTGAGTATATGAGAGGGATCTAAAACGTATTTTCTCAACATAGAGACATGGAATATGTTGGGAACTGCTGATAAAGCTGGAGGCAATGCTAACCAGTATGCCACTTGACCTATCTTCTCGAGAACCTCGAAAGGTCCTGTAAATCTAGGGCACAACTTGCCTCTTTTCCCGAAGCGTTTGATCCCCTTCATTGGAGATACCTGTAAAAACACATGGTCCCCTACTCGGAACTCAACATCTCTGCGCTTTGGATCTGCGTAAATGTTCTGTCTACTCTGTGAGGCAAGCATTCTAGCTTTTATTTTCTCAATTTCCTCGTTGGTCCGCTGCACTGACTCCAGACCTAGGTATTTCCTCTCCCTTGTCTGATCCCAGTGGATGGGAGATCTACACTTCCTACCGTATAACAGTTCATAGGGAGCCATCCCTATCGTACTCTGATAACTATTGTTGTAAGAAAATTCTATCAACGGTAGATATTTGTTCCAAGAGCCTTCAAAATCCATAACACAGGCTCGTAACATGTCCTCCAATATCTGAATTGTCCTTTCAGACTGCCCATCTGTCTGAGGATTGAATGTTGTACTGAATTTCAGTTTTGTACCCATTGCTCGTTGCAAACTCTGTCAAAACTTGGAGGTGAACTTCGAATCTCTATCCGAAACTATAGACTTCGGTACCCCGTGAAGTCTTACAATCTCTTTAACGTACAATTCTGCCAACTGATCCACTGTAAAGGTTGTTCTAATAGGCAGAAAATGAGCAGACTTCGTGAATCGATCCACCACAACTCAGATGGAATCGAATAAACCCGTGGTTCTAGGTAACCCAACCACGAAATACATCATGATATCCTCCCAATTCCATTCAGGTAGGGTTAAAGGCTGTAACAACCCTGCTGGTCTTTGATGTTCAGCCTTAATCTGTTGACAGGTGAGGCATCTCGATACGAATTCTACCAAATTCTTCTTCATACCACTCCACCAGAAGTACGGTTTAAGATCTTGGTACATCTTGGTGGTGCCGGGATGCAGAGAATAAGGGGTAGAATGAGCCTCCTCAAAGATCTCAATCGTGAGTTCCTCACTACTCGGAACACAAACCCTAGCTTTATACAGAAGCATCCCGTTGTCTGACACTGAAAAATCCTTGGCTTGACCAGCCAAAACCTCATCTCTAATTTTCACTAACTCTGGATCAATCATCTGAGCGGCTTTAATTCTTTCCAACAGATCAGATTGCAGCGTCAAGTTGTGAAGCTGACCTACCACAAACTCAATGCTGGATCTAACCATGTCTTCTGCGAACTGAGGTGAGATCTGAACCATGCTAGCTACCTGCCCGGGACCCTTCTTGCTCAGGGCATCGACCACTACATTGGCCTTCCCAGGGTGATAGAGAATCTCACAGTCGTAATCTTTCACTAATTCCAACCAACGCCTCTGTCTCATATTCAAATCTTTCTGAGTAAAGAAATATTTGAGACTTTTATGGTCGGTATAGATTTCACACCTTTCTCCGTAAAGGTAATGCCGCCAGATCTTCAATGCAAAAACCACTGCGGCCAACTCTAGATCATGAGTCGGGTATCGCTGTTCATAATCCTTTAACTAACGGGAGGCATAAGCGATAACCCGATCGGCTTGCATCAGCAAACACCCCAGACCCTGTCTAGATGCATCGCAATAAACTACAAATTTCTCGTTGTCTGAAGGCAAAGCTAGCACTGGAGCGGTAATCAATCTCTGTTTCAGCTCCTGGAAACTAGCTTCGCACTTATCTGACCAGACAAATCGCTGATTCTTCTTTGTAAGTTCAGTTAAGGGTGTTGAAATCTTAGAAAACCCTTCCATGAACCTACGATAATACCCGGCTAAACCCAAGAAGCTTCTAATTTCTATCACTGTCTTCGGTCTCAGCCAATCCCTAACGGCTTCTATCTTCCCGGGATCCACCTTGATCCCATCTTTACTAACGATGTGCCCTAAGAAGGACACCTGAGATAGCCAGAATTAACATTCTTGAATTTGGCGTAAAGCTTGTGTTCCCTAAGCCGTTGCAAAACCATCTGAAGGTGTAACTCATGCTCCTCTTCTGATTGAGAGTACACAAGGATGTTGTCGATAAACACAATAACGCAGATATCGAGGAAATCCTTGAACACCCTATTCATCAAATCCATAAATGCTGGAGGAGCATTGGTTAGTCCAAACGACATAACCAGAAATTCGTAATGTCCATACCTAGTACGGAAAGCCGTCTTCGGAATGTCCTCCTCTCGGATTTTTAACTGATGATAACCCGATCGGAGATCAATCTTGGAAAAGACCGTCTTCGCCTGAAGTTCATCAAAAATATCATCGATCCTAGGTAGTGGATATTTATTCTTCACTGTTAGCTTGTTTAACTTCCGATAATCGATACACATCCTCATAGTTCCATCCTTCTTTTTAACGAATAAAACCGGAGCTCCCTAGGGTGACACACTAGGCCGAATAAACCCGATGTCAAGCAACCCCTGAAGCTGAATCTTTAATTCCTTAAGTTCAGCTGGAGCCATTCTATACGGAGCTTTGGAAACCAGTTCCACTCCTGGTGCCAAATCTATCACGAAATCAATCTCCAGCTGAGGTGGTAACCCTGGAAGTTCTTCAGGAAAAACATCTAGAAATTCCCGAACCACCTTGATGTCCTCTGCCCGAATGGTATCTGGCCGAGTGGTGTCCATCACCACGGCCAGAAACCCAAAACAACCTCCATGCAGTAATTCCTTAGGTGACATGGCCAAAATCACTGGGATCCGAGATCCCCGAACTGAACCAACAAACACAAATGGTTCTTCACTTTCTGGTTGGAAGATCACCATCTGCAATCAATACAAGCTGAGTATTTAGATAGGAAATCCATTCCTAAAATAATATCGAACTCTACTAGGCGCATCTCTATCAAGTCAGCACTTAACTCTCTACCATCTATTCTGATCGGCATAGACCTAATCAACCTTTTGGAGATAACTAACTCTCCGCCAGGTAATAGGGTTCCAAACCCTGATTCATAACTATCAAACGGTCTACCCAACTTAGTAAAAATTCTGGCTGCCACATAGGAATGTGTGGCCCCAGAATCGAACAGCACTGAGTAATATGAATTATTAACCGAGAGCGAACCTGTTACAACTGAGGGGCTGGCTTCTGCATCAGCCTGAGTGATGGCGAACACCCTAGCTGGAGTGGGTCTCGCCGGAGCCCTAGGTGCCTCTGGTCTGAGCTGGGGACAATCCCTCTTGTAGTGTCTGGGCATGCCACACTGAAAGCATCCCTGACCTCTGCACTCACCCTGATGGTGCCTTTTGCAACTAGGGCACTCAGGATAAGAAAACGGGTCTCTGCACCACCCTGACGGCTACATCTACTCTGGTTCCCTCGGAACCTCTTGTTCTAACTCGAGCCACCGAATGCAGTGGATGCTCTCCTTTTCTGGTCCATGGCCGAACCACTACCTCCCCTTCTAAAGCCTGATGCAGGAGGGGTAGGAGCCCCGCCACTCACTGGAGTACTAGCCGACTCCGACATACATCCAACTGCGCCCTCAGCTCGCAGTGCCTTCTCCACCATCTCAGCATAGGTGGTCTTGTCATCGGTGGTGATCATAAGGTCATGTTTGATCTTCACATTTAATCCGTCCAGATACTTTTCCTTCTTGCTGAAATCGGTTGGCACTATTCCCGAGGCCAACCTCGCCAACCGATCGAACTGGGTGGTATACTCTGTCACGCTCATGTTTCTTCGCTGGGTCAGGTGGGTGAACTCCTTTCTCTTGGCATTTCTAACTGCCTCATTATAATACTTGGCGTTGAAGAGTTCCTGGAACCTTTCCCAGGTCATGGTGGTGACATCATGAATCTGAGACACCATGTCCCACCAGACTACAGCGTCTTCTTAGAACTAGAAGGTGGCACACACCACTCTGTCATTTCCGCTGACACCCATAAAGTTCAGTATCTTGGTGATCACCATTAGCCACTGTTCGACTTTCATGACATCCAGACCTCCCAGAAAAAACAGAGGTGCTTGCTTCCGGAACCTTTCATACAAGGGTTCCATTCTCTTTGCAGCTACCACTATCTCGGCCTGGGCAACAGGGGCGGGTGCCACTGGAACTTCTGGCACAGGCACTGCAGGAGCCCCCTGCTGCCTCAATCTCTGTATCTCTAGATCTTGCTCCTCTATTCTGGCTTGCATTTCAGCAAACCTAGTCTCCCAATTTTGGGCTTCCTGATCGGCTTGGGCAGCCTGTGGCGGGTTACCATCACCCCGACCACGAGCCCTGCCCCTAGGACCTCTACCACGGCCCCTAGCCTGCGGGGAAAACTGGGCTCCCTGACCGTGATTTGACCCTACAGAGTTGCCCTGACTCCTGGTGTTTCGCCTGGCGTCCATCTACTCTGAACAGCCTGCGAAACCAAGAGTTGGCACATCAGGTCATGATCAAAGAGAGCTTACTAATGCTGCTTAATTTGGAAATTAAAAAAAAAAACATGCGCCTATTCTACTATCAGGCTATTAACATGCTTCCTATCAGGCTTTTCTTATTTCATAATAAATAAATAAGCTACTAAAGCAATAAAAGCTTACTGAACCGTAGAACGAGCTAACTGCTGATGATGATTGTACATGTCGTGACGATCTTCGGAAGACAACCTGGCGGCTCTGATACCAAATTGTAACACCCTAACTAGCATAGGCGTATTACGTGATTTTTACACGTACTGTGTAGCTCGTTGCTAATCAACGAGGTTTATGGAAATGGTGATTAATTAAAATTTTTGCTTTTTAATTAAACTTATAAAATATTTATACAAAAATACTCGGGATCCCAATTACAAAACATTTTACAAAAGTTCACTGACTATACAAAATACTTGTCGCCTAGCGACTAATTACAAAACAAGCACTGTTGTCCCGAGGATCGTACGCTCCAGGCCTAACCGTCCCGACATGTACAATCTTCACCGGCTCGCTCTCACAGTCCTTCAGCCTTAGCCTTGCCCTTACCTACACATAAACATAGCACTGTGAGTCGACAGACTCAGTAAGAAAAGCATAAATCATAAACATATATAAATCCCGGGTTATGATCAGACGCCCATACCCTTGACATAACCCTAACTGCCGTGTCCCACACGATACTGAGTCCCCGAACGTTCATAAGACGGTACTATTGACAAGTAACAGCCTATACTCGGTACACTGATCATACTCCAGCTGCTAGTCATACTCTAGCCTGTACCGATGTGTTACAGTATCAGCCTATACTCGGTTCACTGGTCATACTCCAGCTGCTAGTCATACTCTAGCTTAACCGATGAGATATGGTCGGATGGTACGAAGCCAACATACATATCTAATATAATCTAACAGGATTCCTAACATGCACGCTAAACATGTAACATATATGCATACTGTTATACTAATCTTACCTCAATTCCGAATTCAGGTGTGCCGGTCAACCTGAGTGGAACTATCAGCTCGGCGGATTACAGGCTCCTAAACTGTAAAGATCACAACACCGATAAGTGACGCGCTAAATCACAACCGGGACAAAGGTTTTAAAACCAAACTTTACCTACTGTAACTTAATACAAAAATACCCCAAACTAGCAGGGAACAATCTGCCTGAAAACCGGAAACTAGCACGAAACGACAAGTTGAGAAAAACCGGTTTCACACCCTACTGCAAAATCTGGGTAACCTAGAAAAACACCAAAAATCAATTCTCCAACCAAAATGTTTCCAAACTCAACCAAACTTTCCAGACCTGCTAATTAGACCCTAATAAACATTTTCCAAGTGATAAAACAAAGCTTCAAACATAAAATCAAAATCCACCATTAAAGCTCCAAGCTTTGAGTTCAAAACTCAAACTTGGTTAAACAACACTAACATGCATTCAAATCAATCCCAACCTACATAAACATGCATAAAATCACCTCTGTAAACTACAGCAAACATCAACAAAACAACAACAACAGATTTCAACAATTCTCTTTGAAAACCATAGTTTTGAGCCAAAATTCCATACTTGCTTAAAATCAACTAATAATGCTTCAAAACCTATTCTATTTCACTCATTCAAACATGATTAAAACTTCTGAAAACCACACATAAATCCAGCAGCAACAAGAACCAAAAACAAAGCATGCAAACTATCATTTTCTTCCAAAAATTGCAACAAACTAAAAGAGAGTTGCTAGAGCCTTACCTTGAGTTAAAACGAGAGAGAGAGTGTTTGCAGAGAGAGAGATAAATATCTTTTCAATTTTCTTATTTTTTTAGAAAAATAGGTTAAATGGGATAAAATGATGGTTTTATTAAATAACTTCATCCAAAATAAACTTTAAAAATCTGATTTCTCATTAACATAAAATTCACTGAAAGACAAACGTACAAATGGGCAAAAAGACCATTTTACCCTTTCCACACTAAAAGGCATAAAAGGGTACTTAGGGGTATTTTGGGAAAACTCTAAATTCTCGACTAATCCCGACATTCCCAATGTCTAAATAAACCGTCCCACTATACTGAAATACTAATTTGTGATTCTAGTGAGCCATACACCGAGTTCCATGTTGTCGGACACCGAAAATGCAAAATTATGAAATTATCACTATATGACATAAAAATGCATTCTGAATTCAAAAATAATAGCATAAATAATTATTTAAATATCTATAAATAATTTTCCATAATTAAACATGATTAACTACTAATTTCCAAATTAAACTAAGCGGTCTTTACATTAATTCCGCTGCATCAATGTAAAGTTTTCTTAACTTTATATGTGTTTATTTTATCGTTTTAGAAAGTTCATATTTAGGGTGTTAAACAACATAATTGTGAGTAGATCTAAGATCCTGGTAAAATATATTCCAACATCTCGGACAGGCCCTGTCTGAACAGGCTGCAAGCGTCGAGCTCCCTTGGGCAAATGAGGCTGCTTGTAGCCTCTGCCTCGTCCAAATCCCTGCTTTCCCCGTGCGCAGGGGTATGCAGTGCATACCCCTGTGGCTCAAACTTGTTTTCTTCATATCTTTTGATTCAAAAATCGTTTTTCATTGAAACTAATTTTTGGTAGAATTTTGTGTAGAATCTGAAATTTCAATTAAAAATCTAATTGTGAGAATAAAACTAACTTTTATTATTTTTTTAATTAATTGAAATTAGTTTTAGATATTAGTAGGCTTTGAATTTTGAAAATTTGATTTCTCACTAAGGAACCTTATGGTTAATTTTGAAATTTTAGATTATTTTATTTATTTTAATTATAAGATCAGATATTACATTTTTTTAAAATTTTTTTGAATGATCTTACTTTGATACTAAAATATTATATTTTAAAATAATCTTGTTCAAATTTCAAAGTTTGCTAACCATATCATATCTTTTTAAAATATGTTATTTTTTAAAATATATGTTATTAATTAAAATTATAAGATTAGGAATATGTTAGGTTTAATATTTTATCTTATTAGACATTTTTTTATTAAAGTTACATTTTTGCAAAATTAACATGAAATTTGAAAAGTTTGGTTAGTTTAGGTTTGAATATAAATTTTAGGGTTTCAAACCATAAATTTTGAAGCTTGTTTTATTTTACTATTTTTAATAAAATATTCTAACCATACTAAAATATCTATTTTTTCAATTAGTTTATTTATGTAACATTTGAATTTATTAAATTATAAAACTTAGAATATAATATTGAAATATCTAAATTTAAAAATTCAGGATATTTTATTATATTATCTTTTCAGAACTTTTAAATAAATTTAAATTTTTCATAAACTTGATATTTCAAAATTGGCTAGATATTTTTTTTAATTATTTGTTAGAATCTAGGAAATTTAAGAGTTTGTTGAATTTTGAATTTTTGCAAATATTCTCTAACAACCTAAATTTTAATTCTAGTTAAGATATTTATTTTAAAATTTAATTTTTTTTAAAAAAAAATTAAAATTGAGATATTTTAGCTTACTTTCTGGATATTCCAGATCAGTTACATGTTTGGTTGTATTGTTTGATTATTATATTATATATATGTTCAAATTTTTTTTACAAACCTATTATTTATCTGAGTGAAATTGCTATGATTAACTTGTTGACAGATCCAATGATCTGATTTTAATCATAGTCCAATTGTCAATAGATCTTATAAATAATTTGTAACAGGTAAATTTTGCAATTTCATTCATCTGTGTAAACCTAGTAACATGATAGGACCCATCCAGATCATTTCACCTGTGTGAGCCTATATGTGTTTGCTATTGGGCTTAGATGCATATAGGAAGCCCATTTAAGTTTTACTAAGGAAATGGACTAGGTTGCTAAAATAAAATTTCACTGAGGTAATTTTATTTAGGTCCAATTAGAATTGGGCTTATTCAATTAATAACAATTGTTTATTTAAAGGTTAAATTCCTCTCCCTTGGGCCTTGTGTGAGTGTTAGGGGGCCAATAGCAGTGGGTACGACATACTAGACCCAACCCTCCCTCACATGAACCACCCCAATTGTGAAGGCCCATTTGCCTTAATTAAATAATTGTATTAGATTAATTATATTAGTATAACCTAATTAAAATTTAATTAGCAACATAATTAACTTTTAAAATATATGAAATTTATTTTTCATTTAATATTTTTAAGTTAATTTTAGAAAAACACTTAGTTAATTGAAATATTTTCTAGATAGTTATTTCTAGTACTAGTTATTTTTTCTAATGTTTAAATTAGAAAAATATTTTATGTTAAAAATTAATTATTTATTTTAATTAATTTTGGATCAACTTAAATTTTTTAAAAAATATTTTCCTAGTATTAAATTAGAATTAATAATTAAGTTTCTCTTATACTTAATTATTTAATTCTTCTATTTAATACATTTAATTAAATTGAAGATTAAATATTTAAGTTGATTTTCATCATGATACTTAAATATTATTATTTTCATGAAATTTAATTAAATAGAAAATTATTTTAAGTTGGATATTTTTTCAAACAACTTAAATTTGAATAATTTTCAAAATATATTTTATTTTTATTTTATTAATCATTATTTTCGAAAATGCATTTAATT
This sequence comes from Cannabis sativa, assembly GCF_029168945.1. NCBI lineage: Eukaryota > Viridiplantae > Streptophyta > Magnoliopsida > Rosales > Cannabaceae > Cannabis > Cannabis sativa. The sequence goes on from NC_083602.1 coordinate 83,566,889, forward strand.
ATGCAAGAAATTTTGATTTTTTTTTTTTTTTATGAAAAATAGATTAAAGTTGAAAATTAATTATTTATTTTAATTAATTTTGGACCAACTTAAATCAATAATTTTTTTATTTAATGATTAATTAAAATAAATGAACTAAAATATATTATAATTAGAAATTGAATTAATTAGTCAATGAAAGTCTAGATAGATATTATCTGTTTTGCTTGAAGTATTTTTCCATTATTATTTAATTAAATAGAAAATTAAGTTAATTTTTATCATAATACTTAAATATTTGAATTTTTCTTTATCTTTAATTAAAAAGGAAAATTATATTTTAGTTGAAAATTAATTTTTATTAATTAATTTTGGACAAACATAAAATTAGAATAATTTTTCAGAATTTATTTTTTATTTTATTTTAGAGCATTTTTCGAATATTGTATTCTTATATACTTTAATTTTTCGAAATGCAATATATATTTATAGAAAATTAAATTTGAGTTGTAGATTAATTTAAATTAATTTTGATACAACTTAAATTGAATAATTTTATAAATATTTATTGAAAATTAGTACTAAGATGGAAATAATTCATTTTATTTTCATATCCATCTAAGTATAATTTTATAAATATTAAATTAAAATTTTATTTAGAATTTTATTCTAAATTGGAAATTTTAATTAAATAAATATATATTTAAATAAATAGATTGAAATAAATATTAGAAGAAAATACATTTTAAATAATGAGCTTTATTATTATTAGGATATTCGATCTCCATTGTTTGTTTTACATAGTTATTGTTTTAGTGAGTAATCCTCCCTAATGGAGGAACGTTCACTAGCAATTTAACGCCGTAGAATTTCAAAAGATAAGTACTTTTTGTAAGTGTTTATTTTAGTATGGATCACCCTAATGGTGGCGACTCTTAATAAGGCTTACAAAAGTATGCAACAATGGTGGAAGCTCATAAAATAGAATAGCCTTGACTCTCGCCTAAACGGGACAACGCTATATTCTCATCTTGATCGAATAAAAGGTTGCTAGAATATTTATCATTTTAGATGAGCTGACAACTCTCTTCAACGAATGGTACCTTTGACTCTCGCCTAAACGGGACACTAATATCAGTTTGTTGAAGACCTTGGAAATTATTTAGGATTGTATGCTTTAGTATTTTCGCTTGTCATTCCTACTTGCTATGTGCTAATAATTTCTGAATGAGATTTTGTGTTTGAACCTTACTTGATTTCTATTTATTATTATTTGTACTATCCATCATGACAATGACCAACCCCATGGGGTCACTGTTGACTGATAATAAGCTGAATGGATCTAACTTTTCCAAATGGAAAGAGAACATTAATATTGCTCTCATTAGTGAAAATGCCCTGTTTGTGTTAACTGAACCGTCTCCTGAGCAGTCGGGTGATTTTGCAACCAAAGTTGTAAAGGAGAAGTACGAGCGTTGGCAGAATGCCAACAACAAAGCTCGATACTTCATGCTTTCAAGCATGGTTGACACCTTGAAAACAAGGTTTGCCAACACTGACACAGCTGCACAAATCATGACCCAGTTAACTGACCTATTCGGGATGGCATCAATTTAATCTCGCTTTGAATCGACGAGGAATTTTATCAATGCATATAACATATAACACATTGTTTTAATTCATATTACATGAAAGTAAATCATTACCATGGCTCTGGTGCCAGTTGTTGGAAATTATTTTACCAGGATCTATTTACTATCATGTATGTTGGATTAACAACCTAATATGAATTCTAAAACAATGAAAATAAACACATATAAAGTTAGAAAACCTTACAGTGGGTGCAGCGGAATATTATGACTCCTTCCGTTCAGATCTCTAGCCCTTGATTCCTTTTTGTAGCAGAGCATCACCAAGATCTGAACCTGAATCTTCTTTTCTCCTTCTTTGATGCAGAATTTCCATAGTCTTACATACTATGATTGAGGTACCACTTGATGTGTGTGGGCACTACTCATCTCACAAGGATTTTGAAATTTTTCTCTCTTTTCCTCTCTTAATTTCGTGGTCTTAAGCTTACAAGAGAAGAGAACAAAGGTTGCTTTATATAGGGAGAAGGGAGAGCACAACTTTCCAAATAAAACAGTTTCCTTAATTACTGTGTAATCATTTAACTGCCTTATTTAGTGTGATCCACCACTTTCCTATTTTTGCTAGGTTTTGATTAGCAATTACATGGCAATTAAAATTGAAAATAATAATTGGGAAAATCACAAAGAGGTGGCCGGCCATAGGGTTTCATGCGCCTCACTTGGATTTTGCAATTTCCAAAAAATGCAATTTTTCTAATTCTAATCATTTAAATGCCAAAACTAATTATTTAATAACTAAAATAGATTATTAAATAATATTGGCATTTGAAATAATTATTAATTAGACATACAAAGTCTCTCAATTAATAATTAAACCTAGAAACCCTTTTATTTACGATTTCATCCTTAAACTGTGAGAATTCATAAAGTAGACATAGTCTAACTTTTAGAATTATAATTGATTAATTAAAATCAATTAACTGAGTCTTACAAGCAGTATGGTCTCAAATAGTATGGGGACCATGGTTCTATATAACCGAGCTTCCAATAAGTCGAACCGAATTTACCAAGTAAATTCCCTAACTTATTAATTCCTCATTGAATCCACACTTAGAACTTGGAATTGCACTCTCAGTCATATAGAACGCTCTATATGTTCCATAATGTAGACACGTCATTAGTTATCCATTGCTATAACCCTAATGTGATCAATGATCCTCTATATAGATGATCTACATTAAAAAGGCACTACTGTTACCGCTACACCTTCAATGTATTTTATCCTTAAAACACTTAACCCTGTATAAATGATATTTCAGCTAAGTGAAATGAGATCTCCACCATTTATCTTCGTTTGGTTAAGCTCGAAGGAAATCATCCTTTACTTTTATTTGCCAAATAGAAGATATAGATTCCATATTTATGTTAGCGCTCCCACTCAATTGCACAACCGTGTTCCCAAAATGTACGTATCACCCTGACCCAAAAGTAGACTTAGCTAACAAATCAAATAACACGGATAACACTCTTGAGATTGAACCTAACCATATCAAGATTAAGATCATTTGATCTAGGATCAACATGTGATATTGAATTGAATAGATATTACGGTAAGTTTTAATATATCTAATCAAAGTTCAATATCGGTCCCTTCCGATGTATACTCCGTCCATCCGATACTGGTAAGCTTTGCCAATGTCCTGGAAAGGACATAACACTTTTCCAAGGTGTAAGAATACCTATCGCTGATTATACCATGTCAGTCTAAATCCATTGTTCTGACAAATCAGGGAATAAACTTTTGAACATATAATTAAGATTATATTCCACTGTGCTGACAACACTATAATCATAACAAATTCATATGTTCTGGACTTAAAAACAATTCATACATTATATACATATAATCATGAAATAAATCATGTGAACCATGCAACATAAAATGTTATTTCTGATCTTTATTAATAAGTAAATCTGATTATATGAAATGAGTTTTATTTAGGGCATAAAACCCAACAAACTCCCACTTGCACAAATATAAAACAAAAAGTGCATTTCAAATAATCATTTACACCTTGATATACCAATCAAGTGTAATAGTAGTAACTCCTCGTAATAGGATCTGACAAGTTGAATTAACAACAACCTTTTCTCCACTATTACTTTCCCTTAATCACAAAATCCTTGATAATGTGAAATTCCTCTCTATATGTCTACTCTCTTGGGATACTGGATTCTATAATTTTGACTCCTTCCGTTCAGATCTCTAGCCCTTGATTCCTTTCTGTAGCAGAGCATCACCAAGATCTAAACTTGGATTTTCTTTTCTCCTTCTTTGATGCGAAATTTCCATAGTCTTCCATACTATGATTGAGGTACCACTTCATGTGTGTGGGCACTACTCATCTCACAAGGATTTTGAAATTTCTCTCTCTTTTTCTCTCTTAATTTCGTGGTCTTAAGCTTACAAGAGAAGAGAACAAAGGTTGCTTTATATAGGGAGAAGGGAGAGCACAACTTTCCAAATAAAACAGTTTCCTTAATTATTGTGTAATCAATTAATTACCTTATTTAGTGTGATCTACCACTTTCCTATTTTTGCTAGGCTTTGATTAGCAATTACATGGAAATTAAAATTGAAAATAATAATTGGGAAAATCACAAAGAGGTGGTCGGCCATAGGGTTTCATGGGCCTCACTTGGATTTTGCAGTTTCCTCAATTTTATTTCTATTTTTCCCAAAAATGCCATTTTTCCAATTCTAATCATTTAAATGCCAAAACTAATTATTTGATAACTAAAATAGATTATTAAATAATATTGTCATTTAAAATAATTATTAATTAGACATGCAAAGTCTCTCAATTAATAATTAAACCTAGACACCCTTTTTTTACGATTTCATCCTTAAACTGTGAGAATTCATAAAGTAGACATATTCTAACTTTTAGAATTATAATTGATTAATTAAAATCAATTAACTGAGTCTTACAAGCAGTATGGTCTCAACTAGTATGGGGACCATGGGTCTATATAACTGAGTTTCCAATAAGTCGAACCGAATTCACCAAGTAAATTCCCTAACTTATTAATTCCTCATTGAATCCACACTTAGAAAATGGAATTGCACTCTCAGTCATATAGAACGCTCTATATGTTCCATAATATAAACACGTTATTAGTTATCCATTGTTATAACCCTAATGTGATCAATTATTCTCTATATAGATGATCTACATTAAAAAGGCACTACTGCTACCGCTACACCTTCAATGTATTTTAGCCTTAAAACACTTAACCCTGTATAAATGATATTTCAGCTTAGTGAAATGAGATCTTTACCATTTATCTTCGTTTGGTTAAGCTCGAAGGAAATCATCCTTTACTTTTATTTGCCAAATAGAAGCTTCCATATTTATGTTAGCGCTCCCACTCAATTGCACTACCGTGTTCCCAAAATGTACGTATCACACTGACCCAAAAGTAGGCTTAACTAACAAATTAAAGAACACGGATAACACTCTTGAGATTGAACCTAACCATATCAGGATTAAGATCATTTGATCTAGGATCAACAGTTGATATTGACTTGAATAGATATTACGGTAAGTGTTAATATATCTAATCAAAGTTCAATATCCGTCCCTTCCGATGTATACTCCATACATCCGATACTGGTAAACTTTGCCAATGTCCTCGAAAGGACATAACACTTTTCCAAGGTGCAAGAATACCTATCGCTGATTATACCATGTCAGTCTAAATCCAGTGTTCTGACAAATCAGGGAATAAACTTTTGAACATATAATTAAGATTTTATTCCACTGTGCTGACAACACTATAATCTTAACAAATTCATATGTTAAAAAAGAATTCATACATTATATACATATAATCATGAAATAAATCATGTGAACCATGCAACATAAAATGTTATTTCTGATCTTTATTAATAAGTAAATCTGATTATATGAAATGAGTTTTATTTAGGGCATAAAACCCAACAGCTTGATCACCTTCTCCAAATGGCAAGTTATTTCCACGAAGCTCAGAATCATGGAGCTATTATGGATCAGACAACACAAGTGAGTCTAATCTTGAATAGTTTGACTCTAGCTTTTCTGCCTTACACTTTAAATTATGTCATGAATAAGAAGGAACAAGACTTTCACGAGTTGGTTAACGACCTTTAGACATTTTAAAATTTGATTGGAGGACTAGAAAAGAAAGGATCTAAAGCCCATAATTCTTGGAATGCTAATGGGGCGGCTAAGGCTGAGGCAAACTTTGCCTCTACTTACAAACCCAAGAGCAAGAAGTAGTGGAAGAATAGAAGAAAGCCTATTCAAGCTGTGAAAAGAGTTAAAAAGAAAAAGGTTGCTACTTCTGGTGATACACCAAAAGGAAAATGCTTCTATTGCAATGAAAAGGGCCACTGGAAATCCCAATGCCCTAAATTTTTAGGAAAGAAACAAGGTATTTATTTTCTAATAAACTGATGAGTTTTAGAGAATTATTATCCACTTGGATTATTAATTCTGGACCTACTAACAATGTTTATTTGTTTTTCTTCTTATTTCAGCTCCAGCTGCTTGAACTCGGATGCTATCTTAGCGAGTTGAATCGGATTGTTTGACAAATGGGTGGAGCTAGTCCAAGATAAAGATGAAGCTCGAAATCTTCTTTTATTATTTTTGAATTAATTGTTTTAGTTTCAAAACGATTTGGATTTCAATTATTAGTTTGGGATTTTATTCCCTATTTTTCATATTTTGCAGACAATTCTTTTTATTTTAAAAAATTTTATAATAAAGTTTTCTATTTTGAAAAATGAATTGCATTTATGAATTGAGCTTCACTTACTTTATCTTGTGTATGCCAGTACAAATTATATTCATATGTTTAATGATTGTATGTGTATGTATTTTTATTATTGATACAAATTCTATAGTATCTTCAACTCTTCAAAGAGTTGATGCTACATAAACACTTAGAATTTCATTTATATGTTTATGAGTAATTGTTAGTTCTAAAAACAATTATTAAGAATTTGTTTAATAGAAAGATCTTTTGATCTGATAGGGGTGGAAAAAGTTAATAATAATATGCAGTTCAACGATCTTTTATATCTATTGAACTCTGGATTATATTCATAACTCCACATGATCCCTATAACACTTAGGGATGGACCATGATCTCTATATCCCTTAAGGGTGTATCATAATCTCTATACACTTAGCAGTGGACTATACTATTGAAATATGTAGTTCATTTTGAACTATAAACTATATTCAATACACCACAGTACTCTTTGTGACACATATTTTGAACATGGATGTAATATAATGAATTACCAAATTATCAGAATAAATTCTTGATCTTGATTTATGTTCCAGTTTATATTTTACTGTTGTAATAGAAATTGATACCAATAAAGTTCTTTGACGTTTTATCACACTACCTTAATTAAGTGGGAGAATTTTAAAATTCTTAATCCATCTTCATTTGGCTGACACTTGTGATTGGAACTTTAGAACGATATTGAGAAAGTAAATCTAACCATTCATATGGATAGAAATAACTTATCAGAATTATGAGAATAAGATAGTAGAATTCTTGCATAGTCTATTTGAATGACTTGGGCAAAAATTCCTAATCCTCATAAATTTTTTATGGTATCTCTGTTGATTACTTAATCTCAAGCAAGTATTTTGCATCAATGCTAATACTAGATTGCTATGTTGATGACTTAGTCGAGAAAGAAGTTACTGTTTCAGACTAAAACAATATGTCACAACTAGATATCCCTCAAAACAATAGTAAGAGTTTAAATATACTTCTATGTATGAATTTAACCAGACTCCTACTGTTGAGTGGGAGCCTTCTGAGATGTAATCAAACAAGGAACATCAAGGGACAGTCAACAAGGATTTATGAAAGTGACCAATATTTTAGATAATAGGGATGTATATATTAAAAGTCCTTATATCTACACCAACTCATAAAGAGTCCGAGATGGTGGTTACTCTGGTGGTGGAGGAGTTATTCTAGAAGAGTGTAAAAACCCATCTATAATAATTCTAGGTCCATCAGTAAAGATATATAACTTTGTAAATTCGATATTACTAGAAAGTTATTCAACTGAAGAAAATTCTACACTGTATTATCTCTATTTCATTATTTAAAAGAATGAGAGACATGTCTTCGGTTTATTCAGATGTACTTAATGCATATAGTAAAGGATGTTGCATAGTGTTTTATGAACATACTTCCAAAAATTTGGGTTTAGTCAAATATATTACACTTGATCTGAAGATCAAGACAATAGATTGATTGAAATACACAACTTGTTTTATGTTAGTGCAAGTGGGAGTTTGTTGGATTTTATGCCCTAAATAAAAGCCATTACAATCTAATCTGATTTGTTATCAATAAAAGATTAGAAGTCATTTATGTTTGCCTGTTGTTTTCATGTTTATGGTTTAATATATGTACAAAATCTGTCAAGTCCAGAACATATAGTCATTTACAATTACAGTGATGTCAACACAGTGGAATGTGATTGTGATTATATGCTTCGAAAGACAAAGTCCCTGTTTCATCAGTGTGTTGGATTTACACTGATGTGATAATCAGTGATGAAGTGTACTTAAACTTTGTATAAGAGTTACGATCTTTCCAGAACATTGGCAAAGTACGCTAGCTTCGAATGTATGGAGTATACATTGGACTTGACCGATATTAATCTTGGTTAAGATATTATAATCTTACCGTTGTATCTTTCTAAGTCAATATCACTAGTTGATCTTAGATCAAAAGATCTTAATCCTGATATGCTTATGTTCAATCTCAAGAGTGCTATTCATGTTCTTTGATTTGTTAGTTAAACCTACTTTCTGGTCAGGGTGATACATACATTTTGGGAACATGCTAGTATGATTGAGTGGGAGCGCTAAACATAGATATGGAATCTATAGCTTCTATAGGTACTTAGAAGTGAAACGATGATTTCCTTCGAGTTTGGCTTAATAGATGTAAATGGAAGAGCTCTTATTTCAGTGATTATATTTCATTAAAATATCATTTACAGGAAGTTAAGTGTTTTAGGGATAAAACACATTGAGGAGTGAAATGGTAAATTTATTTCTACTTGGTGTAAATAATCTATAGAGGATCTTTGATTATTGAGATTAGAACGATGGTTAAATGTGATAGCGTATCTATACGATGGAACATATAGAGTGTTCTATATGACTAAGAGTGCAATTCTAAGTTCTATGAGTGGATGCAACAAGGAATTAATAAGTTAGGGAATTTACTTGGTAAATTCTAGTTCAGCTTATTGGAAGCTCAGTTATATATGCCCACGGTCCCCATTCTAGTTGAGACCATACTGCTTGTAAGAGTCAAATAATTGATTTTAATTAATCAATTATAATTCTAAAAATTCGACTATGTCTAGTTTATGAATTTTCACTAAGCAAGGGCTAAATTGCGAAGAAAAGAGATTCTAGGTTTTATTTATTAATTGGAAGAATTTATTATATCTAATTAATGAATATGTTAAATGAAAATATTATTTAACAATTTATTTTAGTTATTAAATAATTAGTTTTGACATTTAAATTGTTAGAATTGGAAAATTGGCGTTTTTGAGAAAATAGATATGAAAATTATCAAAATTGGAAAAATATCAAGTGGGGCCCATTACTCTATGGCCGGCCAATTATGAGGTTTTTTCCAATTAATATTTTTATTATTTTAATTCCTAGTAATTCCTAACCTAAACCTAGTGGTTACCTATAAATAGATAGTGATGGCTCACACTTAAGTGTAAAATGATGAGAGAGAAATCAGATGAAATTTTGCCTTCAGAAAAACTGAGCCTCCTATCCTATTGTCTATAGCCGAACCTCTCTCTCCCTCTTTTCTTCTTCAATTTTTCGAAACCTTGAGTGATAGAGTGAGTGCCCACACACATCAAGTGGTGTCTCAATCATAGTCTGGAAGATTGTGAAGAATCCAAATTGAGAAGAAGGACATTCAGGCTCAGATCTTGGTGATACTCTGGGACAGACAGGATACAAGGGTTAGAGATCTGAGTGGAAGGAGACATATTATTCCGCTCCACCCAATGTAAGGTTTTCTGAAACTTTATATGTGTTTAATTTCATTGTTTTAGAAATTCATATTAGGATGTTAATGAAACATACTTGTTAGTAAATCTAGATCCTGGTAAAACATATTTCAACAGGAACTTCCCAAGGCGGGGACGAAGATGTGGATCCTCGACTTGGGGACCCAAGCAGTAATGTTGGACCTGTAGAAGAATAAGAAGAGATCGAGATCGATCCAGATATCCTGACCAGAAAGCTAAAGATCGGAAAGGGTTTGTTGCTCGAAGTGAAATCAGCATTGATAAAATTTTTGAGAGCAAACCTAGACGTTTTTGCCTGGTCACATGCGGATATGGTCAGAATTGATCCTTCTATCATTTCACACGTTCTGAATATTGATCCTAATTTCCGGCTAGTACAACAAAAGCGAAGGCTACTGGACAAAGAACGAGCATTAGCCTTAAAGGAAGAAGAAGAAAAGCTACACAACATCAATTTTATAATCGAAGCTTTCTACCCATCTTGGGTCACAAATCCCGTATTGGTGCCCAAGGCGAATAAGAAATGACGAGTCTGTATTGATTTCACAGACCTCAACAAAGCATGCCCCAAAGACTGTTTTCCACTTCCAAGGATTGATCAGCTCGTGGATGCAACAGCAGGGCATGAAATATTAAGCTTCATGGACACTTATTCAGGCTACAATCAAATCAAAATGCATCCACCAGACCAAGAACATACAAGTTTCCGAACTGATATGGGTCTATATTGCTACAAAGTAATGTCGTTTGGTCTATAAAACGCTAGAGCAACATACCAAAGATTGGTAAACAAAATTTTTAAAGACCAAATCGGGCGAAATATGGAAGTATATGTGGATGACATGCTCGTCAAATCCAGGAACGCTGGGGGCCAGATAGACGACCTGGACGAATGCTTCAAGGTCCTCAGAAAGTACAATATGAAACTAAATCCCTCAAAGTGTTCCTTTGGAGTCAGCTCGGGAAAGTTTCTGGGCTTCATCGTCAATGCCCGAGGAATTGAAGCCAATTCAGAGAAGATTCAAGCCCTCCTGGATATGAAGTCACCAACTAAAACTAAGGAAGTGCAAAGTTTGACTGGTCGGATCGCCGCACTCAGCAAATTTGTTTCAAAATCAACAGATAAGTGTGTCCCATTCTTCAATATCCTTTGGGGAAACAAGCAGTTTGAGTGGACAGAGGAATGTGAAAAAGCTTTCCAAGAGCTAAAAGCACAACTTGCAAAACTTCTCGTACTCTCAAAACCTCTGGACGGAGAAGAACTTGGAATATACTTAGCTGTGACGGAACATGCTGTAAGTACCGTGCTAATTAGAGAAGAGAACAACATACAACACCCAGTCTATTACATCAATAAAAGACTCATTGAGGCCGAAGGCCGATATCCATTGATAGAGAAACTCGCTTACTGCCTTATTCTAGCAACAAGAAAGTTAAGGCCTTATTGTCAAGCTCATCCTGTTTGGGTGTACACTAACCAACCATTACGCCAAATATTGCAAAAGCTAGATGCCTCTGGACAGCAACTAAAGTGGGCGGTGGAGTTGGGCCAATACGAAATTACTTTCCAACCCTAAACAACAATGAAAGGCCAAGCCCTAGCAGACTTTGTCGTAGAATTCACAGGCAAAGGAGGAGTGCAGTATGCAGTTGTAGCGGTTGATTACTTCACTAAGTGGACGGAAGCTGAACCACTCGCAACCATTACATCAAAGAAAGTTCAAGACTTTATTGTGAAGAACATAATCTGCCGGTTTGGAGTGCCGTACAAAATAGTTTCAGATGATGGCAAGCAGTTCGACAGCCAATCCTTCACTGACTTTTGTGCGATCCATGGTATCATTAAAAGTTTCTCTACAGTGGCACATCCTCAAGCGAATGGTCAAGTTGAAGCAGTCAACAAGACCTTGAAGGATACAGTGAAGAAAAAACTCGAAGATGCCAAAGGAAATTGGCCAGAAGAACTTCTTGAAGTTCTATGGTCATATCGGACAACTGAGAAAATGGCAACCGGACAGACACCATTCACTATGGCATACGAATATGAAGCTATGCTGCCTGTGGAACTCGAGCCACCATCCCACAGAAGATTGATGTACAACCATGATACCAATCATGTACTCCTAGCCTGTTGTCGAGCAAAATTCGCAACACCAAATGTATATGATATTTTTAATGACAAGAACAAAATTATATGAAGAACAATTGCATGTATTTAACCTAGAGTGGCGAGTACTCAAACTGGGAATGGGAAATGCTTAACAGAAAACTGGAAATAACAATAAGATAGAGGATTATAGTGGTTCAGTCAGACCACGGTCTGCGTAGTCCACTGTAGCAAGAGTTCCTTAGGTCTCATTTCACGGTGGATCACCCCTTTATATACAAAGCAGGTGTCCAATTAGTTATACAAGGATTGCATTCATTGTCAATCTGTTTTTACACATTGAATTACAATAACTAAACTAAATAACGTTAACATCAATAAATGAATAGCAGTCACTAAATTCATCAACATATGCGCCCTTTTAACATGCGAGTTGACTATTCATATTCTAATGTTACACTCGCAGGCCTAACACTTAATTACGTTTAGGATGTCTGCGTTCTTAGGTAGTCGCCTTTGTGGACATTGCATGATGGGCTGATAGAACCTAGACATGCGAATCTACATCGGTTTATCAAGGCTTTAGGGTCATTGGGACCAACTCGCATTATAGAGAGTTGGTCTTTTTGTTTATGCAAGAACATGGAAAGGATACTCGCACATAGTTCGATACATGCGAATTACCCTCTTGTCCCGCATAATACGAGTTATAATTATGCGATTAGACTTTGGTCATACTCGCTGTGTCTCGCTAATTCTATCATGAGTGAGGTTTAAAACTTCGAGGAGTCTCTCATGGACGTCTCAGCTTTCATTGGAAAACTGAGTACACGTGTCCATTAAATAGGAGTCTGGTCCCGAGTCGCTAGGTGAGAGAAATCTCACTATAACACATGCCCCTAGTTTCGCGATGTGACAGGTGCGGTCACAAGGGAAATTATACGCGAGAGACAGGTGAAAGGTTGTCACGAAGAGGTGACCTTTGGTTGTCCCTTCGAGGGTTTCAAAAAATGACGGCTGTAATTATTACTTTTTATTGCATTTATGGTGCCACGTCACAAAACTCCTCGGTTTTCGTGTAGGCGTGGCCATTGTTAGCCGTTGGAATGGGCGACTTTAGGCATTCCGGTTGCCACGTGTCGTGATCCCAATTAATGAGGGATATGGGTATTTAAACCCTTTGATTCGAATAAAAATCCCCCATTTTCTCTTATGTCCTTAACTTCCTGATTCCCTCTCTCTCAGGGACTCAACGGAGATTTTCATAGCTTGCCCAGATTTTCACCTTTCTTTGTGGAATTTTCTCAATCTCAAGTGCTGTCGAGAGCAATCGCAGGAACAATTTCTCAGAACTAAAGGTTAGTTTTCGAAGTTCACTGCATTTTTGTTTACTGTTTGGAGAAAAAATGCTATTTTTCTGGGTTTCAACACCTTTGAGGGGTTTACGAATACATGTTTGTAAGAAATACGTAAGGGGCTATGTTTTTTAGGTAAGAATCTGGGTAATTTCAGGAAAAATGACTTAAAATTGGCATAACCGTGAATTTTAGAAAAAATACGTGAACAGACGCCACTTTATATTTTGAATACACGCGGGTATTCGGATGAACACCTCGAATACACGCATGTCTGTTCTTCTTAGGCTTCACAGAGACTTAAAAACTTCTAACTGCTACTTAGAACTTTAGGATTTTGTACTCTGTAAATTTTGTTGTGGGAACATTGGTTAAGTCTTTCAAATGGTGGGTGTATCACAGTATTCTAATGTTCATATATGCGGTTATATGTTCCTTGAAATACTGAGATACACCCAGCCATTTGCGACATGCGCTAATGTTCTGATAAGCGTACTCTTTGGCTGGTAGATATTCTCGAAACGGTGGGAGTATCTCAGTAACTTCAGGGTTATGCTTGAGGACGCATGTCCCTTGAGTCACTGAGATTCTCCCAGCCGTTTTTTGAGGTATATCACTAGCTAAAGATGCGTGACGCACTCGCACGTTGTGACTTATTGGACTCCTTAAAATGGTGGGTGTCTCCGAGTTACTTTAGAGCCATGCTAAAAGACGCATGTCGCTTAGGTCACTGGGATACACCCAGCCATTTTTTGAGATGTCTTTCTATTTGCACACCTATCTTTTCTCGTATTTGTGGGATGGTTTGTTTTCGCGAGAATTCAAATCATCCTCCCAAGACGATTTTATAGTCTATATACAGGTGAGATCACTTATCTTGTTTTTCACACATTCACCACGTTGAAAAGATCTTCTATCTTTCAGATGAGCGACCTGTCGGATCGTCAGCTGCTTGGCTCAGGAGGCAAAGCGTTTGATGGTGACGAGGACCAAAGGGAAGATAGCTTTATCCCGTCCTCGATCTCAGAAGTGGAGATCGCAACTACTGGAGGTATAGAATTAGGTCCGATGTCTTCCGTAGACATTGAGAGAATGGTCCAGGAGCTCGCTAAACCAGGAGCCATTGAAATTGGAGACAGCGAATCTACGGTGTCAGCACGCGATTATGTTGTCCATTCCAGGCATGCCCCTGACGTCGAGGTCGAGGAGATGGATGATGATTGGGCGGCCCCAGCTCGAGAGTTTGGCGAGGAAGAAGAAGAGGCAGAAGGGAGTGGGACTGATTCGGTGGACAACACTCAGCTGAACGAGCCCTTTTCATGCGAGGACTTGGTCTTGAGGGTCACCAAATCGGATCTTACTACTTTTACAAGACTGAACCTCCTGCGACTCGCTTCTTTGCGACCTAAGTCTACTCAGAGGGCGCACCTTTCCTTTACCAATCCAGCGATTATTCCCACAAAGGATGTGGTAGTCTCAATACCCATTCTTCCATGTGGGGTATCGATCCCTTTTCACCCCTTCATTGCGGCCACTCTCAAGCGTTACGACGTGTCTCCATTCCAATTGACCCCCAACAGTAATCGCACAACCTTAGCCTTCTATGCGATGTATATGGAGTACGTACATAGGGCACCCACGGTAGAAGAGTTCAGCTACTTCTATGATATAAAGAGCGTAGGCCTCCATAACGGTTTCTATTGCTTCAACAAATGGGCCACCTCTGAGATTAATGGGGTAGAAGGCATGGTTTCCAATATGGGAGATTCGAAATCGAAGTGGTTTTATATATTCAAAGTTCCTGGGATTAGGACTGACTTTAATCGTCGACCTAGTATGTCGCATGTTTCCTGACATAGTTATTTTTTGAATTATTTTGAGATTTCATGCTAACTCACTCTTTTTTGTTTTCGCAGATAGACCAGCTCGACCTGCACTCGATGCGACTCGTAGAGAGACAGCTGAAGTTCTCAGGAGCCTTTCGGTACAAGATCGCGATTGGCGATTATTGTGTACGACTGCCAAGTTGCGAGAACACAAGCTGATTCCAGAGAACGCAAGTCTTCAAAGAGAGCCAGTGTACAAGGAACCATCTGAGAAACAACAAGAGCGAATAGACAAACGCCTCTCCAAGCAAACCTCTCGACCAACATCAGGTAACATATCTCACGTTATAAACTAGTGCCTCGAAATTTATTCATACTTATCTTTTATTTGTCAAGTCCGCGCCCGTCCTCAATCGCAAGACAAAAAGTGGAACAACGACGACATCGCCCGTCACTACTCAGAAGAGGAAGAGCGACGTTATAACTACTCCTGTCGCGGATTCCTCCAAGAAGCTGGCTAAGATCACGCAAGACAAGGGGAAGAAAGTCAAGATCGAGCCAACTATCCGAGCCCGCGATTTTTTGACTATGCAGGAGAAGTTTGTGGGCGAGGAGTTCATATCCAAGGCGGAGAGGATCCCTTCTGAAGAGCCTGTTCCACGCTCTGTGGAGTTGGCTTCGCAGTCAATGACTCTGTTCATGAAAGTCGTTGCCGCTGGTTCTAAGGAAGCTGAACTGCTGAAGAGGCAAAATGCCCAGCTCCAGGACAGCATAAAGAAACTAAAACAAGACGCCACCGATAAGGACAGGGAGCTTGAAGACCTTTGCAAGTCTAAAGAGCAGGTCGAGCTCGAGGCCAAGAACTCCCAGATGAAGATCGAGGAGATGTCTCGCGACTAGGAGGTCGAGAAGGAGAATGGGAAGAAACTGTATGACCAGGCGATTTCTGACTATCTTTACACCACTCTTTCCAAAATTCCAGACTTCGACTTCTCAATCCTTGGAGCAGAAGCCGCTGAAATGGCTGAGGCTTTTCGCACCATGTCGCCACACAAACTCAAGGCGGTGGAGGGAATCTTCCCGAGGAGGCTGATGCTACGGATGCTGAAGAATTCAAAAATGAAGCCGTCAGCAAAGTCACGGATGGATCTGCCCCTGCTGCTCCCAGTGCTTGACTTTTCCTTTAATATTCGCTTGTGTTAAACTCTATCCTTTTTTTTTGTTTATGCGGTACAAGGGTACTCGCACCTTGTACTTAGACAAATTTATATTTATGTTTATTTTGAACGACTTTATATCCTCGCAGGGATATCTATTTAAAGTATTTTCGCAGTACATGGGTACTCGCGTTTGTTATCTATAATATTTTGATCGCGACTTTAATTACAACTTGGTGTAATAAGTAGAAAATTTCAAAAACTTGAAAAAATTTCCTTTATATAATCAATAGTACAACATGGTATATACCCCCTATATATAAAAAATGACTAAGTATAAATACAAGGCGAGTACAAACTATAAAATGCGAGTAGGCTCTCGCCATCCCAAGCCCGTTGAATCGCAGTACCATCGAGTTCTGTGAGTCGGTATGTGGCGTCACCAATCTTTTCTGCGATGAGGTATTATCCCTCCCAAATATCCCTGAAGATCCCATGTGCTGGGTTCTTGGTATTTGGCATTACTCTTCGAAGGACCAAGTCTCTGTTGGATTTTATGCCCTAAATAAAACTCCATTTCAATGTAATCTATTTTATTCAACATCAATAAAGAAACAAAAGTATTTTTCATTCATTTGTGTATGTTTTGGTTCACCTTATCAATTGCTTGTCTATTTGATTTATAAATACATCTGAAACCCTTTTCACATAGTTGATGATGTTTATTGTGTTGTCAACACTTTGGAAAGTAAACATGACTATGTGAATAAAGTTTCCTAGATTTATCAGACACAGGGTTTTACTGATATGATAATCTACAACAAGAGTTTACTTGCATTTGGAGAAATGCTATGTTCTTTCAGGAACATTGGTTAAAGTAAAGCTCAGGTTGGATGCATGGAGTATGCATCGGAAGGGACCGATATTGAACTTTGACTTAGATTTATTAAACTTACTGTAAAATCTATTCAAGTCAATATCACCTAGTTGATGCTAGATCAAATGATCTTAATCCTGTTATGATTACGCTCAATCTCAGGAGGTTATTCGTGTTCTTTTGATTTGTTAGTTAAGCCTACTTTTAGGTCAGGGTGATACGTACATTTTGGGAACACGGTAGTGCAATTGAGTGGGAGCGCTAACATAAACATGGAATCTATAGCTTCTATCTGGGGAATAGTAAGCAAAGGATGATCTCCTTCGAGCTTGACCAAATGAAAATAAATGGTGGAGTACTCATTTCACATAAGCTGAAATATCATTTATACGGGGTCAAGTGTTTTAAGGATAAAATACATAGTAGGGTGTAACGGTAATCTAATCCCTTTACAGTGTACATCACTCATATAGAGGATCATTGATCAAATTAGGATTATAGCAATGGATAACTAATGATGTGTCTATATGGTGGAACGTATAGAGCATTCTATAAATGAGAGTGCAATTCTAAGTTCTATGTGTGGATTCAACGAAGAATTAATAAGTCAGTGAATTTAGGTAATAAATTCTTGATCTGCTTATTGGAAGCTCGGTTATATAGACCCATGGTCCCCCCACTAGTTGAGATAATGTTGCTTGTAAGACTCATGTAATTGGTTTTGATTAATCAATTATAATTCTCAAATTAGACTATGTCTATCTGTGAATTTTTCACTAAGTAAGGGCGAAATTGTGAAGAAAGAGTTTTAGGGGCATGTTCGTTAATTATGATACTTTGTATGGTTCAATTAATAAATATGATAAATGAAAATATTATTTAATAATTATTTACAGTTATTAAATAGTTAGAATTGGAATAAAAATTGTTGAATTAGAAAATTGGGGTTTTTTGAGAAAATCAGATGCAAAAGTGATAAAACTGCAAAATTGCAAAAAGTGAGGCCCAAATCCATACTGCCATGGCCGGCCACTTTTATAGGAATTATCCTCTGATATTTTCATTATTTTAATGCCAAATAATTTAAACCTAACCCTAGTGGAATGCTATAAATAGATAGTGAAGGCTTCAGGAAAATTACACACATTTTCATTCAGAAAAACCTGAGCCTCTCTCTCTCTACCTTGGCCGACCACTCCCTCTCTCTCTTCTTCCTTAAGATTTCGAAACACTTAGTGATTAGAGTAGTGCCCACACACAGCAAGGGATACCTCAATCATAGTGAGGAAGATCGTGAAGAAAGACTTTCAGCAAGAAGGAGTTTCAGCACTAAAGAATCAGAGAAAGAGATCCTAGTTCAGATCATGATAATACTCTGCGACAGAAAGGATACAAGGGTTAGAGATCTGAACGGAAGGTGTCATATTATTCCGCTACACCCAATGTAAGGTTTCCTAAACTTTATATGTGTTTATTTCATCGTTTTAGAAAGTTCATATTTAGGGTGTCAATCAACATACTTGTGAGTAGAGCTAAGATCCTGGGAAAATAATTTCCAACAACTGGCCTTAGAGCCATGGTAATTGATTTGCTTGCAAGAAATTTGGACTTTAAAACGATTGTTTGATGTTTTTGATGGTATCATGTTGTATTGAGTGTTATATGATGATTGATTGATGTTTGTGAATTTTCGTGAAAAATAATTGAATATTTGTTTCTGGAATTATTTTTATTGGATAGTATGGAAAAAATTAAGCAAGTTAATTTTTTCTAGAACTCAATTTCGATTTAATTTGAATTAGTTATGATTTTTTGAAGTTTCAAAAAATATCGGGATCGAGCAACAGGGACACGCGCGCGGAAATCATGCTGTCTCTTCCCTGCGCCGTGTCTCCTCGCCCAAGCAACCCTATAGCGCGGTCGGACGTGTATGCACAGCATACCGTCCGTACAGCTTGCATTTTTTTTCGTTTTTCTTCGATTTTTCATGCTATTTCATGGATTTAACTTCCGATTTTTGGTGTACTTCTGTATTTATACATTTACTATTTCTAATTAAATTCTAATTATCATAATTAAATTAATTAATATTTTTTTAATTTAATTCATGATATTAGTGTAATTTGAATTTGAAATTAGTAAATATCTATCTTTTTGCTTAATTATCTATCTTATTTTTAAATTTGATTATATCTTATCTTATTTTTAAATTTTATGTCAGATATTAAATTTTTTAAATTAAATATTTTTTAAAAATAATTTGACCTTATTTAAATTTGAAATAAGATAACTATAATCATGTAATTTTAAATAGATGTAAGATATTTTGCTAACTTTTAAATTTTGTTATTTTATTTTTTTAAATTAAATCATAAAATCTGAAAAAGATATTTATTTATCTTTTTTTTTTAATTTTTATTTAATTTTTATTTATAAAATAACATTACATTTTTAAAAGTAGTTAGCAAATTTTGAAATGATATTTAGGTTGGTTGAAACCTAATTTTTCAAAATTGTAGGTTTAATTTTAAATATTATTTTATTATTTTCGAAAATTTTTAAATTTTATTTTATTTTATTATTTTTCGAAAATAATTTTTTTTTAATTAATTAATTTTTCAAAATTATTTATTTAAAATTAAATAAATCCTACATCCAACTATCCAGCTAACCTTGTTGCAGGAGTATATGTTTTAGCTTGTTTGTAAGTTTTTAAAACCTATTATTGCTTGATTGCGAATAGCCATGGTTAACTTGTTGACAGATCCAATGATCTGATTTTAACTCATGGCTCCCTTGGTCAAGTAAATAATTTGTAACAGGTATATTTACAATCTTCTTTCATCTGTGTATGACCTAGCAACATGATAGGATCCATCCAAATTGTGTGCCTGTGTGAGCCTATGTGTTTAATTTTATTATAGATGCATATAGGTTGTTGTTGCTAAATAAAATATCATAGTTCTTAATAAATTTTATTTAGGCCCATTTAGTTTTTGCCCTATTCAATTAATAACAGTTGTTCATTTTAACGTTAAATTCCTCTCTTTTGGGCCTTGTGTGAGAGTTGGGAGCCATAGAAGTGGGTACGACATACTGAACCCAGCACCCCCTCACATGAACCACCCCAATTGTGAAGGCCCATTTGCCTGATTTGAATAACTGTACTAGGTTAATTAAATTAGTTTAACCTAATAAAATTGATTAGCAACATAATTAATTTCATTTATTTTGAAATTCATTTAAGAAAACCATAGTTTAAAGAATTTTATATTGTAAGCTAAACTATATGTATTTTCTTGTATTTAATTGAATATAGAATTATAGCCATCTAGATTCTTTTTGAAGCTTAATTTAAATTTTTCATTAAATATTCCTATTTAAGTTGATATTTAGTTATCTATAACTAACCAGCTTAAATCTGAATATCTTTTGGATTTAAAATTTCAAAATTAAGTTGAGGAATTTTAGGCATTGGTTATTAAGATTCTTTAGATATTTTTGAAGCTGATATTTTTTCAAATATCAACTTAAAATGGAATATTTTCAAATTAAGTGGTTACAACTTAATTTTAATTTAATTAAATCTAATTTGAAAGATATTTAAGTTAATTTTTTTTCTTTAGATTCTTCTAAAACAACTTAAACAAGATATTTTCAAATTTGTTCCATTATATTCGAATTTATTTTTCGAATTTAAATAATAATTGAAATTTAATTAAAGTTGATTTTTTCTTTAAACCAACTTTAATTTGTAATTTTTCATTATTATATGGAACTTGTTCCATTTTTATTCGAATTTATTTTCGAATTTAAATAATAATAGAAAATTAATTAAAGTTGATTTTTTATTTAAACCAACTTGAATTTGTAATTTTTCATTATTATAATATGGAACTGATGATTAAATAAAATACATATTTTTTTTTAAATAATGAGCTTTAATCAAAAAGATATTCGATCTCCACTGTTGGTCTTACAAAAGTTAAATTTTTTCAATATAACCTCGAGACGCTAGACTTGGTCCTCCTATGGATGGTTATCCGTTGAAAACTTTTAACACCGTAAGATTTCATTTGATAAGTGTTTTGTGAGTTTTTGTCTCTATTAGACTCTCCCCTACGGTGACTACTTAGAGATAAACTCATAAAACATGAAACAATGGTGGAAGCTCATAAAATGAGAATAACCTTGACTCTCGCCTACCGGGACAACGTTGGATTCTCATTTTGATCGAATAAAAGTTGCTAAAATATTTGATTTTAGATGAGCTGACTACTCTATTCAACTAATGTTATCTTTGACTCTCGCCTACCGGGACACTGTATTTCATTATGTTGGAAACCTTGGAAAATAAACTATGTTAGATTTAGTATTTTTATAACATATGTGATTATTTGTTATTTTTTGAACTTGTGTATGAATTTTGAACCAAAACCTTACTTCGGTTTTATTGATGTGTTATAGTGCCAATAACCCTCTTCCCATTCCACTCCTAGTTTTTTTTTTTTTTTGAAATGCATTCCACTCCTAGTTAATATCTTAGCAATTGAACTTGAAGTTATAAACTCCTTGTCAGAGTAATACTTCACATATGCTCATGATGGACTTTAAATTCCAAAAAGCAGGTAAGCTGGGAATTGTTCACTCTGAAGAGCAAATAGTTCATAACTCCATAAATCCTACTACTTCAAGCTTAGTTGAGAAGATAAGAGAAAGTGATTCCACTTCCTCAAGTTATACTTCACAACAAATTGTACAATCAAGAACAACAAATCACAAACAAATAAGCAGTAATGCTTTAATCTTCGAATCATGTGTGTTAGAGAATGATAAATCCATTTGGATTCTTGATTCTGGGTCTACAAACCATGTAAGTTGTTCATTGCAATTGCTTGAAAATTGGAATTATTTGAAATCCGGAGAGTTGAAACTTAAAGTTGGTAATGGAGAAATGGTTTCGGTTAGAGCTAGAGGAAAAGCCAAACTCAAGTTTCAAAACAGAATTTTGGAATTAGACAATATCTTATACATTCCAAATTTTAGTAGAAACTTTGTTTCTGTTTCATGCTTACAATTGCAACAATACAAATTAGATTTTTCGAGTTCTGGTTCTACTATATCTCGAAATGACATTCATATTTGTGTTGCATCCATGGAACAGGGGCTTTATGTTCTTAGACAAGAAACACCATTTGCCCTACATAACAAACTTTTCAAAGTATCTAAACCTAGAAACTACAAAAAGCAAAAGATCGTTGATGATAATGAAACAAATCTATGACATTTACGTTTAGGTCATATAGGCTTTGATAGACTCAATAGGCTAACCAAAGACGGTCCATTGAAAAATGTCGTCTTAGGTGAACTGCCAGTATGCGAGTCCTGCCTGGAAGGAAAAATGACTAAACGTTCTTTCTCTGCAAAGGGAGAGCGTGCCAAACAATTCCTAGGGTTAGTGCATTCAGATGTTTGCGGACCTTTGAATGTAAAAGCCCGAGGTGGTTATGAGTACTTTGTCACTTTCATTGATGATTACTCTAGATATGGACATATTTACCTTATGCATAAGAAATCTGAAACATTTGCAAAGTTTCAGGAATTTCACGCATTGGCTCAAAACTAACTGGGTAAAACATTAAAGATCTTGCGAACTGATAGGGGTGGAGAATATATGGATATGCAGTTCAAAGATCATTTAATTGAACTTGGAATTGAATCCCAATTAACCGCCCCTAGTACTCCACAGCAAAATGGAGTTGCAGAAAGATAGAATTGCACGCTTTTGGAAATGGTTAGGTCCATGCTTAGTTTCTCAACTCTACCTACGTCCTTCTGGGGATATGCCATTCAGATGGCAACCGACATTTTAAATGTTGTTCCATCTAAATCAATCCCTAAGACACCCTTAGAACTATGGATTGGTCGTACACCTAGTTTACGCCATTAAAGAATTTGGGGGTGCCCTGCTCATGTCTTAAGAAAGAAAGACGGCAAACTTGAGTCACGAACTGAAGTTTGCATGTTTGTCGGTAATTCTAAAGAGACTAGGGGTGGACTATTTTATAGTGGCAAGGATGATAAAGTGTTTGTTTCAACAAACGCAACTTTCCTTAAAGATGACTATATTACGAATTTCAAATGACAAAGTAAAGTAGTGTTGGAGGAAATGCTTTCAGATATAAGTCCTTCCAATGTTCCATCATCATCCATTCGTGAAGAGGACAATCCCACTCCCTCAGTCGAACCAACTAAGAGAACTACTACCAAAGTTCCTGTTCAGAAGATCACCGCTTCTCGTCGTAGTGGGAAGGTTTCAACAAAACCAGCTCGTTATAGCTTGGATGGTGAAATCAATATGGTCGTTGGTGACGGTATTGAAGACGACCCATTAACCTATAAACAGGCAATGGCTAGTCCGCAACGGAAACGATGGTCAGTCGGCATGGATTCAGAAATGGATTCCATGAAAAAGAACAAAGTCTGGGAATATGTAGACTCACCTGACGACTATCATCCGATAAGATGCAAGTGGGTTTACAAGAAGAAAAGAGGAGCTGGAGGGGTAGTCGAAACTTTTAAAGCTAGACTTGTAGCCAAGGGTTATACCAAAAGAGAAGGCGTGGACTATGAGGAAACTTTTAGTCCTGTTGCCATGCTCAAATCCATCCGAATTCTTCTCTCCATAGCTGCTGCTTTCGATTATGAAATCTGGCAAATGGATGTCAAGACTGCCTTCCTTAATGGGGTACTTGAAGAAACCATCTATATGGAGCAACCAGAAGGCTATGTTCTTCCAGGGCAGGAAAAGAAAGTTTGCAAATTAAATAGGTCTATCTATGGACTTAAGCAAGCTTCTCGCTCATGGAACATAAGGTTTGATGAAATCATCAAGACCTACGACTTTCTTCAGAATGAAGATGAAACTTGTGTTTACCAACTCAAGGAAGACCAAGTAGTAGTATTCCTGGTCCTTTATGTTGATGACATTTTGATTATTGGAAACAATATCAAGAAAATGACTCACATCAAGCAATGGCTTAACACTCAATTCGATATGAAAGATTTGGGTGAAGCAGCCTATGTTCTTGGTATTCAGATTATCAGAAACCGGAAGAACAGATCTCTTGCTCTCTCTCAAACAACCTACATTGACAAAGTTTTAGAGAGATTCTCCATGAACAACACCAATGGGGCAAACATGCCTTCTAGATATGGTATCCGTCTATCTAAGGAACAGTCTCCGACTGATCCTCAAGAGATAGAGGACATGGCAAAAATTCCTTATGCTTCTGCAGTTGGAAGTCTAATGTACGCAATGTTATGCACTAGACCTGACATCTGCTATGCAGTTGGAATCGTGAGCAGGTATCAGTCAAATCCATGACAACAACATTGGAATGCAGTTAAGTATATTCTGAAATAGTTAAAGAGTACAAGGAATCTTGTGTTAGTCTACAAGGGTGGTGCTTTAAATTCCATAGGCTACACTGATTCAGATTTCCAGGCAAGTCTTGAAGACAAGAAATCTACATCTGGGATGGTGTTTACTCTTGGGGGTGGAGCAGTGGTTTGGAGAAGTGCAAAATAAACCGCTATATCGGACTCGACTATGGAAGCAGAATACACTGCAGCCGAAGCTGCTAAAGAACTTGTCTTGCTAAGAAAGTTCTTCACCAGCATCGGTGTCGTGCCTGGAATGGAAAAGCCTCTGGTCCTACTTTGTGATAATAATGGAGCGATAGCTAACAGTAAGGAACCTCGAAGCCACAAGAGAAGCAAACACATTGAAAGGAAGTATCACATTATCAGAGAATACGTGGCAAGAGGGGATGTACTAGTTGAGAAAGTGGACACAGAGGACAACCTAGCTCATCCATTCACCAAAGTCTTGGCCGTGACTGCATTTGAAAAGCACCGTCAGAATTTAGGATTAATTGATAAGTACTGATTAGTTTTATATTAGTGCAAGTGGGAGTTTGTTGGGTTTTATGCCCTAAATAAAACTCCATTTCAATGTAATCTATTTTATTCAACATCAATAAAGAAATAGAAGTATTTTTCATTCATTTGTGTATGTTTTGGTTCACCTTATCAATTGCTTGTCTATTTGATTTATAAATTCATCTGAAACCCTTTTCACATACTTGATGCTGTTTATTGTGTTGTCAACACTTTAGAAAGTAAACATGACTATGTGAATAAAGTTTCTAGATTATCAGACACAAGGTTTTACTGATATGATAATTTACAACAAGAGTTTACTTGCATTTGGAGAAATGCTATGTTCTTTCCAGAAAATTGGTTAAAGTAAAGCTCATGGATGCATGGAGTATGCATGGGAAGGGACCGATATTGAACTTCGACTTAGATTTATTAAACTTACCGTAAAATCTATTCAAGTCAATATCGCCTAGTTGATCCTAGATCAAATGATCTTAATCCTGTTATGATTACGCTCAATCTCAGGAGGTTATTCGTGTTCTTTTGATTTGTTAGTTAAGCCTACTTTTAGGTCAGGGTGATACGTACATTTTGGGAACACGGTAGTGCAATTGAGTGGGAGCGCTAACATAAACATGAAATCTATAGCTTCTATCTGGGGAATAGTAAGCAAAGGATGATCTCCTTTGAGCTTGACCAAACGAAAATAAATGGTGGAGTACTCATTTCACATAAGCTGAAATATCCTTTATACGGGGTCAAGTGTTTTAAGGATAAAATACATAGTAGGGTGTAACGGTAATCTAATCCCTTTACAGTGTACATCAGTCATATAGAGGATCATTGATCAAATTAGGATTATAACAATGGATAACTAATGATGTGTCTATATGGTGGAACATATAGAGCATTCTATATACTGAGAGTGCAATTCTATGTTCTATGCGTGGATTCAACGAAGAATTAATAAGTCAGTGAATTTAGGTAATAAATTCTTGATCTGCCTATTGGAAGCTCGGTTATATAGACCCATGGTCCCCCCACTAGTTGAGATAATGTTGCTTGTAAGACTCATGTAATTGGTTTTGATTAATGAATTATAATTCTCAAATTAGACTATGTCTATCTGTGAATTTTTCACTAAGTAAGGGCGAAATTGTGAAGAAAGAGTTTTAGGGGCATGTTCGTTAATTATGATACTTTGTATGGTTCAATTAATAAATATGATAAATGAAAATATTATTTAATAATTATTTACAGTTATTAAATAGTTAGAATTGGAATTTAAATGGTTTAATTAGAAAATTGGGGTTTTTGAGAAAATCAGATGCAAAAGTGATAAAACTGCAAAATTGCAAAAGGTGAGGCCCAAATCCATACTACCATGGCCGGCCACTTTTATAGGAATTATCCTCTGATATTTTCATTATTTTAATGCCAAATAATTCAAACCTAACCCTAGTTGATCGAATGCTATAAATAGATAGTGAAGGCTTAAGGAAAATTACACACGTTTTCATTTAGAAAAGCCTGAGCCTCTCTCTCTCTACCTTGGCCGACCACTCCCTCTCTCTCTTCTTCCTTAAGATTTCGAAACACTTAGTGATTAGAGTAGTGCCCACACACAGCAAGTCATACCTCAATCATAGTGAGAAAGATCGTGAAGAAAGACTTTCAGCAAGAAGGAGTTTCAGCACTAAAGAATTGGAGAAAGAGATCTAGGTTCAGATCTTGATAATACTCTGTGACAGAAAGGATCACTACTAAAAAACTCTAAATTCCCGTCGGTTTTATACTGTCAGATAAAGAATTCCCGACAGTTCATAAAACCGTCGCCTATACGAGCGTCGCGAATACTGGGTAGAATAGGCGACGGTTGAAAACAGTCGAGAAAATAATATAGACCACGGTTTAAAACCGTCGCCTATAGTAAACACTATAGGCGACAGTTTAAAACTGTAGCCTATAGTATAGGCTACGGTTAAAAACTGTGGCCTATACTATAGGCCACGCTTTAAAGCGTCTATAATTGTATAGGCACGATTTTAAAACCGTGGCCTATAGTATAGGCTACAGTTTAAAACCATGGCCTATACTATAGGCTACGGTTTTACACCGTGGCTTATAATAGTAATTTTATTATGCGGACAATAATAAGAAATCCCCTCATTGTTTTTGGATGCTTTTCAATTAATTGTAGGAGAACATTTTAAATTGAACTTATTTAAATTTAGTGAGGCGGATAATGTGAATTTCTGTAAAGTATAAAGTTAAAAAGCAAAGTGCAAAGTGTAAAGAAACATGAAGCTTCTTCCAACCATGATAGACTTCATTGGGCATGTGGTACATAATCAATCTAATAAATAAATAAATAACATGTTGCTGTAAAAAATAAATCAATAAGTTTAAATTTAGAGAGCAATGAAATGTTGAAAGTAGTGACACATAAAAGGTCAACTCAATTGAAGTTGGCCCTAAGATTATATATATAGTTTCCAATTGTTACAAAACTACAAGCCTACAACGCATTAATATTCAAATGTTAGAGAGTAATTTTATTTCTCAACATAATAAATGACAGATGCAACTGCCATACCAACTGAGAATAAAAAATATATTTATATATTTATTACATAGGTAAGAATATTTTAACCTGAAATTATTAAGCTTAATACTAAATAGTCAATTTTCTAGACATAACAAAATCATGTTTTTCCTCACCTTATGAAGTGGAAAGCTTGAAATTCCTACTTGAACAATAATATCGCTGGAAACAGAGATAGGCCTGCAAAAACATCTAAAATTAAGAAACTGATTTGTGGGGTCATGTGGGCAAAAAGACAAGAAAATCTAACTAGTCATAAAACTACAAACACATACATGTTTTTCGTTTCTAACATATCAAAAACTTTGGAAGTACACTTTCTCCTACAGACTTTCATATCAAAAACACATCAAAAACACATACATGCTTTAAGGCTTTTTCTTTTCTTCTTCTGCTCATGAAATTTAAAAAAAAAAAAAGAAAATTGATGTATAACAAAGTCCACTAGCAAAGAAACAAATAGCAAATAAAACTGATTATACAAAGAGAAGAAAGAAAATTACAAAAACAGAGAAACCTAATTTTAAATTTAATTTGTTTCTTATTGAATTTCATGTGATATATATACCTTAGGTCAAAGCTGACACAAAGTAAACTAAAACTACATGGCATTTTTTACTTCACTTAGATGAGAAACTAATTATGTATCATGAGCAAGGCAGGTAAATAATTCTCTTGCAACAATAAGCTGATAATTAATTACCTTGGCCAATCATAAACTTGAAACTAAATATGTAACATTTTTTACTTCACTTAGATGAGAAACTAAATTTGTATCATGAGCAGAGCAGGTAAATAATTCTCGTGTATCAATATACTGATAATTAATTACCTTGGCCAAGCATAAACTTGAAAAGAATCCTCTATAATAGCTGGAATTTAACTTAGTCCCATCAAGCAAAGTTCCAGCGTAATGAGGGGCTACCCCATAAGAAACCTAATCAAATTAAAAAAAATTACAAACTCAATCACATATATCATAAGTCCAAGAAAGGCATTATCAATGCATAAGAAGCAAAAACCATCTCAACCTTTTAACATGCTTTCTTAATAATGGTATTAAACAACAAAACATCAACTTGAATTCCTTATGAGAAGGCTTGTTCCAAAAGATCTAAACCTTTACTGTAATTCACATTCTCCAATAGAATCTGGAACAAAGAAGAGCAAGAAAAATCAGCACCATTGATAGATGTGAAGAGCACCAGTGCTAGTGTAACTATATATATATATACATAGAGAGAGCTAGACATTATTAAATGCTATATACAAAATACTAAATGTGGACAGTAAAAATTTATATATAGGTGGGCAGTGGACAATAAAATTTAGTTTCATTAAATAAAACTTGTAGCCTAAATTAATGTCCCATAATAAAGCATTAGTCCCAATCAGAGTCACAACTCACAAGCCAAAATTCTAGGCACTAGACTCGCTTGAGGACAAAAATATAACAGAGAAAATTCGCCCTCCAAAATTCGGACCATTTGTATTTTATTTTATTTAATATATTACATATTAAAACAAACTTTCATTTTTCGTAGTTCTAAGGAAGATAAAAATTATGTATGTAATCTTACTTGTCTGTTGTTAATCACATTCCATACATTAGAACATCACTATTTGAACCCTAATTAGTATTCAGTAATCATACTCTCACTCACTCACATTAGCCTTAAAGGATAATTTATTAATACATTCAGTATTACTTTCTTTTCTTATTTAAAGACATTATTACTTATAGGGCATGTAAATGATATTCATTTATACACCAACAAGATCAGATCCTCTTCTCCTCAATTTTCTTTTTTCCTCTAAATCCACCATGTATAACTGGAATGGATCAACAAGACCAAAACTCTTGTATATCACCATTCCCATTTCAGCGCCCTTACTCTTAACCCTCGTATTTTTCCCAAAAACAAATACACTTATTAGAAGTAGTCCACAAAACAACAACCCACATCTCTATTTCCACAAACACTACCAAATACGTTCACTACGCCCACCATTCCACCTTTTAAACAATTTTTTTTCTAAGAATAGAATAATAAGGGTCATTATGTACTCCGTAAAAGAAAAAAGCTCCGAACGACGATTAACACTTCTTCGGGATTCCTTCGCAGAAAAAGCTCTCAAATCTCTTAAAAATGTACCTGTGAAGTGAAAATTAATCAAACGAATACGTTAATATTGAAGAGATTCAACAACAATTTTCACAAAAACAACCAGATTACAATTAACAAATATGGTGCCACTAATACCGGAGAGAGAGATGAACGAGAATGGGAGTGAATAGGGCAAAAGGCTTTGGGATTTTTGGGGTCGGCTTAGGATGGTGGTGATCGGCGAAGTGGCTCTCGGCAGTGGAGAGGTGGCAGAGGTGCGTCTTCGGTGGGGGCAGAGGTGTGTCGTTGATGTGGGCGGAGGTGCCTCACCATGAGAGAGAGAGAGAGAGTTGAGGGTTTGGAATCTTTAGACTGAGAGTGAGAGTGAGAGTGAGAGTGAGATCGAGGGTTTGGATGAGAGTGAGATTGAGTGTTTTATGAGAGTGAGGAGCGAGGGTGTTATTTTATTAACCTTTTTCCCGACAGTTTTCAACCGTGGGTAAAGTATGGGCCACGGTTTAAAACTGTGGCCAATATTTTGTCCGACGGTTTTAAACCGTCGGGATAGTGCATTAATTTTTTTAAAAGAAAAAAATTCTACACTTATAAACCGTCGCCTAATTTATACGAGTATTAAAAACCGTCGCCTATAGTATATTATAGGCGACGGTTTTCAACACTCAGACAATTTTTTTTGCGACGGTTCTATAAAAAAAGCGTTTTTAGAACCGTCGCGAATTCTACTTTTTGTAGTAGTGGATACAAGGGTTAGAGATCTGAACGGAAGGAGTCATATTATTCCTCTGCACCCAATGTCAAGTTTCCTAAACTTTATATGTGTTTATTTCATCGTTTTAGAAAGTTCATATTTAGGGTGTTAATAAACATACTTGTGAGTAGATCTAAGATCCTGGTAAAATAATTTCCAACAGTCTCCTACTCGCAGGATTCTTGCTTTGACCTTGGAATTGAAATATCTTCCGTTCGTTGCTGGTAAGTCGCGTTTTTCAGGTGAGCCTGATCGCGCTTTTCTTCCAGAAGGTCGAGGTAGAGTGACTATTTTTCTTCGTTTTGTGAAATGTTGAAAACGTCTCTTTGTAAGGAACCTGCCCCAATCTTGACTGGTACCATGGCCTCACATCCATAGGAGAGTGAGAAAGGAGTCTCGCCAGCCGTGGATCGAGGAGTCGTGTTGTATGACTATAGAACTTGCGGAAGCTCGTCTGGCCATACCCCCTTACGCTCTTCGAGTTTTCCTTTGATTGTGTGCTTTATTATTTTATTGACAGCTTCAGTCTGCTCGTTGCATTGTGGGTAAGCAACTGTAGAGAATGCTTTCTTAATTCCCAAATCGTCACATAATTGTCGCATCTCTTTACAATCGAACTGCTTTCCATTATCTGAGATGAGTTTGTAAGGGATGCCAAATCGACAAATTATCGAGTTGTAGACAAACTCGCGCAACTTACTCGCTGTAATGGTTGCGAGTGCTTTGGCTTTGGCCCATTTTGTAAAATAATCTACTGCGACTACTGCATATTTGACCCCGCCTTTTCCCTTAGGTAGTTCGCCTATTAAGTCGATCCCCCATACTGCGAAAGGCTAAGGACTTGTGATGGAATGTAGGTTGCTTGGAGGTTGATGGACATATGCGGCTATTCGCTAACATTTGTCGCATTTTTTTGCAAAAGCGAAAGCATCTTGTCTCAAGGTTGGCCAGTAATACCCCTGTCGCATGATTTTTAGAGCAAGGGAGTTACCTCATGTATGATTGCCACAAATACCCTCATGTACCTCACGTAGTATATAGTTGCAGTCTTCCCTGTCGATACACTTGAGTAACGGCTGACTAAAACTTCTGCGATATAACCTTCCATCGTATATGACATATCGGGCAGCTCGCTGCCGCAGTTTTCTCGCTTCCATCTTGCCATTGGGAAAGATGCCCTTTTCTAGATATGTGACTATTGGAGTCATCCAGGTGACTTCTTGAATGGTATCTATTTCCATGATCGCTTCTTGATTTATCGTTGGGTGAGCCAATACATCTACCGGAATTACATCGAGCAATTTGGCTTCTCTGGTTGAGGCCAAACGGGCCAATGCGTTTGCGTGTGAATTTCGAGCACGCGATATTCGAGACATGATTACTGTCTTGAATTTCTGCATCAGTTCGCATACAATGGCTAAATACTTAACCAACCTCCCGCCTCTGGCTAGACATTCTCCATTAACCTGGCACACTATGATTTGGGAATCGCTAAAAGCCTGTAGATACTCGATTTTCATCTCGAGATCGAGCTTCAACCCTACGATTAAAGCCTCATACTCGGCTTCATTGTTAGACGCAGAAAATTCAAAACGTAAAGCAGCGTGTACCTTAAAATTGATGGGACTGATTAGTAAGATCCCGCCACCAGAACCTTCGCTATTTGAGGCTCCGTCGACGTACAACGTCCATGCTTCTCCATTTGTCATAGCAGTGTCCACTTTGTCGTCTATAAGTGCCACTTCGGTCTTGATCGCAATTCTTGGCTTATATTTGATGTCGAATTGGCTTAACTCCATTGCCCATTTCAACAACCTCTCCGACATTTTTGGTTTTGCTAAGACTTGCCTCAAAGGGTAGTTTGTTAAAACTTCGATACTGTGAGCCTGGAAATAAGGTCGCAATTTTCTCGACGATATTACCAGGGCGAACGCCAATTTTTCCATTTGAGGATAGCGTGTCTCAGCATCCAGTAATCGTTTACTGACATAGTACACTGGGTATTATCGTCCTTGATCCTCGCGTATTAGTACTGAACTAATCGCATATTCTGATACTGCTAAGTAAATGGATAAGACTTCGCCGGTCATGCGTTTTGATAGGATTAGAGGTTGCCCCAAATGTGCCTTTAAGGCTTGAAAAGCCTCCTCGCATTTTTCGGTCCATTGGAACTTCTTATTGCCTTTTAAGATCTGAAAAAACTCTTTGCACTTATCATAAGATCGCGATATAAAGCGATTTAGAGCGGCGACTTTACCTGTGAGGCTTTGGACTTCTTTGGCTTAGTTCATTACAAGAAAGGGGACTTTCTATCCCACTTTTTATACATAAGAAAATAAAAAATGGGATAAAAGATGTGCTGAAATATTTTACCCCACTTTTAATTTTGGCGCTTCAAAATGTGTCTCAAACTTTTTGGGAACAAGGGCTACGTTTGGTTTTAAATTAAAAAAAATAACATTTTAAACTGGAAAAAGAGATTGAAGATGGGTTTTTTAGTGATCAGCCAAACACCTCTTTCTAGGTCTTATATCACGTTTTTGGACCAAGGGCCGTGTTTGGCTGATCACAGAAAAAATGTTTTTTGAATGCTTTGTATATTCCATGAACGAAACAGGCGTAAAGGGTTATTAGGGAAACACTTTCATCCCGATTTTTAATAAAAACCGGGATGAAAGTGTTTCCCTAATAACCCTAAATTATATTCACCCTTTTCACATTTCTGGAGGCTTCTTCTTCGGCAAATCGAAAGGCAGCCATGGAAGCCTTTTCTCTAGGTACGCCTCTCTCATTCTCTCTTCTTTTCTCATTTTCTCTCCCACCTCCTGTTAGTTATCTCTCTCACTCACATCTCACATATGGCATCTCCATTTCGTTATTCCTTTCCCTTTCTAGGTGCGCTGACTGTTGGAGAACAATGTCAGAGTTAGGGACAACGAGCCATGGACGCTGATATGAACACTGGTTAGTGCTTCTTCTTCTCTCTGTTCTCATATCTATATCTTCTCTTTCATTTGTGTATATATTTGCAATTTTTATTTATATATATATATGTATTTTTTTGCTTGAAATTAGTTTTTTTTCTATTAGTTATACAATCATGTATGTATATATTCATATTTACGATTTTTATTTTTATTCATTTTGATATGAATTTGGAGATTTTATTATTGTTGCAGGGAAATTTATGCATGCTTGCCTTTTCTTTTGTGTAAATTTATGATTAAT
Source organism: Cannabis sativa (assembly GCF_029168945.1). Taxonomy (NCBI): domain Eukaryota; kingdom Viridiplantae; phylum Streptophyta; class Magnoliopsida; order Rosales; family Cannabaceae; genus Cannabis; species Cannabis sativa. The sequence goes on from NC_083602.1 coordinate 83,600,594, forward strand.
ATATTTTATATTTATTTTGGCTTTCGATTTCTATTCAAATTAGGCATTTAGTGATTAGGCTTTCAAATATTATTTCTTTGAAAGTGATTAGGCATTAAGACAAAATATTTTGCTAAAAGGGAACAAATACTGGAAGCAAACTATATTTCAAAGGCACGGAATACAGGCTATCACTCTCTTTTTCAAATGATTATCCTTTCAAGCCTCCTGAGGTCAAGTTTGAGACCAGTTGCTTCCATATCCTAATGTGGATGTATATGACAACATTTGTCTGGACATTCTTCAGGTATTTTTTTTATGTAACTGTTTAACAACGCATAATTGTTAACCCACAAAAGATGTTAATTTTTTTTTTGTAGGACAAATGGTCATCTGCCTATGATGTTAGAACAATTCTACTCTCCATCCAGAGTCTTCTTGGAGGTAATTTCTGCTTTGCTTTTATTATTTGCTAATATTAGAAAATATGCAAGTATTGTGATTTTTTAGTTGAATTTTGTTTGGACCTCTTTGTAAATTTTAAGGTACTATTGTTTGGTCTAATGTTGTAGCTCTAGGCAATAAAAATTTTCGTATATTTGATGCATTTATAAGCTTCAGTAGGATTAGTGTATTTCTTAATAATTTATGAGATATGTTTTATTGTGAAAGTCTTTGAGTGAAAGAGTAAATAGGTTGGTGAGTGGGTGATTGGATCAAAAACAGATTTCTATATGGTAATTGTTGCTGAATTTTGATCTTTAAATAGATCAAAAATATATATTTTTCCAACATTGATGGTGGGGATTGGTTCATTTCAGTTTGTCATTCGTCAATTGCGATTGGGCAAGGGCTCGTCTACGGTGGGGATTTGTCAAGGGTAGCAGGTTTCTATTATGGTATCTTTTTCTACATGTCCATTTTTACTTTCGTGTATAATTTTGATGACTTTTTGTGCTAATAAGCTCGACCATTTATATTAGTTCATCGATAGTTTGAGTATCATTAAGCATTGTTAGTGGTACTCTGTGACGCTGTGTATGTCAAATTGAATTAGACTCTCTATTAATATCATTATATAAAATAAATATGTACCATAGTGATAATATAAAGGAGTATTATTTGTTCATTTTTTACTTTTATTGATAAGTGAGCATGATTATAGAGTATCAAATGATTTGAAATAAAGTATGGTTATTGAATTCATTAGAAATTGTCTTGGGTTTGGTTCATATTTATAATGTTAATCAACATTGTTGTTTTTTGTGTTAAAAAAAAGATAAGAGTTTAAAAACCATCAATGTTGTTGATTCATGATTGTGCTTTTGTGTTCATTCATACATACTACTATCAATTTTTAAATTTTGAAGCCTAATATAGTTACTAATTTGAGATTATATCGTTTTTTTTTTTTGTTTTTATGTTGAAAGTTAGGGGCTATATCTTGGTTCTAAGTTTTTTCTATGTTGATTCCGACGTTCAATATAGTTTTTATTTGATTTCTATATTTTTTTTCTGTGATGTTGGTTGTGCAAGTTCAACGATTACTTTTTCGTTGTTTGTTTTGTGTGTGAAAATAGTATGTGGTGGAGCTTAATAAGGTGAAAATTTCTATTATTAAATCAGTGTCAAGAAAACTTTCAGATCCCCGAAAACAGCAAGTGTGAACTTGAAATTTCAACAAAAGAAGAAAAAAACAAGCGTGAACTTGAAATGTTTGACAGAGAGATTTTTTAACTTCTTTAACATATTGAAAGGGTTTGTCTTTACGTGTCTCTTGAACAAATATATTGATATTGTCTTTATTTTTCCTCAAGGAAAGACAAACAAATAAAAAATATACAATCTCAATACTAGTTTCATTAATCTTTATATGCCTCTCTTGTGGCACGACATGATCTGTTTTTCTAAAGAATCACATTTGCATATTTTCTTGTCCATAGTTTTCTATATTAGTGTGTCTTTACTTAGTTTTAATTGAATAAATATATTTATATTGTCTTTAGTTTACCTAAAAAAATAGAAGAAAAAAATATTGAAGTCCCACTACTAGTTTTATTATATTATGAAATATTAGTATTATGTAATATTATAATTTAGAAAAAGAAAATAGAGAAGAGATGAGAATTTTTTGAGTGTTTTATTCCAATAGGTGATCTCCTATTTATACACATACAAGAGTCAAATATTAAGAAACTAAGAGAAAGGGTAACTAAGAAAAAGAGAATGTTGATTACATTAATGGTAATAAATAAAAGATTTGGACATCCACATAATTAATACTATTTATAACACTCCCCCTTGGATGTCCATAATAACTGCCTCATTAAAAACCTCGCCGAGAAAACCCAGTGGGACAAAACTTGGTCAAGGAAAAAAGAGTGCAGTATGAAATTACTCCCCCTCATTTTAGCATTCGTGGAGATCCTTTAATCGACGCATTCCAATCTTGTGAACCATCTTCTAAAAAGTTGATGTTGGTAATGACTTCGTGAATAAGTCTGTAAGATTATCGCTTGATCGAATTTGTTGAACATCGATATCACCATTTTCTTGAAGATTGTGTGTAAAGAAGAATTTTGGTGAAATATGTTTAGTTCTGTCTCCTTTAATGTACGCTCCTTTAAGTTGAGCGATGCAAGCAGCATTATCTTCATATAGAATTGTTGGTACTTCTTTATTAGATGTTAATCCACATGTTCCTCGAATATGTTGTGTCATTGATCTTAACCAAACACATTCTCGACTTGCCTCGTGAATTGCAAGTATCTCAGCATGATTTGAGAAAGTAGCCACCAGAGTTTGCTTTGTTGATCGCCAGGATATAGCAGTGTCACCGCAAGTGAACAAATAGCCAGTTTGAGATCTGGCTTTATGTGGATCAGATAAATATCTTGCATCTGCGTAGCCAATAAGTTGTGACCCACAATTATTAGAATAGAATAATCCTTTATCAATAGTACCCTGGAGATAGCGGAGTATGTGCTTAATCCCTTTCCAATGTCTATATGTTGGAGCAAAACTAAATCTTGCTAATAAATTGACAGAGAAAGCTATATCAGGTCTTGTACAATTAGCAAGATACATCAATGCTCCTATTGCACTAAGATATGGTACTTCTGGACCAAGGAGCTCTTCATGTTCTTCTGTAGGTCGAAAAGGATCTTTTTCTACATCAAGTGACCTAACTACCATTGGGCTACTCAATGGGTGTGATTTATCCATATAAAACCGTCTCAAAATCTTTTCAGTATAAGTTGACTGATGAATGAAAATTCCACATTTTAAATGCTCAATTTGTAGACCAAGACAAAATTTTGTTTTTCCTAAATCTTTCATTTCGAACTCTTTCTTTTGATATTCCACAGCTTCTGAAAGTTTTTCAGGAGTTCCAATAATATTCAAATCATCAACATATACAATAATGATAACAAACTCAGGACTTGAACTTTTTATAAAAACACATGGGCAAATAGGATCATTTTTATATCCTTCTTTTAATAAATATTCACTAAGTCGATTGTACCACATGCGTCCTGATTGTTTTAATCCATACAATGATCTTTGTAATTTAATTGAGCACATTTCTCGATTGCTTGAATTATATGCATAAGGCATCTTAAATCCTTCAGGGATCTTCATGTAAATATCACTATCAAGTGATCCATATAAATAAGCTGTGACTACATCCATTAATCGCATATCGAGTTTTTCACTCACAGCCAAGCTAACAAAATATCTTAATGTTACTGCATCCACCACAGGAGAATATGTCTCCTCATAATCAATACCAGGCCTTTGAGAAAAACCTTGAGCTACAAGTCTTGCTTTGTATCTCACAACTTCATTTTTCTCATTTCTTTTACGTAAACATACCCATTTGTATCCAACGGGTTTCACACCTTCAGGTGTTTGGACTATAGGTCCAAATACTTTGCGTTTAGCAAGTGAATTCAATTCTGCTTGAATTGCTTCTTTCCATTTTGGCCAATCTTTTCTATTTTGACATTCTTTGATAGATTTAGGTTCAAGATCCTCGTTTTCATTCATAATTTCTAGCGCTGTATTATAAACAAAAATATTGTCGACAATTACTTCGAGTCGGTTCCATTCTTTTCCTGTATTGACATAATTTATTGAGATCTCATTATTGCTAATATTTTCAGGTACCTGAATCTCTTCAAGAGATTTGTTTATGTCAACATCTTCCTCGAAATTTTCAGCCTCTTCATTAGGGCCATCTTGATTATTTTCTCCCTTTCTTTTTCGAGGATTTTTATCTTTGGAACCGACTGGTCTACCACGTTTCAAATGTGCTTTAGAATCATTAATTAATTGTCCTTCTGGGACTTCAATTCGAATTGGAGCATTTTCAGCTGGAATATGTGATTTTGTAATTTTCTTTAGGTCAGTGAATGCATTTGGTAATTGATTTGCAATATTTTGCAAATGAATTATTCTTTGAACTTCAAGTTCACATTAATTTGTACGAGGATCAAATTGAGATAATGATTGTGCATTCTATATAATTTCTTTTTCCAGCTGTTTCTTTTCCCCTCCCCCTAAAGCTGGGAAACTTGTCTCATCAAAATGACAATCAGCAAAACGTGCTGTAAATACATCTCCAGTTGTGGGTTTGAGATATTTAATGATAGATGGAGATTCATACCCAACATATATTCCCAGCCTCCTTTGAGGACCCATCTTTGTTCGTTGTGGTGGAGCAATCGGAACATATACTGTACAACCAAAGATTCTTAGATGGGAAATATTTGGCTCCTGACCAAAAGCCAATTGTAGTGGGGAGAATTTGTGATATGATGTTGGCCTAATGCGTACAAGTGCCGCAACATGTAAAATAGCATGTCCCCAAGCTATAATTGGGAGTTTTGTTCTCATAAGTAATGGTCTTGCGATTAATTGGAGGCGCTTAATAAATGATTCTGCTAGACCTTTTTGTGTATGTACATGAGCAACAGGATGTTCAACATTTATCCCAATTGACATACAATAATCATTAAAAGCCTGTGATGTAAATTCACCAGCATTATCAAGGCGGATTGTCTTGATTGCATAGTCTGGGAATTGTGCTCGTAATCGGATTATTTGAGCCAGCAATCTTGCAAATGCTACATTACGAGTAGATAATAAGCAAACATGTGACCATCTAGTTGATGCATCTATCAATACCATAAAATATTTGAATGGTCCACATGGTGGGCCAATAGGCCCACATATGTCGCCCTGAATTCGTTCAAGAAATCCAAGAGATTCAATTCTAACCTTTACCGGTGAGGGCTTAATGATTAACTTTCCTTGAGAACAAGCAGCACATGAGAACTCACTGGATAAAAGAATCTTTTGGTTCTTCAATGGATGACCATGTGAGTTCTCTATTATTCTACGCATCATAATTGAACCGGGATGGCCTAACCGGTCATGCCAAATAACAAATAAATTTTTCTTGTTTGTGAACTTCTCGTTCACAATAACATGAGTTTCTATTGTACTTATACGTGTAACGTACAAACCTGAAGACAAACCAGGTAATTTTTCTATTATGCATTTTTTTCTTGAAACAATAGATGTAATGCAAAGATATTCAAAATTATTTTCATCTATTGTCTCAATATGATATCCATTACGACGTATATCTTTGAAACTCAACAGATTCCTTTTTGATTTGGTGGATAATAAGGTATCATCTATAATAATTTTTGTTCCTCTAGGCATTAATATAATGGCTCTTCCGGAGCCTTCAATTAAATTTGCAGTGCCTGATATTGTATTAACATTTGCCTTCATTCTTGATAAATTTGAAAAATATTTATTACTTCTGAGTATTGTATGAGTGGTTGTTTTTTTTTTTTTTTGCTATCCACCAAACACATATCATCACCATTATTTGTAGAATCATGTATAGAATGACAAATGTCCATTACTTCATTAACAAAAAAAACATAATAAGTTCAAAATATAAATGCTTAAATAATAAAAGTTCATTACATAAATATGCCAAATAAAATAAACACCTTAAAGTAAATAAATGATAATAATAAAAAAAAATATAACAAAGAAAAGTGACTAATTGTGGACATTCCCATCTCCATTATCGATATTCATGTTGTTATTAATGAGATCTTCATTAAAAAAAATCTGCAACATCTAAGTGTGTAATATCCAAAGGCTCTTTGAGAAAACCATCATCTTGATAGGCAAAATTTGCTTCTATTTTCTCCTTTCCTTTCACAGATGCTTGATAAAGATCAGCAAGGTGTTTTGCCGTACGACAGGCACGTGCCCAGTGTCCTTTTATTCCACATCTGGAACATAAATTTTCAGAATTTCTATGATTATTATTTTGAGGACCTTTTCCCTTGTTCTCAGTAGTTGTGTTTTTCATTGGAGTATATGAATTTTTATTTTGACCATTACGATGCGAAACATTGCTTCGACCGCGATCGTGACCACGACCGCGACTTTGATTATGGTCACGACCACGTCTATTACTTCGATTATGATCACGACTACGACTATGATTATGATTGTCAGCAATTGTAGCATTCACTTCAGGGAATGGAGCAGACCCAGTTGGGCGAGATTCATGATTTTTCATCAAAAGTTCATTATTCTGCTCAGCTACTAGAAGACATGAAATCAATTCTGAATATTTTTTAAAATTTTGCTCTCTATATTGCTGCTGCAGGAGCACATTAGAGGCATGAAAAGTAGTATATGTTTTTTTCTAACATTTCATAGTCAGTAACTTTTTCTCCACACAACATTAATTTAGAAGTGATATTAAACATTGCAGAGTTATAATCACTTACTGATTTAAAATCTTGCAACCTCAGGTGCAACCAATCATTCTTAGCCTTTGGCAATATGACAGTTTTTTGATGGTCATATCTTTCTTTCAAATTTTGCCAAAGCACAAGAGGATCTTTTACGGTTAAATAGTCAGATTTTAACCCCTCATGGAGATGATGGCGAAGGAAAATCATAGCCTTGGCCTTATTTTGTTTTGTTTCAGTATTTTGATCTTTGATGGTGTCTCCAAGACCCATAGCATCTAAATGGATTTCAGCATCAAGAATCCATGACAAATAGTTTTTTCCAGAAATATCAAGTGCCACAAAATCAAGTTTTGCAAGGTTTGCCATGGATAAACTATATCAATATAAAGTGTAAATTATTAGACATATACATAAACTTTGAAAAAAAATACAACAAAATATAGTACAATATAGAATAAGATAATAAGATTAAACAATATAATATGATAAACAAATCAACACACATATATAATATATAAGCATCTATATAGATATATATAAGCATAGACATATATTGTATAAATATTAATTCATTAAAAAAAATGGCTAACTCGAATGTGTTTCAGTCAGATGAGTATATATATATATTTAGTGTATCATGACTTTGAAGCAATTCGAGATCACATAACAAAAACATTATCATACCTTGGTTAGAGGCTCGTGCTGATAACGTATTATGAAATATTAGTATTATGTAATATTATAATTTAGAAAAAGAAAATAGAGAAGAGATGAGAATTTTCTGAGTGTTTTATTCCAATAGGTGATCTCTTATTTATTCACATACAAGAGTCAAATATTAAGAAACTAAGAGAAAGGGAAACTAAGAAAAAGAGAATGTTGATTATATTAATGGTAATAAATAAAAGATTTGGACATTCACATAATTAATACTATTTATAACATATTAATCTTTATATTGCTTTTTTTGTTTAGTATAATTTTATTAATCCTCAATATATCATGTTTGAGAAAGGCTCTATATAGTTAATAGTAGTTTGATTTTTACTTTGAATTGTTATTACATGAATTAGTTGTGGTTGTTAATTTGCATAAGTCAATTATAATCATTCCCAGGTGGTTGTTAATTTGCATATATTGTACACATTGCTTATTTTATTGTTATTTTTCTTTAGTTCTTTACCTAGAAGTTTTGGTTTTTAGAAGGGAAATTAGGTTCAATAAATTATTTTGTAATAACAAAAGTTTTTTATAAACTAAATTACCAATGATATTTTTTCCTTTTTTTTTTCCTTTTCTGTTTGTGTTATAAGGATTATGAAGTAAAAACAACAATTGATATTAAATCTTCTCATGTTAGTTTATTGATTTTATTCTTTACACACTATTATATGAATGTGTTATTATTTAAATTATTTCTTTTCATATTGTCACTTACAATATATTATAACTTTCAATTTTCAGGAGAGGAAAAAAAGATAGCTCATGGGAGGAATATTGTGCATTTTCTTTATTTTTGTAATCATGTGTTAATGTTTGTATATATAAAGTCATGCTGGTATGAATGTATGTGAAAATTATTTTAATTATCATTTGTAAATAATTTTGTTGGTGCAATAAATTTTATTTGCTTTCCAAGAAAAAACTGTTTATATATGTGAAATATATATATATATTATATAGACAGTATTAATATGTATCCATATATAATATAGGCAGAATATGTATGTTTTAAAGAAAAACTAGGATTAAAAGGTAGGTTTTTGTTCTAGTTTCTTCATAAAAAGTGCGATGAAAGGATACATTTTATCCCAGTTTTTCATAAAAAGTGGGATAAAAGGATACATTTTATCATAGTTTTTTTATAAAAAGTGGGATAAAAAGTACTATTTTATCCCACTTTTTATGAAAAACTGGGATAAAAGGGGTACTTTTTACCGCGATTTTCATGAAAAAACTGGGATAAAAAGTATCCCTTTTATCCTGGTTTTTTAAATACCTTTTATCCCACTGGCATGCATCCCGGTTTTTATTTTAGCGAAAATCGGGATAAAAAGCCTTAAAAACCGGGATAAAAGGCCTTTTCTTGTAGTAGTGGTTGGTGATGGCATCTCTACCAACGCCCTGATCTTCGCGGGGTTTACTTCTATTCCTCGTTGATTAACCATGAATCTAAGGAATTTCCCGGAGCCAACTCCAATGACGCACTGTAGAGGGTTTAGTCGCATTTTATATCGACGCAATATATCAAACATTGCCTGTAAATAGGTGATATGATCCTTCGCATGTTGAGATTTTACGAGCATATCGTCAACATATACTTCCATGGTGTTCCCAATAAGATTTGCGAACATCATATTTACAAGTCTTTGATAAGTCGCACCTGCATTTATCAAACCAAAAGGCATTACTTTATAACAGTATAGGCCTCGATCGGTAATGAACGAGGTATGCTCCTGGTCGAGTTCATACATCGGGATTTGATTATATCCCGAATATGCGTCCATGAACCTAAGAAGTTCATGACCTGCAGTGGCATCAACAAGTTGGTCAATCCTAGGAAGTGGGAAGCTGTCTTTGGGACAGGCTTTATTTAAATTTGTAAAGTCAACGCATGTGCGCCATGAGCCGTTAGGCTTGGGCACGAGTACGGGATTCGCTAACCAGTTGGGGTGGAACGACTCCTGTATAAAGCCGCAGGCTAGGAGGCGGTCGACTTCTTCTTTTAGCGCTTGGTACCTCGCATGGTCCATTTTGTGGCGCTTCTGTCGGACACCTCGCACCTCGGGGTCAATGTTCAAGCGATGACACATGACCTGCAGAGATATTCCAACCATATCTCAATAGTGTCTTCCGCGGCTTGGGCCGCTGCGGCATGATCGAGGATCCTTGGATCTAGATCGGGTCCATCCGTGTGCGGCACCTCTTCGATCCTAAGGACCTCCTGGCGAGGAGGTGCTGCCTCCAATAAATAGATAACATTTATTGACTTTTTCTCTGCGAGCTTGACTGCTGCATTGTAGCATTCTCGCAAGTCTGATTGGACTCCTCGCACAGAGCCTACTCCAGCGGGAGTAGGGAACTTCATTGTGAGATGATAGATCGAGGTTACGATCTTCATCTCATTCAATATTGGTCGACCAATCACGGCATTTTATGCCGAATACTAGTCAATTACCGCGAAGTCAGCCATCGACTTGGCTGTTACGGGGGCGGTTCCTAAAGTAATCGGGAGTTTAATAATCCCTTTTAGTGCGATGACATCACCGGTAAAACCGTATATACTCGACGTCACAGGTCGCAAATCCTTCTCATGCAACCCCATTTCGTTAAAAGCTTGGAAATTCAAGAGATTTACTGAACTTCCGTTGTCCACCACTATACGGTGGACATTGTCTCCGCCAATATTGGCGACAATGACTAGTGCGTCGTAATGCGGGTGATGGACCCATCTCGCATCACTTTCCATAAAGGTGATGACATGACATTCTCTTTAAAATAATTTCTCTAGCCGTTCTTTGAGACTGTTTACATTGGTGAGCGGCTTCTCTTTAGCTTCCTTGGCATATCGCTCTTGAGATTTGCGGGAGTCTCCTGCGATATGGGGCCCTCCAATGATCGTTAATATGTTGCGAGGTGCTCTCAAACCACTCGCGTTCTGATTTTCTTCTTTGTCATCCGCTCAGGGATGACCTTCCTCATTCTTTTTGTATTTGTCGAACTTTCCTCTTCGAATCAGCTCCTCGATTTCATCCTACAAGACCAAACATTCCAAAGTAGTGTGACCAATATCTTTCTCGTACTTACAGAACTTTGTGGGGTCTCTTTTGTCGCGGTTTCCCCTGATAGGGGGTGGCTTCTTGAAGACTCCATTCCTTTCCTCAATTGCATAGATGTGGTCTCGTGGCACCGCGAGTTCGGTATAGTTAATGAAACGCGGTCCACCCTTCCTTTTCAGCGAGGACTCCTTCTTTGGAGGAGATTTGGCTAACTTCGGACTTCACTGTCTCCGTGGGTTGCGTCTTCTCGGGCTTCGACCTCTGGAATTTTTCTGTCGGGGACTGCGAGACCTTGATCGCGGCACTGGCGATTTACGCTTATCCATGCCTTTTTCCAACTCTGCTAGAGAATTCTCAATTCTCTTATGAGGTTCGGCCATAGCGAAGAGTTTGACTAGTGATTCTGGTCTTCGAGCTTGTAACTCCTTCCGAAAATTGGTTCTCGGCAAAACACCTGTTATCAACATACAAACAAGCGAACACTTGGGAGCCTTCTTGACTTTTGTTACTTCCGCAAAGACTCACCGGGTTCTTGTTTGATGTTGGCCAGAGTTGTGTAGGGAGGGCTATAACTCATTGTGGCCTGAAAGTGCGTGAGAAATAAATTGACAAAGGTCTCTCATGTCGATATCGAGGCCTCAAGCAATTGGGTGAACCAATCATGGGCGTTTTCCTCAAGCGTTGCCGCGAGAATGCGACATTTCGCGAACTTCGGTACCTCATCCACTTCCATTATAGTATTGAATTTTTCTAGGTAATCTATGGGATTAGAGGTACCTTTATATTTTAGGGATTCAGATAGTCGAAATCCCTTGGGAAGTGGAGCTTGTCGCACTTCCGTAGTGAAAGGAGAGGTCCCATGCAGCTTGTATATGGGCTTTCTCTGCTGCTCGATCATTTTCAAAGCTTGCAAAAGCATGCTTTGGTCAATTCCTCCAGCTATAGGAGTTGGGACTGCTGCGACTGTAGGAGTCGTGACTACTGCGGCGAGGTTTGCTGGGATATTGCCTCCAGTAGTCGCTGCCGGTGCGATAGGCGGGTTAGTGTGAGTGTTTACACCTTGATCGCCCACGGGGAGATCACGGGGTGTTTCCTCGTTGCGGGGGGCGCGGGAGCGTGCTCTGAAAACCGCGTTGAGGTGGTCACGCAGATCGCCCCTATGTGCTTGATATCGTCATCCCTGCTGCGTCTCTACAGAACCGGACCTTGTATATCTGCTAGGTGTACGACCATGCGAGGATGAAGAGGCGAATTCTGCGTCATTGTCTCTTGATGGCTGGCTGCGAGGATTACATCGCTCAGGGTCTTCATCAACCTGTGTTTCCTGGTTAGGATACCTCACAGATTGGTCTCTCGAGGTTGGCTGGTTTAGGTCCAGACCCTCAGGATGGGTTCTTGGTTCCCTGCCAACACGATTATTACGACGTCTAGAGTTTGTTACCTGTGGGTTGTCTGTGCGAGTAGTAGGGGCTTGAGGGGGGCGTCGAGCCCTGTTTTGTCAATCCACTTCGGCTTGTAGTGCACGCAGTTGATCCTGGATCGCAGTATATTGGTCGCTGGTGAGTTGGATGAATCCCTCAGATACCACCACCGGAGTGACAAGTGGAAAGTGCATTGTTGCTGGTGGTGTGGACGTTTCCCCGACTTGAGGACCAACTGTTTCAAGGAATAGATTGAGAGGTCTAATGTTACCTCTCCCTACTCCTCCATTAACGACATCCACAGGTGGTGTCCTAGCTCCAGATAATGGCACGTTCATCATTCCGATGTTGATGGACTCGTTGTTAGCACCTCCGTTTGTTTGGTTTCCAGCCACGATGGTATTCTTACTTGAACTAAATGAAACTTTAATTCTCGTTTCCCACAGACGGCGCCAAATGTTGTGGAGCAAAATTCGCAACACCAAATGTATATGATATTGTTAATGACAAGAAGAAAATTATATGAAGAACAATTGCGAGTATTCAACCTAGAGTGGCGAGTACTCGAACTGGGAATGGGAAATGCTTAACAGAAAACTGGAAATTACAATAAGACAGAGGATTATAGTGGTTCAGTCATATCACGGTCTGCTTAGTCCACTGTAGCAAGAGTTCCGTAGGTCTCATTTCACGGTGGATCACCCCTTTATATACAAAGCAGGTGTCGAATTAGTTATACAAGGATTGCATTCATTGTCAATTTGTTTTTACACATTGAGTTACAATAACTAAACTAAATAACGTTAACGTCAATAAATGAATAGCAGTTACTAAATTCATCAACGTATGCGCCCTTTTAACATGCGAGTTGACTGTTCATATTCTAATGTTAAACTCCCAGGCCTAACACTTAATTACGTTTAGGATGTCTGCGTTCTTAGGTAGTCGCCTTTGTGGACATCGCATGACGGGATGATAGAACCTAGACGTGCGAATCTACATCGGTTTATCAAGGCTGCAGGGTCATTGGGACCAACTCGCATTATAGAGAGTCGGTCTTTATGTTTATGCAAGAACATGGAGAGGATACTCGCACATAGTTCAATACATGCAAATTACCGTCTTGTCCTGCATAATACGAGTTATAATTATGCGATCAGACTTTGGTCATACTCGCTGTGTCTCGCTAATTCTATCTTGAGCGACGTTTAAAACTTCGAGGAGTCTCTCATGGACGTCTCATCTTTCATTGGAAAACTGAGTACACGTGTCCTTTAAATAGGAGTCTGGTCTTGAGTCTCTAGGTGAGAGAAATCTCACTATAACATGGCCGAATCACTTGATGAAATCGAAGAGAGACGAGTCACTGCAAACTTGAAGTTGATGGCCCATCAACAAAAAGTAGCTCGATATTTCAACAAACAAGTGAAGGCTCGAAAATTCTTTGTGGGAGATATGGTACTAAGAAGAATATTTTTAAACACCAAAGACAGTACGACAGCTGTACTCGGACCTAACTGGGAGGGACCATATCGAGTTGTCGAAGTTCTTGAATTCAGAGCATACAAATTAGGTAAGTATGATGAAAAAATGCAACTCATTCTAGTACAACAATATTGGAATGGGGAACATTTAAGAAAATACTACCAATAAAGTAACAGGTCAGACGACCACACTAAGTACTGAATGAACATTTACTTTTAAGTGAATAACCTATTGGGCGGACAACACTCAAAGTTTTTGACAAAAGAAAAAAAGTACTCAGGTCGGATGACCACCATTTAAAGTACAATTTCTTATTTTTGCAATTTGTTTTATTTCATGTTAAGCTAAAAGATCATATTAGATCAAATAGCTCTGATGTAAGTTACTACGGTAACAAACACATTTTCGATCAATAAATGAATAAAGATGTTTATTTCAAAATTCCAAATTGAGTCGAGATTATTAACATGTTGCTAATTTACCATCCAGTGCGTACAAAGGTTTGGTCGAACCCAAAATCCCAAACAGATAAAAAAGTATAATTGTAAGAAACAACTGACTAAGAGTCATAAGTCTGCTCGGTCACTTGGGGGGCACCTATACCTGTACAAAGCATTTGGTAAAGATAAAATAGCAACAATTGCACGATGACTATAAACAAAGAATGAAATCCATTAAAGATAACAAAAGCACGTAATACTGGGATTAAAAGCTGCTCGGTCAACCCATTGTCTGTAATATGAAAAATAATTCCAAGTTTAAAGATCGCTTGGCTAGTCATGATGTCTTAAAAAAGGCCTTATGGCCGAATAAGATACATAAAAAAAAAAGAAGAAGTATTTAAATAGCTGGAGTCCTAGGCTCTCAGTTCGGATCTTCTGGGCCGGTAGGAGCAAGAGGATTTGTTGTTTGAACAGGAGGTATATCAGCATTTTGCCCGGAGGTAGAAGTAGCTGTTGGAAATTATTTTACCAGGATCTTAGATCTACTCACAAGTATGTTGATTAACACCCTAAATATGAACTTTCTAAAACGATGAAATAAACACATATAAAGTTTAGGAAACCTTACATTGGGTGCAGTGGAATTAAATGACTCCTCCCGTTCAGATCTCTAACCCTTGTATCCTTTCTGTTGCAGAGTATTATCAAGATCTGAACCTGGATCTCTTTCTTTGAATCTTTGGTGCTGAAACTCCTTTTGCTGAAAGTCTTTCTTCACAATCTTCCTCACTATGATTGAGGTATCACTTTCTGTCTGTGGGCACTACTATAATCACTAAGTGTTTTGAAATATTAAGGAAGAAGAGAGAGAGAGAGTGGGCAGCCAAAGGTAGAGAGAGAGGCTCAGGTTTTTTTGAATGAAAAGTGTAATTTTCCTGAAGCCTTCACTATCTATTAGCATTCCACTAAGATTAGGTTTGAATTATTTGACATTAAAATAATGAAAATATCTAGGCATGGCAAAAAGATCCATTCATTCGGATCGGGTCAATGATCTGATCCGACGGATCATTACTGATCTGAAACATTCGAATAGTTATTGGATCTTGGATCAGATCCGACCCGCCTCGCTTAATTTTTTTACAGATTGGATCTGACCCGATCCGTTTTAAATATATATATATATTTTTTTTTTTTTTAAAAAAAAAAGATTTTTACTTTTTAATATATTTTTTTAAGGTGTAAGGCCAGTGGAATACCACCATTAGACATATATGATCTGCCCATAGACCACACTATATATTATTATTCGAATTAATTACTCTCTCATTTAATTCTTATATATGCGTATATATATATAAATAAAAATATATATGCATACTAGCCACTCTATATTTTAATTATTTGATTATAATAATTATTATTATTTGCAAAATTTCCTATAATAAGAAAGTAAAGTAACAAATGTTATACACAATAGATCGATTTATGTATAGGCACTCTTAAATATATTAATTTGTACAATAATTTACACTTTTATAGTATATGACTTTTATATATGTATGCAACAATAATTTACATTTAATATAAACATATAATTAATTAATAAGAATAATATTTAATTTTTGTTTATCAAATAAAAATACTAATTAATTAAATATTATAATAATGAGTAATTAATACTATTATTTGACTCTTAAATATTTAAGTATTTAAGGGGCATTTGGTAATATTTTTATTTTTTTTAATTTTTTAATCATAAAAATAAAAGTAATTTTTTGTTTTTAAAAAATATGTATTCTATAACCATTTTTGTTTTTTTTATTTTAAAAATTGATAAGAAAAATATCACTACAAAAAATCTTATTTTTAATCACAACAAAATTTGTGACTAAAAGCAAAAAGGTTGTAACTAATTATAAATCATCATTATTATGTTGTGACTAAAATAGGTTCATCACTAAAAGTATTAGTTACAAAAATTACAATTTGTTGTGACTCAGTATAAAAAATTTTACTTTTATTATTAACATATTTATTTTTAAATATTAGGAGCCGTACACAGTAAATCTTGAAGACTAGAAGAACAGCATATAAAAAGTTTATAGTTAATTTCATGTATTTTTTTAGAGGAGATTTATTTCATGTAATCATCATACTACATTATTATTGATGATTATATTAGTGGAATTTCTAAAATTTGGTAAATTAATTTTTCAATAGTAAAATTACATTTTTATGTGATAAGAATTTGATATATTTTTTTTTATTGATTTTGACAAATAAAATAAAAATATATAAGAAAAAAAAAATGATGCATTATTAGTTCTTAAACAAATAAATTTTGAAAAAAAAAATATAAATTTAGATATAAAATATATTTTTTTTTTTAAAAAAAAAAAAAAAGGTTGGGTCGGATCAGATCCGATCCGTATAAGGCGGGTCGGATCAGATCCGATCCGAGTATCTAATCCAGCGGGGCGGGGCGGGGCAGATCCGTATATGACCTGGATCAGGTTGGATCAGAGTCGGATCAGATTCGACCCGCACCATTGACATTCCTAAAAATATCAGAGGATAAATCCTATATATGTGGCCGGCCATGGCAGTGTGGATTTGGGCCTCACTTTTTGCAATTTTGCAGTTTTATCACTTTTGCATCTGATTTTCTCAAAAATGCCAATTTTTTAATTCAACCAATTAAATGCAAATTATAACTATTTAATAAATATAAATAATTATTAAATAATATTGCCATTTATCATATTTATTAATTGAACCATACAAAGTATCATAATTAACATATATGCCCCTCTAACTCTTTCTTTACAATTTTGCCGTTACTTAGTGAAAATTTCACAAATAGACATAGTCTAATTTGAGAATTATAATTGATTAATCAAAACCAATTACATGAGTCTTACAAGCAATATTATCTCAACTAGTGGGGGGACCATGGGTCTATATATCAGAGCTTCCAATAAGTAGATCAAGAATTTATTACTTAATTCACTAACTTATTAATTCTTTGTTGAATCCACGCATAGAACTTAGAATTGCACTCTCAGTATATAGAATGCTCTATATGTTCCACCATATGAACACATCATTAGTTATCCATTGTTATAATCCTAATTTGATTAATGATCCTCTATATGAATGATCTACACTGTAAAGGGATTAGATTAACGTTACACCTACTATGTATTTCAGCTTATGTGAAATGAGTACTCCACCATTTATTTTCGTTTGGTCAAGCTCGAAGGAGATCATCCTTTGCTTACTATTCGCCAGACAGAAGCTATAGATTCCATGTTTATGTTAGCGCTCCCACTCAATTGCACTACCGTGTTCCCAAAATGTACGTATCACCCTGACCTAAAAGTGGGCTTAACTAACAAATCAAAGAACACGAATAGCCTCCTGAGATTGAGCCTAATCATAACAGGATTAAGATCATTAGATCTAGGATCAACTAGGCGATATTGAGTTGAATAGATTTTACAGTAAGTTGAATAAATCTAAGTCAAAGTTCAATATCGGTCCCTTCCGATGCATACTCCATGCATCCAACCTGAGCTTTTACTTTAACCAATGTTCTGGAAAGAACATAGCATTTCTCCAAATGCAAGTAAACTCTTGTTGTAGATTATCATATCAGTAAAACCCTGTGTCCGATAAATCTAGGAAACTTTATTCACATAGTCATGTTTACTTTCCAAAGTGTTGACAACACAATAAACAGGATCAAGTATGTGAAAAGGGTTTCAGATGAATTTATAAATCAAATAGACAAGCAATTGATAAGGTGAACCAAAACATACACAAATGTATGAAAAATACTTCTGTTTCTTTATCGATGTTGAATAAAATAGATTATATTGAAATGGAGTTTTATTTAGGGCATAAAACCCAACAGTAGCCGCCTTAGTTTCACCATAAACTATTTAAGAAGCGCAGAACTCAAGATACATATCTTTGGCTTCAACCAAGTAATCAAAATTGGCCTGAGGGTTAGCATTCCGGAAGTCATAAAAGAGCTCAAGACTGGTTGTCTCTAAGAGTAAACACCATTGTCGAGTCCGATATAGCGGTTTGTTTTGCACTTCTCCAAACCACTGCTCCACCCCCAAGAGTAAACAGCGTCCCAGATGTAGATTTCCTGTGTTCAAGACTTGCCTGGAAATCTGAATCAATGTAGCCTATGGGATTTAAAGCACCACCCTTGTAGACTAACACAAGATTCCTTGTACTCTTTAAGTATTTCAGAATATACTTAACTGCATTCCAATGTTCCTGTCCTGGATTAGACTGATACCTGCTCACGATTCCCACTGCGTAGCAGATGTCAGGTCTACTGCATAACATTGCATTCATTAGACTTCCAACTGCAGAAGCATAGGGAATTTTTGCCATGTCCTCCATCTCTTGAGGATCAGTCGGAGACTGTTCCTTAGATAGACGAATACCATATCTAGAAGGCATGTTTGCCCCATTGGTGTTGTTCATGGAGAATCTCTCTAAGACTATGTTAATGTAGGTTGTTTGAGAGAGAGAAAGAGATCTGTTCTTCTGGTTTTTGATAATCCTAATACTAAGAACATAGGCTGCTTCACCCAAATCTTTCATATCGAATTGAGTGTTGAGCCATTCCTTGATGTGAGTCATTTTCTTGACATTGTTTCCAATAATAAAATGTCATCAACATACAGGACTAGGAATACTACTACTTGGTCTTCCTTGAGTTGGTAAACACAAGGTTCATCTTCATTCTGAAGAAAGCCGTAGGTCTTGATGATTTCATCAAACCTTTTGTTCCATGAGCGACAAGCTTGCTTAAGTCCATAGATAGATCTATTTAATTTGCAAACTTTCTTTTCCTGCCCTGGAAGAACATAGCCTTCTGGTTGCTCCATATAGATGGTTTCTTCAAGTACCCCATTAAGGAAGGCAGTCTTGACATCCATTTGCCAGATTTCATAATCGAAAGCAGCAGCTATGGAGAGAAGAATTCGGACGGATTTGAGCATGGCAACAGGACTAAAAGTTTCCTCATAGTCCACGCCTTCTCTTTGGGTATAACCCTAGGCTACAAGTCTAGCTTTAAAAGTTTCGACTTCTCCTCCAGCTCCTCTTTTCTTCTTGTAAACCCACTTGCATCCTATCGGATGATAGTCGTCAGGTGCGTCTACATATTCCCAGACTTTGTTCTTTTTCATGGAATCCATTTCTGAATCCATGCCGGCCGACCATCGTTTCCGTTGCGGACTAGCCATTGCCTATTTATAGGTCAATGGATCGTCTTCAATACCGTCACCAACGACCATATTGATTTCACCATCCAAGCCATAATGAGCTGGTTTTGTTGAAACCCTCCCACTACGACGAGGAGCGGTGATCTTCTGCACCGAAACTTTAGTAGTAGATTTCTCAGTTGGTTCGACTGAGGGAGTGGGATTGTCCTCTTCACGAGTGGAAGAGGACGGAACATTGGAAGGACTTATATCTGAAAGCAATTCCTCTACAACAACTTTACTTTTCGGTTTATTGTCTTTAATATAGTTTTCTTCAAGGAAAGTAGCATTTGTAGAAACAAACTTTGTTTTCCTTGTGACTATAAAATATTCCAACCCTCGTCTCTTTAGAATATCCGACAAACATGCATACTTCGGCACGTGATTCAAGTTTTCCTTCTTTCTTTCTTAAGACATGAGAAGGGGACCCCCAAATTCTGTAGTGGCGTAAACTAGGTGTACGACCATTCCAAAGTTCGACGGGTGTCTTAGGGACTGCTTTAGATTGAACAACATTTAAAATGTCATTAGCCATCTGTATAGCATATCCCCAGAAGGACGTAGACAGAGTTGAATAACTCAGCCAGAGTGCGATTTCTTCTTTCTGCAACTCCATTTTGTTGTGGAAAGCCTGGGGCAGTGTATTGGGATTCAATTCCAAGTTCAATTAAATGATCATTGAACTGCATATCCATATATTCTCCACCCCTATAAGTTCATTTACCTAATTGGTTTTGAGCCAAAGCATGAAACTCCTGAAACTTTTCAAACGTTTCAGATTTCTTTTGCATTAGGTAAAGAAAACTATATCTAGAGTAATCGTCAATGAAAGTGACAAAATACTCATAACCACCTCGGGCTTTTACATTAAAAGGTCCGCAGACATCGGAATGCACTAACCCTAGGGGGATTTTGGCACGCTCTCCCTTTGCAGAGAAAGAACGTTTAGTCATTTTTCCTTCTAGGCAGGACTCGCATACTGGCAGTTCACCTAAGACAACATTTTTCAATGGACCGCCTTTGGTTAGCCTATTGAGTCTATCAAAGCCTATATGACCTAAACTTAAATGCCATAGATAAGTTTGATCATCATTATCAATCTCTTTTCTTTTAAGGTTTCTAGGTTTTGCTACATTGAAAAGTTCACTGTTTAGTGAGATTTGTGTATTCGGTCTTAAAACATAAAGCCCTTGTTCCATGGTAGCAACACATATTTGAAATCCATTACGAGAAATTGAACAATTTGTACTCGAAAAATTCAATATATAAGATTGTGTTTACAAACATGAGACACTAATCAAGTTTCTACTAAAGTTTTGAATAAATAAAACATTTTCTAAAATTAAAAATCTTTGTTGAAACTTGATGCGGGATTTTCCTCTAGCTTTGACCAACAATAACTCGCCATTGCCAACTTTAAGCTTTAACTCTCCTGGAAGCAGATTTTCCCAAGTTTCAAGCAGCTGCAGTGAAGAACATACATGGTTAGGAGACCCAGAATCAACAATCCAGACGGATTTGTCGTTCTCTAAAACACATGATTCAAATACAAAAGCATTACGTTTGTTTGAATTGTTTAGAATCCTGGGACATCATTCTTCTTGATGTCCTTTTTCATTACAATTCGAACATAGAAGATTATGTCTGATAATTGTACTTGAAGAAGCAGCTTTGCTAGAGCCTTCATGCTTAATGCTTTTCCTCTGATTATGAATTGCAAACCCAGGGGGACCCATTGCAATAAGATTCCGTTCATGGGCTCGTAATTCTGCTTCGAGCTTGTCCATGTCATAGGAGTTGAAATTGTTAATCATGTAAGAAATAACAAATTCATTATACTCCGGAGGAAGACTATTAAGAATGAGTTGGACCCATTGTTCTCTTGATAAATCAATTCCTAGTAGATTTGCCTTTTGGAACTTCAGATTCATCATCAACAGGTGCGAGTTTATGCAACTACCAGGATGCATTTTCACACTATAGAGTTCTTTTGCTAAGATATTAACTAGGAGAGGATCGGGGTGAGGGTTATTCATAATGGCACTACAACACATCAATAAAACAGAAGTAAGGTTTTGGTTCATAAATTCACACACATGTTCAGAAAATAACAAATAATTACATATGTTATAAAAATACTAAATCTAACAAAGTTTATTTTCCAAGGTCTTTCAACAAAATGATACAGTGTCCCGTTTAGGCGAGAGTAAAAGCATCATCCATTGAATAGAGTTGTCAACTCATCTAAACTGATAATCATTCTAGCAACCTTTTATTCGATCAAGATTGGAATTCAGTGTTGTTTCGTTTAGGCGAGAGTCAAGGCAATTCTATCTTATGAGCTTCCACCATTGTTTCATAATTTGCAAGTGAAATATGGTCGCCACCATTAGGGTGACCCATACCATATAAAACACTTACAAACTACTTATCTTTCGAGATTAAACGGTGCGAAATTGCTAATGAACGTTCCTCCATTAGGGAGGATTACTCACTAAAACAAACGCGATGTAAAACCAACAATGGAGATCGAATGTCTCTTGATTAAAAGCTCATTATTTTAAAATATGTATTTTGTATAATCATTTATTCCATATGATAATAATGAAAAATTACAAATTAAAGTTGGTTTAAAAAAAAAATCAACTTCAATTAATTTTCAATTATTATTTAAATTCGAAAAATAAATTCGAATAAATATCGAATAAATTTGAAAGTATCTTGTTCAAGTTGTTTTAGAAGAATCTAAAAAATCAACTTAAATATCTTTCAAATTAGACTTAATTAAATTAAAATTAAGTTGTAACCACTTAATTTGAAAATATTCCATTTTAAGTGAATATTTGAAAAAATATCAACTTAAAAAATATCTAAAGAATCTTAATAACCAATAAGTCAAATTCCTCAACTTAATTTTAAATTTTAAATCCAAAAGATATGAGTACTCCACCATTTATTTTGTTTGGTCAAGCTCGAAGGAGATCATCCATTGCTTACTATTCGCCAGACAGAAGCTATAGAATCCATGTTTATGTTAGCGCTCCCACTCAATGGCACTACCGTGTTCCCAAAATGTACGTATCACCCTGACCTAAAAGTAGACTTAACTAACAAATCAAAGAACACAAATAGCCTCCTGAGATTGAGCCTAATCATAACAGGATTAAGATCATTAGATCTAGGATCAACTAGGCGATATTGACTTGAATAGATTTTACGGTAAGTGTAATAAATCTAAGTCGAAGTTCAATATCGGTCCCTTCCGATGCATACTCCATGCATCCAACCTGAGCTTTTACTTTAACCAATGTTCTGGAAAGAACATAGCATTTCTCAAAATGCAAGTAAACTCTTGTTGTAGATTACCATATCAGTAAAACCCTGTGTCTGATAAATCTAGGAAACTTTATTCACATAGTCATGTTTACTTTCCAAAGTGTTGACAACACAATAAACAGGATCAAGTATGTGAAAAGGGTTTCAGATGAATTTATAAATCAAATAGACAAGCAATTGATAAGGTGAACCAAAACATACACAAATGAATGAAAAATACTTCTGTTTCTTTATTGATGTTGAATAAAATAGATTATATTGAAATGGAGTTTTATTTAGGGCATAAAACCCAACAATAGCCGCCTTAGTTTCACCATAAACCACTTGGGAAGCACAGAACTCAAGATACATATCTTTGGCTTCACCCAAGTAATCAAAGTTGGCCTGAGGGTTAGCCTTCTGAAAGTCATAAAAGAGCTCAAGACTGGTTGTCTGTAAGAGTAAACACCATTGTCGAGTCCGATATAGCGGTTTGTTTTGCACATCTCCAAACCACTGCTCCACCACCAAGAGTAAACAGCATCCCAGATGTAGATTTCCTGTGTTCAAGACTTGCCTGGAAATCTGAATCAGTGTAGCCTATGGGATTTAAAGCACCACCCTTGTAGACTAACACAAGATTCCTTGTACTCTTTAAGTATTTCAGAATATACTTAACTGCATTCCAATGTTCCTATCCTGGATTAGACTGATACCTGCTCACGATTCCCACTGCATAGCAGATGTCAGGTCTAGTGCATAACATTGCATACATTAGACTTCCAACTGCAGAAGCATAGGGAATTTTCGCCATGTCCTCTATCCCTTGAGGATCAGTTGGAGACTGTTCCTTAGATAGACGAATACCATATCTAGAAGGCATGTTTGCCCCATTGGTGTTGTTCATGGAGAATCTCTCTAAGACTTTGTCAATGTAGGTGAGAGAGCAAGAGATCTGTTCTTCTGGTTTTTGATAATCTGAATACCAAGAACATAGGCTGCTTCACCCAAATCTTTCATATCGAATTGAGTGTTGAGCCATTCCTTGATGTGAGTTATTTTCTTGACATTGTTTCCAATAATCAAAATGTCATCAACATAAAGGACCGGGAATACTACTACTTGGTCTTCCTTGAGTTGGTAAACACAAGGTTCATCTTCATTCTGAAGAAAGCTGTAGGTCTTAATGATTTCATCAAACCTTTTGTTCCATGAGCGAGAAGCTTGCTTAAGTCCATAGATAGACCTATTTAATTTGCAAACTTTCTTTTCCTGCCCTGGAAGAACATAGCCTTCTGGTTGCTCCATATAGATGGTTTCTTCAAGTACCCCATTAAGGAAGGCAGTCTTAACATCCATTTGCCAGATTTCATAATCAAAAGCAGCAACTATGGAAAGAATAATTCGGATGGATTTGAGCATGGCAACAGGACTAAAAGTTTCCTCATAGTCCACGCCTTCTCTTTGGGTATAACCTGTAACACCCTAACTAGCATAGGCGTATTACGTGATTTTTAAACATACTGTGCAGCTCGTTGCTAATCAACGAGGTTTATGGAAAACGTGATTAATTAAAATTTTTGCTTTTTAATTAAACTTGTAAAATATTTATACAAAATACTCGGGATCCCGATTACAAAACAATTTACAAAAGTTTATTGTCTATACAAAATACTTGTCGCCTAGCAACTAATTACAAAAATAGCCTCGCTTTCCCGAGCATCGTACGCTCCAGGCCTAACCGCCCCGACATGTACAATCTTCACCGGCTCGCTCACGGTCCATCAGCTCTAGCCTTGCCCTTACCTACACAAAAACATAGCACTGTGAGTCGACAGACTCAGTAAGAAAAGCATAATAATACTCATACTTAAACCCCGATCATGATCAGACGCCCATACCCCTGACCATAACCCTAACTGCCGTGTCCAACACGATACTGAGTCCTGAACGTTCATAGGGACGGTACTATTGACAAGTAACAGCCTATACTCGGTCGAACTGGTCATACTCCAGCTGCTGGTCATACTCCAGCTTGTATCGATGTGTTACAGTATCAGCCTATACTCGGTCGAACTGGTCATACTCCAGCTGCTAGTCATACTCTAGCCTGTACCGATGTGATACGTCAAATAGTACGGAACCACCAACCTAAGTGTCAGCCTATACTCGGTCATACTGGTCATACTACAGCTGCTAGTCATACTCTAGCCTATACTGATGTGATACAGTGTCAGCCTATACTTGGTCATACTGGTCATACTCCAGCTGCTGGTCATACTCCAGCCAATACTGATCTGACACATTCGGATGGTTCGAAGCCAACATACATATCTATTGTAATCTAACAGGCTTCCTACATGCACGCTAAACATGTAATCTATATATGCATACTGTTATACTAATCTTACCTCAATTCCGAATTCAAAGTGTGCGGTCAACTTTGATTTGGAACTATACGCGCGGCGGACATGTGCTCCTAAACCATAAAAATCACAACACTATAAGTGATACGCTAAATCACTTCCCGGCGACTTTAACTAGGAACTAAAAGTTTCCCTATCGATAAAAAGCATGGCAATACCCCAAATAACATAAAAACGAGGAAAATTAGGGTTCCTGAAATTTCCCCAACCGGAATTTCGGTTCTAGGAATTTTCAAAACCCATCCGGAATTCCGGATGCACAATCGGAATTCCGGTTCCTCACAGGCAGATTTTCAAAAATTCATAACTCAACCAAAACAAATCCAAACAACCTCAAACCTTCCAGACCTGTTCTATAGGACCCAAATAACAGTTCTAAAGCAACAAAACCACCCAGAACTCACAGAATCAAAAATCACCATTAAAGCATCAAGCTTTGAGTTTTAAACTCAAACTTGATCAAACACTACCAACATGCAATCAAACCAGTCCAAACCTACTTAAACATGCATAAAATAGCCTCTGAAAACTACTACAAACATCAACAAAATCACTGCAACAGATTTTAACCATTTCTCTTTGAAAACCATAGTTTTGAGCTAAAAACTTCCAAGCTTGAAATCAAAGCAATTATCATGCATTACACTAACTCTAATCTACTTAAAACAACAAGATTAATCCACTGTAAATCACAACAAAATCACAGCCACAACAACAACCAATTCAAGCATGCATACATCATCTTTTTCCTCAAAATTCAAGCAATTAAAAGAACAAGGTATAAAGATCTTACCAAACACTTGAAGAACACTAAGATTGAAAGGAAAAGAGCTTGAAAATCAAAGAAATCTCACCCCTAAAGCACCATACCAGCAGGGAGAGAGAGAGAGGAAAAGAGAGAGCTTTTGAGAGTTTTTTGTAATTTGTTTTTTTTGTTAAGTTTTGAAAAATAGAAATGAAATGCCACTTAACCCCTTTTTACTTCAGCCAAAAATAAAGCATAATTAAACATATATTTTCCAAATATTAAGCCACAAAAAGACAAACTAACAATGGGGCAAAATGACCATTTTGCCCCTTCACACTAAAATCACATAAATAACACTAAAGGGGTATTTTTGGGAAGTTCTAAATTCCCGGCCATTCCCGACATTCCCAAAGTCTAATAAACCGTCCGAAACTGCTAACATACTAAGTTGTTATTTTACTGAGCCAAACACCGAGTTCCATGTTACCGGGCACCGGAAATGCAAAATTATGAAAACTACTAAATGACATAAAAATGCACCTCTGAATTCAATAATAACAGTACAAATAATCATTTAAATAGCTATAAATAATTTCATAATTAAACGTGATTAACTGCTAATTTCCAAATCAAACTAAGCGGTCTTTACAACTATTCCCCCCTTAAAAGGATTTCGTCCCCGAAATCTAACCTGAATAACTCTGGATATTGAGCTCTCATATCTGACTGTAGCTCCCAGGTGGCTTCCTCCACCTTGCTGTTTCTCCAGAGAACTTTGACCAATGCTATGGTCTTATTCCGAAGGACTTTATCCTTTCTATCCAGGATCTGCACAGGCTGTTCTTCGTAAGTCATATCTGGCTGCAGTTCTAGGCTCTTATAACTGAGTATATGAGAGGGATCTGAAACGTATTTTCTCAACATCGAAACATGGAATACGTTGTGAACTTCAGATAAAGCTGGAGGCAACGCTAACCGGTATGCTACTTGACCTATCTTCTCGAGAATCTCAAAAGGTCCTGTAAATCTAGGGCATAACTTGCCTCTTTTCCCGAAACGTTTGATCCCCTTCATTGGAGATACCCGTAAAAACACATGGTCCCCTACTTGGAACTCAACATCTCTGCGTTTCGGATCTGCATAACTTTTCTGTCTACTCTGTGAGGCAAGCATTCTAGCTTTTATCTTCTCTATTGCCTCATTGGTCCGCTGCACTGACTCTGGACCTAAGTATTTTCTCTCCCCTGTCTCATCCCAGTGGATGGGAGATCTACACTTCCTACTGTATAACAGTTCATAGGGAGCCATCCCTATCGTACTCTGATAACTGTTGTTGTAAGAAAATTCTATCAACGGTAGATACTTATTCGAAGAGCCTTTGAAATCCATAACACAGGCTCGTAACATGTCCTCCAATATCTGAATTGTCCTTTCGGATTGACAATCTATCTGAGGATGGAATGCTGTACTGAATTTCAGCTTTGTACCCATTGCTCGTTGCAAACTCTTCCAAAATTTGGAGGTGAACTTCGGATCCCTGTCCGAAACTATAGACTTCGGTACCCCGTGAAGTCTTACAATCTCTCTGACATACAATTCTACCAACTAATCCACTGTAAATGTTGTTCTAACAGGCAGAAAATGAGCAGTTTTTGTGAATCGATCCACCACTACCCAGATGGAATCAAACAAACTCGTGGTTCTAGGTAACCCGACCACGAAATCCATCGTGATATCTTCCCACTTCCATTCTGGTAGGGTTAAAGGCTGCAACAACCCTGCTGGTCTCTGATGTTCAGCTTTAATCTGCTGACAAGTGAGGCATCTCAATAAGAATTCTACCAAATTCTTCTTCATAACGCTCCACCAGAAGTACGGTTTAAGATCTTGGTACATCTTAGTGGTGCCGGGATGCAGAGAATACGGGGTAGAATGAGCCTCCTCAAAGATCTCATTCCTGAGTTCCACACTATTCGGAATACAAACCCTAGCTTTATACAGAAGCATTCCGTTGTCTGACACTGAAAAATCCCTGGCTTGACCAGCCAAAACCTCATCTCTGATCTTCACTAACTCTGGATCAGTCATCTGAGCGGCTTTAATTCTTTCCAACAGATCAGATTGCAGCGTTAATTGTGAAGCTGACCTACCACAAACTCAATGTTGGATCTAACCATATCCTCTGCTAGCTGAGGTGAGATCTGAACCATGCTAGCTATCTGCCCAGGACCCTTCCTGCTCAGGGCATCGGCCACTACATTGGCTTTCCCAGGGTGATAGAGAGTCTCACAGTCGTAATCTTTAACTAATTCCAACCAACATCTCTGTCTCATGTTCAAATCTTTCTGAGTAAAGAAATACTTGAGAATTTTATGGTCGGTATAGATTTCACACCTTTCTCCGTAAAGGTAATGCCGCCAAATCTTCAATGCAAAAACCACCACGGCCAACTCTAGATCATGAGTCGGGTATCGCTGTTCATAATCCTTTAACTGACGGGAGGCATAAGCGATGACCCGATCGGCTTGCATCAGCACACACCCCAGACCCTGTCTGGATGCATCGCAATAAACTACGAATTTCTCATTGTCTGAAGGCAAAGCTAGCATTGGGGCGGTAATCAACCTCTGTTTCAGCTCCTGATAACTAGCTTCGCACTTGTCTGACCAGACAAACCGCTGATTCTTCTTTGTAAGTTCGGTTAAGGGCATTGAAATTTTTTATAACCCTTCCAAGAACCTACGGTAATACCCAGCTAAACCCAAGAAGCTTCAGATCTCCGTCACTGTCTTCGGTCTCGGCCAATCCCTGACGGATTCTATCTTCTCGGGACCCACCTTGATCCCATCTTTGCTGACGATGTGCCCTAAGAAGGACACCTGAGATAGCCAGAATTCACATTCCTTGGACTTGGCATAAAGCTTGTGTTCCGGAAGCCGTTGCAGCACCATCTGAAGATGTAATTCATGCTCCTCTTCTGATTGAGAGTACACGAGGATGTCGTCGATAAACACAATCACACAGATATCGAGAAAATCCTTGAATACTCTATTCATCAAATCCATGAATGCTGCAGGAGCATTGGTTAGTCCAAATGACATAACCAGGAATTCATAATGTCCATACCTAGTACGGAAAGCCGTCTTCGGAATGTCCTCCTCTCGGATTTTCAACTTATGATAACCCGAGCGGAGATCAATCTTAGAAAAGACCGTCTTCCCCTGAAGTTGATCGAACAGATCATCGATCCTAGGTAATGGATATTTATTCGTCACTGTCAGCTTGTTCAATTCTCTGTAATCGATGCACATCCTCATAGTTCCATCTTTCTTTTTGACGAATAAAACCGGGGCTCCCCAGGGTGACACACTAGCCCGAATAAACCCTATGTCAAGCAATCCCTGGAGCCATTCGATATGGAGCCTTGGAAACCGGTTCCACTCCTTGTGCTAGATCTATTACAAAGTCAATCTCCCGCTAAGGTGGTAACCCTGGAAGTTCTTTGGGAAAAACATCTAAAAATTCCCGAACCACCTTGATGTCTTCTGGCCGAATGGTATCTGGCCGAGTGGTGTCCACCACCACGGCCAGAAACCCTAAGCATCCACCATGCAATAATTCTCTAGCTGACATGGCCAAAATCACCGGGATCCGAGCTCCCCGAACTGAACCAACAAACACAAAAGGTTCTTCATTTTCCGGTTGGAAGATCACCATCTTCCTTTTACAATCAATACTCGCCGAATATTTAGATAGGAAATCAATTCCTAAAATAATATCGAACTCTACTAGGCTCATCTCTATGAAGTCAACACTTAACTCTCTACCATCTATCCTGATTGGCATAGACCAAATCCACCTTTTGGAGACAACTAACTCTCCGCCAGGTAATAGGGTTCCAAACCCTGATTCATATCTATCATACGGTCAATCCAATTTATTAAAGACTCTGGCTGCCACATAAGAGTGTGTATCCCCAGAATCAAACAGCACTGAGTAAAACGAGTTATTAACTGAAAGCTGACCTGTTACAACTGATGGGCTGGCATCTGCATCAGCCTGAGTGATGGCTAACACCCTAGCTGGAGTGGGTATCGCCGGAGCCCTCGGTGCCTCTGATCGGAGCTGGGGAGAATCCCTCTTGAAGTGTCCGGGCATGCCACAGTGAAAGCATGCCTGACCTTTGCATTCACCCCGATGGTGCCTTTTACAGCTGGGGCACTCGGGATAGGAGAACCGGGTCTCTGCACCACTAGAACGACTACCTCTATTCTGGTTCCCCCGGAACCTCTTGTTCTGACTCGAGCCACCGGATGCAGTGGATGCTCTCCTCTTCTGGTCCATGGTCGAACCACTATTCCGCTGCTAAAGCCTGATGCAGGAGGGGTAGGAGCCCCGCCACTTGCCGGAGTACTAGCTGACTCCGACATACACCCAACTGCGCCCTCAGCTCGCAGTGCCTTCTCCACCATCTAAGCATAGGTGGTCTTGTCGTCAGTGGTGATCATCAAGTCATGTTTAATCTTCGCATTTAACCCGTCCTGGTACTTCTCTTTCTTGCTGAAGTCGGTTGGCACTATTCCCGAGGCTAACCTCGCCAACCGGTCGAACTGAGTAGTATACTCGGTCACGCTCTTATTCTTCCGCTGGGGCAGGTCGGTGAACTCTTTCCTCTTGGCGCTTCTGACCGCCTCGTTATAATACTTGGCGTTGAAGAGTTCCTGGAACCTTTCCCAGGTCATGGTAGTGACGTCATGGATCTGAGACACCACGCCCCACCATACAAGAGCGTCTTCCTGGAACTGGAAGGTGGCACACACCACTCTGTCGTTCTCGGTGACAGCCATAAAATTCCGAATTTTGGTGATCACCGTTAGCCACTGTTCGGCCTTCATCACATCTGGACCTCCCAGAAAGACCGGAGGTGCTTGCTTCCGAAACCTTTCATACAAAGGTTCCATTCTGTTAGCCGCCACAACTATTTCGGCCTGAGCAGCAGGGACAGGTGCCACTGGAACTACTGGCACAGGCACTGCAGGAGCCCCCTGCTGCCTCAATCTCTGAATCTCTAAGTCTTGTTCTTCAATTCTTGCTTGCATTTCAGCAAACCTAACCTCCCAATTCTGGGCTCCCTAATCGGCTTTGCAGCCTGGGCAGCATGTGGCGGGTTCTCATCACCCCGACCACGAGCTCTGCCCCTTGGACCTCTACCTTGGCCCCTAACTGGCGGGGGAAATTGAGCTCCCTGACCTTGATTCGACCCTACCGAATTGCCCTGGCTCCTGGTAGTCTGCCTGGCGTTCATCTAGTCGGAACCGCCTACGAAACCAAGAGTTGGCATATCAGGTCGTGTTCAAGGAGAGCTTACTAATGCCGCTTAATTTGGAAATTAAAAACGAAACATGCGCCTATTCTACTATCAGGCTACTAACATGCTTCCTAACAGGCTTTTTCTTATTTTCAAATAAATAATAAGCTACTAAAGCAATAAAAGCTTACTGAACCGTAGAACGAGCTAACTGCTGATGATGATTGTACATGTCGTGACGATCTTCGGAAGACAACCTGGCGGCTCTGATACCAAATTGTAACACCCTAACTAGCATAGGCGTATTACGTGATTTTTAAACATACTGTGCAGCTCGTTGCTAATCAACGAGGTTTATGGAAAACGTGATTAATTAAAATTTTTGCTTTTTAATTAAACTTGTAAAATATTTATACAAAATACTCGGGATCCCGATTACAAAACCATTTAAAAAAGTTTACTTTCTATACAAAATACTTGTCGCCTAGTAACTAATTACAAAAATAGCCTCGTTGTCCCGATGATCGTACGCTCCAGGCCTAACCACCCCGACATGTACAATCTTCACTGGCTCGCTCACGGTCCATTAGCTCTAGCCTTGCCCTTACCTACACATAAACATAGCACTGTGGTCAACAGACCCAGTAAGAAAAGCATAATAATATTCATACATAAATCCCGGTCATGATCAGACGCCCATACCCCTGACCATAACCCTAACTGCCGTGTCCAACACGATACTGAGTCCTGAACGTTCATAGGGACGGTACTATTGACAAGTAACAGCCTATACTCGGTCGAACTGTTCATAGTCCAGCTGCTGGTCATACTCCAGCATGTACCGATGTGTTACAGTATCAGCCTATACTCGGTCGAACTGGTCATACTCCTGCTGCTAGTCATACTCTAGCCTGTACCGATGTGATACGTTAAATAGTACGGAACCACCAACCTAAGTATCAGCCTATACTCGGTCATACTGGTCATACTCCAGCTGCTAGTCATACACTAGCCTATACCGATGTGATACAGTGTCAGCCTATACTCGGTCATACTGGTCATACTCCAGCTGCTGGTCATACTCCAGCCAATACCAATGTGATACTGTGTCAGCCTATACTCGGTCATACTGGTCATACTCCAGCTGCTGGTCATACTCCAGCCAATACCGATGTGACACAGTCGGATGGTTCGAAGCCAACATACATATCTAATGTAATCTAACAGGCTTCCTACATGCACGCTAAACATGTAATCTATATATGCATACTGTTATACTAATCTTACCTCAATTCCGAATTCAGGTGTGCCGGTCAACCTGACTGGAACTATCTGTGCGGCGGATTACAGGCTCCTAAACCATAAAAATCACAACACTATAAGTGATATGCTAAATCACTTCCCGGGGACTTAAACTAGGAACTAAAATTTTCCCTATCGATAAAAAGCATGGCAATACCCCAAATAACATAAAAACGAGGAAAACTAGGGTTCCTGAAATTTCCCCAACCGGTAGACCGGTTGTCCAACTAGAATTCCGGTTCTAGGAATTTTCAAAACCCATCCGGAATTCCGGATGCACAACCGGAATTCCGGTTCCTCGCAAGCAGATTTTCAAAAATTCATAACTCAACCAAAACAAATCCAAACAACCTCAAACCTTCCAGACCTGTTCTATAGGACCCAAATAACAGTTCTAAAGCAACAAAACCACCCAAAACTCACAGAATCAAAAATCACCATTAAAGCATCAAGCTTTGAGTTTTAAACTCAAACTTGATCAAACACTACCAACATCAACAAAATCACTGCAACAGATTTTAACCATTTCTCTTTGAAAACCATAGTTTTGAGCTAAAAACTTCCAACCTTGAAATAAAAGCAATTATCATGCATTACACTAACTCTAATCTACTTAAAACAACAAGATTAATCCACTGTAAATCACAACAAAATCACAGCCACAACAACAACCAATTCAAGCATGCATACATCATCTTTTTCCTCAAAATTCAAGCAATTAAAAGAACAAGGTATAAAGATCTTACCAAACACTTGAAGAACACTAAGATTGAAAGGAAAAGAGCTTGAAAATCAAAGAAATCTCAGCCCTAAAGCACCATACCAGCCGAGAGAGAGAGAGGAAAAGAGAGAGCTTTTGAGAGTTTTTTGTAATTTTTTTTTTTTAAGTTTTGAAAAATAGAAATGAAATGCCACTTAACCCCTTTTTACTTCAGCCAAAAATAAAGCATAATTAAACATATATTTTCCAAATATTAAGCCACAAAAAGACAAACTAACAATGGGGCAAAATGACCATTTTGCCCATTCACACTAAAATCACATAAACAACACTAAAGGGGTATTTTTGGGAAGTTCTAAATTCCCGTCCATTCCCGACATTCCCAAAGTCTAATCAACCGTCCCAAACTACTAACATACTAAGTTGTGATTTTACTAAGCCAAACACCGAGTTCCATGTTACCGGGCATCGAAAATGCAAAATTAGAAAACTACTAAATGACATAAAAATGCACCTCTGAATTCAATAATAACAGTATAAATAATTATTTAAATAGCTATAAATAATTTCATAATTAAACTTTATTAACTGCTAATTTCCAAATCAAACTAAGCGGTCTTTACATAACCCTTGGCTACAAGTCTAGCTTTAAAAGTTTCGACTTCCCCTCTAGCTCCTCTTTTCTTCTCGTAAACCAACTTCCATCCTATCGGATGATAGTCGTCAGGTGCGTCTGCATATTCCCAGACTTTGTTCTTTTTCATGGAATCCATTTCTGAATCCATGCCGGCTGACCATCATTTCTGTTGCGGACTAGCCATTGCCTGTTTATAGGTCAATGGATCGTCTTCAATACCGTCACCAACGACCTTATTGTTTTCACCATCCAAGCCATAACGAGTTTGTTTTGTTGAAACCCTCCCACTAGGACGAGGAGCGGTGATCTTCTGAATAGAAACTTTAGTAGTAGATTTCTCAGTCGGTTCGACTGAGGGAGTGGGATTGTCCTCTTCACGAGTGGAAGAGGACGGAACATCGGAAGGACTTATATCTGAAAGCAATTCCTCTAGAACAACTTTACTTTTCGGTTTGTTGTCTTTAATATAGTTCTCTTCAAGGAAAGTAGCATTTGTAGAAACAAACACTTTGTTATCCTTGTGACTATAAAATAGTCCACCCCTAGTCTCTTAAGAATTTCAAACAAACAAGCATACTTCGGTATGTGATTCAAGTTTGCCTTCTTTCTTTCTTAAGACATGAGCAGGGCACCCCCAAATTCTGTAGTGGCGTAAACTAGGTGTACGACCATTCCAAGGCTCGACAGGTGTCTTAGGGACTGCTTTAGATGGAACAACATTTAAAATGTCATTAGCCATCTGTATAGCATATCCCCAGAAGGACATAGACAGAGTTGAATAACTCAGCATAGACCTAACCATTTCCAAAAGAGTGCGATTTCTTCTTTCGGCAACTCCATTTTGTTGTGGAGTGCCTGAGGCAGTGTATTGGGATTCAATTCCAAGTTCAATTAAATGATCTTTGAACTGCAAATCTATATATTCTCCACCCCTATCAGTTCGCAAGATCTTTAATGATTTACCTAATTGGTTTTGAGCCAAACCATGAAACTCCTGAAACTTTTCAAACGTTTCAGATTTCTTTTGCATTAGGTAAAGAAAACTATATCTAGAGTAATCGTCAATGAAAGTTACAAAATACTCATAACCACCTCGGGCTTTTACATTCAAAGGTCCGCAGACATTGGAATCCACTAACCCTAGGGGGATTTTGGCACGCTCTCCCTTTGCAGAGAAAGAACGTTTAGTCATTTTTCCTTCTAGGCAGGACTCGCATACTGGCAGTTCACCTAAGACGACATTTTTCAATGGACCGCCTTTGGTTAGCCTATTGAGTCTATCAAAGCCTATACGACCTAAACGTAAAAGCCATAGATAAGTTTGATCATCATTATCAATCTCTTTTCTTTTAAGGTTTCTAGGTTTAGCTACATTGAAAAGTTCACTGTTTAGTGAGATTTGTGTATTCGGTCTTAAAACATAAAGCCCTTGTTCGATGGTAGCAACACATATTTGAAATCCATTACGAGAAATTGAACAATTTGTACTCGAAAAATTCAATATATAAGATTGTGTTTGCAAACAGGAGACACTAATCAAGTTTCTACTTAAGTTTGGAATAAATAAAACATTTTCTAAAATTAAAAATCTTTGTTGAAACTTGATGCGGGCTTTTGCTCTAGCTTTGACCGACACTAACTCGCCATTGCCAACTTTAAGCTTTAACTCTCCTGGAAGCAGATTTTCCCAAGTTTCAAGCAGCTGCAGTGAAGAACATACATGGTTAGTAGACCCAGAATCAACAATCCAGATGGATTTGTCGTTCTCTAAAACACATGATTCAAATACAAAAGCATTACCTTCGTTTGAATTGTTTAAAAGAATGGGACATCGTTCTTCTTGATGTCCC
The DNA here is from genome assembly GCF_029168945.1 of Cannabis sativa. Taxonomy (NCBI): domain Eukaryota; kingdom Viridiplantae; phylum Streptophyta; class Magnoliopsida; order Rosales; family Cannabaceae; genus Cannabis; species Cannabis sativa. Next base: position 83,636,099 of record NC_083602.1, read on the forward strand.
TTTTCATTACAATTGGAACATAGAGGATTATGTCTGATAATTGTACTTGAAGAAGCAGCTTTGCTAGAGCTTTCATGCTTAATCCTTTTCCTCTGATTATGAATTGCAAACCTAGGGGGACCCATTGCAATCAGATTCCGTTCACGGGCTCGTAATTCTGCTTCGAGCTTGTCCATGTCGGAGGAGTTGAAATTATTAATCATGTAAGAAATAACAAATTCATTATACTCCTGAGGAAGACTATTAAGAATGAGTTGGACCCATTGTTCTCTTGATAAATCAATTCCTAGTAGATTTGCCTTTTGGAACTTCAGATTCATCATCAACAAGTGCGAGTTTATGCAACTACCACGATGCATTTTCACACTATAGAGTTCTTTTGCTAAAATATTAACTGGGAGAGGATCGGGGTGAGGGTTATTCATAATGGCACTACAACACATCAATAAAACAGAAGTAAGGTTTTGGGTCATAAATTCACACACATGTTCAGAAAATAACAAATAATTACATATGTTATAAAAATACTAAATCTAACATAGTTTATTTTCCAAGGTCTTTCAACAAAATGATACAGTGTCCCGTTTAGGCGAGAGTCAAAGCATCATCCATTGAATAGAGTTGTCAACTCATCTAATTGAATGAACAACTAAATTAAACAAAATGATACAGTGTCCCATTTCGAAATCAAAAAATATTTAAAATTAAACCTACAATTTTGATAAATTAAGTTTCAACCAACCTAAATATCATTTCAAAATTTGCTAACTACTTTTAAAACTTTACTGTTATTTTATAAATAAAAATTAATTAAAAAATTAAAAAAGATAAATAAATCTCCTTTTCAGATTATAAATATAATTTAAATATATAAAATAACAAAATTTAAAAGTTAGCAAAATACTTACATCTATTTAAAATTACATGATTATAGTTATCTTATTTTAAATTTAAATAAGGTCAAATTATTTTAAAAAAAAATTAATTTAAAAAATTTAATATCTGACCTTAAATTTAAAAATAAGATAGGATATAATCAAATTTAAAAATAAGATAGATATTTGCTATCTTTCAAATTCAAATTACACTAATATCATGAATTAAATTTAAAAAATATTAATTAAATTAATTATTATAATTAGAATTGAATTAGGAATAGTGAATGTATAAATACAGAACTACACAAAAAATCGGAAGTTAAATCCATGAAAAAGCATTAAAAATCTAAGAAAAACGAAAAAAATTACACGCTGTACGGACGGTATACTGTGCATACACGTCCGCGCGCGCAATAGGGGTGCTGGGCCGAGAAACCTCGACGCTGGGGGGATTTTGCATGAAATTCGCGCGCGTAAGGGGCTTCAGACAGGCGCTCATCGAGCACCTTGTATGAATGCGTGCTGTCCGCGCGCGTGGCCCTGTTGCACGACCCTGATTTTTTCCGAAACTTCAAAAAATCATAACTAATTCAAATTAAATCAATTACCATGGCTCTGAGGCCAGTTGTTGGAAATTATTTTACCAGGATCTTAAATCTACTCACAAGTATGTTGATTAACACCCTAAATATGAACTTTCTAAAACGATGAAATAAACACATATAAAGTTTAGGAAACCTTACATTGGGTGCAACAGAATTAAATGAATCCTTCCATTCAGATCTCTAACCCTTGTATCCTTTCTGTCGCAGCGTATTATCAAGATCTGAACCTTGATCTCTTTCTCTGAATCTTTGGTGCTGAAACTCCTTTTGCTAAAAGTCTTTCTTCACGATCTTCCTCACTATGATTAAGGTATCACTTGCTGTGTGTGGGCACTGCTCTAATCACTAAGTGTTTCGAAATATTAAGGAAGAAGAGAGAGAGAGAGTGGGCGGCCAAAGGTAGAGAGAGAGGCTCAGGTTTTTTTGATTGAAAATTGTAATTTTCCTGAAGCCTTCACTATCTATTTATAGCATTCCACTAGGGTTCGGTTTGAATTATTTGGCTTTAAAATAATGAAAATATCAGAGGATAAATCCTATATAAGTGGCTGACCATGGCAGTGTGGATTTGGGTCTCACTTTTTTCAATTTTGCAGTTTTATCACTTTTGCATCTGATTTTCTCAAAAATGCCAATTTTCTAATTCAACCATTTAAATGCCAATTCTAACTATTTAATAACTATAAATAATTATTAAATAATATTGTCATTTATCATATTTATTAATTGAACCATACAAAGTATCATAAATAACAAATATGTCCTTATAACTCTTTCTTTACAATTTCGCCCTTACTTAGTGAAAATTTCTCAAATTAGACATAGTCTAATTTGAGAATTATAATTGATTAATCAAAACCAATTACAGGAGTCTTACAAGCAATATTATCTCAACTAGTGGGCGGACCATGGGTCTATATATCCGAGCTTCCAATAAGTAGATCAAGAATTTATTACTTAAATTCACTAACTTATTAAATCTTTGTTGAATCCACGCATAGAACTTAGAATTGCACTCTCAGTATATAGAATGCTCTATATGTTCCACCATCTAGACACATCATTAGTTATCCATTGTTATAATCCTAATTTGATCAACGATCCTCTATATGAATGGTCTACACTGTAAATGGATTAGATTATCGTGACACCCTACTATGTATTTTATCCTTAAAACACTTGACCCCGTATAAATGATATTTCAGCTTATGTGAAATAAGTACTCCACCATTTATTCTCGTTTGGTCAAACTTGAAGGAGATCATCCCTTGCTTACTATTCGCCAGACAGAAGCTATAGATTCCATGTTTATGTTAGCGCTCCCACTCAATTGCACTACCGTGTTCCCAAAATGTAAGTATCACCCTGACCTAAAAGTAGGCTTAACTAACAAATCAAAGAACAAAAATAGCCTCCTGAGATTAAGCCTAATCATAACAGGATTAAGATCATTAGATCTAGGATCAACTAGGCGATATTGACTTGAATAGATTTTACGGTAAGTTTAATAAATCTAAGTCAAAGTTCAATATCGGTCCCTTCCGATGCATACTCCATGCATCCAACCTGAGCTTTTACTTTAACCAATGTTCTGGAAAGAACATAGCATTTCTCCAAATGCAAGTAGACTCTTGTTGTAGATTATCATAGGAGTAAAACCTTGTGTCTGATAAATCTAGGAAACTTTATCCACATAGTCATGTTTACTTTCCAAAGTGTTGACAACACAATAAACAGGATCAAGTATGTGAAAAGGGTTTCAGATGAATTTATAAATCAAATAGACAAGCAATTGATAAGGTGAACCAAAACATACACAAAAGAATAAAAATTACTTCTGTTTCTTTATTGATGTTGAATAAAATAGATTATATTGAAATGGAGTTTTATTTAGGGCATAAAACCCAACAGTAGCCACCTCAGTTTCACCATAAACCACTTGGGAAGCGCAAAACTCAAGATACATATCTTTGGCTTCACCCAAGTAATCAAAGTTGGCCTGAGGGTTGGCCTTCCAGAAATCATAAAAGAGCTCAAGACCGACTGTCTCTAAGAGTAAACACCATTGTCGAGTCCGATATAGCGGTTTGTTTTGCACTTCTCCAAACCAGTGCTCCACCCCCGAGAGTAAACAGCATCCCAGATGTAGATTTCCTGTGTTCAAGACTTGCCTGGAAATCTGAATCAGTGTAGCCTATGGGATTTAAAACACCACCCTTGTAGACTAACACAAGATTCCTTGTACTCTTTAAGTATTTCAGAATATACTTAACTACATTCCAATGTTCCTGTCCTGGATTAGACTGATACCTGCTCACGATTCCCACTGCATAGCAGATGTCAGGTCTAGTGCATAACATTGCATACATTAGACTTCCAACTGCAGAAGCATAGGGAATTTTTGCCATGTCCTCTATCTCTTGAGGATCAGTCGGAGACTGTTCCTTAGATAGACGAATACCATATCTAGAAGGCATGTTTGCCCCATTGGTGTTGTTCATGGAGAATCTCTCTAAGACTTTGTCAATGTAGGTTGTTTGAGAGAGAGCAAGAGATCTGTTGTTCTGGTTTTTGATAATCTGAATACCAAGAACATAGGCTGCTTCACCCAAATCTTTCATATCGAATTGAGGGTTGAGCAATTCCTTGATGTGAGTCATTTTCTTGACATTGTTTCCAATAATCAAAATGTCATCAACATAAAAGACCAGGAATACTACTACTTGATCTTCCTTTAGTTGGTAAACACAAGGTTCATCTTCATTCTGAAGAAAGCCGTAGGTCTTGATGATTTCATCAAACCTTTTGTTCCATGAGCGAGAAGCTTGCTTAAGTCCATAGATAGACCTATTTAATTTGCAAACTTCCTTTTCTTGCCCTGCAAGAACATAGCCTTTTGGTTGCTCCATACAGATGGTTTCTTCAAGTACCCCATTAAGGAAGGCAGTCTTGACATCAATTTGCCAGATTTCATAATCGAAAGCAGCAGCTATGGAGAGAAGAATTCTGATGGATTTGAACATGGCAACAGGACTAAAAGTTTCCTCATAGTCCACGCCTTCTCTTTGGGTATAACCCTTGTCTACAAGTCTAGCTTTCAAAGTTTCGACTTCGCCTCGAGCTCCTCCTTTCTTCTTGTAAACCAACTTGCATCCTATCAGATGATAGTCGTCAGGTGCGTCTGCATATTCCCTGACTTTGTTCTTTTTCATGGAATCCATTTCTGAATCCATGTCGGCCGACCATCATTTTGGTTGCGAACTAGCCATTGCCTGTTTATAGGTCAATTGATCGTCTTCAATACCATCACCAACAACCATATTGATTTCATCATCCAAGCCATAACGAGCTGGTTTTGTTGAAACCCTCCCACTACGACGAGGAGCGGTGATCTTCTGAACAGAAACTTTAGTAGTAGATTTCTCAGTTGGTTTGACTGAGGGAGTGGGATTGTCCTCTTCACAAGTGGAAGAGGATGGAACATCGGAAGGACTTATATCTGAAAGTAATTCCTCTAGAACAACTTTACTTTTCGGATTGTTGTCTTTAATATAGTTCTCTTCAAGGAAAGTAGGATTTGTAGAAACAAACACTTTGTTATCCTTGTGACTATAAAATAGTCCACACCTAGTCTCTTTAGAATTTTCGACAAACATGCATACTTCGGTACGTGATTCAAATTTGCCTTCTTTCTTTCTTAAGACATGGGCAGGGCACCTCAAAATTCTGTAGTGGCGTAAACTAGGTGTACGACCATTCCAAAGTTCGACAGGTGTCTTAGGGACTGCTTTAGATGGAACAACATTTAAAATGTCATTAGCCATCTGTATAGCATATCCCCAGAAGGGCGTAGACAGAGTTGAATAACTCAGCATAGACCTAACCATTTCCAAAAGAGTGCGATTTCTTCTTTCTGCAACTCCATTTTGTTGTGGAGTGCCTGGGGCAGTGTATTGGGATTCAATTCCAAGTTCAATTAAATGATCTCTTAACTCTCCATATATTCTCCACCCCTATCAGTTCGCAAGATCTTTAATGATTTACCTAATTGGTTTTGAGCCAAAGCATGAAACTCCTGAAACTTTTCAAAAGTTTCAGACTTCTTTTGCATTAGGTAAAGAAAACTATATCTAGAGTAATCGTCAATGAAATTGACAAAATACTCATCACCACCTCGGGCTTTTACATTCAAAGGTCCGTAGACATTGGAATCCACTAACCCTAGGGGGATTTTGGCACGCTCTCCCTTTGCAGAGAAAGAACATTTAGTCATTTTTCCTTCTAGGCAGGACTCGCATACTGGCTGTTCACCTAAGACAACATTTTTCAATGGACCGCCTTTGGTTAGCCTATTGAGTCTATCAAAGCCTATATGACCTAAACGTAAATGCCATAGATAAGTTTTATCATCATTATCAATCTCTTTTCTTTTAAGGTTTCTAGGTTTAGCTACATTGATATTTCACTGTTTAGTGAGATTTGTGTATTCGGTCTTACAACATAAAGCCCTTGTTCCATGGTAGCAACACATATTTGAAATCCATTACGAGAAATTGAACAATTTGTACTCGAAAAATTCAATATATAAGATTGTGTTTGCAAACATGAGACACTAATCAAGTTGCTACTAAAGTTTGGAATACATAAAACATTTTCTAAAATTTAAAAATCTTTGTTGAAACTTGATGCGGGCTTTTCCTCTAGCTTTGACCGACACTAACTCGCCATTGCCAACTTTAAGCTTTAACTCTCCTGGAAGCAGATTTTCCCAAGTATCAAGCAGCTGCAGTGAAGAACATACATGGTTAGTAGACCCAGAATCAACAATCCAGACGGATTTGTCGTTCTCTAAAACACATGATTCAAATACAAAAGCATTACCTTCGTTTGAATTGTTTAGAAGCCTGGGACATCGTTCTTCTTGATGTCCCTTTTCATTATAATTCAAACATAGAAGATTATGTCTGATAATTGTACTTGAAGAAGCAGCTTTGCTAGAGCCTTCATGCTTAATCCTTTTCCTCTGATTATGAATTGCAAACCCAGGGGGACTCATTGCAATCAGATTCCGTTCATGGGCTCGTAATTCTGCTTCGAGCTTGTCCATGTCGGAGGAGTTGAAATTGTTAATCATGTAAGAAACCACAAATTCATTATACTCCGGAGGAAGACTATTAAGAATGAGTTGGACCCATTGTTCTCTTGATAAATCAATTCCTAGTAGATTTGCCTTTTGGAACTTCAGATTCATCATCAACAGGTGCGAGTTTATGCAACTACCAGGATGTATTTTCACACTATAGAGTCCTTTTGCTAAGATATTAACTAGGAGAGGATCGGGGTGAGGGTTATTCATAATGGCACTACAACACATCAATAAAACAGAAGTAAGGTTTTGGTTCATAAATTCACACACATGTTCAGAAAATAACAAATAATTACATATGTTATAAAAATACTAAATCTAACATAGTTTATTTTCCAACGTCTTTCAACAAACTGATACAGTGTCCCGTTTAGGCGAGAGTCAAAGCATCATCCATTGAATAGAGTTGTCAACTCATCTAAAATGATAATCATTCTAGCAACCTTTTATTCGATCAAGATTGGAATTCAGCGTTGTCCCGTTTAGGCGAGAGTCAAGGCAATTTTATCTTATGAGCTTCTACCATTGTTTCATAATTTGCAAGTCAAATATGGTCGCCACCATTAGGGTGATCCATACCATATAAAACACTTACAAACTACTTATCTTTCGAGATTAAACGGTGCGAAATTGCTAATGAACGTTCCTCCATTAGGGAGGATTACTCACTAAAACAAACGCGATGTAAAACCAACAATGGAGATTGAATGTCTCTTGATTAAAAGCTCATTATTTTAAAATATGTATTTTGTATAATCATTTATTCCATATTATAATAATGAAAAATTACAAATTAAAGTTGGTTTAAATAAAAAATCAACTTCAATTAATTTTCAATTATTATTTAAATTCGAAAAATAAATTCGAATAAATATCAAATAAATTTGAAAGTATCTTGTTCAAGTTGTTTTAGAAGAATCTAAAAAATCAACTTAAATATCTTTCAAATTAGACTTAATTAAAATTAAGTTGTAACCACTTAATTTGAAAATATTCCATTTTAAGTGAATATTTGAGAAAATATCAACTTAAAAAATATCTAAAGAATCTTAATAACCAATGCCTAAAATTCCTCAACTTAATTTGAAATTTTAAATCCAAAAGATATTTAGATTTAAGTTTGTTAGTTATGGATAACTAAATGTCAACTTTAATAGGAATATTTAATGAAAAAATTAAATTAAGCTTCAGAAAGAATCTAGATGGTTATAATTCTATCTTTAATTAAATAGAAGAAAATACATATAGTTTAGCTTAGAATATAAATTTCTTTAAACTATGGTTTTCTTAAATTAATTTCAAAATAAATGAAATTAATTATGTTGCTAATCAATTTTATTAGGTTAAACTAATTTAATTAACCTAGTATAGTTATTCAAATCAGGCAAATGGGCCTTCACAATTGGGATGGTTCATGTGAGGGGGTGCTGGGTTCAGTATGTCGTACCCACTTCTATGGCTCCCAACTCTCACACAAGGCCCAAAAGAGAGGAATTTAACCTTAAAATGAACAACTGTTATTAATTGAATATGCCCAAAAACTAAATGGGCCTAAATAAAATCTATCAAGAACTATGACATTTTATTTAGCAACAACAACCTATATGCATCTATAATGAAATTAAACACATAGGCTCACACAGGCACACTTTGGATGGATCCTATCATGTTGCTAGGTCATACATAGATGAAAGAAGATGGTAAATATACCTGTTACAAATTATTTACTTGACCAAGGGAGCCATGAGTTAAAATCAGATCATTGGATCTGTCAACAACTGAACCATGACTATTTGCAATCAAGCAATAATAGGTTTTAAAAACTTACAAACAAGCCAAAACACATACTCCTGCAATAAGGTTAGCTGGATAGTTGGATGTAGGATTTATTTAATTTTTAAATAAATAATTAAATAAAAAAATTATTTTTGAAAATTATAAAATAAAATAAAATTTAAAATTTCGAAATCAAAAAAATATTTAAAATTATACCTACCATTTTGAAAAATTAGGTTTCAACCAACCTAAATATCATGTCAAAATTTGCTAACTACTTTTAAAAATTTAATGTTATTTTATAAATAAAAGTTAAATAAAAAATTAAAAAATATAAATAAATATCTTTTTCAAATTTTAAATGTAATTTAAATTAATAAAATAACAAAATTTAAAAGTTAGCAAAATATTTTACATCTATTTAAAATTGCATGATTATAGTTATCTTATTTTAAGTTTAAATAAGGTCAAATTATTTTTTAAAAAAAATTAATTTAAAAAAATTTAATATCTGACCTTAAATTTAAAAATAAGATAGGATATAATCAAATTTAAAACTAAGATAGATAATTAAGCAAAAAAGATAGATATTTACTATCTTTCAAATTCAAATTACACTAATATCATGAATTAAATTTAAAAAATATTAATTAAATTAATTATTATAATTAGAATTGAATTAGGAATAGGGAATGTATAAATACAGAACTACACAAAAAATCGGAAGTTAAATCCATGAAAAAGCATGAAAAATCGAAGAAAAACGAAAAAATTGCGAGCTGTACGGACGATATGTTGTGCATACGCGTCCGCGCGCACAATAGGGGTGTTGGGCCGAGAAACCTCAGCGCTGGGGGGATTTTGCATGAAATCTGCGCGCGTAAGGGGCTTCAGACATGCGCTCGTCGAGCACCTTGTCTGAATGCGTGCTGTCCGCGCGCGTGGCCCTGTTGCACGACCCTGATTTTCTCCGAAACGTCAAAAAATCATAACTAATTCAAATTAAATCGAAATTGAGTTCGGTAAAAAGTTACTTGCTTAAATTTTTTCATACTATCCAATAAAAATAATTCCAGAAATAAATATTCAATTATTTTGCACGAAAATTCATAAACATCAATCAATCATTATATAACACTCAATACAACATGATACCATCCAAAACATCAAACAATCGTTTTAAAGTCCAAATTTCTTGCAAGCAAATCAATTACCATGGCTCTGAGGCCAGTTGTTGGAAAATATTTTACCAGGATCTTAAATGTACTCACAAGTATGTTGATTAACACCCTAAATATGAACTTTCTAAAACGATGAAATAAACACATACAAAGTTTAGGAAACCTTACATTGGGTGCAGCGGAATTAAATGACTCCTTCCGTTCAGATCTCTAACCCTTGTATCCTTTCTGTCGCAGAGTATTATCAAGATCTGAACGTGGATCTCTTTCCTTGAATCTTTGGTGCTGAAACTCCTTTTGCTGAAAGTCTTTCTTCACGATCTTCCTCACTATGATTGAGGTATCAATTGCTGTGTGTGGGCACTGCTCTAATCACTAAGTGTTTCAAAATATTAAGGAAGAAGAGAGAGAGAGAGTGGGCAGCCAAAGGTAGAGAGAGAGGCTCAGGTTTTTCTGAATGAAAAGTGTAATTGTCTTGAAGCCTTCACTATCTATTTATAGCATTCCACTAGGGTTAGGTTTGAATTATTTGGCATTGAAATAATAAAAATATCAGAGGATAAATCCGATATAAGTGGTCGGCCATGGCAGTGTGGATTTGGGCCTCACTTTTTGCAATTTTGTAGTTTTATCACTTTTGCATCTGATTTTCTCAAAAATGCCAACTTTCTAATTCAACCATTTAAATGCCAATTCTAACTATTTAATAACTATAAATAATTATTAAATAATATTGTCATTTATCATATTTATTTATTGAACCAAACAAAGTATCATAATTAACAAATATGCCCCTATAACTCTTTCTCTACAATTTCGCCCTTACTTAGTGAAAATTTCACAAATAGATATAGTCTAATTTGAGAATTATAATTGATTAATCAAAACAAATTACATGAGTCTTACAAGCAATATTATCTCAACTATTGGGGGGACCATGGGTCTATATATACGAGCTTCCAATAAGTAGATCAAGAATTTATTACTTAAATTCACTAACTTATTAATTCTTTGTTGAATCCATGCATAGAACATAGAATTGCACTCTGAATATATAGAATGCTCTATATGTTCCACCATATAGACACATCATTAGTTATCCATTGTTATAATCCTAATTTGATCAATGATCCTTTATATGAATGATCTACACTGTGAAGGGATTAGATTGCCGTTACACCCTACTATGTATTTTATCCTTAAAACACTTGACCCCGTATAAATGATATTTCAGCTTATGTGAAATGAGTACTCCACCATTTATTTTTGTTTGGTCATGCTCGAAGGAGATCATCCTTTGCTTACTATTCGCCAGACAGAAGCTATAGATTTCAGGTTTATGTTAGCGCTCCCACTCAATTGCACTACCGTGTTCCCAAAATGTACGTATCACCATGACTTAAAAGTAGGCTTAACTAACAAATCAAAGAACACTAATAGCCTCCTGAAATTGAGCCTAATCATAACAGGATTAAGATCATTAGATCCAGGATCAACTAGGCGATATTGACTTGAATGGATTTTACTGTAAGTTTAATAAATCTAAGTCAAAGTTAAATGTCGGTCCCTTCCGATGCATACTCCATGCATCCAACCTGAGCTTTTACTTTAACCAATGTTCTCGAAAGAACATAGCATTTCTCCAAATGCAAGTAAACTCTTGTTGTAGATTATCATACAAGTAAAACCCTGTGTCTGATAAATCTTGGAAACTTTATTCACATAGTCATGTTTACTTTCCAAAGTGTTGACAACACAATAAACAGGATCAAGTATGTGAAAAAGGCTTTCAGATGAATTTATAAATCAAATGGACAAGCAATTGATAAGGTGAACCAAAACATACACAAATGAATGAAAAATACTTCTGTTTCTTTATTGATGTTGAATAAAATAGATTATATTGAAATGGAGTTTTATTTAGCGCATAAAACCCAACAGTAGCCGCCTCAATTTCACCATAAACCACTTGGGAAGCGCAGAACTCAAGATACATATCTTTGGCTTCACCCAAGTAATCAAAGTTGGCCTGAGGGTTAGCCTTCCAGAAGTCATAAAAGAGCTCAAGACCGGCTGTCTCTAAGGCATGGACTTTCTCTCCCAGCCTAGTCACCTCAGCCGTAAGCTCCTCCTCCTTAGACTTCTTCTCCTCTTCCAGCCAACAAAGAACCTCTCGAAGGGATATTCTTTCATCTTAAAGGCTGTTCACTTCTGCAGATAAGGTCTCGATGGTCTCTTCAAGTCGGTCAAAAGCCTTGAGATCCTTAGTCAGCACAGTTATTTTTTTTCTGGGCGGTAAAAAGCTTCTTGTTGACTTCACCCAGCTCCATCTGAAAAGCTCCAAGTTCCACCCTAGCGTCCTCAGCGTCCTTCTTGGCCAAGTCCACCTCCGCCCTCGTGGTGTTGGATAGAGCCGCGTTACTGGAAGCAGCAGACTTAGCTCGGGAGTATGTGTAAGCCAACTTCAGACCAGCCTACGACGAGAAAAAACTTTAGAATCCGAGCCAAGTAAAGAGGATTAAAGGAAACTTTGAAGAAAAACTTACCCTTGTTAATTCCTTCAAGAATCCTCCCATCAGCAGCTCCAAAGAAGAGTCGTTGTCAGCACCGGCCAGTTGCTCACTAACCTTAGGAACCAACCGGTTCATGTAGTGGGCGAGCATCTCCTTGCCTTTCTTGGCCTCTGGAAGCACGGGCAAAGGAGGAGTAGGAGCCCGCATCTGCTAGGATCCACCCTTGATCAGCTTGAATCCACCCTTGATCAGCTCGGATCCCCCTTTAGGTTCCTCAGGCCTGTCCGAACTTCCTCATCGAGAATCCTTAGACTTAGCAACTTTAGGAGTGGAGGGGTTTGCAACAGTTAGTTCCTCGAAAAGGCTAATAACCTCCCCGGGAGGTGCCTTTTCCTTTGAAGAGGTCCCCTCACTGCCTCTGGATTTCTCGGCCAGAGGAGATGCGCTGGAGGTTGTTGGAAATAATTTTACCAGGATCTAGATTTACTACCAAGTATGTTTGATTAACATCCTAATATGAATTCTAAAACAATGAAATAAACACATAAGAGTTTAAGAAATCTTACATTGGGTGCAGCGGAATATAATGCTCCTTCCATTCAGATCTCTAGCCCTTGATTCCTTTCTGTAGCAGAGCATAATCAAGATCTGAATCTGGATCTCTTTCTCTCCTTCTTGTTGGTGCTGATTTTCCATAGTCTTACATACTATGATTGAGGTACCACTTGATGTGTGTGGGCACTACTCATTCACTCAAATGTTTCGAAATTTAGAGAGAAGAAAAGAGAGAGAGGGGCGTGTGGCTTTTCTGAAAGAAACCAATGTTCAAAGTTGTGAGTTTCCTGAAGCCAACACTTTCTATTTATAGAATGCCCTCTAGGTTAGAATTGAATGGCATTAAAATAATGAAAACTATAAATTGCAATTTCTTGCAATGTGGCCGACCATACAAAGGGAATTGGGCCTCACTTTGCAACTTTTCCATTTGGTTATTTCTCATTCCCATTTTCTCAAAATTGTCAATTTTCCAATTTAACCTTTTAAATGCCAATTCTAATTACTTAATAACTTGAAAATAATTATTAAATAATATTGCCATTTAATACATTTATTAATTTAGACATGTAAAGTCTCTTAATTAATAAATAAACCTAGAATCTCTTTTCTTTACAATTTCGCCCTTGCTTAGTAAAAATTCATAAAGTAGACATAATCTAACTTTAGAATTATAATTGATTAATTAAAATCAATTAACTGAGTCTTACAAGCAGTATGGTATCAACTAGTATGGGGACCATGGGTCTATATAACCGAGCTTCCAATAAGTCGAACTGAATTTACCAAGTAAATTCCCTAACTTATTAATTCCTTGTTGAATCCACACTTAGAACTTGGAATTGCACTCTCAGTCATATAGAACGCTCTATATGTTCCATGATATAGACACGTCATTAGTTATCCATTGTTATAACCCTAATGTGATCAATGACCCTCTAATAGATGATCTACATTGAAAAGGAACTAAGTTACCGTTACACCTTCAATGTATTTTATCCTTAAAACACTTAGCTCCGTATAAATGATATTTCAGCAAAGTGAAATGAGATATCCACCATTTATCTCTGTTTAGCCAAGCTCAAAGGATATCATCGTTTCACTTCTAAATTCCTATAGAAGTTATAGATTCCATATTTATGGTAGCGCTCCCACTCAATTATACTATCATGTTCCCAAAATGTACGTATCACCCTGACCCAAAAGTAGGCTTAACTAACAAATCAAAGAACATGTATAGTACTCTTGAGATCGAACCTAACCATATCAGGATTAAGGTCATTTGATCTAGGATCAACAGGTGAGATTGAATTGAATAAATATTACGGGAAGTTTTAATATATCTAATCAAAGTTCAATATCGGTTCCTTTCGATGTATACTCCATACATCCAATACTGGTAAACTTTGCCAATGTCCTGGAAAGGACATAACACTTTTCCAAGGTGTAAGAATACCTATCGCTGATTATACCATGTCAGTCTAAATCCAGTGTTCTTACAAATTAGGGAATAAACTTTTGAACATACAATTAAGATTATATTCCACTGTGCTGACAACACTATAATCTTTAACAAATTCATAAGTTCTAGACTTAAAAAGAATTCATACATTATATACATATAATCATGAAATAAATCATGCGAACCATGCAACATAAAATGTTATTTCTGATCTTTATTAATAAGTAAATCTGATTATATTGAAATGAGTTTTATTTAGGGCACAAAACCTAACAGCTTCCACCAATTCTCTTCTTCAAAGCATCAAGCATCTTCTGAGACATGTCTGCATGAAACAAAAACAACATGGTCATAGAAAACAGATATGTAGAGACCGCTTAGTTTAATTTGGAAATTAGCAGTTAATTATGATTAATTATGAAAATTATTTATAGATATTTAAATAATTATTTATGCTGTTATTTTAAAATTCCGAATTCATTTTTATGCCATATAGTAAGATTTCATACTTTGCATTTTCGGTGCCCGGCAACATGGAACTCGGTGCTTGGCTTAGTAAAATCACAACTTAGTATGTTAGTATTGTGGGACGGTTATTTAGACATTGGGAATGTCGAGAGTGGTCGGGAATTTAGAATTTCCCAAAATACCCCTTTTAGTATCCTTTATGTTATTTTAGTGTGGAGGGGCAAAATAGTCATTTTTCCCCAACAATGTTTTGTCCTTTAGTGGACTTAGTGTAATGTGAATATGTGATTTATGTGGCGTATTTTTGGCTGAAATAAATTTCAATTTTATGCATTTATCCTCATTTTACTCTAGTTAGAAAAATTAGAAAATTTAAGTAAAATTCAAGCTCTTTTCCTCTCTCTCTCTCTCGGCTTGGTCTTAATTGGTAGGGCTGGGGGTCCTTCTTAATTTTTCAAGCATTTTCAACTAATCTAAGTATAATTCAAGTTGTTGGTAAGCTCTTGAATCTTGCTCTTAACCTTGTGTAGTTTTTGGGTGAATTCATGCTTGATATGTTGTTAGTTTTTGGGTTTTAACCTTGTGTAGAGTTTTTAACTCAAAACTATGATTTTCAATGTAATATGTTGATTTTCGTTGCTGTAGTTGTAGTTATTGTTTAGTGTTGTTTTCTGGGGTTATATTATGGTGAAGCATGATGATTTGAACAGGTTTTAGTGCTTGCTTATTAGATTTCACCAAGTTTGAGTTTTGAACTCCAAACTTGGAGCTTTAATGGCATTTTTAGTATCTCTGTTTTCTGGGTTGTTTTGATGCTTTAGAAATGTTCTTTAGGGTCTAAATAGCAGGTCTGGAAGGTTTGGATTGAATTGGGTTTGATTTGAGTGAGTTATGGAATTTTTTATGTTTCCTGCGAGGAACCGGAATTCCGGTTGCACAACCGGTCTGCTGGTTGGGGGATTTTTGGGAACCCTAGTTTTTCCCGTTTTTATGTTGTTTAGGGTATTGCCATGCTTTTTATCGATAGTGAAACTTCTAGTTTTTAATTTAAGTCCCCGGGAAGTGATTTAGCGTATGACTTATTAGTATTGTGATTGTTATTGTTTAGGAGCTTGTAAATCGCCGTGTTGTTCGTTCCACTCAGGTTGACCGACACACCTGAATTCGGAATCGAGGTAAGATTAGTATAACAGTATGCATATGTATTACATGTTTAGCGTGCATGTTAGGAAGCCTGTTAGATTACATTAGATATGTATGTTGCCTTCGTACCATCCGACCATATCACATCGGTTAGGCTAGAGTATGACTTGCAGCTGGAGTATGACCAGTGAACCGAGTATAGGCTGATACTAGGGTCGGTGGTACTGTACTGTTTGACCGTATCACATTGGTTAGGCTAGAGTATGACTAGCAGCTGGAGTATGACCAGTGAACCGAGTATAGGCTGATACTGTAACACATCGGTAAAGCTAGAGTATGGCTAGTAGCTGGAGTATGACCAGTGTACCGAGTATAGGCTGTTACTTTGTCAAAAGTACCATCATACGAACGTTCGGGACTCAATATCGTGCGAGACACGGCAATTAGGGTTATGGTCAGGGGTATGGGCGTCTGATTAACAATATTATAAACTTTTGGTTGTATCTTTCAAAGTCAATATCAGAAGTTGATCTTATATTAAAAGAATCTAAATCCTGATATGCTTAGGCTCAATCTCAGGAGTGTTATTCATGTTCTTTGATTTATTAGTTAAGCCTACTTTTGGGTCAGGGTGATACGTATATTTTGGGAACATGATATCATAACTGAGTGGGAGTGCTGAACATAAATATGGAATCTATAGCCTCTACTGGTGTATAGAAGTCAAGTGATGATTCCCTTCGAGCTTAGTTAAATAGAAGTAAATGGATGAGCTCTTGTTTCAGTGACTATATAGTAGATCACTAAAACATCATTTACAGGTAACTAAGTGTTTTAAGGGGCAAAATACATTGAGGGGTGGAAACGGTAAATTTATCCCATCTCGATGTAAATCATCTATATAGAGGATCTTTAATCACATTAAGTGTAACGCCCTGTCCAACAGGGACGCCATGTGTGTGCAATTTAATAAAATACTGATATTTATATAATATGTAATTATACTAAAAGTGTGGGTAATTAAATTTTGATAATTAAAATTCAACTTTTAAACTGTTTAACAAAAGATAAGTAATATGGACTACGGGGTTCCCTTGTTTTCAAAATATTCACAAACTCGTTTCAAAGTATTTTACAACATAAACTTTATACTTCCAAAATATAATCAAAATAGAGCATCCTGTTTACTGGGCCGTGTCACTGCGGCTGGTATGTACATTGCTGCTGCGACCACAAACTCATGGTTGCTCAACTTTTGCCTTCCCTTTACCTGCACCATAAAGCACCCGTGAGTCACAGAGACTCAGCAAGAAAAGTAACCAAAACATTAACTTAAAATGATTATCAATTTAATCTCATACCAATATGTTTACTCATTATACAATATCATAAAGTATTCCTTTACACATTACACATTCACATTACACAATCTTGGTACTTTATAAAGTACCCCTTTACCACTCGTTAACCACGAGCTGAATATGTCACTATCGTTGCCCGATAAAGCAAACGATAAGTAAGAAACCTAACCGCGGTTTCAAGAGTAATTACTCGTAACGGTAATAACCGTTTTCAACCCTAGGTCATAACCTAGGCTTACTAAATATTTAATCAAAGTCTTGATAATAATCAAGGCCACTTCCATTCAACCATTAATCTTTAACCACATACGGTGCTTACCACTTTTCTTACCTTGGTTCAGAAATGAAGAGTACGGGCCGACCTGAGTGGAAAACAAGCTAAGTAATTCCGGTCTATGTCACGACAATTAAAACTCAAATGAAAACCTTAATCAAATTTCTGATAATCAACTCTAATTCTCACAATCGAACACACCCTACTTTCCCCCAGATCAAACTAGCTTAACCATCTCTAAAACACCCTGAATTCCACTCCAAAAGACACCCCGAATCAGATCGGAATTGAGGAGAAAAAAATCCCCCTTTCCTGGGAAAAACGGTCGGCCGTTTTTCAGACACCCAGAAAAACGGCGTGCCTTTTTTTCTTGGCAGCCATGGTAATTTCTGGTTTTTCACCCCAAAAACCAATCAAACCTCCACCAAACCTAACCAAACTTTCCAGAACAGTATATTATGGCAATTATAACATAACCAAACAACTATTTCAATGCAATATATCAATTTGCTCAAAATCACACTTCAAAGTTAAGAAAAACTAAATTTTCTCTCAACAACCATATCCAATTTCAACCAGCCATTAACCTCACTCAATTTTCATTCAAACAAGTTCCAATTCAACCCTAAGAACCTACCTTACCCTCAGTTTATACGCCAGCTCAGAATTCATTGAAAACCCTCACCAAAACCTAAACTAAACTCAAGAAAACCAATCAAGAGAAGAGTAGAAAATCATACCTTCACTTAGCTAGCTTCTAGGGCTTAGATTAGCTCAAGAGTGGATGAAATAAGATGAGTTTCACCTGGTTCCCAGCTGCTCCTAGGGTTCGGCAGAAGGAGAAGAAGAAGAGAAGCTTGATGTTGATTTTGAAATGTTTTTCTTGCCTTGGAAGGAAACTCTTTAAATACGGTTTTCTTTTTTTTTTAAAAAAAAATAATAGGCAGCTTAAAAATAAAAGAAAAGTAAAACACCTTAAATTTACTAATTTACCCCTTTTTTCCCTTAACCTAATTTATTTTTTTTTTAAAAGAAACCCTAGGGGCATTTTGGTAATTTCACTAATTCCCCAATCCGACATTCTAATAAAATTCTAACTTAATCCGAGATGTACTCAAAATAGTTCTTTCATTAATGTCGTGACATTACTAACCACATCGCCAAATTTTCACAATTGCCGGGCCCGAAAATAACGTATTTCATTAAATAATTTCTCAACAATTTACCTAAGTAAGATCATAATCCTACTTCATTTACCAAGTAATTACATATTTAATAAAATATGTCTATTTAAATATTATTTATTTTCTGGGACATTACAACTATCCCCCACTTATAGGAATTTCGTCCTCGAAATTTACCTGAAAAGCTCGGGAGACAACTCTCGCATCTCGACTCTAACTCCCAAGTCGCTTCTTCAATCTTACTGTTCCGCCACAGCACTTTAACTAGCGGAATAGTCTTGTTCCGCAGCACCTTTTCTTTCCTGTCTAAGATCTGTACTGGTTGTTCTTCATATGACAGGTCGGTTTGAAGCTCAATGTCTTCATAACTTAAGATATGAGTTGTATCAGATACATATTTCCGAAGCATCGAGACATGAAACACGTAATGAACCCCAAATAAATCAGGAGGTAGAGCCAACTGATAAGCTACCTGACCTACTTTCTCAAGAATCTCAAAATTGTAAAGAAAAGGGTTTCTAGGTTTATTTATTAATTAAGAGACTTTGTATGTCTAATTAATAATTATATTAGATGAAAATATTATTTAATAATCTATTTTAGTTATTAAATAATCAATTTTGGCATTTAAATGGTTAGAATTGGAAAATGGCATTTTTGGAGAAATAGAAATAAAATTGTGGAAACTGCAAAAACCAAGTGACGCCCAAGTCACACCATGGTCGGCCACTTATTTGTGTGTTTCCCAATTATTATTTTCATTTTTAAATGCAAAATAATTACTAACCTAAACCTAGCAATAATAGGAAAGTTGTGGATCACACCAAATAAGGCAGTTAATCAATTACTCAGTAAAAGAGGAAACTATTTATTTTGGAAAGTTGAGCTCTCCCTTTCCCTATATATAGCCGCCCCTCTCTTCCACTTTAAATGCATCATTCATACACGAAATCAATAGAGAAAAAGAGAGAGAATTTCAAAATCCCTTTGTGAGAGAGAAGTGCCCACACACAACAAATAGTACCTCAATCATTGATTGGAAGACTGTGAAGGATCACATCCATCTGAAGGACATTCGGGCTCAGATCTTGATTATACTCTGCGACAGATAGGAATCAAGGGTTAGAGATCTGAGTGGAAGGAGACACATTATTCCGCTGCCATCACTGTAAGATTTCTTAACTTTTTATGTGTTTTTGTTTATCGTTTTAGAAGTTCATATTAGGTTGTTAAATCAACATAATTGTGAGTAGATCTAAGATCCTGGTAAAATTAATTCCAACAGTTCGACGCTTGGCAAAGTGGCATGCCGAGCCCCTTGAGGGTCAGATGCATCAGCCATGCGCATCTTCTTTTTGGTATGAGCCATCATTCTATGGCTGGACGAAAGATTGAAGGGAGAATGTCTTTCAATGGAAGAAGGTAGGCTAGAACAGAGACGAGGATGGTCCTCGTGCAAGAGTTGAAGCAAGTCCTGGTCAATTAGATGTTCACTCTCCCAAAACTCACCTGGGTTCATGTACAAAAGACAGCACACAAGATGAGTGTTTGGTCGGAATATCGAACGTTAAAATAAGTAAATATGCCGACCAGGAGTACTCAACAGATTAAAGAATAAGAATGTTCAACAAAAATTCAAAACTCAGGAACTTTGAAATTTTCCCGAATTAGGGCAAAAAATTTCATGAAGCTTAGAATAAGCAAGATGAAAGACAGGCATTATGCAGTTCAGAAAGCAAACATTATGGACGCATGAACCCATGACAAAGGAGAATCGCAGAGTTTCTAAACTTAGGGTTTCCTACATATCTTCTAGAACAAAGTCGAAGGTGCATTCAAAAAGTAAACATGTAAAAATAAACATAAAGGAAATCAAGAACTTAGTGAAGAATCAGATGTCTGGATTCAGGTAACGTCAAACCAAACGAGCAATTTAGATGAAGGCACTTCCGCAAACATAAAGGCAAAAATCTCTCTTTTTGCTCTGAACTTACTTAGCAAAGAAGGATGGTGAAAATGAGTTGTGTACAAATGCTTGCTGGTATTTATAGGCAAGCAACGAAAAGGGGTAATCATTTCAAAAGAACCTCAGACGCCTCGGTTCCCCCTTAAAAGCGAATATGGGAAATCAAAAATAATCGAGTGCAGCCGTCAACCGTCGTGAGTTGTCAGAGCATTTATTAACCGAAAACCGAAGGGACGCCCAGTCAGCCTCACATCGAGTCTCGAACAGACGCGCTCGACACGTGTCCCCATCCAAATGCAGAAGCAGCTCGGATGAAGTCTACACGCAACTTCGGAAGTCCCGTACAGACTTGGGGGGCAAATGTTGTCCCAATTTTTGCACTCTGACGTGGCATCACATGATGGTGACACGTGGAATCGACTTCGAGTATCTGCTCGGAAAATACAGTCCGAATAGGATGCCTCATATGCATGCCTAAAGCAAAGCGATCAGCAATCCGCGTAGAGCGACAAACACTTAGTAAATTCAGCTTTCGTATCGTGAGTCATCAAAGAAATCCCTATAACTTGAGGATCAGATTGTAGAGATATGGAAAGCTGTCCAAATCCCACGATCAGTGTATTCTGTATTTATCATGCAATCTTTCTGCTTATATCCATTGTAACGAGAAGCGAAATACTTCCTCTCCAAGTTCATAGCCCTATAAATAGTGATGAATGCTCACTGGGCAAGGGTTCAAAGATTTTACCTAAGAGATATTATCTGAGAATTCATATTCAGAGATACCGTTGTAAGAGCTATAAGAAAAGGAACCTTTCTCCTTGTTCTTGAGTCAATACAAATAACGAGGATTAGGCTATTACCAAACTGCTCGGGGCTGAACCTCTATAAAATTCTTGTGTCTTTACATTGCTGTACTATATATCAATCGCTATAAATTACTTATCGCTTACTAAACTAGACTCACTGTCGTTGGCTAAAAGCGAGGTCAACAGGGCCAAATACTAGTTGTGTTAAAAAATAGAGCGCTTATGGCCAAAGATACAAACGTGAAGGCCCTGGGGCTAAAAATGAAGTAAATGTTCTAAAAAGGCCTCAGGCCACATAGGACATGAAAGTAGTGTTCTAAAAAGGCCTCATGCCACATAGGACACGAAAGTAAAGTTCCAAAAAGGCCACATGCCACATGAAACACAAAAGAGAGTAATGTTCTAAAGCCGAAAGGCCATAGGCCATGAAAAGCCACAGGCTATGCAGAACATGAAAATATTGTTTGTGTGATACTAATATAATGCTGAATGGTGTTAATAAAAATGTTGTTTAAATGTGTGCAGGGGCAGAAGGAGCTGAATCTAGAGTCGCGAGATCGAGATCCACAGAGTCCAAGCTAGCCCCATCATCACTATGTTGGGTAGCGTGTAGGCCAACTCCTCATCACGTGTCCTCAATGATGGCCCCTCTCAATAGGCAGCAACCTGGTCTGTCTCCATCAAGATCTCAAACAGTGCCTTTCTACGGGCCAATGTTCTCTCCATAAAAGCCGTACTGCCCATGTACGACAGTTTAGCTCAAGTGTTGTGCAACTAGAACTCATAGGTAAGTTCAGAGGATAGGTCGACATACTCCTTCCTAATGGCCTGTTGGCCATCAAGAGCCTCCTGCAGCTTCTTCCTAAGATCATCAAGGTTAGTTTGCAACCCAAAGATGAGGGCAGTCTGGGCAGTGTTCTCTACATTCCTAGCGCTAAGCATGGTCTCTGTTATCCCAAGTTTTGCACTCTGACATGGCATCACGAGAATGGTGACACGTGGAGTCCACTTGGGACATCTGCTCGGGAAGATAGGCTGAGCAGGATGCCTCGCTGGCATGCCCAGAGCAAGGTATTCAGCGATCCTCGCAGGCAATCAACACTTAGCGAATTTAGCTTTCGCATCATGAGTAATCAGCTCAATCCCTATAACGCAGGGATCAACTTCCGTGGATATGGCATACACACGATCCCACTATCAGTGTATTCAGCCTCAATCCCACGATCTTTGCATTCAGCATTGATCCCACGATCTTTCGGTTTATACGCATTGTAACGAGAGAGGAAACTCTTCCTCCTCAAGCTTCCTAGCCCTATAAATAGTGATGCATATTCACTGAGCAATGGATCGGTCGAAAAGCAGCTAATCTAAGACTATACTATTATCTAAGAATTATATATTCAAAGATATTGTTGTAAGAGCTATAAGAAAAGGAATCTTTCTCCTTGATCTTAAGTCAATACAAATAACGAGGATTAGGCTATTACCAAACTGCTCGGGGCTGAACCTCTATAAAATTCTTGTGTCTTATTATTGGTTTATCATATATCTGTTACTACATATCATTTATCGCTTATAAAATAGACTCATTGTCGTTGGCTAAAAGCGAAGCCAACATTTTGGTGCTTTCATTGAGAGAAGGATCACAAATCTCTCTTTATTCGACATCCAACCACCAATACGATGGTGCAAACTCGTAGAGGTCTGTCTGATCCAGCGAATTCACAGACGCTAGATCCTACATCACAGAACCTAGAGAGTTCTAGGGTTCCGCCTGTTGTTAATCCCGGACAGACGGGAGGCGTGGGGAATGGTGAAATAGTTCCTATTAATGGAATTGCGCCTGGTATGCAAGAGACTGGGAATAACAGTTCCGCACCCAACCAGGGCATCCATAATACGACTGTTTCGCCTGGAACCAATGCCCAGATGACCATTAGAGACGTCACCAAATCACGAAATCTCCGTGATGCGCTCGGACTCATGCAGGGTCATAACAACACTCTGCATC
This sequence comes from Cannabis sativa, assembly GCF_029168945.1. Lineage (NCBI taxonomy): Eukaryota > Viridiplantae > Streptophyta > Magnoliopsida > Rosales > Cannabaceae > Cannabis > Cannabis sativa. Next base: position 83,659,431 of record NC_083602.1, read on the forward strand.
ATGATCAGGACGAAATGCGTGCTGCAGTAAATCTCGCGTTCGACCAACAAAGGCGTATGTTCGATGAATGGAGAGATAAAGAGATGGAGGCATTAAGGGCTCACCATGCAGAGATTGAAGATCGTAGTCGCCAAGCCACCGTGCTAATACACAGAGCCTACCAAACTGTAGGTCAGCAACCGCCGAACGTCATTCCCCTGGGAGAAACAGAAGAGGACCCAACGATGAATACTTCCCAGACTACTTATGGTCAGCCGCCCAATCCCCGGTCACGAGTTTCGCTCGTGGGCCCAGCGGTAGGCGAGCAGACCTTGTCTGGTAATTAATCAGGATGAGTCATACCTGACGGCTCCAACCAGACTAATGGTGACATTCCACCCGTCAACCAAGGGAATCAATCGCTAAGGCAACTAGGCTCTTCTGTGTTCGAAAGGTTGGGAGCAACCCATGACCTAAGGAACAATCTAAACAGAAGAAGGGGAACGGACGAACAGAATACTACAACGATCGTGTAGCCTGGAGCCCGTACTCAAGTCCCCGCTCAGAAAGATGCTGACGTAGTCCAAATCGACCAGAATGTCGAGCAGGTCAGCCCAGCCGTACAGGACTAGCTTGACGAATTGAAAAATATGTTTCACGGCATGGCTGGACAACGTAATAATGATCTTGAGTTAGACCAAGCACGTGAAACTCCCTTCTCACCATAGATCAATCTCCTGCCAATACCTCACATGTTAAAAATGCCGATGTGGACGATGTATATAGGGAGAGAAGATCCTATTTCCCATCTCAAGTACTTTGACATGCAAATGGATTTGCAAGGAGTACGAGGGGATGTATGCTGCAGAATCTTCCCCGTCACTCTGTCCGAAGCCGCTCAGTAATGGTATTTCAAGTTGGCTCTTCAAAAGTTTAGCTCATGGAAAACGTTCTCTTTAGAATTCCATGCAGAATTCTCCTCCTCACGCCAACTCCCATTACATTTGGGAGATTTTGTCGAGGTTAAGCAACGACCAAGCGATTACTCCGGGCATACATCAGTAGATTCATGACGGAAGCGACCAAAGTTTCGCGGGTAACCGAGGATGGAAAGTTATCCGCGATACTGTGGAGCAGGGAAGTCCTCGGTGAACTTTGGAAAGATATAAGGAAGAACGGGCTGGTAGACTCAATGAGTGATTTACTTGACTGAGCGGAAGGCTTCATCATGCTCGAAGAAGCCATTCAACGAGCGGAAGGTGAACAAAAGCCGGGCAAGTCAAAGGCTCCTTCCACTGGGACATCCGCCCAACTTCGTAACTATTCAAATAATTCAAGCTCAAGTGGCAAGCGTTCAAGCAACAACCACAAGCAAGGAAGCGGGAAGAAAGGAAACTTCACTGATAAATCCGGAAAGACTCCCCGGGAGAATCATGCCAAATACAATGCATTCACTGTTTTGACTGAAGATATAGAAAGTGTATATATGGAAACTCAGTCGCTGATCCTGTACAAGAAGCCCGGGCTCATGAAAAAAGATACCAACAAAAGGGACATGACAAAGTTTTGTCGGTTCCACGGAGACTACGGCCGCGACACTAACGAATGTTACAACTTGAAGCGGGAAATTGAATTCCTAAGAAGGAAAAACAATCCGCACCTGCAGAAGTATGTCAAGATCAACCAAGGTCAAAACAACCAAGATTTGCTACCTCCACCAGTAGATGGACACTTACAAGTCATTATTGGAGGCCCCCACATTGCTAAAGATTCGGGCAATGCTCGGGAGAGATATGCGCGGACAGCACAGCACGAACAAGAAGAAGTCATCCTAGCCGTGGAAGAAAGGAAGCCCAAAGTTCCACGAGCAGGAGAGCCAACCATAACTTTCAACGATGAAGACCCTGTCAAGATTAGATTTTCGCACAACGACCCGCTGGTCGTAGAAGTCCAGATAGCCAATAAAATGGTGGCCAGAACCATGATCGATAATGGAGCTTCTTCAAACATCTTGTTCAAGAGTGCTTACAAAAAGATAGGACTCCAACTCAAGGATCTAACTCCATGTCTCCAGCCTGTCTATGGCACAGTTCTTAATATTGAATGTTCGTTCAGCTTTTAACGTAATGCTTGGCCACCCATCCCTATATGACTTAAAGGCTGTCACATCAATATTTCACTCGTGCCTGAAGTTCCCGACAAAGAATGGGGTAGGGTGTCTAAGAGGGAACCAGCATTCTGCTCGGGAATGTTACAACCTTGCAGTGGCCAAGGCTAAGAAGGAAGTATCCTCCAGCCAAAGCCCAGACAAGGGAAAAAACATTTCCAAGTAGGAAACTTCCCAAGGCGAGGATGAATATGTGGATCCTTGACTTGGGAACCCAAGCAGCAATGTTGGACCTGTGGAAGAATTAGAAGAGATCGAGATCGATCCAGCTATCCCGACTAGAAAGCTAAAAGTTGGAAAGGGTTTGTTGCTCGAAGTAAAATCAGAGTTGATAAAATTTCTGAGAGCAAACCTAGATGTTTTTGCCTGGTCACATGAGGATATGGTCGAATTGACCCTTCTATTATTTTACATCTTCTGAATATCGATCCCAACTTCTGGCCAATTCAACAAAAACGAAGGCCATTGGACAAAGATGAAGTTGAAAAGCTGAGCAACAACAACTTCATGATTGAAGCTTTTTACCAGGCTTGGATCGCGAATCCCGTACTAGTGCCCAAGCCAAACAAGAAATGGCGAGTCTGTATTGTTTTCACAGACCACAACAAAGCATTCTCTAAGGACTGTTTTCCACTTCCAAGAATCGATCAGCTCGTAGACGCAACAACAGGGCATGAAATATTAAGCTTCATGGATGCTTATTCAGGCTACAATCAAATCAAAATGCATCCACCAGACCAAGAACATACAAGTTTCCGAATAGATATGTGTCTCTATTGCTACAATGTCATGCCGTTTGGTATAAAAAACACTGGAGCTACGTACCAAAGATTGGTAAACAAAATGTTAAAAGACCAGATCGGGCGAAATATGGAAGTGTACGTGGATGACATGCTCGTCAAATCCAAAAAGGATGGGGGGCACATAGACGACCTAGGCAAATGCTTCAAAGTCCTTAGAAAATACAACATGAAACTAAATCCCTTAAAGTGTTCCTTTGGAGTCAGCTCAGGAAAGTTTCTAGGCTTCATCGTCAATGCCCGAGGAATTGAAGCCAATCCAGAAAAGATTCAAGCCCTCTTGGATATGAATTCGCCAACAAAAACCAAAGAAGTGTAAAGCTTAACTGGACGGATCACCGCACTCTGCAAATTAGTGTCAAAATGAATGGACAAATGTGTCCCATTCTTCAACATCCTGCGAAGAAATAAACAGTTCGAGTGGACAGAAGAATGTGAAAGAGCTTTCCAAGAGCTAAAGGCACAACTTGCAACACCTCCCGTACTTTTTAAACCTCTAGACGGCGAGGAACTGGAATATACCTAGCTGTCACGGAACATGTCGTGAGTACCGTGCTGATCAGAGAAGAGAACAGCGTACAACACCCAGTCTATTACATTAGTAAAAGACTCACTGAGGCCGAGGGCCGATATTCGTTAATAGAAAAACTCGCCTACTGCCTCATTCTAGCAACAAGGAAGTTGAGGCCTTACTTCCATGCTCATCCTGTTCGGGTATATACCGACCAGCCACTACGACAAATACTACAAAAGCCAGATGTTTCTGGATGGTTACTCAAGTGGGCAGTAGAGTTAGGTCAGTAAGAAATCACCTTCTACCCCCGAACAGCAATAAAAGGCCAAGCCTTGGCCAACTTTGTGGTACAATGCACAGGCAAAAAAGAAGGCATACCAGAAAGTAACCCCGAGCCAGCACCTCAGCCAAGTAACAATGAAGACAAATCAACCTTGAAACTACATGTGGATGGGTCGGCTACAGATCAACTGTCTGGCGCAAAGATTGCCCTCGTCACGCCTGGGGGCAACACCTGCACGCTGCAGTCAAGTTCGGATTCAAGGCATCTAACAACAAAGTCGCGTATGAAGCTCTAATCGTTGGACTAAAACTAGCCCAGGAGATGAAGGCCGAACACATTAAAATCTGCAGTGATTCACAGCTGGTGGTAAATCATGCATCAGGCGAATACGAGGCTCGGGGAGAAAAGATGATAGCATATCTGAGAAAAATACACGATTTGCTCGCATAATTCAAAAGCTACGGTCTCAGACAAATTCCAAGAGAAGAAAATACAACTGTAGACGCGTTAGCTCGATTGGCAAGTAGCGCTGTCCGTGACATGGAAAACTTGGTCCCTATCCGGCTCCTTGAAGAGCGTAGCATCACTGGCACGGAAGAAATTAAAATGATTGATACATCCCCAAACTGGATTACGCCCATAGCAGCCTACCTCAACTGTGGGGAACTCCCAGATAACCGAATGAAGCTCAGAAAATGAGAAGGAAGGCAGCACGGTATATCATAGTAGAGGGAGTCATGTACAGAAGAGGATTCTCGATGCCGTTACTCAGATGTGTCACTCAAGACGAAGCTGCACGACTCCTATCTGAGGTTCGGGATAGATTCTACAAAAATCACGCCGCCGGACAGAGCTTATCCAAGAAAATTCTAAGGAAAGGTTGCTTCTGGCCAACGAAGATTGAAGATTCGAGAGCCTATGTTAAGAAGTGCGACAAATGCCAGAGATTTTCAAAGATACCAAGAGCTCCGCCCAACGAGCTGACATAGATGCAAAGTCCGTGACCCTTTGCCATTTGGGGAATTGACCTGATCGGACAATTACCTAAAGGTAAAGGTGGAGTGCAGTACGCAGTAGTAGCACTTGACTAATTTACTAAATGGACTGAAGCCGAACCACTTGCAACCATTACATCAAAGAAAGTTCAAGACTTTATTGTGAAGAACATCATACGCCAATTTGGACTACCGTACAAAATAGTCTCAGACAATGGCAAACAGTTCGACAGCCAATCCTTCACTGATTTCTATGCGAACCATGGTATCATCAAAAGTTTCTCTGCGGTGGCACATCCTCAAGCAAATGGTCAAGTTGAAACAGTCAACAAAACCTTGAAGGATACACTACAGAAGAAACTTGAAGATGCCAAAGGAAACTGGCCAGAAGAACTTCCCGAAGTTCTATGGTCACAACAGAAAAAACAGCAACCGGTCAGACACCATTTGCAATGGCTTACAGTTATGAAGCTATGCTGCCCGTCGAACTCGAGCCACCTTCCCAGAGAAGATTGCCGTACAATCAAGGTACCAATCACATACTCCTTGCAGAATCACTTGATGAAATCGAAGAAAGACGAGAAACTGCAAACTTAAAGTTGATGGCCCATCAACAAAAAGTAGCTCGATATTTCAACAAACAAGTGAAAGCTTGGAAATTCTTCGTGGGAGATATGGTCCTGAGAAGGGTATTCCTAAACACCAAAGACAGTACAGCAGGTGTACTAGGAGCTAACTGATAAGGACCATATCAAGTGGTCGAAGTTCTCGACTCTGGAGCATACAAATTAGGTAAGTATGACGAAAAAATGCAACTCATTCTAGTACCCCGGTATTGGAATGGAGAACATTTAAGAAAATACTACCAATAAAGTACCAGGTCGGGTGACCACTTAAAGTACTAAATGAACATTTGCTTTTAAGTGAATGGCCTTCTGGGCGGACTATGCCCAAAGGTTTCGATAAAAGAAACAAAGTACGCAGGTCGGGTGAGCAATTTGTTTTATTTCATGTTAAGATAAATGATCAGATTAGATCAAATAGCTTTGATGTAAGTTACTACAGTAACAAATGCACTTTTCGATCAATAAATGAATAAAGATAGTATTTCAAAATTCAATTGAGTCGAAAAAATCAGCATGTTTATAATTTACCATACAATGCGTACAAAAGGTTTGGTCAAACCCAAAACACCGAACAGATAAGCAATATATTTGTAAAAAACAAGTGACCAAGAGTCATACGTCTGCTCGGTCACTTGGGAAGCACCTATACCTGTACAAAGCATTTGGTAAAAATAAAACAATCACAATTGCACGACAATTATAAACATAGAATGAAATTCATTAAGGATGACAAAAGCACGTAATACTGGGATTAAAAGCTGCCCGGTCAGCCCGTTGTCCAAAAAATTAAAAATAATTCCAAGCTTAAAGACCGCTTGTTCGGTCGTGATGTCTTAGAAAAGGCCCTAAGGCCGAATAAGATATATATATATAAAAAAGGGAGTTAAAAGAAGTGTTTAAACAGCTGGAGTCCCAGGCTCTTGGTTTGGTTCTTATGGGCCAACTGGAGGAGGAGGATCTGTTGTTTGAACGGGAGAAGCATCAGCAGTCTGACCGGAGGTTGAAGCAGCCACCTCGGTTCCACCATAAGCCACTTAGGCCGCGCAGTACTCAAGGTACATGTCCTTAGCGTCGCCCAAGTAGTTGAAGTTGGCTTGGGGATTAGCCTTCCAAAAATTAATGAAGAGCTCAAGACCGGCTGTCTCCAAGGCATTGACCTTCTCCTTCAACCTGTTTACCTCGGCCGAAAGCTCCCCCTCCTTGGCATCCTTCTCCTCCTTCATTTGATGAAGAACTGCTCGCAGAGTAGTCCTCTCATCTGGAAGACTGTTTACCTCAGCAGATAAGATCTCGATGGTCTCCTCAAAACGGTCAGCAACCTCGAGATCCTTAGTCAACACGGTGATTTTCTTCTCAACGGCAAACAACTTCTTGTTGGCTTCGCCCAACTCTAATCGAACAGTTCAGGCTTCCGCCCTGGCTTCTTCAGCTTCCTTCTTGGCCAACTCCGCCTCCTCCTTCAAGGGTTCAGACAAAGTTGCATTCTTAGAAGCAGCAGACTTAGCCTGTGAGTAAGTGTAGCCCAACTTCAGAGTGGCCTGACAGAGGAAAAACTTTAGCATATTGAGCTAAGTGTGGAGAATTAAAGGGAAGTATCAAAAGAGACTTTCCCTGGTGAACTCCTTCAAGACTCCGCCCACCAGCACATCCAAAGAAGAGTCATTGTCAGCACCAGCCAGTTGCTCACTGACCTTAAGAACTAGTCGGTTCATGTAATGGGCCAGCATCTCCTTGCCCTTTTTGGCCTCTGAAAGCATTGGCAAAGGTGGAGTTGTGCCTGCACCCGTTCAGGATCACTCCTGACCAGTTCAGACCCAACCGTTGGTGGTCCAGACTCCTTGGACTTAGCTGTTGGAAATATTTTACCAGGATCTAGATTTACTACCATGTATGTTTCCTTAACATCCTAATATGAATTCTAAAACAATGAAATAAACACAAAAGGGTTCAAGAAAACCTTACATTGGGTGCAGCGGAATATAATGACTACTTCCGGTCAGATCTCTAGCCCTTGATTCCTTTTCTGTAGCAGAACATAATCAAGATCTAAACTTGGATCTCTTTCTCTCCTTCCTTGATGCTGATTCTCCTTCTTGTTGGTTGGATTCTACACAATCTTCCACACTATGATTGAGATACCACTTGATGTGTGTGGGCACTCACTCATTCACTCAAGGCTCAACAATATAAAGAAGAAAGGAGAAGGGAAAGTGGCGGCTAGGCTATTTTCTCTGAAGGAATAATATGCATGTCATAGATTCCTGAAGCCATCACTTTCTATTTGTAGAATTCCATCTAGGTTTAGGTTACAATTGTATGGCATTAATGTTGGATATTATTTTACCAGGATCTTAGATCTACTCACAAGTATGTTGTTTAACACCCTAAATATAAACTTTCTAAAACGATAAAATAAACACATATAAAGTTAAGAAAACCTTACATTGATGCAGCGGAATTAATGTCTCCTTCCACTCAGATCTCTAACCCTTGTATCCTTTTTGTCGCAGAGTATAATCAAGATCTGAGCCCGAATGTCCTTCTCTTTGAGTTTGATCCTTCACAGTCTTCCAATCAATGATTGAGTTACTACTTGCTCTGTGTGGGCACTCACTCTTTCACTAGATTTGAAATTTAGAAGAGGAAAAGAGAGAGAGAGAGGTTCAGCAAAGGTATAGAAAAGGGAAGGCTCAGTTTTTCTGAAGAGAAAATTTTCTGATAGAAAACTAAATGGAAAAGTGTAATTTTGACTGAGCCATCACTTTCTATTTATAGGCAACTACTAGGTTTAGGTTAGGAATTATTTGGCATTAAAATAATGAAAATATCAATTTGAAATTCCACAATAGGTGGCCGGTTATGGTGTAGATAATGGGCCCCACTTGATTTTGCAGTTTTAACAAATTTTATTTCTATTTTCTCAAAAACTTCAATTTTCCAATTCTAACCATTTAAATGCCAAAACTCATTATTTAATAACTAAAATAGATTATTAAATAATATTTTCATTTAATTTAATTATTAACTAGACATATAAAGTCCATTAATAAAAAAATAAACCTAGAATCTCTTTTCTTTACAATTTCGCCCCTGCTTAGTGAAAATTCACAAATTAGACATAATCTAACTTTAGAATTATAATTGATCAATCGCGAATCAATTATTGAGTTTTACAAGCAGAATATTCTCAACTAGAATGGGGACCATGGATCTATGTGCTGAGCTTCCAATAAGTAAACCGAATTTACCAAGTAAATTCCTACTTATTAATTATTCGTTGAATCCACTCTTAGAGCTTAGAATTGCACTCTCAGACTTATATAGAGCATATTCTATGTTCTACGATATAGATATGCTATCTCATTTAATCATTGTTATAATCTTATTGTGATCAAAGATCCTCTATATAGATGATCTACATCGAGATGGGATAATTTTACCGTTCTCACCCCTCAATGTATTTTGCCCCTTAAAACACTTAGCTACCTGTAAATGGTGTTTAGTGATCTATGAATTAGTCAGTTAAACAATAGCTCATCCATTTACTTCTATTTGCTAAGCTCGAAGGGAATCATCACTTGACTTCTATACACCAGTAGAAGCTATAGATTCCATATTTGTGTTCAGCACTCCCACTCAATCATACTATCATGTTCCCAAAATATACGTATCACCCTGACCCAAAAGTAGGCTTAACTAATAAATCAAAGAACATGAATAGTACTCCTGAGTTGAGCCTAAGCATATCAGGATTTAGATTCTTTTAATCTTAAGATCAACTACTGATATTGACTTAGAAAGATATATAACGGTAAGTTTGTAATATCTTAACTTAGTTGCAATATCAGTCCAGTCCAATGTATACTCCATACATTCGAAACTAGGATACTTTACTAATGTCCTGGAAAGAACATAACACTTACTCCAAGTGTAAGTACACATCATCGCTGATTATCACATTAGTGTAAATCCAAAACACTGATGAAACAGGGACTAAGTCTTTTGATTCATATGATCACAATCACATTCCACTGTGTTGACGATACTGTAATTGTGAATAAACATATGATCTGGATTTAACTGATTTTGTGTGTAAATGTAATAAACATATTAAACAATTAGCATGTAAAATTCATGCGAATATACATCACTTCAAATTTCTTGTATTGATAACTAATCGGATTGTAAAGAGTTTTATTTAGGGCATAAAACCCAACAAACTCCCACTTGCACTAATATAAAACAAAGTGTGCAAATAGGTCACTCTGATGTCTTGATCTTCAGATCAAGTGTAGTATATTTGAATCCACCCAAACTTCTGGAAACTAGTTCATAAATACACTTATGAAACATCCTTTACTATATGCTTTACTCATCAAGGGATACTGAAATCTTTATTGTTTTAAAAGTACATCCAAATAAACAGAAGACATATCTCTCATATTTCAAAATATGTAATTGAGATAATACAGTGTGGACTTTTCTTCAGTAATATAACTTTCTGGTATTTTCAAATTTACAAAGTTATAATTCTTCTTTGGTAGAGCTTGAATTATTATAGAATAACTCCTCTACCCCCAAAGTAAGCACCATCTCAAGAATTTTGAAATGAGATGGTGAGATACAAGGACAACTGATACACAGTTCCTTAATATCTAACATATAGATCACTTTCATAAATATTTCTTGAATATCTTCTAATGCTCCCTATTTGATTACCTCTCAGATAGCTCCCACTCAATAGCAGATGTCTGGTTAAATAATACTTTTAACCTTTTATTGTTTGGAGAGTTACCTAGTTATGACTTTTGTATTAGTTTGAAACTTTAAGTTAAGACTAAGTCATCAACACAGCAGACTAGTATTTGAAGTGAAAAATACATGCTAGAGATTAAGTAATCAAAATTAAGATACTATAAAATTTTATGAGGATTAAAAATTCTTGGTTCAAGTCATTCGAATAGACTGAACTAGAGTTCTTTATCTTATTCTCATAATTCTGATAAGTTATACCTATCCATGTGTATGGTTAGATTTGCTTTTCAGTAGTGTTCTTAAGTACCTATCACAAGTGTCAACCTAATAAAGATGGGTAAAGAATTTGAAAATTCTCCCACTCAATTAAGGTAGTGTGAAACTTTATCAAAGAACTTTTATAGGTATCAAACTTTTACTACAATAGTAAAACTAAATTGGAACATACAATCAAGATCAAGGATTTATATTGATAATAGCTAAGTCATTATATTACTTCCATGTTTAAAGAAAATATGTGTTACATAGGGAATTGTGGAATAGACTCCACCCCTAAGTATATACATATAGGGTATTGTGGATAAACTCCACCCCTAAGTATATAGAGATTATGATCCACCTGTAAAGGTTGTAAAGATCATGATTCTCGAAGTGTGATAGAGTTTATGTGGACTTGAATACTATCTACAGTTCATTAGATATAAAAGATCATTGAACTGCATAGTTTTCTTAACTTTTCTCCACCCCTATCAGATCAAAAGACCCTTTTATTAAACAAATTCTTTATAATTGTATTAGAATTAACAATTATTAATAAACATAGAAATAATTCCTAGTGTTTATTTAATAAACATAGAATTTGCATCAATAATAAAAACACTTACACATACAAACATATAAATATAATGTGGTAATTGTGGTTTAAGATAAAGTAAATGAAGCTCAATCTCAAAAATTGCAATGGTTTGAATTCGAAAATAAAAAAAAACTTTATTAATAATAAAAAAAAATATTGCAACAATATGAGAAAAATAGGGATAAATATCCCTAACTAAAATTTGAAATCCAAATTGTCTTTAAACTAAAACAATTAATTCAAAAAATAGATAGAAGAGCTTCATCTTCATCTGGACGATTTCACCCTTGGTCTAGCTTTATGATCCAACTCATCTGAGTTCAAGTAGCTAGGCCTATAAGAAGAAGAAAACAAATAAACAAAGTTAGTCTAGAATCATAAATCCAATTGGATAATAATTCACTAAAACTCTTAAAGTTTATAAATAGAAATTTCTTGTTTCTTTGCAAGAAGTTGAGGACACTGGGGCTTCCAATGACATTTCTCATTGCAGTAGAAACACTTTCCTTTGAGTGTAGCATCACCAGAAGCAGCAACCTTTTTATTTTTCATGGCTTTTGCATGCTTCTTGGTGTTCTTCCACTTCTTCTTCGATTTGGGTTTCGAAGCAGAGGCAACATTTACTTCAGGTTTTATCGTCCCATTACCATTCCCAGGATTGTAAGGTTTACTCCCTTTCTTCTTGGGTCCTCCAATCAAATTTTCATAAGTTTGAAGGTCATTGACTAACTCATGAAAGTCTATTTCCTTCTTATTCATGACATAATTTTATGTGTATGGTAGAAATGCTGGAGTTAGATTATTCAAGATAAGGCTTACTTGAGTAGCACTATCCATTTCAGCACCATGATCCTGGGCTTCATGGAAATAAGTTGCCATGAGGAGAACATCATCACGCACGTTTTGATGGGGTTCCATCCGTGCATTGATGTACTTCTTAGTCGCGTCAAAGCGAGACTAAAGTGATGCCTTACCGAATAGCTAATTTAACTTCGTCATTACTTCAGCAGCCTTCTCGATTTTAGAAAACCGAGTTTTGAGGGTGTCCACCATGCTGGAAAGCATAAAGTATAGAGCTTTGTCATTTGCTTTTTGCCAACGCTCATACTTTTCTTTCACAACTTTGGATGCATTATCCCGAAGCACTTCAGGTGACGGGTCAGTTAAAACAAACAAGGCACTTTCTCCTATGAGAGCAATGTTAATGTTCTCATTCCATTTAGGAAAGTTAGATCCATTTAGCTTATTTTCAGTCAACAGTGATAACATGGAATTCATCATGATAATACAGGATACTACAAAATAATAGAAATCAACAAATAGAAATCAATAATGGTTTAACACAAAATCAATTCAGAAATTATAAGCATATAGCAAGTAGGAATGATAAGAGAAAATACTTAAAAAAAAATTCAATCCTAAATAATTTCCAAGGTTTTTCAACAAACTAATATCAGTATCCCGTTTAGGCGAGAGTCAAAGCTACCATCTATTGAATAGAGTTGTCAGCTCATCTTAAATGTTAAACATTCTAGCAACCTTTTATTCGATCAAGATTGGAATCCAGCATTGTCCCGTTTAGGCGAGAGTCAAGGCTATTCTATCTTACGAGCTACTACCATTGTTTCGCAATTGGCAAGTCAAATATGGTCGCCACCATTAGGGTGATCCATACCATATAAAACACTTACAAACTACTTAACTTTCGAGATTAAACGGTGCAAAATTTCTAATGAACGTTCCTCCATTAGGGAGGATTACTCACTAAAACAAACGCGATGTAAAACTAACAACGGAGATCGAATATTTTAATAATAATAAAGCTCATTCTTTAAAATGTATTTTCTTTATTATTCTAATAAATATATTCATTAAATTTCAAATTTAGAATAAAAAAAAAATTCAAAATAAGAATTTAATTTAATATTTATAAAATTATACTTAGATGGTGATTGAAATAAAATGAATTATTTCCATCTTAGTAGTAATTTTAAATATAAATATTAAGGAAATTAATTTAAGTTGTATTAATATAAATTAATTAGCAACTTAAAAATTTCCATAATAATATATTTATTGTATTCGAAAAATAAAGTATAAAAACTATACAAATTTTCGAAAATACTTAAATAATAAATACTTAGAAAAAATACTTCAAGCAAAAATATCACCTATCTAGATTTTCTTTTGACTAGTTAATTCAATTTCTAATAATATATTTTAAATTCATTTATTTTAAACTAATCAATAAATGAAAAAATCATTGATCTAAGTTGATCCAAGAATTAATTAAAATAAATAATTAATTTACAACTTAATCTATTTTCAAGGAAAATTAAAAAATATTGCATAATTAAAATGCGATTTTCGAAATTGATTAATAAAATAAAAAAATATATTTTGAAAATTATTTAAATTTAAGTTGAAAAATTAAATTTCAACCTAAAAATAATTTTCTATTTAATTAAGTGTCATGAAAAATAAATATTTAAGTATCATGATAAGAATCAACTTAGACATTCAAATTTTTCAATTTAATTAAATTTATTAAATTCAATAAATAAATAATTAAGTGTAGAGAATGCTTAATTATTAATTTCTAGTTTAATACTAGGAAAAATATACTTAAATAAAATTGTACCAAAATTAATTATTGAAATAATTAATTTCACAATGTATAATATTTTCCTATTTAAATATTAGAAATAATAAGTAGTCTAGAAATAACTATCTAGAAAATATCTTATTTGACTAAGTATCTTTTCAACAAAAAATTTGAGAAATATGTAATTTAAGTCGTTTAGAAAAAAAATCTAGAACTTAAATAATTTCAAATTTAGATTTAATTAAATATCAAAAATTAAGTTGTAACCACTTAATTTGAAAAATATTCAATTTTAAGTTTAAAAACTAACTTAAAAAATATCTTAAGAATCTTTAATAACTAATGCCTAGGATTCCTCAACTTAATTTAAATTTAAATAAAATATTCAAATTTAAGTTAAATATTAAAAATCAGTTGATACAACTAATTTATAACTTAAATAGGAATATTTAATTAAATAAGCTCCAGAAAGAATCTAGAAAGTTAAAATTCTTTATTTAATTAAATACAAGAAAAATACAAATAGTTTGTCTAGAAAAAATATCTAAAACTAAAAGTGTTTTTCTTAAAATTAACTTTAAAATATTAAAAATGAAAATAAATTTCATATATTTTAAAAGTTAATTATGTTGCTAATTCAATTTTATTAGGTCAAACTAATATAATTAACCTTGTACAGTTATTCAAATCAGGCAAATAGGCCTTCACAATTGGGGTAGTTCATGTGCAGGGGTGCTGAGTTCCGTATGTCGTACCCACTTCTATGGCTCCCAACTCTCACACAAGGCCCAAAAGAGAGGAATTTAACCTTAAAATAAATAATTGTTATTAACTGAATAGGTCCAATAACTAAATGGACCTAAATAAAATCTATCATGGTGTGACATTTTATTTAGCAACAACCTACATGCATCTACATAATAAAATAAACATATAGGCTCACACAGGCACACAGTTGGATGGATCATATCATGTTGCTAGGTCAGACACAGATGAAAGAAGATTGTAAAATTTACCTGTTACAAATTATTAACTTGACCAAGGGAGCCATGAGTTAAAATCAGATCATTGGATCTGTCAACAAGTTAACCATGGCTATTTGCAATCAAGTAATAATAGGTTTTGAAAACTTACAAGCAAGCTAAAACCATATACTCCTGCAACAAGGTTAGCTGGATAGTTGGAAGTAGGATTTATTTAATTTTAAATAAATAATCTTCGAAAATAAAATAATTAAATAAATAAATAAAATTAATATTTAATTTTTCGAAAATTATAAAAAAAAAATTATTTATTTTTCGAAAATAAAAAAAATAAAATAACATAAATTTAATTTCGAAATTATTTAAAATAAAACCTACAATTTTGAAAAATTAGGTTTCAACTAACCTAAATATCATTTCAAAATTTGCTAACTACTTTTAAAAAATTAAATGTTATTTTATAAATGAAAATTAAATAAAAATTAAAAAATTATAAATTAAATATCTTTTTCAGATTTTAAATTTAATTTTAATAAATAAAATAACAAAATTTAAAAGTTAGCAAAATATCTTACATCTATTTAAAATTTCATGATTATAGTTATCTTATTTTAAATTTAAATAAGGTCAAATAATTTAAAAAAAAAAATAATTGAAAAAAAATTTAATATATGACCTTAAATTTAAAAATAAGATAAGATATAATCAAATTTAAATATAAGATAGATAATTAAGCAAAAAAAGATAGATATTTACTATTTTAAAATTCAAATTACACTAATATCATGAATTAAATTAAAAAAAATATTAAATAATTTAATTATGATAATTAGAATTGAAATAGGAATAGTAAATGTCTAAATACAAAACTACACAAAAAATTGGAAGTTAAATCCATGAAAAAGCATGAAAAATACGAAGAAAAACGAAAAATTTGCGAGCTGTACGGACAGGATGCAGTGCATACCCGTCTGCGCGCAGGTGGGAAGCTGGGCCGAGAAACCTCGGTGGAAGGGGTGTCACGCAGCATTTCCGCGCGTGCAGGGGGGTGTGTTCAGACACCCGCGCGTGTTTCTCGGACAGAATGCTATCCTAACAAGCGTGTGACCGAGGTGCACTCGGTTCCGCGCGCGCGTGTGTGATTCAGCAACCTTATCTTTTTTCAAATCTTAAAAAAAATCATAACTAATTCAAATTAAATCGAAATTGAGTTCTGTAAAAAAGTAACTTGCTTAATTTTTTCCATACTATCCAATAAAAATTCCAGAAACAAAATTTCAATTATTTTTTACGAGAATTCACAAACATCAATCAGTCATCATATAACACTCAACACAACACGAAACCATCCAAATAACAAACAATCATTTTAAAGTCTAAATTTCTTGCAAGCAAGTCAATTACCATGGCTCTGAGGCCAGTTGTTGGATATTATTTTACCAAGATCTTAGATCTACTCACAAGTATGTTGTTTAACCTCCCCAGAAGGCCACTTTTGTTGGAATTAATTTTACCAGGATCTTAGATCTACTTACAAGTATGTTGATTTAACAACCTAAATATGAACTTCTAAAACGATAAACAAAAACACATAAAAGTTAAGAATACCTTACAGTGATCGCAGTAGAATTAAGTGTCTCCTTCCACTCAGATCTCTAACCCTTGATTCCTGTCTGTAGCAGAGTATAATCAAGATCTGAGTCCGAAAGTCCTACAATTGGATGTGATCCTTCACAGTCTTCCAAACTATGATTGAGGTACTGTATGCTGTGTGTGGGCACTTCTCTCTCACAAGGAATTCGAGATTTCTCTCTCCTTTTCTCTCTTAATTTCGTGTGATAATGATAGCTTGAATATCAAAGCATTCAACGGCATGCCAAGAGTAGAGAGGGGGCGGCTATATATAGGAAACGGGAAGAGCTGAACTTTCCAAATAAACAGTTTCCTCTTTTACTGTGTAATTGATTAACTGTCTTATTTAGTGTAATCCACCACTTTCCTATTATTGCTAGGCTTTGATTAGCAATTACATGTCAATTAAAATTGAAAAACATGCAAAGAGGTGGCCGGCCATGGTGTGATATGGGCCTCACTTGGATTTTGCAGTTTCCTCAATTTTATTTCTATTTCTCCAAAAAAGCCATTTTTCCAATTCTAACCATTTAAATGCCAAAACTAATTATTTAATAACTAAAATAGATTATTAAATAATATTGTCATTTAAAATAATTATTAATTAGACATACAAAGTCTCTCAATTAATAATTAAACTTAGAAACCCTTTTATTTACAATTTCATCCTTAAACTGTGAGAATTCACAAATTAGACATAGTCTAACTTTTAGAATTATAATTGATTAATCATAAATCAATTATAGAGTCTTACAAACAATATAGTCTCAACTAGAATGGAGACCATGGATCTATATTGCTGAGCTTCCAATAAGTTGAACCGATTTACCAAGTAAATCCCTAACTTATTAATTCCTTGTTGAATCCACTCTTAGAACTTGGAATTGCACTCTCAGACTTATATAGAGCATATTATACGTTTCACGATATCCATATGCTATCTCATTTAACCATTGTTATAATCTAAATGTGATCAAAAGATCCTCTATATAGATGATTTACATTGAGATGGGACAAATTTACCGTTTACACCCCTCGATGTATTTTGCCCCTTAAAACACTTAGTTATCTGTAAATGATATTTTAGTGATCTAATATATAGTCACTGAAACAAGAGCTCATCCATTTACTTCTATTTAACTAAGCTCGAAGGGAATCATCACTTGACTTCTATACACCAGTAGAAGCTATAGATTCCATATTTATGTTCAGCACTCCCACTCAGTTATGCTATCATGTTCTCAAAATATACGTATCACCCTGATGCAAAAGTAGGCTTAACTAATAAATCAAAGAACATGAATAACACTCCTGAGATTAAGCCTGAGCATATCAGGATTTAGATTCTCTTAATCTAAGATCAACTTCTGATATTGACTTGGAAAGATACAACGGTAAGTTTATAATATCTTATCTAAGTTCAATATCGGTCCAGTCCAATGTATACTCCATACATTCGAAACTAGTATACTTTACCAACGTTCTGGAAAGAACATAACACTTACTCCAAGTGTAAGTGTACTTTATCGCTGATTATCACATCAATGTAAATCCAAAACACTGATGAACAAGGACTAAGTCTTTTGAATCATATAATCACAATCACATTCCACTGTATTGACAATACTGTAATTGTGAATGAATATATGTTATGGATTTAACTGATTTTGTGCATATATTAAATATATATATATATTAAACCATAAACATGTAACATACATGTAAACATAAATCACTTCAAAATTCTATATTGATAACTAATCAGATTGTAATGGGTTTTATTTAGTGCACAAAACCCAACAAACTCCCACTTGCACTAACATAAAACAAGTTGTGCATTACAATCAATCTTTTGTCTCGATCCTCTAATCAAGTGTAGTATATTTGAATCCACCCATATTTCTGGAACCAGGTTCATAAAGCTCATGAAACCTCCTAAACTATATGCTTTAATCATCAAGAGACACTGAAATCCTTTTTGCCCATTAAGTAGATCTGAACAACCAGAAGACATATCTCTCAAATTTTAAAATTTGGAATTGAGATAATGCAGTGTAGAATTTTCTTCAGTAAAATAACTTTCTGGTAATTTCGAATTTACAAAGTTATATCTTCTCTGATGGAGCTTGAATTATTATAGATGGGTTTTTACACTCTTCTACAATAATTCCTCCACCCCCAGAGTAACAACTATCTCAAATTCTTAATGAGTTGGTGTTGATATAAGGATTACTAAAGTATAGTTCCTTAATATCTAACATATAGTCACTTTCATAAATCTTTCTTGATTGTCCCCTAATGTTCCCCATTTGATTACATCTCAGATGGCTCCCACTCAATAGCAGATGTCTGGTTAGAAACTATTAACCTTTTACTATTTTTTTGAGGGATATCTCGTTGTGACTTATTATCTCAGTCTGAAACTGTAAGTTTCTCTAAGACTAGGTCAACAACATAGCAGTCTAGTATTTGAAGTGTAAAATACTTGCTAGAGATTAAGCAATTAAATCAAGATACCATAAAATGTTATGAGGATTAGAAATCTTGACTCAAGTCATTCGAATAGACTATGCAAGAATTCTTCTATCTTATTCTCATAATTCTGATAATTTATTTCTATCCATGTGAATGGTTAGATTTGTTTTATCAGTGATGTTCTGAAGTTCTTATCACAAATGTCAACCAAATGAAGATGGGTAAAGGATTCTAATATTCTCCTACTCAATTTAGGTAATGTGATACATTATCAAAGAACTTTAATGATATCATTAACTATTACAACAGTAAATCTAAACTGTAACATATAATCAAGATCAAAGATTTATTCTGATAATAGCTAATTTATTATATTATTTCCATGTTTAAAATTATGTGTCACAAAGAGTACTGTGGAATAAAGTCCACCCCTAAGTTTATAGAGATTATGATCCATCCCTAAAGGTTGTAAAGATCATGATTCCCTAAGTGTGATAGAGAATATGTGGAGTTGAATATAATCCAGAGTTCATTAGATATAAAAGATCTTTGAACTGCATATTATTCTTAACTTTTCTCCACCCCCATCAGATCAAAAGATCTTTTTATTAAACAAATTCTCAATAATTGTTTTAGAATTAACAATTATTCATAAACATAGAAATAATTTCTAGTGTTTATGTAGTAATAACTCTGTAAGGAGTTTAAATAACTATAGAATTGTATCAATAATAAAACCACATACACATACAAACATAATAAATATAACAATTGATAATTGATTTATAAGATAAAGTACTGAAGCTCAACTCATAAATTGCAATTAAAATAAATTTTATTATAAATTAAAAAAATTGTTTGCAATATTATGAGAAACGAACATGGAATAAAATCCCAAACTTGAAATCCAAATTGTTTGAAAAATTAAACAATTAATTCAAAAAATTAAATGAGCTTCTTCTTTATCATAGACGACCTCCATCCACAATCCAGCTTTCAGCTCCAACTCGCTAAGACAGCATCCGAGTTTAAGAAGCTTGAGCTATAAGAAGAATAATAAACAAGGTTAGTAGTCCAGAATTAATAATCCAAATGGATAATAATTCACTAAAACACATCAGTTTATAAAGAAATACCTTGTTTCTTTGCAAGAAGCTTAGGACATTGGGATTTCCAATGGCCTTTCTCAGTGCAGTAGAAACATTTTCCTTTTGGTGTATCACAAGAAGCTCCAACCTTTTTATTCTTAGCTGCTTTTGCAGCTTGAGCTCGCTTCTTGGAATTTTTCCACTTCTTCTTATTAGTTGACTTGGAAGTATAAGCAACGTGTGCCTCAAGATTACTCGTCTTATTACTATTTCCAAAATTCTGAGGTTTATTCCCTCTTTTCATGGGACCTCCAATAAAAATTTTCATATGTCTGAAGGTCATTGACTAAAGTATGAAAGTCTTGTTCCTTCTTATACATGACATAATTTGATGTATATGGTAGAAAGTCTGGAGTCAGACTATTCAAGTTGAGACTCACTTGAGTAGTTTGATCCATTTCAGTACCATGATTCTTGGCTTCCTGGAAATAACTTGCCATCTGGAGAAGGTGATCACGCACATACTGATTGGGTTCCATCCGTGCGTTGATGAATTTCTTAGTCGCTTCAAAACGAGATTGGATAGATGCCATATCGAATAGCTCAGTTAACTGCGTCATGATTTCTGTAGCCGTGACAGTGTTAGCAAACCTTGTATTCAAGGTGTCAACCATGCTGGAAAGCATGAAGTAACGAGCTTTATTGTTAGCATTCTGCCAACGCTCGATCTTCTCTTTCACAGCTTTGGTTTCATTCTCACCTAACTACTCAGGAGACGGCTCAGTCAACACAAACAGGGCACTTTCACCTATGAGAGCAATATTAATGTTCTATCTCCATTTTGGGAGGTTAGCTCCATTTAGCTTATTTTCAGTCAATAGTGATAACATGGGATTCGACATTGCAATTCAGGATACTACAAAATAATAAATAGATATCAATTATGGTTTAACACAAAATCTTATTCAGAAATTATTAGCACATAGCAAGTAGGAATGACTAGAGAAAATACTAAAACATACAATCCTAAATAATTTCCAAGGTTTTCAACAAAATGATATCAGTGTCCTGTTTAGGCGAGAGTTAAAGCTATCATCCATTGAATAGAGTTGTTAGCTCATCTAAAATGACAAACATTCTAGCAACCTTTTATTCGATCGAAAAGAGAATCCGACATTGTCCCGTTTAGGCGAGAGTCAAGGTCATTCCTATTTCATGAGCTTCCACCATTGTTTCATACGTTTGTAAGTCTTATACAGTCGCCACCATTAGGGTGGTCAATACTAATATAAAAAACTTAAAAATATACTTATCTTTCGAGATTAAACGGTGCTAACTTGCTAATGAACGTTCCTCCATTAGGGAGGATTACTCACTAAAACAATAGCTATGTAAAACCAGCAATGGAGATCGAATATCTTAATAATAATAAAGCTCATTATTTAAAATGTATTTTCTTCTATTATTTATTTATTTTAAATATATATTTACTAAATTTTAAATTTAGAATAAAACTCTAAATAAAATTTAATTTAATATTTATAAAATTATACTCAGATGGTTAAGAAAATAAAATGAATTATTTCCATCTTAGTATTAATTTTCCAATAAATATTAAGAAAATTACTTAATTTAAGTTGTATTAATTTAAATTATTTTGCAACTCAAATTAAAATTTTCTACAAATATATATATTGTATTTCCAAAAATATACAATTTTCGAAATACATTAAAATAAATCAATCTGTACTAGAAAAAATACTTCAAGCAAGAATACTATCTATCTAGATTTTCTTGACTAATTGATTCAATTTCTAATAATATATTTTAGTTCCTTTATTTTAAATTAATCATTAAATGAAAAAAATTATTGATTTAAGTTGATTCAAAATTAATTAAAATAATTAATTTACAACTTTAATCTATCTTTCAAGATAAATTCAAAATCATCTTGCATAATCAGATGCAATTTTGAAAAATGATTAATAAAATAAATAAAATATATTTTGAAAATTATTCAAATTTAAGTGGTTATGAAAATACCCAACTTAAAATAATTTTCTATTTAATTAAATATCATGAAAATAACAATATTTAAGTATCATTATGAAAATCAACTTAGATATTTAATTTTCAATTTAATTAAATGTATTAAATTCAGGAAATAAATAATTATGTGTAGAGAAGGCTTAATTATTAATTTCCAACTTAATACAAGGAAAGATATTCTTAACTTGAATTGTATCAAAATTAACTATTGAACAATTAATTTCACAATCAATGATATTTTCCTATATTAGAAATAATAATTAGTATAGAAATAACTATCTAGAAAATATCTCAATTTAACTAAGTATCTTTTCAAGATTTGGAAAATATCTGATTTAAGTTATTATAGAAAGAATCTATAATTTGCAACTTAAAATTTTCCAAATAAAATTTAATTAAATATCAAAATTAGGTTGTAACTACCTAATTTAAGGATATTCTATTTTAAGTTTAAAACCAACTTAAAAAATATCTTTTAAGAATCTTCAATAACCAATTCCTAGAATTCCTCAACTTAATATTAAATTCAAAAGATATTCAAATTCAAGTTAATAAGGAAAATTAATTTAATGAAATAATAAAAGTAAGTTTCAGAAAGATTCTAGTTAGTTAAAATTCTTTATTTAATTAAATACAAGAAAAATACAAATAGTTTATCTAGAAATAAAATTCTACAAACTATGTTTTTCTTAAATTAATTTCAAAGAAAGAAATTAATTATGTTGTTATTCAATTTTATTAGGTCAAACTAATTTAATTATCCTAGCACAGTTATCCAAATCAGGCAAATGAGCCTTCACAATTGGGGTTGTTCATGTGAGGGGGGCTGGGTTCAGAATGTCGTACCCACTTCTAAGGCTCCCAACTCTCACACAAGGCCCAAAACAGAGGAATTTAACCTTAAAATGAACAATTGTTATTAATTGAATAGCTCCATTAACTAAATGAGCCTAAATAAAATCTATCATGTTATGACATTTTATTTAGCAACAACAACCTATATGTGTCTATAACAGAAATTAAACATATAGGCTCACACAGGCACACAGATTTGGATGGACCCTATCATGTTACTAGGTCATACACAGATGAAAGCAGAATGTAAAATTTACCTGTTACAAATTATTTACTTGATCTATTGACAATTGAACCATGGGTTAAAATCAGATCATTGGATCTGTCAACAAATTAACCATGGCAATTTAGATGAAGCAATAATAGGTTTTAGAAAACTTACAAACAATCTAAAACACATACTCCTGCAACAAGTTAGATTTGGATAGTTGGAAGTAGGATTTATTTAATTTTAAAATATTGAACTTTATTTCGAAATATAATTAAAAGATAAATTTTGGTTTTTAAAAATAATATTTAAAATTAAACCTACAATTTTGAAAAATTAGGTTTTAAGTAACCTAAATATCATTTCAAAATAAATTTGCTAACTTTCCTTTTAAATTTCATGTTATTTAATAAATTAAATATTCAATAAAATAGAAAATGGTAAATACATACCCTTTTCTGATTTTATAATTTAATTTAAGTAAAAATAACAAAATTTAAAAGTTAACAAAAACATCGTATTTCCCCTTTTAAAATACCATGATTATAGTAATCTTATTCTAAATAAGGTCAAATTACTAAAAGAATATTTTTATAAAAAAAATTAATTTCTGACCTTATATTTAAAAATAAGATAAAATAATCAAAATTTAAAAGAAATAAGAAAAGAGGTAAGCAATACTTGATTTTAACCTATTTTCAAATTCAAATTACACTAATATCTAAAATTAATTTTAAAATAAAATTAATTTATTTCTGATAATTAGATTTGAAAAATGAAAATAAAAATCAAAATACAAAACTGCACAAAAATCGGAAGTCAATTCCATGAAATAGCATGAAAAATCAAAGAAAACGAAGAAAAATTACACACTGTACGGATGCTATGAGTTGCATACCACCCGCGCGTGTAGAGAGGGTGATATCCCGAGTTTCCTCGGCTCTGGGAGGCTGCAAGCAGCCCTTCCGCGCGCGTGAGAAGGGTGATCGCCACCCTGATTTTTCCCGATTTTCAAAAATTCATAACTAATTCAAATAAAATCGAAATCGAGTTCTGTAAAAAAGTAAATTTCTTAGAATTTTCCAAACGATTCAATAAAAATATTTTAAGATACAGATAACAAAATTTCTTTTCCCATAATTCACAAACATCAATCAAACATCAATATGACACACCATGAAACCATCCAAATGACAAACAAATCGTTTTAAGTCCATATTTCTTGCAAGCAAATCAATTACCATGGCTCTGGTGCCAGTTGTTGGAATTAATTTACCAGGATCTTAGATCTACTTACAAGTATGTTGATTTCACAACCTAAACATGAACTTCTAAAACGATAAACAAAAACACATAAAAGTTAAGAATAACTTACAGTGATGGCAACAGAATTAAGTGTCTCCTTCCACTCAGATCTCTATCCCTTGATTCCTGTTTGTAGCAGAGTATAATCAAGATCTGAGTCCGAATGTCCTTCAATTGGATGTGATCCTTCACAGTCTTCCAAACTATGATTGAGGTACTGTATGCTGTGTGTGGGAACTTCTCTCTCACAAGGAATTCAAAATTTCTCTCTCTTTTTCTCTCTTAATTTCGTGTGATAATGATAGAATGAATATCAAAGCATTCAAAGGCATGCCAAGAGTAGAGAGGGGGTGGCTATATATAGGAAAAGGGAAGAGCTCAACTTTCCAAATAAACAGTTTCCTTTTTTACTATGTAATTGATGAACTGCCTTATTTTGTGTGATCCACCACTTTCCTATTATTGGTAGGCTTTGATTAGCAATTATATGCCAATTAAAATTCAAAATAATAATTGGGAAACATGCAAAGAGGTGGCCGACCATGGTGTGATATGGGCCTCACTTGGATTTTGCAGTTTCCTCAATTTTATTTCTATTTCTCCAAAAATGCCATTTTTCTAATTCTAACCATTTAAATGCCAAAACTAATTATTTAATAACTAAAATAGATTATTAAATAATATTGTCATTTAAAATAATTATTAATTAGACATACAAAATCTCTCAATTAATAATTAAACTTAGAAACCCTTTTATTTACAATTTCATCCTTAAACTGTGAGAACAAATTAGACATAGTCTAACTTTTAGAATTATAATTGATTAATCATAAATCAATTATAGAGTCTTACAAACAATATAGTCTCAACTAGAATGGGGACCATGGATCTATATTGCTGAGCTTCCAATAAGTTGAACCGATTTACCAAGTAAATCCCTAACTTATTAATTCCTTGTTGAATCCACTCTTAGAACTTGGAATTGCACTCTCAGACTTATATAGAGCATATTATACGTTTCATGATATCCATATGCTATCTCATTTAACCATTGTTATAATCTTAATGTGATTAAAAGATCCTCTATATAGATGATTTACATTGAGATGGGACAAATTTACCATTTACACCCCTCGATGTATTTTGCCCCTTAAAACACTTAGTTACCTGTAAATGATGTTTTAGTGATCTAATATATAGTCACTGAAACAAGAGCTGATCCATTTACTTCTATTTAACTAAGCTCGAAGGGAATCATCACTTGACTTCTATACACCAGTAGAAGCTATAGATTCCATATTTATGTTCAGCACTCCCACTGAGTTATGCTATCATGTTCCCAAAATACGTATCACCCTGACCCAAAAGTAGGCTTAACTAATAAATCAAAGAACATGAATAACACTCCTGAGATTGAGCCTGAGCATATCAGGATTTAGATTCTCTTAATGTAAGATCAACTTCTGATATTGACTTGGAAAGATACAACGGTAAGTTTATAATATCTTATCTAAGTTCAATATCGGTCCAGTCCAATGTATACTCCATACATTCGAAACTAGTATACTTTACCAATGTTCTGGAAAGAACATAACACTTACTCCAAGTGTAAGTATACTTTATCGCTGATTATCACGTCAGTGTAAATCCAAAACACTGATGAACATGGACTAGGTCTTTTGAATCATATAATCACAATCACATTCCACTGTATTGACAATACTGCTGTAAAGACCGCTTAGTTTAATTTGGAAATTAGCAGTTAATTATGTTTCATTATGAAAATTATTTATAGATATTTGAATAATTATTTATACTGTTATTTTTGAATTCCAAAATGCATTTTTATGTCATATAGTGAAATTTCATAATTTGGAATTCCGGTGCCCGGTAACATGGAACTCGGTGTTTGGCTCAGTAAAATCACAACTTAGTATGTTAGTTTATTGGGACGATTATTTAGACATTGGGAATGTCGGGATTGGTCGGGAATTTAGAATTTCCCAAAATACCCCTTTAGTGTTAGTTATGCTATTTTAGTGAGAAGGGGCAAAATGGTCATTTTTCCCCATTGTTATTTTGTCCTTTAGTGGACTTTATATGGTGAAAATATATGAGTATGTGGCATTTCTTTTGGCTGAAGTAAAGAGTTAAAATAGCATTTTTATTTTCTCATTATTCAAAAATTTTAACGTTACAAAAAATTAGAATTTCAAAGCTCTTTCTCTCTCTCTCTTTTCGGCCAAGCTTGGGAGATGCTAGGGCTGGGTTTCCCTGTTTGATTCATGTTATTTTCAACAAGTTCATAATAATTCTAGTAGAGGTAATCCTTGTTCTAGCTCCTTTTCTTTTAGTTTCTTCATTTTTGATGAAAAAGAAATGGTTTGCATGCTTAGTTTGAGTTGTTCTTGCTGTTGTGTTTTGATGTTGATTTCAGAGGTTTATTTATGATTTAAAATGTTGATTCAAGCATGATAGGGCTGGTGATTACTTGATTTTATTAAGATATGAAATTTTGGCTCAAAACTATGGTTTTCAAAGAAAATGGTTGAAATCTGTTGCTGTTGTTTTGTGATGTTTGCTGTAGTTTTCAGAGGTGATTTTATGCATGTTTAAGTAGGTTGGGATTGATTTGAATGCATGTTAGTGTTGTTTAACCAAGTTTGAGTTTTGAACTCAAAGCTTGGAGCTTTAATGGTGGAATTTGATTTTATGCATGAAGCTTTGTTTTATCACTTGGAAAATGTTTATTAGGGTCTAATTAGCAGGTCTGGAAAGTTTGGTTGAGTTTGGAAACGTTTTGGTTGGAGAATTGATTTTTGTCGATTTTCTGGGTAAAACCGGCTAACTGGTTTTACACTGCTTGTAAAACCGGTTACCCGGATTTTGCAGTAGGGTGTGAAACCGGTTTTTCTCAACTTGTCGTTTCGTGCTAGTTTCGGGTTTTTAGACAGTTTGTTCTCTGCTAGTTTGGGGGTATTTTTGTATTAAGTTACAGTAGGTTAAGTTTGGTTTTAAAACCTTTGTCCTCGTTGTGATTTAGCGCGTCACTTATCGGTGTTGTGATTTTTACGGTTTAGGAGCCTGTAATCCGCCGAGCTGATAGTTCCACTCAGGTTGACCGGCACACCTGAATTCAGAATTGAGGTAAGATTAGTATAACGGTATGCATATATATTACACGTTTAGCGTGCATGTTAGGAAGCCTGTTAGATTACATTAGATACGTATATTGGCTTCGAACCATCCGACTGTGTCACATCGGTACAGGCTAGAGTATGACTAGCAGCTGGAGTATGACCAGTGTACCGAGTATAGGCTGACACTGTATCACATCGGTACAGGCTAGAGTAGGACTACAACTGGAGTATGACCAGTGTACCGAGTATAGGCTGATACTAGGGTTGGTGCTTCTGTACTATTTGACGTATCACATCGGCACAGGCTAGAGTATGACTAGAAGCTGGAGTATGACAAGTGTGCCGAGTATAGGCTGATACTGTAACACATCGGTATAGGCTAGAGTATGACTAGCAGCTGGAGTATGACCAGTGTACCGAGTATAGGCTGTTACTTGTCAATAGTACCGTCCTATGAACGTTCGGGACTCAGTATCGTGTGGGACACGGCAGTTAGGGTTATGGTCAGGGGTATCGGCGTCTGATCATAACCCGGGATTTATATATGATTATCTTTATGCTTTTCTTACTGAGTCTATCGACTCACAGTGCTATGTTTATGTGTAGGTAAAGGCAAGGCTAAAGCTGAAGGACCGTGAGAGCGAGCCGGTGAAGATTGTACATGTCGGGGCGGTTAGGCCTGGAGCGTACGATCCTCGGGACAATAGTGCTTGTTTTGTAATTAGTCGCTAGGCGACAAGTATTTTGTATAGTCAGTGAACTTTTGTAAAATGTTTTGTAATCGGGATCCCGAGTATTTTTGTATAAATATTTTATAAGTTTAATTAAAAAGTAAAAATTTTAATTAATCACGATTTCCATAAACCTCGTTGATTAGCAACGAGCTGCACAGTACGTTTAAAAATCACGTAATACGCCTATGCTAGCTAGGGTGTTACAATTTGGTATCAAAGCCACCAGGTTGTCTTTCGAAGATCGTCACGACATGTACAATCATCATCAGCAGTTAGCTCGTTCTACAGTTCAGTAAGCTTTTATAGCTGTAGTATCTTATTTAATTATTATGAATAAGAAAAGCCTGATAGGAAGCATGTTAGTAGCCTGATAGTAGAATAGGCGCATGTTTTTAATTTCTAAATTAAGCGGCATTAGTAAGCTCTCTTTGATCATGACCTGATGTGCCAACTCTTGGTTTCGCAGGCTGTTCAGACTAGATGGACGCCAGGCAGAATACCAGGAGCCAGGGCAACTTAGTAGGGTCAAATCAGGGTCAGGAAGCTCAGTTTCCCCCGCATGCTAGGGGCCGTGGTAGAGGTCCCAGGGGTAGGGCCCGTGGTCGGGGTGACGATAACCCGCCACAGGCTGCCCAAGCCGATCAGGAAGCCCAGAATTGGGAGACTAGGTTTGCTGAAATGCAAGCCAGGATAGAGGAGCAAGATCAGGAGATCCAGAGATTGAGGCAGTAGGGGGCTCCTGAAGTGCCTGTGCCAGAAGTTCCTGTGGCACCCGCCCCTGCTGCTCAGGCCGAGATAGTGGTAGCAGCAAACAGAATGGAACCCTTGTATGAAAGGTTCCGGAAGCAAGCACCTCCGGTTTTTCTGGGAGGTCCGGATGTCATGAAAGCCAAACAGTGGCTAACGGTGATCACCAAGATACTGAACTTTATGGGTGTCACCGGAAATGACAGAGTGATGTGTGCCACCTTCCAGTTCCAAGAAGACGCTCTAGTCTGGTGGGACATGGTGT
Source organism: Cannabis sativa (assembly GCF_029168945.1). NCBI lineage: Eukaryota > Viridiplantae > Streptophyta > Magnoliopsida > Rosales > Cannabaceae > Cannabis > Cannabis sativa. The sequence continues at coordinate 83,688,492 of NC_083602.1, forward strand.
CTCAGATTAATGATGTCACCACCATGACAGGGGAAAGGTTCCAGGAACTCTTCAACGCGAAGTATTATAACGAGGCAGTTAGAAGTGCCAAGAGGAAAGAGTTCACCCACCTGACTTAGCGGGAAACATGAGCGTGACAGAGTATACCACCCAGTTCGATCGGTTGGCGAGGTTGGCCTCGGGAATACTGCCAACCGATTTCAGCAAGAAGGAGAAGTATCTGGACGGATTAAATGTGAAGATCAAACATGACCTTATGATCACCACCGACGACAAGATCACCTATGCTGAGATGGTGGAGAAGGCACTGCGAGCTGAGGGCGCAGTTGGATGTATGTCGGAGTCAGCTAGTACTCTAGTGAGTGGCGGGGCTCCTACCCCTCCTGCATCAGGATTTAGCAAGGGAGCTAGTGGTTCAGCCATGGACCAGAAGAAGAGAACATCCACTGCATCCGGTGGCTCGGGGCAGAACAAGAGGTTCCGGGGGAACCAGTGTAGAGGCAGCCGTCACGGTGGTGCTGAGACCCGGTTTTCGTACCCAGAGTGCCCCAGTTGTAAAAGGCACCATCTGGGTGAGTGCAGAGGTCAGGGATGCTTTCAGTGTGGCATGCCTAGATACTACAAGAGGGATTGTCCCCAGCTTAGGTCAAAGACACCTAGGGCTCCTGCGAGACCCGCTCCTGCTAGGGTGTTCGCCATCACTCAGGCTGATGCAGAAGCCAGCCCCTCAATTGTAACAGGTCAGCTTTCGGTTAATAACTCTTTTTATTCAGTGCTGTTTGATTCTGGGGCCACACATTCTTATGTGGCAGCAAGAATCTTTAGTAAGTTGGGTAGATCATTTGATAGTTATGAATCAGGGTTTGGAACCCTATTACCTGGCGGAGAGTTATTTATCTCCAAAAGGTTTATTAGGTCTATGCCGATCAGAATAGATGGTAGAGAGTTAAGTCATGACTTGATAGAGATGGGCCTAGTAGATTTTGATATTATTTTAGGAATGGATTTCCTATCGAAATACTCAACTAGTATTGATTGCAAGAGGAAGATGGTGATCTTCCAACCAGAAAGTGAAGAACCATTTGTGTTTGTTGGTTCGGTTCGGGGATCTTGGATCTCGGTGATTTCGGCCATGTCAGCTAGGGAGTTACTGCATGGTGGTTGTTTAGGGTTTCTGGCCGTGGTGATGGACACCACTCAGCCAGATACCATTCGGCCAGAGGACATCAAGGTGGTTTGGGAATTTCTAGATGTTTTTCCCGAAGAACTTCCAGGGTGACCACCTCAGCGGGAGATTGATTTCGTTATAGATTTGGCACCAGGAGTGGAAGCGGTTTCCAAAGCTCCGTATAGAATGGCTCCAGCTGAGCTTAAGGAATTAAAGATTCAGATTCAAGGGTTACTTGACATAGGGTTTATCCAACCTAGTGTGTCACCTTGGGGAGCCCCAGTTTTGTTCGTCAAGAAGAAAGATGGATGTATGAGGATGTGCATCGATTATCGGGAGTTAAACAAGCTAACAGTGAAGAATAAATATCCACTACCTAGGATCGATGATCTGTTCGATCAGCTTCAGGGGAAGATGGTCTTTTCCAAGATTGATCTCCGATCGGGTTATCATCAGTTGAAAATCTGAGAGGAGGACATCCCGAAGACGGCTTTCCGTACTAGGTATGGACATTACGAATTCTTGGTTATGTCGTTTGGACTAACCAATGCTCCTGCAGCATTCATGGATTTGATGAATAGAGTATTCAAGGATTTCCTCGATATCTGTGTGATTGTGTTTATCGACGACATCCTTGTGTACTCTCAATCAGAAGAGGAGCATAAGTTACATCGTCAGATGGCTTTGCAACGGCTTAGGGAACACAAACTTTACGCAAAATTCAAGAAATGTGAATTCTGGCTATCTCAGTTGTCCTTCTTAGGGCACATTGTTAGCAAAGATGGGATCAAGGTGGATCCCGGAAAAATAGAATCCGTCAGGGATTGGCCGAGACTGAAGACAGTGACAGAGATTAGAAGCTTCTTGGGTTTGGGCGGGTATTATCGTAGGTTCGTGGAGGGGTTTTCTAAGATTTCAACACCCTTAACCGAACCTACAAAGAAGAATCAGCGGTTTGTCTGGTCAGATAAGTGCGAAGCTTGTTTCCAGGAGTTGAAACAGAGATTTATTACAGCTCCAGTGCTAGCTTTTCCCTCGGAGAGCGAGAAATTCGTAGTTTATTGCGATGCATCCAGACAGGGTCTGGGATGTGTGCTGATGCAAGCCGATCAGGTTATCATTTATGCCTCCCGTCAGTTAAAGGATTATGAACAGCGATACCCGACTCATGATCTAGAGTTGGCCGTGGTGGTTTTTGCATTGAAGATCTGGCAGCATTACCTTTATAGAGAAAGGTGTGAAATCTATACCAACCATAAAGGTCTCAAGTATTTCTTTACTCAGAAAGATTTGAATATGAGACAGAGGCGTTGGTTGGAGTTAGTGAAAGATTACGACTGTGAGATTCTCTATCACCCTGGGAAGGCCAATGTAGTGGTCGATGCCCTGAGCAGGAAGGGTCCCGGGCAGGTAGCTAGCATGATTCAAATCTCACCTCAGTTAGCTGAAGACATGGTTAGATCCAGCATTGAGTTTGTGGTAGGTCAGCTTCACAACTTGACTCTGCAATCTGATCTGTTGGAAAGAATTAAAGCCGCTCAGATGACTGATCTAGAGTTAGTGAAAATCAGAGATGAGGTTTCGGCTGGTCAAGCCAAGGATTTCTCAGTGTCAAACAACAGGATGCTTCTGTATAAAGCTAGGGTTTGTGTTCCGAGTAGTGTGCAACTTAGGAATGAGATCTTTGAGGAGGCTCATTCTACCCCTTATTCTCTGCATCCCGGCACCACTAAGATGTACCAGGATTTTAAACCGTACTTCTGATGGAGCTGTATGAAGAAGAATTTTGTAGAATTCGTATCGAGATGCCTCACTTGTCAGCAAATAAAGGCTGAACATCAGAGACCAGCAGGGTTGTTGCAGCCTTGAACCCTACCTGAATGGAAGTGGGAAGATATCACGATGGATTTCGTGGTTGGGTTACCTAGAACCACGGGTTTGTTCGATTCCATCTGGGTTGTGGTGGATCGATTCACGAAAGCTGCTTATTTTCTGCCTGTTAGAACAACCTTTACAATGGATCAGCTGGCAGAATTGTATGTTAGAGAAATTGTAAGACTTCACGGGGTACCGAAGTCTATAGTTTCGGATAGAGATCCGAAGTTCACCTCCAACTTTTGGCAGAGTTTTCAACGAGCAATGGGTACAAAACTAAAATTCAGTACAACATTCCATCCTCAGATAGATGGGCAGTCCGAAAGGACAATTCAAATATTGGAGGACATGTTACGAGCCTGTCTTATGGATTTTGAAGGCTCTTGGAACCGTTGATAGAATTTTCTTACAACAACAGTTATCAGAGTACGATAGGGATGGCTCCCTATGAACTGTTATACGGTAGGAAGTGTAGATCTCCCATCCACTGGGATGAGACAGGGGAGAGGAAATACCTAGGTCCGGAGTCAGTGCAGCGGACCAATGAGGCAATTGAGAAAATAAAAGCTAGAATGCTTGCCTCAGAGAGTAGACAGAAAAGTTACGCAGATCCAAAACGCAGAGATGTTGAGTTCCGAGTAGGGGACCATGTGTTTTTACGGGTATCTCCAATGAAGGGGATCAAATGTTTCGGGAAAAGAGGCAAGTTATGCCCTAGATTTACGAGACCTTTCGAGATTCTCGAGAAGATAGGTCAAGTGGCATACCGGTTAGCATTGCCTCCAGCTTTATCAGCAGTTCACAACGTATTCCATGTCTCTATGTTGAGAAAATACGTTTCAGATCCCTCTCATATACTCAGTTATGAGAGCCTTGAAATGCAGCCAGATATGTCTTACGAAGAACAGCCAGTGCAGATCCTGGATAGAAAGGATAAAGTCCTTCGGAATAAGACCATAGCTTTGGTCAAAGTACTCTGGAGAAACAGCAAGGTGGAGGAAGCAACCTGGGAGCTAGAGTCAGATATGAGAGCTCAATATCCAGAGTTATTCAGGTTAGATTTCAGGGACGAAATACTTTTAAGGGGGAATACTTGTAAAGACCGCTTAGTTTAATTTGGAAATTAGCAGTTAATTATGTTTAATTATGAAAATTACTTTTAGATGTTTAAATAATTATTTATACTGTTATTTTTGAATTCAGAATGCATTTTTATGTCATATAGTGAAATTTCATAATTTTGCCTTCCGGTGCCCGGTAACATGGAACTCGGTGTTTGGCTCAGTAAAATCACAACTTAGTATGTTAGTTTATTAGGACGGTTGTTTAGACATTGGGAATGTCGAGATTGGTCGGGAATTTAGAGTTTTCCAAAATACCCCTTTAGTGTTAGTTATGCTATTTTAGTGAGAAGGGGCAAAATGGTCATTTTTCTCCATTGTTATTTTGCCCTTTAGTGGACTTTATATTATGAAAATATATCAGTATGAGGCATTTCTTTTAGCTGAAGGAAAGAGTTAAAATAACATTTTTATTTTCTCATTATTCAAAAATTTCAAAATTAGAAAAAATTAGAATTTCAAAGCTCTTTCTCTCTCTCTCTTTTCGGCCAAGCTTGTGAGCTACTAGGGCTGGGTTTCCTTGTTTGATTCATGTGATTTTCATAAGTTCATACTAATTCTAGTAGAGGTAATCCTTGTTCTAGCTTCTTTTCCTTTAGTTTCTTGATTTTTGATGAAAAAGAAATGGTTTGCATGCTTAGTTTGAGTTGTTCTTGCTGCTGTGTTTTGATGTTGATTTCAGAGGTTTATTTATGATTTAAAATGTTGAATCAAGCATGATAGGGCTGGTTATTACTTGATTTTATTAAGATATGAAATTTTGGCTCAAAACTATGGTTTTCAAAGAAAATGGTTGAAATCTGTTGCTGTTGTTTTGTGATGTTTGCTCTAGTTTTCAAAGGTGATTTTATGCATGTTTAAGTAGGTTGGGATTGATTTGAATGCATGTTAGTGTTGTTTAACCAAGTTTGAGTTTTGAACTCAAAGCTTGGAGCTTTAATGGTGGATTTTGATTTTATGCATGAAGCTTTGTTTTATCACTTGGAAAATGTTTATTAGGGTCTAATTAGCAGGTCTGGAAAGTTTGGTTGAGTTTGGAAACGTTTTGGTTGGAGAATTGATTTTTGTCAGTTTTCTGGGTAAAACCGGCTAACCGGTTTTACACTGCTTGTAAACCCGGTTACCCGGATTTTGCAGTAGGGTGTGAAACCAGTTTTTCTCAACTTGTCGTTTCGTGCTAGTTTCGGGTTTTCAGACAGTTTGTTCTTTGCTAGTTTGGGGGTATTTTTGTATTAAGTTACAGTAGGTTAAGTTTTTGTTTTAAAACCTTTGTCCCGGTTGTGATTTAGCGCGTCACTTATCGGTGTTGTGATTTTTACGGTTTAGGAGCCTGTAATCCGCCGAGCTGATAGTTCCACTCAGGTTGACCGGCACACCTGAATTCGGAATTGAGGTAAGATTAGTATAACAGTATGCATATATATTACACGTTTAGCGTGCATGTTAGGAAGCCTGTTAGATTACATTAGATATGTATATTGGCTTCGAACCATCCGACTGTTTCACATCGGTACAGGCTAGTGTATGACTAGCAGCTGGAGTATGACCAGTGTACCGAGTATAGGCTGACACTGTATCACATCGGTACAGGCTAGAGTAGGACTACAACTGGAGTATGACCAGTGTACCGAGTATAGGCTGATACTAGGGTTGGTGGTTCTGTACTATTTGACGTATCACATCGGCACAGGCTAGAGTATGACTAGAAGCTGGAGTATGACCAGTGTGCCGAGTATAGGCTGATACTGTAACACATCGGTATAGGCTAGAGTATGACTAGCAGCTGGAGTATGACCAGTGTACCGAGTATAGGCTGTTACTTGTCAATAGTACCGTCTTATGAACGTTCGGGACTCAGTATCGTGTGGGACACGACAGTTAGGGTTATGGTCAGGGGTATGGGCGTCTGATCATAACCCGGGATTTATGTATGATTATCTTTATGCTTTTCTTACTGAGTGTGTCGACTCACAGAGCTATGTTTATGTGTAGGTAAAGGCAAGGCTAAAGCTGAAGGACCGTGAGAGCGAGCCGGTGAAGATTGTACATGTCGGGGCGGTTACGCCTGGAGCGTACGATCCTCGGGATAACAGTGGTTGTTTTGTAATTAGTCGCTAGGCGACAAGTATTTTGTATAGTCAGTGAACTTTTGTAAAATGTTTTGTAATCGGGATCCCGAGTATTTTTGTATAAATATTTTATAAGTTTAATTAAAAAGTAAAAATTTTAATTAATCACGATTTCCATAAACCTCGTTGATTAGCAACGAGCTGGACAGTACGTTTAAAAATCACGTAATACACTTATGCTAGTTAGGGTGTTACAACTGTAATTGTGAATGAATATATGTTCTGGATTTAACTTATTTTGCGCATATATTAAATATATATATTAACCCATAAACATGTAACATACATGTAAACATAAATCACTTCAAAATTCTATATTGATAACTAATCAGATTGTAATGGGTTTTATTTAGTGCACAAAACCCGACATCTTTTCCTTTGAAGAGGACCCCTCACCGCCCTTAGACTTCTTGGCCGGAGGAGAGGCGCTAGAGCTTCCGCCCATTCTCTTCCTCAGAGAGTCAATCATCTGGCGAGACATGTCTGCATAGAACAAAAACAGTACGGTTAGAAGACAGCCATCTGAAACACGAGGCATGAAAATCAAGAAGCTCAAGAACAAGATAAAGTAAAATGCAAGGTGACCGCCCGCACAAGACTCAGAAGTCCATCATCACCTGACATCGATCTTATCTCAGACATTACAGCTTTGCCTTTTTCGAACACGGGAGGAGATGGCCGAGCAGGTGAAATGGGCTCCCTTATGTGAATTGCATGTTCAACAGGCCTGGGCAAGGTCGGGAGTTTCTTCTTCCTCTTCAGTGGAGTCACCTGCTCTTCCTCAGCTTCATCTTCAGGATTCAAAGGCTCCTGAGCATATTGCTTGGCCCTTGCACCTCCCTTCAACTTAGCCTCGCGGTTAAGTTGAATGAGTTCATCCTCCTTATGAGCTCGTTCGGTCCGGCCAGCATTAGATTTCCTCTTCTTCCCTGCCACGGACTTAGGAATAAAGTCCTCAGGATAGAGCCCGTACCTCACAAGGTTATCATCAGAGGTCAAATGGATAATATTTCGGTCTTCCCCCGACAACCGAGCAAGTTTTTGAGGTCTATCCCTAAGAGCAAGAGTGAGGGGAGGACGGTGATATGTCAGAATCTGCTGAAACCAAGTCCGGGTAATGCTCGCATCCTTCACCATGAAGTACTCATCAGTAAAATGTCGTATTTTGCTGATGGCCTTGTCATCCTTGCCGGTCAACCACTTGAAGCCTGGTTGAGAGAAATAGAAGTACCCCGACCTGGCTTGATTGGCGGTGGACTTCAAATCGAAGAACCAGGCAACTTCGTGGGGAGAAGGAGTACCCCATCCCTGGGAAGCGTAGAGGACGAAGAGGGCAGATAAATACTTAATGCCCTTAGGAGTGAATTGGGCCGGACGAGACCGAAGAAGTCCGCCACATCCTTGAAGTACTTGTGCAAGAGCATCAACGCTCCTTGCTGACCATGGGCTCCCTGTTGGAAATTATTTTACCAGGATCTATTTACTATCATGTATGTTGGATTAACACCCTAATATGAATTCTAAAATAATGAAAATAAACACATATAAAGTTAGAAAACCTTACAATGGGTGCAGCGAAATATTATGACTCCTTCAATTAGATCTCTAGCCCTTGATTCCTTTCTGTAGGAGAGCATCACCAAGATCTGAACCTGGATCTTCTTTTCTCCTTCTTTGATGTAGAATTTCCATAGTCTTACATACTATGATTGAGGTACCACTTGATGTGTGTGGGCACTACTCATCTCACAAGGATTTCGAAATTTTTCTCTCTTTTTCTCTCTTAATTTCGTGGTCTTATGAAGCATACAAAGACATGCAAGAGAAGAGAACAAGGGTTGCTTTATATAGGGAGAAGGGAGAGCACAACTTTCCAAATAAAACAGTTTCCTTAATTACTGTGTAACCAATTAACTGCCTTATTTAGTGTGATCGACCACTTTCCTATTTTTGCTAGGCTTTGATTAACAATTACATGGCAATTAAAATTGAAAATAATAATTGGGAAAATCACAAAGAGGTGGCCGGCCATAGGGTTTCATGGGCCTCACTTGGATTTTGCAGTTTCCTCAATTTTATTTCTATTTTTTCAAAAAATGCCATTTTTCCAATTCTAATCATTTAAATGCCAAAACTAATTATTTAATAACTAAAATAGATTATTAAATAATATTGTCGTAAAATAATTATTAATTAGACATACAAAGTCTCTCAATTAATAATTAAACCTAGAAACCCTTTTATTTACGATTTCATCCTTAAACTGTGAGAATTCATAAAGTAGACATAGTCTAACTTTTAGAATTATAATTGATTAATTAAAATCAATTAACTGAGTCTTACAAACAGTATGGTCTCAACTATTATGGGGACCATGGGTCTATATAACCGAGCTTCCAATAAGTGTAACCGAATTTACCAAGTAAATTCCCTAACTTATTAATTCCTCATTGAATCCACACTTAGAACTTGGAATTGCACTCTCAGTCATATAGAACGCTCTATATGTTCCATAATATAGACACGTCATTAGTTATCCATTGTTATAACCCTAATGTGATCAATGATCCTCTATATAGATGATCTACATTGAAAAGGCACTACTGTTACCGCTGCACCTTCAATGTATTTTATCCTTAAAACACTTAACCCTGTATAAATGATATTTCAGCTAAGTGAAATGAGATCTCCACCATTTATCTTCGTTTGGTTAAGCTCGAAGGAAATCATCCTTTACTTCTATTTGCCAAATAGAAGCTATAGATTCCATATTTATGTTAGCGCTCCCACTCAATTTCACTACCGTGTTCCCAAAATGTACGTATCACCCTGACCCAAAAGTAAGCTTAACTAACAAATCAAAGAACACGGATAACACTCTCGAGATTGAACCTAACCATATCAGGATTAAGATCATTTGATCTACGATCAATAGGTGATATTGAATTGAATAGATATTACGGTAAGTTTTAATATATCTAATCAAAGTTCAATATCGGTCCCTTCCGATGTATACTCCATACATGCGATACTGGTAAACTTTGCCAATGTCCTGGAAAGGACATAACACTTTTCCAAGGTGTAAGAATACCTATCGCTGATTATACCATGTCAGTCTAAATCCAGTGTTCTGACAAATCAGGGAATAAACTTTAGAACATATAATTAAGATTATATTCCACTGTGCTAACAACACTATAATCTTTAACAAATTCATATGTTCTGGACTTAAAAAGAATTCATACATTATATACATATAATCATGAAATAAATCATGTGAACCATGCAACATAAAATGTTATTTCTGATCTTTATTAATAAGTATATCGTATTATATTGAAATGAGTTTTATTTAGGGCGTAAAACCCAACAAACTCCTACTTGCACTAATATAAAACAAAAAGTGCATTTTAAATAATCATTAACACCTTGATATACCAATCAAGTGTAATAGTAGTAAACTCCTCGTAATAGGATCTGACAGGTTGAATTAAACACAACCTCTTCTCCACCATTACTCTTCCTTAATCATAAAATCCTTGATAATGTGAAATTCCTCTCTATATGTCTACTCTCTTGAGATACTGGATTCTATACTTTTGGCAACAACTCTTTGGTTATTTAGGAAGTAACCCTAGTAGTTAAGGCAAGTTAGAACGGTGCCACAAATGTATAGAACTTTCTTTAGACTGAATAAGTATCTTTCCTGCAACTTTTAACATTCAGTCTCTCTCTGGTAGACTAAGAGATTTCAGATAGGTTTTTACACTTCTCCAAAATCACTACTCCACCCCCAAAGTAATCACCATCTCATCAGCAGACTTTCTAGCACAAAGGCAAGTCTCGAAATCTGATGTGGTGTAGTCTAAGAGTTTTAAAACCACCCTTATTGACTAACATATAGTTCTCTTCTTAATCTTATAATTTACTTGATTGTCTTCCAATGTTCCTCTCCTGGATTAATCTGATACTTACTCATTACTCCCACTCAACAGCAGGTGTCTGGTCTAAGGCATACAAAAGCATATCTAAGACCTCTCACTGTTGATTCAAGAAATTCTTTCATGGCTTTATCTTTTCTGGAATAGTTGACACTTTTCCTTAGATAACTAAAATCTATATCTAAGAAGTTGTGAAGCTTCTATAGATTTCCATTGGAAAGAAAATGCATCAGCATCTCATGCTTGCATTAGAGTAAGTAATTTCCAGGTATACCACAAGCCATAGGTTTAGATAAACTCAAACCTATAATACTAGGAACACGAAGTTTTGTTAAGTCCATTGAATAGACTTATTAACTAAAATTTCCTTTCATGTCCTTGTAACAGAAAACTTTAGGTTACTCCATGTGAATGGATCAAACCATAGTTCTATTGGCTTTCTTCTTAGTTTCTTATCTTGACAATCCATTACTTGTTTAAACTCACAATGGATTTTAATCACTAGTATCTTCCAAGTCATGAGAAGGTAAAGTTCCTTGAAACTCTCCCACTACGACAAGGTACCGTGCATTATGTCTAAGAAAACTAAATGGTATTGACATCTTCGGTTGTGTTAAGACAACAGAAGCAGTGGGATCATCTTGTAAAATAAGATGATAGAATACTTTTGGAATCAAGAAAAAAATATCTCCTTTATTTGCTACTTTATTTTCAGACTTAGTCATTTTCTTAGAAAAGTAGTATTTGTTTAAACAAACACTTTCTTATCTAATGACTATGGGATGCTCCACCCCTAATCACTTAGAATAGCTAACAAACATGCAAACTAGGGTTAGCAGTTCTAGCTTTTCTTAAGATTTCAATTAGGTCATCCATGAATCTAGTAATGATTTACATTAAGTATACAACCGTTGCGTCATTCTGAAATTATATTACCATAGAAGGATTTAGGCAACGATTAGTAACTAATCATCAATATGCAACTCGAATTTCTGGGGAGGTAAGTTTGGATATAATTCAAAATCAAATTAATGATCTTTGAACTGCATATCTACTAACTTTTTCTCCGCCCCTATCAGTTCGCAAGATCTTTAACCACTTACCATTGCTAGAAATTCATGAAATTTTTCAAACATTTCAAATTTCTGTTGCATAAGGTAAAATCTAGAGTGATCGTTTTAAGAATACAACAAAAACTCATATCCACCCTTGAATGTACATCCATCTACGAATGATATGATTATACTTTCAGTGGATATAGGCATATTAACTCTTTGCAGAGAATGATCTTGTCAAAACCACTATGAACAAGATACAGATGCCATAGATTTATAAAATATGTGGTTGTATCTTTTGATGACTTCAGTTTAGTTACATCAAAGAGTTCTTAGAATACTGCAAGTGGATTCTGGTCACAGAATACTAAACTCATACAGTTTAAATCCATTGAAAGAAAATGGTTATGAAACACTTATGAAAGTGTAACTGTATAATTAGTAATTCTTTCTTGGACCACCACTACTAATCTAACTCTATGATTTGCCTATACAAGTAGGAGATATCTAAGATTGAGAATTTATATCATTTTGGGATAGAATTTCGGGAATATAATCATATACGTCATTTAATTTCTCAAGAGAAAATGACCTGAAATGATTTGTAGACCATTCATCCAATGATATGTTATTAAGCTGATTCGAAATGAATAAGCTAAGAGGAATTAGGATAATTTCGTTTTAAATAAGAATCCAACGATGCTCCGATTAGCGAGAGTCAAAGAAATCTTATTTATACAATCTTCTTGTTTCATATTGTAAAATACTAGTCTAAGGTGTCATCAATTGATGAACAGCTAGATGTTGCATATACAATATTTATCTTTCGAGATCTAACACTATTATGTTAGTCTGATCGTGAAAATCCATTAGGAATTTATCTCATTAGAAGAACAAGCCAAGTTAGACCAACAATGAAGATTCAAAATTAAACTACAATTTAATAACAGAAAATAACATGATTCAATACAAATTCATACACAATTCAGAAATTATGAAGCATATAGCAAGTAGGAATGACAAGTGAATATACTAAAACATACAATCCTAAATAATTTCCAAGGTTTTCAACAAACTGATATCAGTGTCCCGTTTAGGCGAGAGTCAAAGCTACCATCCATTGAATAGAGTTGTCAGCTAATATAAAATGATCAACATTCTAGCAACCTTTTATTCGATCAAGATTGGAATCCGCGTTGTCCCGTTTAGGCGAGAGTCAAGGCTATTCTATCTTATGAGCTTCCACCATTGTTTCATATTCTTGCAAGTCTTATATAGTCGCCACCATTAGGGTGATCATAAACTATATAAAAAGCTTACAAGATTACTTATCTTTCGAGATTAAACGGTGCTAACTTGCTAATGAACGTTCCTCCATTAGGGAGAATTACTCATTAAAACAATAGCTATGTAAAACGAACAATGGAGATTGAATATCCTTATAATAATAAAGCTCATTATTTAATGAAGTTTGTATTTTCTCTTAATATTTATTTTAAATATATATTTATTTAAATAAAATCTCCAATTTAGAATGAAAAATTCCAAATATAAATTTTAATTTAATATTTATAAATTATACTTAGATGGATATGAAAATAACGTGAATTATTTCCATCTTAGTAATAATTTCCATAAATATTTAGAAAATTATTCAATTTAAGCTGTTTCAAAATTAATTTAAATTAATTTACAACTTCAATTTTAATTTTCTATAAATGTATATTGCATTTTCGAAAATGCTTTAAAATAAAATAAAAATAAATCCTGGAAAATTACTCTAATTTTATGTTGGCCCAAAATTAATAAAAATTAATTTTCAACAAAAAATATAATTTTCCTATTTAATTAAATATCTAAGAAAAATTTCAAATATTTAAGTATCATGATTAAAAAATCAAGTTAAATATTAATTTTCTATTTAATTAAATATCACTAGAAAAATACTTCAAGCAAAACAGATAATATCTATCTAGACTTTCATGGACTAATTAATTCAATTTCTAATTGTAATATATTTTAGTTCATTTATTTTAATTAATCATTAAAAAAAATTGATTTAAGTTGGTCCAAAATTAAATAAATAATTTTCAACTTTAATCTATTTTTCAAATAAAATTCAAAATTTCCACATTAAGGAAATGTAATTTCGAAATTTTGAGAAATGATTAATAAAATAAACATAAAATATATTTTGAAAATTATTCAAGTTTAAGTTATTCTGAAATAAGATTCCAAACTTAAGATAATTTTCAACTTTAATTAAATAACATGAAAATAACAATATTTAAGTATCATGATGAAAATCAACTTAGATAATGAATTTTCAATTTAATTAAATGTATTAAATTCAAGAAATAAATAATTAAGTAAAGAGGAAACTTAATTATTAATTCTAGTTTAATACTACGAAAATATACTAAACTTAGATTGTACCAAAATTAATTATGAAACAATTAATTTCACAATCAATGATATTTTCCTATTTAATATTAGAAATAATAATTAGTACTAGAAATAACTATCTAGAATATATATCATTAACTAAGTGTTTTTCTAAAATTAACTTTAAAATATTACAATGAAAAATAAATTTCATATATTTTAAAAGTTAATTATGTTGCTAATTCAATTTTAACTAGGTTAGACTAATATAATTAACCTAATACAATTATTTAAATAAGGCAAATGGGCCTTCACAATTGAGGTAGTTCATGTGAGGGGGAGCTGGATTCAGTATATCGTACCCACTTCTATTGGCCTGCAACTCTCACACAAGGCCCAAAAGAGAGGAATTCAACCTTAAAATAAACAATTGTTATTCATTGAATAAGCCCAAATCTAATTGGACCTAAATAAATTTCCTTATGTCAAAATTTATTTTAGCAACCTAGTCCATTTACTTAGTAAAAACTTAAATGGGCTTCCTATATGCATCTAAGCCCAAAAGCAAACATATAGGCTCACACAGGTCAAATGATTTGGATGGGCCCTATCATGTTACTAGGTTTACACAGATGAAAGAAGTACAAAATTTACATGTTACAAATTATTTATAAGATCTATCGTCAATTGGACTATGATTAAAATCAGATCATTGGATCTGTCAACAAGTTAATCATAGCAATTTAGATCAGATAAATAATAGGTTTGTAAAAAAAAATTTGAATAAACAATATTAATAAACAAACATTGTCCATGTAACAGATGTGAAAATAAGATATTAATATAATTAAATTATAATTCTTAAACTAACCAAATAAAGGAAACTAATTTTAAAATATCTAAGTTTATTTGAATCAAATAAATTAAATATCTAATAAGATCAATGATTTAAAAGGAAAGAATCTTCAATATCACTTTCAGATCTTATAATTTAATAAAATAAACCAATTTTAAAATAAATTTTGTTAGATAATATTATTTTAGGAATAAAATAATAGATGAATAATAATTACCATAATTATATTTCAAAATATCTCAAATTAAGCAATATTCAAATCTCTACAAAAATATCTATGTTATTTAAATATTTAAGATATGATTTATAAATTTCTAATAAGAAAAAAATGATATATATAGAAAAAATATCATTTTTAAAGTTATAATTTATAAATAATTAAATATTCAACAAAATAACAAATTTGAATTTGAAAACATTATGGTAAGTATATCTATAAAAATATCTATGTTAATTTCAAATTTATTAATTATTTAATTTGTTATATAAGATAATTTTAATATAATATTTTAAATAAAAAGACAAAGTTATATTTTAATTTAAAATATCTTAAATATCAAAATATCTAATCTTATAATTAAATAATAAATAAATATTAAAGAAGTTAACAAATTTTTAAATCTGACCATAATAGGAAATATTTAAAATTAGAAATATTCCAAAAAGGAAATATTTGAAATTTGAAACATTTCAATTTAGAAATATTTAAAAAAGGAAAAATGAATTTTGGGAAACAATCCCATGAAAAATTGGATTTTTGGGGAAAAATCCCAAAAATCGCAACTTTGGGTTTGGCTGCCCAATAGGCTGCATCTGCAGCCCAGGTAGGGCTGCTAGCAGCCCATATGCGCGCAGAAGGAGGAGCTGTGGGCGAGAAACCTCGGCGGGAGCAGGGTCCCGTGTGCGGCAGACCTCGGCGTCTGCAGGGTGCACGCCCAGGCTCACACGCGCGCGGATCGAAGCACCTGGTGCATTCGTGCACCTAGCTTCGACAAATAAGAAACCCGATTTTCCAAAATTCATAACTTTTTCAATTTTTATCGGAATCGAGTTCCGTAAAAAACAAAATTGCTAAATTTTTCACAAGGAATCAAATAAAATATTTTTAAAAATCGAAAAAATATTTTTCATGGAAAACAAAACTGTACAACATCAACATTCATCAACTAACACATAAACCACATGAAACCATCCAAATCAACACAAAAATATGCAAATCATCGATTTAATTCATATTACATGAAAGTAAATCATTACCATGGCTCTGGTGCCAGTTGTTGGAAATTATTTTACCAGGATCTATTTACTATCATGTATATTGGATTAACAACCTAATATGAATTCTAAAACAATGAAAATAAACACATATAAAGTTAGAAAACCTTACAGCGGGTGCAGCGGAATATTATGACTCCTTCCGTTCAGATCTCTAGCCCTTGATTCCTTTCTGTAGCAGAGCATCACATAGATTTGAACGTGCATCTTCTTTTCTCCTTCTTTGATGTAGAATTTCCATAGTCTTACATACTATGATTGAGGTACCACTTGATGTGTGTGGGCACTACTCATCTCACAAGGATTTCGAAATTTTTCTCTCTTTTTCTCTCTTAATTTCGTGGTCTTATGAAGCATACAAAGACATGCAAGAGAAGAGAACAAGGGTTGCTTTATATAGGGAGAAGGGAGAGCACAACTTTCCAAATAAAATAGTTTCCTTAATTACTGTGTAATCAATTAACTGCCTTATTTAGTGTGATCCACCACTTTCCTATTTTTGCTAGGCTTTGATTAGCAATTACATGGCAATTAAAATTGAAAATAATAATTGGGAAAATTACAAAGAGGTGGCCGGCCATAGGGTTTCATGGGCCTCACTTGGATTTTGCAGTTTCCTCAATTTTATTTCTATATTTCTAAAAAATGCCATATTTCCAATTCTAATAATTTAAATGCCAAAACTAATTATTTAATAGCTAAAATAGATTATTAAATAATATTGTCATTTAAAATAATTATTAATTATACATGCAAAGTCTCTCAATTAATAATTAAACCTAGAAACCCTTTTATTTACGATTTCATCCTTAAACTGTGAGAATTCATAAAGTAGACATAGTCTAACTTTTAGAATTATAATTGATTAATTAAAATCAATTAATTGAGTCTTACAAGCAGTACAGTCTCAACTATTATGGGGACCATGGGTCTATATAACCGAGCTTCCAATAAGTGGAACCGAATTTACCAAGTAAATTCCCTAACTTATTAATTCCTCATTGAATCCACACTTAGAACTTGGAATTGCACTCTCAGTCATATAGAACGCTCTATATGTTCCATAATATAGACACGTCATTAGTTATCCATTGTTATAACCCTAATGTGATCAATGATCCTCTATATAGATGATCTACATTGAAAAGGCACTACTGTTATTGCTACACCTTCAATGTATTTTATCCTTAAAATACTTAACCCTGTATAAATGATATTTCAGCTAAGTGAAATGAGATCTCCACCATTTATCTTCGTTTGGTTAAGCTCGAAGGAAATCATCCTTTACTTCTATTTGCCAAATAGAAGCTATAGATTCCATATTTATGTTAGCGCTCCCACTCAATTGCACTACCGTGTTCCCAAAATGTACGTATCACCCTGACCCAAAAGTAGGCTTAACTAACAAATCAAAGAACACGGATAACACTCTCGAGATTGAACCTAACCATATCAGGATTAAGATCATTTGATCTAGGATCAACATGTGATATTGAATTGAATAGATATTACGGTAAGTTTTAATATATCTAATCAAAGTTCAATATCGGTCCCTTCCGATGTATACTCCATACATGCGATACTGGTAAACTTTGCCAATGTCCTGGAAAGGACATAACACTTTTCCAAGGTGTAAGAATACCTATCGCTGATTATACCATGTCAGTCTAAATCCAGTGTTCTGACAAATCAGGGAATAAACTTTTGAACATATAATTAAGATTATATTCAACTGTGCTGACAACACTATAATCTTTAACAAATTCATATGTTCTGGACTTAAAAAGAATTCATACATTATATACATATAATCATGAAATAAATCATGTGAACCATACAACATAAAATGTTATTTCTGATCTTTATTAATAAGTAAATCTGATTATATTGAAATGAGTTTTATTTATTGCATAAAACCCAACACTCCCGACAAGGCGCACATCCCCTTGTTAGGGTTTGTGGCACGATTATTGTGGGCGAGAATGTAGCAGTCCAGCTCGCCCAGGTATCTGCCCTGGTCAATAGTTCAAAGGCGCGCCTCCGTAATCTTGGACGGAGGACCTACCCATCAGGCGCCCAAGGCACCCTGCCTTTTATGAGGAACCGCGGCGGCAAGCTCCTCACTGACGTAGTCCACGCCCTCGACCAAGACGTCTCCGTCAACATCGACTGGCTCCCTAACAGCACAGTAGAAGTTGCATTCAAATGTAAACATGCGAAGATAAGGATAAAGGAAATCAGAAAATTACTCAAGATTCAAGTGTCTGGGTTCAAGCAACATCTATTCAACCAGCAGTTGTACGAAGGCACTTTAGCGACTTTGAAGCAAAGAAATTTTCTTTTCGCTCTGAAGCTTACTTAGCAAAGAAGGGTAATGAAATGAGTTTATGTGCTAATGTTGTGGATATTTATAGGCAAGTCACAAAAAGAGGTAATTGTCTCAAAGAAACCTGACACACCTCAGCTTCCCGCCTTAAAAACGAATATGGGAAATCAAAAATAATCGAGTGCAACCGTCAGCCGTGGAGAGAGAAAATCGGATTTCGAAATATTAATTGTCAAAACATTTATTAGTCGAAAACTGAAGGGACGCCTAGTCAGCTTCACATCGAGTCTCGAACGGTCACGCTCGACATGTGTCCCCATCCAAAGGCAGAATCAGCTCGGATGAAGTCTACACGCAACTTCGGAAGTCCCGTACAAACTTGGGGGGCAAATGCTATCCCTATTTTTGCACTCTGACGTGGCATCACGAGAACGGTGACACGTGGAGTCCACTTGGAACATCTGCTCGGGAAGACAGGCCGAGCAGGATGCCTTGCTGGCATGCCTAGAGCAAGGTATTCAACGATCCGCGCAGGGCAATCAACACTTAGCGAATTCATCTTTCACATCATGAGTCATCAGCTCAATCCCTATAACTCAGGGATCAACTTATGTGGATATGGAATACACACGATCCCAATATCAGTGTATTCAGCCTCAATCCCATGATCCTTGCATTCAGTATTGATCCCACGATCTTTCTATTTATACGCATTGTAGCGAGAGAGGAAACTCTTCCTCCTCAAGCTTCCTAGCCCTATAAATAGTGATGCATATTCACTGGGCAAGGGATCGGTCGAAAAGCAACTAAGCTAAGACTACACTATTATCTAAGAATTATATATTCAGAGATACTGTTGTAAGAGCTATGAGAAAAGTAATCTTTCTCCTTGATCTTAAGTCAATACAAATAATGAGGATTAGGCTATTACCGAACTGCTCAGGGCTGGACCTCTATAAAATTCATGTGTCTTATTATTGCTTTATCATATATCTGTTACTACATGTCGTTTATCGCTTATAAAATAGACTCATTGTCATTGGCTAAAAGCGAAGTCAACAGTCTCTAACCCAGAAACCATCCTCTATCTCTCCGCCAGGAGGACCTCCACCTTAGAATTGACTTTTTCCTTTGCCACAAAAGAATTCTCCAAGGTCTTCACGTGCTCCTAAAAAGCATTTGAAGATCTCTGAGAGCAATCACGAGTTGAGCTCAGTTTCATCACGACCTGAAAAACATACCAAAACAACATCAGTGTTAAAGACCACAACACTGGCCGACCAGTCCCCCCTCGAGACTGCTATGGTTAGCCAGCCCCCCACATAAGCTTCCAAGGCTTACCAGCCACATGGCTATCCAGCCTATATAGTGCCAAGAGGATGAATAGAGCTGAAAGTATAACTTACCAGAGAAAGATCCCAAAGCCCGGTAGAGTAAAGCCTGTTAGGTCCACCGTCACCTAGCTCCTTTACATCCTCATCCATGAAATGAAGGGCCCTCTCTATGCACCGGTTGGCTGCTTCAGTAGCCTTCTATCCAGTAACTGACCCCTCTCCTCTACTGGGCCTCGGAGTACCTTGGCCGACAGGTCGTGTCATAGGCTATCTGGCTGGTGCAGGCCTCTGTGGAGGGGGAGGCAGTGATGGCCCGACAACATCCTCACCATGGGAAGTCTTAGCCACCTTGGCCCTCACCCGTCTAGTAGGCTCATTCGAAGTTCCTCCTGTAAGACCGACCTCTCAACTTGGAAGACATGTCTGCATAAAGAAAGTAGCAAAGTCATAATGCGATCATAAACTTTCAATACAAGAACAAAAGCATGATGTTATCAACTATCAAATACCATCATCATCAGAAAAAGGACTATCAGAGTCCTCAATTATAGCCTTTCCCTTGCCCCTAGATGCATGCACGGGGCGTGTAGGTCTCCCAGAAATCTGGCCTCTAGGCCCAATATGAAGAGAAGCATCACCTACTAGACCCTCGCTAGCCAGGCAGCGATGAAGAGCCTTCTCTCTCCTCTCTAAATTTCGTGCAATACGAGACAAAGGTACTTTGTCATCATCCAAGCCAGCGCCTTATCCATCAATAGGGTAGGCCCCATCTGTAGTTGGTACTCTTACAACGCCAGGAGCTGGAGGATACAAGCCATACCTCCAAAAATTGTCTACATTGGTCAACTGGATAATATTTCTTTGCTCGGCCGATAAAGAAAGGATGTGATTTGCCTTATCTTTTATTTGCGAAGTAGGGATGAAACATCTAACGAGTGGCACATACTTAAGTTGTGGTGCCCAATCCTATGAAGACCATGTGCAATAAAATACTTTTTGAAGTACCCACCAACCTTCGACATGGATATGCAATTAGTGTCACCAAGCCATTAATGACAAATCTAGCTGAAATAAAAATATCCAGTCCTGCTCTACTATAGATCAAAATAGTACTCAATCTTGTAAGGGGTAGGCGGAGGCCAGCCTAGCTCCCTATACAAGACGAAAATCATCGAGAGATACTTTATGCTCTTTGACATGAGCTGTGTTAGGCACATCTAAAAGTAAATAGCGACGTCGAGAAAATACTGGTGAAGCAGCAACACTGGCCCATGTTTAGTGTGGCACCAAGACCACGCCAACAACCTCGAAGGGGGCCTGTGTTGGAATTATTTTACCAGGATCTAGATTTACTACCATGTATGTTGTTTAACATCCTAATATGAATTCTCTAAAACAATGAAATAAACACATATAAAGTTTAAGAAACCTTACAGTGGGTGCAGCGGAATTAAATGACTCCTTCCGCTTAGATCTCTAACCCTTGTATCCTTTTTGTAGCAGGGTATCACGAAAATCTGAGGCCAATTCTCCTTCTTGTTGATTGGATTCTTCACAGTCTTAAATACTATGATTGAGGACCAACTTGATGTGTGTGGGCACTCACTCTATCACGAATGGCTGAATAATATTTGTGAAGAAAGGCTTAGTGTTTTTTGAAATTGAAGAGGAAGAGGTCTAATCAGAAAGCTAGGTTTTTAGCTTTGGAGGCATTAGTTGGATGAAGAGACCATAGCCTTCCTTTTATATTATCTTCAATAGGGTTAGGGTTGAATTATTAGGAATAAAAAAATGATAAAAATAGAGTAAAATAAGCACCTTATGGCTGGCCCCTTAATGGGCCCCACATTGGTTTGGTCCTTGTAATTTTTGTCAACTATTTTATCTATTTTTCATAAATACCACTTTGTGTACTTTCAACCCTATAAATGCCAAAACCATTTATTTAATAATTAAAATAACTATCAAATAAAATTGTCATTTATAATATTTATTAATGAGACTCCATAAAGTCTCTTAATTAACAAATAAACCCTAAACAACTATTTCTTCACAATCAAGCCATAACATAGTGAAAATTCATAAACTAGACATAGTCTAATTTTAGAATTATCACTGATTAATTAAAATCAATTAACTGAGTCTTACAAGCAGTTTGTCTCAACTAGTATGGGGACCATGGGCCTATATAATCGAGCTTCCAATAAGCAGATCTAGAATTTACCAAGTAAATTTACTCACTTATTAATTCCTCATTGCATCCACTATTGAACTTGGAATCGCACTCTCAGTTACATAGAAAGCTCTATATGTTCCACGATATAGATACGCTATTAATTATCCATTGTTATAATCCCAATAATCAATGATCCTCTATAGATGATCTACATTTCATAAGGATAAAATCACTGTTACACCCTTTCAATGTATTTTATCCTTAAAACACTTGGCCACCTATAAATGATATTTTAGTGAACTAATATAAACACTCAAATGAGATCTCAATCATTTATCTCTATTTAGCCAAGCTCGAAGGAAATCATCGTTTCACTTCTAAATACCTATAGAAGCTATAGATTCCATATCTATGTTTAGCGCTCCCACTCAATTGTACTATTGTTTCCCAAAATGTACGTATCACCCTGGCCAAAAAGTATGCTTAACTAACAAATCAAAGAACACGAATAACACTCTTGAGATCGAATCTAACCATGTCAGGATTAAGATCATTTGATCTAGGATCAACTAGGTGATATTGAATTGAATAGATATTACGGTAAATTTATCATATCTAATCCAAGTTCAATATCGGTCCCTTCCAATGTATACTCCATACATCCGATACTGTAAACTTTGCCAACGCCTTGGAAAGGACATAACACTTAACCAAGATGTTAGTATACCTATCGCTGATTATCATGCCAGTCTAAATCCAGTGAATTCACAAATCAGGGAATTCACTGTGTTGACAACACTATAATCATGAACAAATACATATGTTCTGGACTTAATAGAATTTATACATTAAATATAATCATGAAATAAATCATGTGAACCATGCAACATAAAATGAATTCTGATCTTTATTAATTAGTAAATCTGATTATATTGAAATGGGTTTTATTTAGGGCACAAAACCCAACAGCCTGTGCACCCGATGTTTCTATAGGGAAACTCGCAATGGACATCTCCTATTAAACCACTAGTAAGGATCATACTGGAAGGCAAAACCCAACTCACTCTAGGTGGTTTTCCATCTAATATCTCTAGCTAAGGAGACTGCTCTAGGACATGGTCCAGTCCTAGCTCTGAAGGCTCAGCAAGCCCCTTCAGTGGATTACCTCAGGCATTATAGTGGCCTAAGGGAAAGTTAGTTGTTAATTTTGGATCAACTTAAAATGGAATATTTTTCAAATTAGGTGGTTAGCAACTTAATTTGTTATTTAATTAAATTTTGTTTGATAATAATTGAAGTTGGAAATTTAGTTATCTTAGAACAACTTGAATTAGATAATTTTCAAATTTTATTTTATTATATTTCAATTAGTTTATTTATTTTTCGAATTTTATATTTATGTATAACTTTCAAAAATTAAATTAATGTTGGAAAATAATTTTCAATTAATTTCGGACCAACTTTAAATTTATAATTTTCATTATTATAATATAATTAAAATAAATGATTAAATAAAAATATATTTTTTAAATAATGAGCTTTAATCAAGAGACATTCGATCTCCATTGTTGGTTTTACATAGTTCTTGTTTTAGTGAGTAATCCTCCCTAATGGAGGAACGTTCATTAGCAATTTAACGTCATAGAATCTCGAAAGATAAGTATTATTTGTAAGTGTTTTATTTTTAGTATGGGTCACCCTAATGGTGGCGACTATTAGTAAGACTTACAAAAGTATGAAACAATGGTGAAGGCTCATGAAATAGGAAGACCTTGACTCTCGCCTAAATGGGAGAACGTCGGAGTCTCTTTTCGATCGAATAAAAGGTTGCTAGAATGTTTGTCATTTTATATGAGTTCACTACTCTATTCAATGGATGATGCTTTGACTCTCGCCTAAACGGGACACTGGATCAGTTTGTTGAAAACGTTGGAAAATAAAAATATGTTTCATTTTTGGTATTTTTATCAACATATTTGTTATACTTGTTATTTTCTAAATTTGTGTATGAATTTATTGAACCAAATGATTTACTTCTGTTTATTGATATTTGTAGTGTCAAAATGAACAACCCACACCCCGACCCACTCCTAGTAAATGCCTTTGCAAATGAACTCTATAGTGTGAAAATGCTCCCTGGAAAGAGCATTAGCTCACACTTGTTAATGATGAATCTGAAATTCCAAAAAGCAAACTTGCTTGGTATTGAATTATAAAGAGAACAATGGGTTCAGTTCATTCTTAATAGTCTTTCTCCTGAGTATAATGGATTTGTTGTATCTTATATGATGAACAATTTTAACTCTTCCGACATGGATAAGCTAGAAGCAGAATTACGAGCTTATGAACGGAACTTGATTGCAATGCCACCCCCCGAATTTGCAAATTTGTGTAAGAGGAAAAGAATTAAGGATGAAGCTTCTAACAATGCTGCTTCTTCAAATACAATTGATGGTAATACTCTTCAATGTTCAAATTTTAATGAGAAGGGACATCAGGAAGAATGATGTCTCAGACTTCTAAACAATTCGAATGAAGGTAATGCTTTTGTTTTTGAATCATGTGTTTTAGAGAATGACAAATCTTTCTGGATTGTTGATTCTGGATCTACTAACAATGTTTGTTCTTCATTGCAGCTGCTTGAAACTTAGGATTATTTGAATCCAGAGGAGTTGAAGCTCAAAGTAAGAAATGGCGAGTTAGTATCGGTCCAAGCTAAAGGAAGAGCCCGCCTTAAGTTTTAGAAGAAATTTTTAGTTTTAGACAATGTTTTGTTTATTCCTAATTTTAGTAGAAACTTGATTAGTTTTTCATGTTTACAAACACAATTTTATAAATTGAATTTTTTGAGTTCTGTTTGCACAATTTCTCGTAATGGATTTCAATTATGTGTTGCTCACATGGAACAAGGGCTTTATGTTTTAAGACCGGATATAAAAATTGCGCTTAACAATGAACTTTTCAATATTTCTAAACCTAGAAACCATAAAAGAAAGGATATTGATAATGATGATGAAACTTATCTATGGCATTTACGATTAGGTCATATAGGCTATGATAGACTTCATAGGTTAACCAAAGACGGTCCATTGAAAAATGTCGTCCTGGGTGAATTAACAGTATGTGAATCTTGCCTAGAAGGAAAAATGACCAAACGTTCTTTCTCTGTAAAGGGAGAGCGTGCCAAACAACCCCTTGGATTAGTACATTCAGATGTCTGTGGACCCCTGAATGTCAAAGCCCGAGGTGGTTATGAGTATTTTGTCACTTTCATTGACGATTTCTCTAGATACAGTTTCATTTACCTAATGCAAAAGAAAACTGAAACATTTGAAAAGTTTCAAGAGTTTCATGCTTTGGCTCAAAACAAGTTCGGTAAAACATTAAAGATCTTGCGAACTGATAGGGGTGGAGAGTATATGGATATGCAGTTCAAATATCTTTTAATTGAACTTGGAATTGAATCTCAATATACTGCCCCTAGCACTCCACAGCAAAATGGAGTAGCAGAAAGAAGAAATTGCACACTTTTAGAATGGTTAGGTCTATGCTTGAGTTATTCAACCTTGTCTACATCCTTTTAGGGATATGCTATACAGATGGCAAACGACATTCTAAATGTTGTTCCATCGTAAGCAGTTCCTAAGACGCCCGTCGAACTATGGAATGGTCGTACACCTAGTTTACGCCATTATAGGATTTAGGGGTGCCTTGCTCATGTCTTGAGAAAGAAAGAAGGCAAACTAGAATCGTGAATTGATGTTTCCTTGTTTGTCAAAAATTCTAAAGAGATTAGGGGTGGACTATTATATAGTCACAAGGATGACTATATTAAAGACTTCAAGCCGAAAGTGAAGTTGTGTTAGAAGAAATGCTTTCAGGTATAACACCTTCTGATGTTCCATCCTTTTCTACTCAAGTAGAGGATAATCCCACTCCCTCAGTTTAAACAACACAAGATGTTACAACTGAGAGAACTACCACAAAAGTTCCTGTTTAGAAGGTCACCGCTCCTCGTCGTAGTGGGAGGGTTTCTACTAAACCATCTCGTTATGGCTTGGATGGTGAAATCAATATGGTCGTTGGTGACGGTATTGATGATGACCCATTTGTTGGGTTTTATGCCCTAAATAAAACTCTGTTTCAATGTAATCCAGATTATTCAATATCAATAAAGTAACAGAAGTAATTTTACATTCACTTGTGTATGTTTTGGTTCACTTAATCAATTGCTTGTCTATTTGATTTATAAATTCATCCAAACCCCTTTCACATACTTGAACATGTTTATTGTGTTGTCAACACAGTGGAAAATAAACATGACTATGTGAATAAAGTATTCCTAGATTTATCAGAACACTAGCTTTCACTGATATCACAATCTACAACAGAGTTTACTTACATTTGGAGAAATGTTATGTTCTTTCCAGAACATAGGTTAAAGTAAAGCTCAGGTTGGATGCATGGAGTATGCATTGGAATGGACCGATATTGAATTTTGAATTAGATTTTGAAACTTACCGTAAGCATCTATTCAAATTCAATATCATAAGTTGATCCTAGATCACATGATCTAAATCCTGATATGGTTAGGCTTAATTTCAAGAGTGTTATTCGTGTTCTTTGATTTGTTAGTTAAGCCTAAATCTTTAGTCTGGGCAATACATAGATTTTGGGAACACGGTAGTGCGATTGAGTGGGAGCGCTAACATAAATATGGAATCTATAGCTTCTATCTGGTGAATAGTAAGCAAAGGGTGATTTCCTTCGAGCTTAACCAAACAAGATAAATGATTGAGTACTCATTTCACTTAGTTGAAATATCATTTATACAGGGTTAAGTGTTTTAAGGATAAAATACATTGTAGGGTGTTACGGTAATTTAAGTCCCTTTACAGTGTAGATCATCCATATAGAGGATCATTGATCACATTAGGATTATAACAATGGATAACTAATAAGGTGTCTATATGGTGGAACATATAGAGCATTCTATATACTGAGAGTGCAATTCTGAGTTCTATATGTGGATTCAACGAAGAATTAATAAGTCAGTGAATTTAAGTGGTAAATTCTAGATCTGCTTATTGGAAGCTCGGATATATAGACCCATGGTCCCCTCACTAGTTGAGATGATATTACTTGTAAGACTCATTTAATTGATTTTAATTAATCAATTAAAAATTCTCAAGATGGACTTGTCTATTTGAGAATTTATCACTTATTAAGGGCAAAACAGTAAATAGAGATTTTGAAGGGCATATTTATTAATTAGGAAACTTTAATTAGTTTCATTATTAATAAAATAAATGATAATATATTATTTGATAATTAATTTTAATTATTAAATAATTAGATTTGTCATTAATATGGTTGAACAATGGAATTGGCGGTTTTTCACAAAACAGGAAACTATCAGTGTAGGAAAAGGAAAGTTGGAAAAGTGGCAAGCCTTGTTTCCACATTGCCTAGGGCGGCCACTTAGCTTCCTTTTCCCTTTGATTTTTTCAATTCCAAATGTCAGTCATAGCCCTTGGTGGTCTTCTATAAGTAGAAGGCAAAGGCTTCAGAGTTACACACAACTGAAAAGCTTTTCACAGCATTATTCTGAAAGAATTTTCTCTCAGAAAATTCTCTCTGAGCCGCCACCCTCTCTCTCTCTCTTCCTTCACTGTTTCGAAATGTATGAGTGCTAGAGTAGTGCCCACACACATCAAGTAATACCTCAATCATAGTGAGGACGGCTGTGTAGAATTCAGAAACAACAAAGAAGGACTTTCGGGCTCAGATCTTGATTATACTCTGCTACAGAAAGGAATCAAGGGTTAGAGATCTGAGTGGGAGGAGACATATATTCCGCTGCAATCACTGTAAGATTTCTGATACTCTTATGTGTTTAATTTCATATCGTTTTAAAAGTTCATATTTAGGTTGTTAAATCAACATACTTGTGAGTAGATCTAAGTTCCTGGTAAAATAACTTCCAACAACTGGCACCAGAGCCATGGTAATTGATTTGCTTGCAAGAAATTTGGCCTTAAAACGATTTGCTTGTTTTTTTTGGATGGTATTATGTTGCTTTGAGTGTCATATTGATGTTTGATTGTTGTTTGTGAATTCTGGGAAAAATGGTTACCGTTCTTATTCTGTAATTATTTTTGTTGGATAGTTTGGAAAATTCTAAGCAATTTACTTTTTTACAGAACTCGATTTTGATTTAATTTGAATTAGTTATGAATTTTTGAAAATTGG
Organism: Cannabis sativa; assembly: GCF_029168945.1. Lineage (NCBI taxonomy): Eukaryota > Viridiplantae > Streptophyta > Magnoliopsida > Rosales > Cannabaceae > Cannabis > Cannabis sativa. Next base: position 83,716,385 of record NC_083602.1, read on the forward strand.
AAAAATCGGGGTGACGAGCAACTCATCACGCGCGCGGAATGGCTGCTTGCAGCCTTCCTGCGCCGTGATCTCTCGGTCAAGCACCCTGGATCCGCGCGCGGATGGCCATGCACTGCATGCCATTCGTACAGTTCATCCAATTTTCCAATTTTTTCGATTTTTCATGCTATTTCATGGAATTAAATTCTGATTTTTTGTGTAGTTTTGTATGTTGATTTTTGTTTTTCAAATTTCAAATCTAATTATCAGAAATAAATTAATTTTATTTTTTAAAATTAATTTTAGATATTAGTGTAATTTGATTTTGAAAATAGGAAAAAATCAAGTTTTGCTTACCTTTTTCTTATTTCCTTTAAAATTTGATTATTTTATTTTTTTAAGGTCAGATATTAATTTTTTTTTTTTGCTAACTTGACCTTAATTAAAATAAGACCATAATAATCATGATAATTTTAAAAGAGGAAATAAGGTATTTTTGTTAACTTTTAAATTTTGTTATTTTTTAATTAAATTAAATTGTAAAACAAGAAAAGGGTATGTATTTACCATTTTCTATTTTATTATTTAATTTATTAAATGACATGAAATTTAAAAGGAAAGTTAGCAATTTATTTTGAAATGACATTTAGGTTACCCAAAACCTAATTTTTCAAAATGGTAGGTTTAATTTTATTTTTATTTTTCGAAATAAATGATTAAAATTAAATAAATCCTACATCCAACTATCCAAATCTAACCTTGTTGCAGGAGTATGTGTTTTAGATTGTTTGTAAGTTTTCTAAAACCTATTATTGCTTGATCTAAATTGCCTTGGTTAACTCGATGATAGATCTGATGATCTAGTTTTAACCAAAGGTTCAATTGACGATAGATCAAGTAAATAATTTGTAACAGGTAATTTTACAAACTTTTCATCTGTGTATGACCTAGCAACATGATAGGATCCATCCAAATGTGTATGCCTGTGTGAGCCTATATGTTTAATTTCTATTATAGATACATATAGGTAGTTGTTGCTAAATAAAATATCATAAATGATAGATTTTATTTAGGCTCATTTAGTTGTGAGCCTATTCAATTAATAACAGTTATTCATTTTAAGGTTAAATTCCTCTCTTTTGGGCCTTGTGTGAGAGTTGGGAGCCTTAGAAGTGGGTGCGACATACTGGACCCAACCCCCCCTCACATGAACAACCCCAATTGTGAAGGCCCATTTGCCTGATTTGGATAACTGTGCTAGGTTAATTATATTAGTTTGACCTAATAAAAAAATTTATTATCAACATAATTAATTTCATTCTTCCTTGAAATTAATTTAAGAAAAATATAGTTTTAATAGTTATATTCTGGAAAGCTATATGTATTTTTCTTGTTTTTAATTAAATATGGAATTATAACTGTTGACCGAGATTTTCGGCAACTATTAAAATATGATTATAGTAAAGAGCTGTAAGAAAGTGAGATGAGGATTTTTTTACGTGGTTGGGGCGTTAATGAGCCTTAGTCCACGAGTCTTTGTTATTAATGGATGTATTTAATACAGATTCCACACTTGAGAGAATGTTTTTCTCATAAATACAGAGAATGTTCTTGGTGAGTATTTTCTCTTCTTGCTCTTATGCAAACCAAGATTCTCGACCCCATTAAATGAGCTTTGAGGGGGTATTTATAGTGTTTTGGTGGGGTGATCCCTAGGATTGTTCTTACACACGTATCTGTAAGTATCCATAAAGTTGGGTATTTCCAATGAATATACCATGGGTGATGCATAGTCAAATCCATAGGTGCTGTAGGGTTTTTATGAGGAATGTCCTTTTTGCCTTGTGATTGACGTGACTCTTCGCAGAGTAGCCGTCGCTAGACTTAAATGATCATTACTGTAGCGCTGCTGTTTGGGGGTTGTGCCGTCAGACTTTATTGCGTGTTACAGTCCCAACACGCTTCCTCCCATGCGGCATTAAATGCGACTTGATTGCTCAGGAGAGGCCTGACACATCCCGGAGAGGTTTCATGCTATGCGGGCTTCCGGGAGTACCCTGTACTCCGGGTGCCTCCTCCGGGACCTATGCCCATGGTGCTTCCTTGTGGCGTACAAAGACTTATAAAATATTTACACGTTATCTGATCCACGTGTCCCATTTCGACTGGTCCACGTATTTTGGGCGAATTCAGGGGCAACATTTACCCCCCAAGCCTTGTTTACTTGGAAAAATAAACCAAGGCTTGCTTAAGTGCCTCCGGTCGACTCCTCGTTTCCCTGGCTCAAGCCTAGAGAGCGTGAGGGCACATTTAATGATGATATTTAATGCAGCGATTCGCTTTTTGCAGGGATGTCTCCGGCCGCCTCCTCGGTTTCCTGACACGAGCTTGGGGCGCGTGAAAGTGTGTCTAATGATGGCATTAAATGCAGCGATTCGCTTTTTGCAGAGGTCGATTCGTTTCACGCCCTTTGATTGATGCGGCGCATTAATGGTGTCAGACGGATACTCAAACGTTTCCACCGCCTTTATGGCAGCTTGATCTGATCCGTTGATTTTCGGGAATTCGAATCGTGCATCTCCCCCACCGTACGATTGGTAGGTGGTGACGCCTGTTCCTCATGCATTTTTGCCTATAAAAGCCACCATCTTTCCTTCATTTCGGTTACTTTCCATTCCTTGCCATTTTTGCTCGAATTTCCCAGAGAGAAAATTCTTCAAAACAGCACAAACTGTCTTAGCACTTAGACATTTCTACCAGTTTTCCAGTGTTTGCTTTCACCAGTTCTTCTCAACTTCTACTCGACCACATTCAGTACCCCCAGTTCAACGATTTACTGTAAGTTTCTTGCATCCTTAGATAATAACATGCTTTTACTTACTTCGTTCATTTTTCTCGGTTCGTACTTTGAGATTTCTGGGTGTGCGAGTGTTTAAGTTCTTCGAGTGTTCTGTTTTATGTCTACTGCTTTAGTTGTAGGATCGCCATTATCATGCCTCTGTTATAATGTGCATTTTTGTTGAAGAGAGCCATGTGTTCTTCGTTCAACAGTTGCTTAGGGCATAGAATGGGTTTTTTTTTTTCTTTTTACTTTGTAAAACCACTTTCTGCGATTTCACTACACCCGACACTTGTTCAGGGAATCTTTCTAGGGTTTCCCATGTGACACGTGTCCGGAGGGGGCCTCTTTCCAGCGGTTAGGGGACCCCCACTCCCTTTTTCTTGACTTAGGGTTTGGTATGGGACCTAACTGCTGGAATTTTCTTTTTCCCTTTTTGTTTTTCACAGAACACAAAATGTCTGCTTCTGGCTCGAAATCTTCGAAGAAGAGTGGGAAAAGCATGGCCACGTTGGAGGAGGTTTCCCTGGGGCCTGTTGCGCAGGAGGGGTACAAATCCCAAGCGACCGGGTGGGAAGCGGCTGAGCTTCGTTCCACCCTAACTTGCCCTCACCAGCTGGAGAACATCATAGAGGTTGCTGGGATCAAACCTTCCACTTCAGGGACCTATCACCGGCCTCCTCGCGACTCGGAGACGCCTAATCACAATTATGACGGCTTCGGGGCTTGGAGTCAGACTCATTTGATGGCCGGTGCCATGCTCCCGCTTCAAGATTATTTCGTTAATTTCCTTGTATTTGTCGGCCTTGCGCCATACCAACTTATTCCTCAAGCTTACCGCCTGCTTTCAGGCTTATTTATTTTTTATACCGCCCGCGGATGGGGGTCTCCCAGGCCGGCGCAAATTTTATATTTTTATGAACTTGTATCCGTCCCCAAGAAAGGGGATAAACTTAAGGACGGCTTTTATGGGTTCCGGATCCATCCTGCTAACGAAGGGGTGGTTCCGTATAATAGGCAGACTCACGTTAAGGAGTATCGCCACCGCTTTTTCTTCTCCTCCGGGTTCAGGGCCGTGGACCACCCGGAGCTTCTCACGGAGTGGGTGCGGATCCCACCTTACCAGCGGACGCCCCCTACTCAGACTTTCCTCCGAAGGGCCCAAGCCTTTGCCTCCTACGACCGCGCCGATCTCGATGTTGGAGGCTTAGTCACCACGGAGAATTGTAGGAAGGCCAAACTTATCCTTCCTCACCAATCCGTGGAAGACTCCAACCTCTCGCTGGTCATCTGCCCCAATGTGAGGGCGCCGGTTGCGGAGAAGGCCTTCCGTGATGAGCTCATTGCCACGGCAGAGAAAAAATATCAAGATTATCTCTACCGGAAGGCCCAGGAGAAAGCATACTCTCAGGCCCAGGCTGCCTCTGGGAGAGGGCTTCGCGTGGGGAGTCCGGTGGTGCGGAGGAGTCAAGCCATTGCCGGGAAGTCCGAGGCTAAATTTTTTGACAAGATTCTTCAAGAAGAGATTGGGGATCGTCCTGCCAGGAGGCCCCTTCGTATTGAAGATTCTTCCGAGAAGCAAACTTCCCGGCCACAGCCTTCGGTCCCCGAACCAAACTCGGGGGCTCCTGGTGCTAGCACCTCCGGTGCCGGTGGTAAGTCTCCCTTGATAATTCGTTATGTTCCTTCCGTTGATGAATACACCAGTCGTAGGCCCGTAGGGTTCGACGAGCGTCTTCGTAGGTTTAGGATGCCATCGACCCAGTGGGGGGATCGTTTGAAGGAATTTTATTTTTCGAACTTAGGAGATTACCTAGGTCGGTCTCGGATGGGCTCCGGCCCTCCGGAACCTATTCCCTTAGGTCCTTCAGCTTACATAACGTCCAGCTGGTTCCGGCCCTCGGACAGTTATCTCGGAGATGACGCTGCCAGCATTAAAGTTCAGGACTTTGCTTAGGCCGAATTAGGAAGTTCGGGTAGGAGTAGCTTATTTGTTGTATCTTGTATAAGTGGTTCCTCACGGACTTCTAACACTTGCTTATTTTGTGAAACAGGTATCTCCATGGATGCCATCCTGGAACAGCTTGCCGGAGTTCATACTCCCGTAGCTCCTCCGGCCTTCACCTCTTCTCCCCCGGCCCCTTCCTTGAAGGTTTCTTCCAGCGCTCCCCCCGACACTATTGACTTAGTGGATGACGAGGAGGTGCTTCCGGGAGAAGGCCAAGGGCAAGGATGGAACTTCTCGGAGGAAGCCGCTGAGGGTGCGGGAGAGCCTCGAGCCCTTCCGGAGGAAGCTGAGGAGGGCGAAGAGGAGCCTGAGGTGGCTTTGATCCGTAAGCGCAAGGGCAAGATGATTGCCCAGGATGAGCCCAAGAAGCCTCGAAGGGCCGACACTCCTGCTCATGGTCTGGACGGCGGGGTCTCCCCGATGGAGGAAAATCCTGCTCCTCCCAACATCGTGCTTACCCCGATTCCGGGGGACGAGGTGAGGCAGGAGCTTCGCATAGCCAAGCATAACTATGCTATGGATGAGTACTCCCGGGGGTACGCCGAAGTGGAAGCCCTTAGGAGGATTCTGCGGGCGGAGGTTGAGGCGAGCATCAACCACCCGGAATACCAGGATCCGTGGGACCTTAATCTGGACCCCTTATCGGACTGGTTCCGTCGCTTCCTAGGGCCTACCTTGGCTCCTTTTGCCGCGGAGATGACCGGCGAGTTCGCTTCTCAGCTCACCCGTTGCGCGCCTTAGCGGTTTGCCACTTGCGCCTCCCTGAACTCCATCTTCCAAGTCCAGGACCTCAGCCATTCTCTCACGGTGGTAAGTACTTTGCAATTTTTTGCTTTTCCTTTTGTTGTTTATATTTTATTTTTCCCTTTAAGAAATTTCTCCTTCTTATCCTTTCATTACGGTTCAGCTTGCTGCTGAGGCTGGCCGCCTCTCCAAGAACATCATAAATCATGGCTTCGTTCTGTCCGACTTTGGGGACATGAACGATGTCCGGAAGGTCCTTCAGGACCTCACAGCGAAGAGGCAGATCTACCAGGAGGCTGCCGAGCGACAGGAGGCGGCTGCCAAGGCCAAGGAAGAGGAGGCCAAACGGAGGGAGGCTCAGGCGGAGGCCATGATCCGGGACGAGGCCCAGCGGAGGGACAGGATGGAGGCCCAGCACCAGGAAGAACTAAGGGCTCAAACCGAGGCTGCTGAGAAGGCCAGGAGAGACCTCCGGGAGGCCAGGGAGGCTTTGGATGAAATGGTCACCAAGGTGAGATCTTTGGAGGAAACTCACCAGGCGAACATTGAGTCCAAGGCTACTCTAGCTGCGGAGCTGAAGGAGCTTAGGGACTTCAAAGAACAATCCATCAAGAAGGGCAAGAGGGCCGAGCTCCTTTCTCCCGTTTCCTGCGCCCGGTGTCCGAAGCGCTTTGACGATGGGGTCTACATGGCCTGGTCCACCAACGACCAAAATATCAAGCTTACTTTTTATCCCAAACCTGAGGAAATGATTGCCAAATTTCGGGAAAAGAAGAAGAAGCTTGATGCCGCGCTTGAGGCACGTATTGGACCTCGTCTTCCTCCGCGGGCTGACTGAGCTGCCGTACAACTGACCCAGTATGACCAAGATTCCACCCATTTCTTTTATAACTCTTCTTCTTTTTTTTTTGCTTGTACATGTTTGCTGCTGCCTTAGAACAATATACATATAGGTAGCAGCCTTTATTTGGAGGGGAGACAATTATATTTTTAAGGCCTGTCCCCGGGCCATTTATATGTATATGACCTGCCCTTTGGGCTAGGATATTTTTTTTTTTTTATCTTATGTGATCTTTCTTTTGTCACACATGTTTTTTGACCTGTCCTTTGGATCAGGGTTTTTATACTTATGCTTTTTATTTTTGTGCATACTTTCTCACCTGCCCTTTGGGTCAGGATATTTTACTTAGTTTGTTTTACTGTTTGTCCGTGCGGCATACCCTAGGACCCCCCTGAGTGGCATAGAAACTTTGTTTTAAGGCACTCAGTTTTATTTAATATAGAGGAGGTATACATTTGGACGGTACAAACCCTTTGAACAAAGTCTAAGTCTGATTTCGCTACTGGTAATATTTTCTGAGGTGATCGGCATTCCAGGCTCTTGGGACGGTGGTTCCGTCCATTCTTTTTAGTTTGTAAGTGCCAGAACCGATCTCGTGCTCGATCTCATATGGTCCTTCCCAATTTGGTCCAAGTACCCCCACTCCGGGTTCTTGGGTGGCTGGGAAAACCCTTCTTAGGACCATATCCCCAATAGCGAATTTTCTGTTTTTAACCTTGGAGTTAAAATACTTGGTCACCTTCTTTTGATAAGCAGCCATCCGTATTTGAGACTCATCCCAGAGTTCCTCGACTTGATCCAAAGCTTCTTGGAGCAGTGCCTGATTGGTGGCAGGATCGTAAGTCGTCCTCCTGTGGGATGGGAATAATGTTTCTACCGGGACAATTGCTTCACAACCGTACGCCATCGAGAAGGGCGAGTGGCCGGTTGTGGTTCTGGGGGTCGTTCGGTAGGCCCATAATACCCTTGGCAATTCTTCTGGCCAGTTATTTTTACAGGCCAACAGCTTCTTTTTCAAGGTGACCTTTAGGATTTTATTGACCGCTTCCGCCTGGCCGTTTGTTTGAGGCCTGGCTACCGCGGAGAAGCTTTTCACTACTTCGTGTTGGCTGCAGAAGTCGGTAAATTCCTCGCAATCAAATTGCTTTCCATTGTCTGAGACTATTTTGTGAGGCAAGCCGTATCGACACACTATGTTTTTGACAACAAAGTCCAATGCCTTCTTAGCAGTTATTGTCTTCATAGGCTCAGCCTCGGTCCATTTGGTGAAGTAGTCTACTGCTACTATTGCATACTTTACCCCTCCTTTTCCCGTAGGTAGAGACCCGATGAGATCTATTCCCCAGACCGCGAAGGGCCAGGGGCTGGTCATCAGGATGATCTCTGTTGGAGGAGCTCTCGGTATGTTCGCGTACCTTTGGCACGAGTCACACTTTTGGACATAGTCTATACAATCTTTTTTCATTGTTGGTCAGAAGTACCCTTGCCTCAATATTTTCTTTGAGAGTCTGGGCCCTCCTGTATGATCTCCACAGAACCCTTCGTGGACCTCTAGCATGATTCGTCTAGCTTCAGGGTCCGATACACACCTTAAATAACGCATGCTGAGTCCTCTCCGGTAGAGAATTTGATCCATCATTACATAACGATGAGCCTGATACTGAATCTTTCGAGACAGTGCCCTCTCTTGGGGCAACTCACCTGTGGGTATGTATTTTATGATGGGGACCATCCAGCTGGGTTCTTGCCCAACCGTTAGTGTGGTCTCTTTTATTTTGATGCTTGGCTCTGCCAAGCGTTCCACTGGTACTATCCCCAGCTCTTCGATTTCACTGTCCGAGGCTAACTTAGCCAGACAGTCCGCGTGAGCGTTCTTTTCTCGGGGGATTCTTTCTATTTTATAGTCCGTGAACTCGTGGAGCAGTTCTCGGACTACTGTTACGTACGCGGCCATCCGCTCGCCGCGAGTTTCGTATTCTCCGGATACCTGGTTTACGACCAGTTGAGAGTCACTGTAGACTTCCACTCTTTTGGCTCTTACAGCTTTTGCCAATTTCAGCCCTGCTATCAAGGCTTCGTATTCGGCTTCATTGTTTGAAGCTGTGAAGTCAAATCGGAGTGCTGCCTAGAGCCGCAGTCCAGTTGGTGATATCATAGCCACTCCGGCTCCCGAACCGTTCTCATTAGAAGCTCCGTCTACAAACACCCTCCAGGTGGGGATTGGTGGTATCGGTGTATTAGCTGTTGCCTCGGCTTCATTGCATTCAGTAATGAAGTCTGCCAGGGCTTGGCCTTTTATGGAAATCCGGGGTACGTAGTGTAAGTCGAATTGACTTAGCTCCATTGCCCACTTGAGGAGTCTTCCGGATGCTTCAGGCTTCTGGAGAACTTGCCGGAGCGGATGATTGGTTAAGATTTTGATCGGATGGGCTTGGAAGTATGGCCTCAGCTTCCTTGATGCCATCAGGAGGCAGAATACTAATTTTTCAATGACCGGGTACCTTGTCTCGGCCCCTATCATGCGCTTACTGACATAGTACACGGGGTGCTGAATTTTTTCTTCCTCCCGGACCAGGGCAGCGCTAACCGCGTGCTCGGAGACGGCCAAGTAAAGGAACAAGTCTTCTCCAAGGACGGGTTTTGATAGGATAGGAGGTTTGGCCATGTGGTCTTTTAACCTCTTGAATGCCTCCTCGCATTCATCCGACCATTCGAACTTTTGGCACTTCCTCAGTACGTTGAAGAAGGGTATGCACTTGTCCGTGGATCGTGAGATAAAGCGGCTCAGTGCGGCTACCTTTCCGGTCAAGCTCTGCACGTCTTTATGCTTCCTGGGGGATGGCATGTCCAGGAGAGCTTGGATTTTCTCTGGGTTTGCTTCGATCCCCCTTTGGCTGACTATGAAGCCCAGGAATTTTCCTGACTTGACCCCAAAGGTGCACTTTTTCGGGTTGAGCTTCATACCGTATCTCCGGACGACTTCGAAACATTCTTCTAAGTCGCTTGCATGGCTGTTGCATGCTTTGGATTTGACGAGCATGTCGTCCACATATACTTCCATGTTTCGTCCCAGGAGGCTTTTAAACATCCGGTTAACCATTCTTTGATAGGTTGCTCCGTCGTTTTTTAGTCCGAAAGGCATGACTAGGTAGCAGTATACCCCCTTATCGGTCCTGAAGCTAGTGCATTCCTGGTCCGCCGTATGCATTTTTATTTGGCTGTATCCAGCATAGGCATCCATGAATGACAGCAGTTTAAATTCGGACGTGGCGTCTACCATCTGATCAATCCTGGGTAGCGGGAAGCAGTCCTTTGGGCAAGCTTTGTTTAGATCTGTGAAATCTATACAAACTCGCCAAGTCCCGTTCGGCTTGGGCACCAGGACCGGATTGGCCAGCCATTCCGGATAGTACACGTCGCGGATCATGCCACTGGACAAAAGTTTGTCCACCTCTTTCGCTAAGGCCTCAGCTTTCACCGAGTCGAGCGGGCGTCTCTTTTGTTGTACAGGGGGCATGTCCGGGTTGACATTGAGTACATGGGTGATGACATGAGGGCTTATGCCGGTCATGTCTTCTTGGCGCCATGCAAAGATGTCGATGGCGCCCTTCAGTGTTTTTATTATTTTGTCTTTTTCCTCCGGATCCAGGTTCTTTCCTATCCGGAGTACTTTGGTGGAGTCGTCGTCGCACACTGGTATTTCTTCGACGTCCTCCATTGGTTCCACGACCCTTTCAGATCCTATGCGAGGATCCAACTCATCCTCTTCAGCCTTCTCTATCTCCGGAGACCCCCGGACCATGAATACAGGTAAGTGGGTGGCAACATTGTAACACTGCCTGGCTTCTCCTTGATTTCCCCTCACAGTTCCGACTCCGGCTTCCTGAGTAGGGAATTTTAGGCACAAGTGTCGGATTGAAGTAATTGCACCAAAGTCCACTAGGGTCGGCCGGCCAAGGATCGCGTTGTAGGCTGTCGGACAGTCTACCACCACGAAGGTGCAATACTTAAATGTGCTCTGGCGGGTATCCGGGCATAGGGTAACTGGGAGCCTTACTTTTCCCATCGGGATTAGCGTCGTCCCGTTAAACCCCGTGAGCTGTGACCCACTAGGCGAGAGGTCCCGGTCGGTCAACCCTATCGCAGTGAAGGCTTCTTTGAAAAGCAGGTTCACGGAACTCCCATTGTCAATCAAGACCCTAGCCACCACTTTATTTGCGATGGGGGTCTCTATGACTAGCGGGTCGTGGTGAGGAAAACGTACCGTCTTGGCGTCCTCTTCCGTGAACGTTATGGGTTGGTCCATTAGCCGAGGCCTTTGAGCTGGGAGTTGAGTAACCTCCCACACCTCATTGTGTTTCGCGGCCTCGGCATATCGTTTTCGCTCCTTGCGAGTGTTTCCTCCGATATGGGGACCTCCGGAGATCATGGCTACCCGCCCATTAGGCCGGGGCGGTAGCCCGGGAATATGCTGGGTGTCACCTGCGGGAGCAGCTGGAGGCAATACTCCTGCTGTACCCCCTGGTGTTCCCGGAGGCATACCCCCGGCCACCTGCCCTGGATTAAGGTGGGGCAACCTGTTCTTGATCCACTCATAGAGGTGGCCCAAGCGGATTAGGTTTTCAATCTCGTCCTTGAGATTCTTACACTCATTAGTGCTATGACCAATGTCATTGTGGTACTCGCATCTTTTACTCGGATCTCTCCGGGAGCTGTCTTTGTACATTGGTTGTGGGCTCCGGTAGTGCGTATTTTGCCTAGTGGCAAAGTACACACGTTCCTGGGAGTCCGTGAGCTCTGTGTACTGAGTATATTGGGGTGTGTACCCCTTCTTCTGGCGCTTCTCTCCCGTTCGGGTGCTGCCCTTGGAGGACCTTTTGCTCCTCGACCCCTGGGTAGGGCCTGTTAAGCTAGCAGTCGGGGCAGCCTGTGAAGGAGCTCGTCCATTCACCCCGGACGGGTTGCCGTAATGGGAAGATGCTGGTGCCAAAGCTTGGCCCTGGCTGTACCCGGGAGTAGCAGAGAACTGTATGCCACTCACTTGTGGAGTCGCGGTCGGGGCAGTACCCGAGGGCGACACTCCTGGCATGTATCCTGCTATCCCGGTGGGATAATAGCCTCCGTAAGCCACGATCTGGGCTTCTTCGAGGTTAATATATTTTTGGACCCTCTTCTGGAAGTCCTGGAGGCTAGCAGCACCTTCTTGCTGCAACTCATTCCAGAAGGGAGTCCCAGTGCGGATTCCTGCTTGGAGAAGTGCAAGCTGTTGTCCGTCATCAACCTTCTTGGTCTTCGAGGCTTCCTCTCGGAACCTCTTGATGTAATTCTTCAAGGTCTCGGTAGGCAGTTGCTTGATGTTGGTCAAGGCACTAACCTCCAAGTTGACCTTTCTGGCGGCGACAAATTGTCTCCGGAAGTTGGTTTGGAGTTTGTTCCAACAACCCACGGATCCTGGTTCCAGCTTTTTGAACCATTCCTCCGCTGATCCGCTCAGAGTGAGGGGGAAGCACAGGCATTTGGCGTCATTGCTGACCCGCATGACTGTCATGACACGGTTGAACCGTGACAGGTGATCACTGGGATCGGAGTTCCCGGTATATGCCGCCATTTCGGGCATCTTGAAATTTTTAGGGAGCTCCGCCTCCAGGATATGCTTGGCACATGGCTCCCGATCCTCGCTGTCCGAGTCGGAGTCGTCTCCCTTCTGCCTCCAGGAGACTCGAGCAATGTCTTTCCGAAGTATGGCGAGTTCCGCCATGATCCCTTCGTTTAACGTACCCGAGGAAACCACGGGCCTGTATCTTTTTTGGTCAAGGTGATCCCGGAGGTCACCTTGATTCCCATTGATTTGATTTCTCAGATCAATGGGAGGACATCTCTGTCCTCTTCTTCCTCTACCCCCTGGTTCCTGGTGCACAGAAACGCTTTTCCGGTCCCCTCGATCCTGAGGGCCAAGACTCCCTCTTTGGGGCTTGCCCCTCTGCGGACCTTTCCCTTTAGGGAAATCTGAGCGGACCCTTCGCGGATCCTGCACCTTTTTCTTTCGCCCAGGGGTAGAAGTAGGGTTTTTTGTTTGATTTTCCTCAGCAGGGTGCCTTATAGGGCTAGGTTCCCTAGGTTTTTGCTGCTGGGAATTAGGCGAAGACGTCGCTGGCTCTCCGTCGAGCCCAGCGGCCATTGCCTTGGGGTGCACGTGAATACCAGCTGCCTCCATGGCTTTCTGCATGGCTAGCATCACTTCCTGCATTTTTTGGTTTTGCGCTTTCTGAGCTTCGATCTCGGCTTCATGATCGATAGCTTTTTGTCTGAGGAGCACCAGCTCTGAGTAACTTCCTCCGTCGTAGGCATACTCGTCGAGGTTTTCCTCGTAGTTCTCGTCGGGGACTATTTCTTCTTCTTCTTCCTCGGACTCCTCTGCCGCTCTTGAGGCCACATCTTCCTCATTTGGATCTTGAGCGTCTTCCAGAGGGCGAGGATGACGTGTACTTCTTGTCTCCACCATTCTTGTGAAGTCAAATGCTTGTTATGCAGCAGCTTTCCTCAGCTCTCAATGAAAGCACCAAAATGTTGACCGAGATTTTCGGCAACTATTAAAATATGATTATAGTAAAGAGCTGTAAGAAAGTGAGATGAGGATTTTTACGTGGTTGGGGCGTTAATGAGCCTTAGTCCACGAGTCTTTGTTATTAATGGATGTATTTAATACAGATTCCACACTTGAGAGAATGTTTTTCTCATAAATACAGAGAATGTTCTTGGTGAGTATTTTCTCTTCTTGCTCTTATGCAAACCAAGATTCTCGACCCCATTAAATGAGCTTTGAGGGGGTATTTATAGTGTTTTGGTGGGGTGATCCCTAGGATTGTTCTTACACACGTATCTGTAAGTATCCATAAAGTTGGGTATTTCCAATGAATATACCATGGGTGATGCATAGTCAAATCCCTAGGTGCTGTAGGGTTTTTATGAGGAATGTCCTTTTTGCCTTGTGATTGACGTGACTCTTCGCAGAGTAGCCGTCGCTAGACTTAAATGATCATTACTGTAGCGGCCGTCGTTTGTTTGGGGGGTTGTGCCGTCAGACTTTATTGCGTGTTACAGTCCCAACACGCTTCCTCCCATGCGGCATTAAATGCGACTTGATTGCTCAGGAGAGGCCTGACACATCCTGGAGAGGTTTCATGCTATGCGGGCTTCCGGGAGTACCCTGTACTCCGGGTGCCTCCTCCGGGACCTATGCCCATGGTGCTTCCTTGTGGCGTACAAAGACTTATAAAATATTTACACGTTATCTGATCCACGTGTAAAGCCCGCTTAGTTAATTTGGAAATTAGCAGTTATTTATGTTAATCAGGAAATTATTTATAGCTATTTAAATAATTTATTATGGAATTCAGATATGCATAATTATGTTATCAGCAGTTTTTATATTTCGCATTTCCGGTGTCCGGTATTTTGGAACGCGGCGTTTGGCTCAGTAGAAATCACAACTTAGTATGTTAGTATTTTGGGGACGGGTTTTAGACATTGGGAATGTCGGGAATGGCCGGGAATTTAGAATGTCCCAAAAATACCCCTTTAGTGATTTTTATGTGGTTTTAGTATGGAGGGGCAAAATGGTCTTTTTGCCCCAATGATGTTTTGTCTTATATGATTTATTAATGGAAAAAAATAAGTGTTTATTTATTAAATGTTGGCTGAAATGGGTTAGTAAAATGGCATTTTCATTGTAAGTCTTTCATTTTTCAAACACTTAGAAAAAAATTAGAAAATTTCAAAAGAAACTTTCTCTCTTTTCCTCTCATTTTCGGCTGGTGCATGGGACTCTAAGGGTTGGATTTTTGTTCAATTTTCAAGTGGATTCTCCTCCATTCAAAGCATTCTTCAAGCTAGGTTAGCTCCTCTTGTTTTTCCTTCTTTGAATTTATGAAAAAAATGATGAAAAAATGGAGAAAATGCTTGTTTTGTGGCTGTTCTTGTTGCTGTGTTTGAGTGTTATTTTCTGAGGTTCAAAGCATGATTAGTTGATGTTAAATGAGTTGTTGGAAGCATGAGTAGCTAGGTTGTTCAAGCTTTTAATTTATATGTGAAAATAGGTGATTTTGTGAGAAAAATGCTATGTTTATGTTCTGTGTTGTTGCTGTTGTTCTTGTTAGTTTGCAGAGGCTATATGATGCTTAGTTATGTTGTTTTAAGCTAGTGGATTGCTTAGTTTGTTGGTTTTGCTCAAGCTTGAGTTTGAAACTCAAAGCTTGAGCTTTAATGGTGAATTTTGCATGTGGGATTTCTGGGTAGGTTTGATGCTCTAGAATGGTCATTTGGGACCTATGTAGGAGGTCTGGAAAGTTTGGGACCATTTGGGTTCGAATTGGTCATGATATGGGAATTTTTGGTTGCTGCCTGCGAGGAACCGGAATTCCGGTTGAGCATCCGGAATTCCGGATGGGGGTTCAGATTTTCCCAGAACCGGAATTCCGGTTGGGCAACCGGACTTCCGGATGGGGGATTTTTCAGAACCCTAGTTTTCCTCGTTTTTAGGTTTTTAGGGGTATTGCCATGCTTTTTATCGATAGGGAAACTTTTAGTTTCGAGTTTTAGTCCCCGGGAAGTGATTTAGCGTGTCACTTATAGCGTTGTGGTTTTTATGGTTTAGGAGCCAGTAATCCGCCGTTCAGCTTCAGTTCCAGTCAGGTTGACCGGCACACCTGAAATCGGAATCCAGGTAAGATTAGTATAACAGTATGCATATGTAGTTTACATGTTTAGCGTGCATGTAGGAAGCCTGCTAGATTACATTAGATATGTATTAGGCTTCGAACCATCCAACCCTGTCACGTCGGTACAGGCTGGAGTATGACCAGCAGCCGGAGTATGACCGGTTTGACCGATCAGTGACACTTGGTTGGTGGTTCCGTGCTATTGACGTATCCCGTCGCACAGGCCGGAGTATGACCAATGCCGGAGTATGACCGGTTCGACCGATCAGGAGGATATAGTAACACGTCGGTACAGGCTGGAGTATGACCAGCAGCCGGAGTATGACCGGTTCGACCGATCAGGTTGTTACGTGTCAATAGTACCGTCCCCTGAACGTTCAAAACTCAGTACCATGTTGGACATGGCAGTAGTGCTCAGTACCATGTTGGACATGGCAGTAGCGGGACTCAGTATCGTGTTGGACACGGCAGTCAGTTTTATGTATGATATTATTATGCTTTTCTTACTGAGTCTGTCGACTCACAGTTTACGTTGCATGTGTAGGTAAAGGCAAGGCAGTTGCTGATGGACCGTGAGCGAGCTTATGGGATTGTACATGTCGGGGCGGTTAGGCCTGGAGCGTACGATCCTCGGGACAGCACGGCTGAGATTTTGTAATTGTCGTTAGACGACTTTATTTTGATGTAAAAGTTGAACAGTGAAAACGTTTGTAAATATTTTATAAATCGGGATCCCGTAACTTTTTGTAAAATGGTTTATAAGTTAATGAAAAAGCAAAATTTTAATTAATCACGTTTTTTCCATAAACCTCGTTGATTAGCAACGAGCTGCACAGTACGTTTAAAAATCACGTAATACGCCTAAGTTAGTTAGGGTGTTACAATTTGGTATCGTAGCCGCTGTGTTGTCTTCCGAAGATTGTCACGACATGTACAATCATCATCGGCGATTAGCTCGGTTCACGGTTCAGTAAGCCTTTATTGCTTTAGTAGTTTATTTTATTCAGTTAATGAAAAAGAAAAGCCTGTTAGGAAGCATGTTAGTAGCCTGATAGTAGAATAGGCGCATGTTTCATTTCTAATTTCCAAATTAAGCGGCATTAGTAAGCTCGCCCTGAATACGACCTGATATGCCAACTCTTGGTTTCGCAGGCGGTTCTAACTAGATGGACGCCAGGCGGACCACGAGGAGTCAGGGCAACTCCGTAGGGTCGAATCAGGGACAGGGAGCTCAGTTTCCCCCACCTGCTAGGGGCCGAGGCAGAGGTCCCCGAGGCAGGGCTCGTGGCCGGGGTGATGAGAACCCGCCACAGGCTGCCCAGGCTCCCCCAGCCGATCAGGGAGCCCCGAACTGGGAGTTGCGGTTTGCGGAGATGCAAGCCAGGATCGAAGAACAAGACCTCGAGATTCAGAGGTTGAGACAGCAGGGTGCTCCTGCAGTTCCAGTGCCGGTAGTTCCAGCGGCACCTGCCCCTGCTGCCCAGGCCGAGATGGTAGTGGCGGCCCACGCATTGGAACCTTTATATGAGCGGTTCCGGAAACAAGCACCTCCGGTATTCCTGGGAGGTCCAGATGTGTCGAAAGCCGAGCAGTGGCTTACGGTGATCACCAGAATCTTGAACTTCATGGGTGTCACCGGCAACGACAGAGTGGTGTGCGCCACATTTCAGTTCCAGGAGGATGCCCTGGTATGGTGGGACATGGTGTCTCAGATTCACGATGTCACCACCATGACTTGGGAGAGGTTCCAGGAACTTTTCAACGCGAAGTACTACAACGAGGCGGTTAGAAGCGCCAAGAGAAAGGAATTCGTTCACCTGACCCAGCGGGAGAACATGAGTGTCACTGAGTATACAACTCAGTTTGACCGGTTGGCGAGGTTAGCCTCGGGTATTGTGCCGACCGACTTCAGCAGAAAGGAGAAGTATCTGGACGGGTTGAATCCCAAGATCAGGCATGACCTGATGATTACCACAGACGACAGCACCACCTACGCTCAGATGGTGGAGAAGGCACTGCGAGCTGAGGGCGCAGTGGGGTGTATGTCAGATTCAGCCAGTACTCCGGTTGGTGGCGGAGCTCCTACCCCTCCTGCATCAGGATTTAGCAGGGGGAGTAGTGGTTCGGCCATTGATCAGAGGAAGAGGGCACCCACTGCTTCCGGCGGCTCGAGTCAGAACAAGAGGTTCCGGGGGAACCAGAACAGAGGGAGTCGTCCTGGTGGTAATGAGACTCGCTTCTCCTACCCCGAGTGCCCTATCTGCAAGAGGCACCATCGGGGAGAGTGCAAGGGGCAGGGATGCTTTCATTGTGGCATGCCCGGGCACTTCAAGAGGGAATGTCCCCAGCTCCGGCCAGAAGCACCGAGAGCTCCAGCGATGCCCACTCCAGCCAGGGTATTCGCGATCACGCAGGCTGATGCAGATGCCAGCCCATCAGTTGTTACAGGTCAGATTCTTATTAACGACTCGTTTTATTCAGTGCTGTTTGATTCTGGGGCTACACGTTCTTATGTGGCGGCCAGAATCTTTAGTAAGTTGGGTAGACCCTATGATAGATATGAGTCAGGGTTTGGAACCCTGTTACCTGGCGGAGAATTGGTTATCTCCAATAGGTGGATTAGGTCTATGCCCATCAGGATAGATGGTAGAGAGTTAAGCGCTGATCTGATAGAGATGAGCTTAGTCGAATTTGATATTATTTTAGGAATGGATTTCCTATCTAAATATTCGGCGAGCATTGATTGCAAGAGGAAGATGGTGGTCTTCCAACCGGAAAGTGAAGAACCGTTCGTGTTTGTGGGTTCGGTTCAGGGATCTCGGATCCCGGTGATCTCGGCTATGTCAGCGAGAGAATTATTGCACGGTGGGTGCTTAGGGTTTCTGGCCGTGGTGGTGGACACCACTCGGCCAGACACCATTCGGCCAGAGGACATCAGTGTGGTTCGGGAATTTTTGGACGTTTTTCCCGAAGAACTTCCAGGGTTACCACCTCATCGGGAGATCGACTTCGTGATTGACTTGGCACCAGGGGTGGATCCGGTTTCTAAAGCCCCGTATAGGATGGCTCCAGCTGAACTTAAGGAGTTAAAGATTCAGCTCCAAGGGTTGCTTGACATAGGGTTCATTCGGCCCAGTGTGTCACCCTGGGGAGCCCCGGTTTTGTTCGTGAAGAAGAAGGATGGATCTATGAGGATGTGCATCGACTACAGAGAGTTGAACAAGCTGACGGTGAAGAATAAATATCCATTACCTAGGATCGATGACTTGTTCGATCAGCTTCAGGGGAAGACGGTCTTTTCTAAGATTGATCTCCGTTCGGGTTATCATCAGTTGAGGATCCGAGAGGAGGACATTCCAAAGACGGCTTTCCGCACTAGGTATGGACACTACGAGTTTCTGGTTATGTCATTCGGACTAACCAACGCTCCTGCAGCATTCATGGACCTGATGAATAGAGTATTCAAGGATTTCCTCGATATCTGTGTAATTGTATTTATCGACGACATCCTCGTGTACTCTCAGTCAGAAGAGGAGCATGAGTTACATCTTCAGATGGTACTGCAACGACTTCGAGAACATAGACTCTACGCCAAGTTCAAGAAATGTGAGTTCTGGTTGTCTCAGGTGTCCTTCCTAGGGCACATTGTGAGTAAAGATGGGATCAAGGTGGATCCCGGGAAGATCGAATCCGTCAGGGATTGGCCGAGACCGAAGACAGTGACAAAGATCAGAAGCTTTTTGGGATTAGCTGGGTACTATCGTAGGTTCGTGGAGGGGTTCTCCAAAATTTCAATGCCCCTAACCGAGCTTACAAAGAAGAATCAGCGATTTATCTGGACAGATAAATGCGAAGCTAGTTTTCAGGAGCTGAAACAGAGATTGATTACTGCTCCGGTACTAGCTTTGCCTTCGGACGAGGAGAAGTTCGTGGTCTATTGTGACGCATCCAAACAGGGTTTGGGGTGCGTATTGATGCAAGCCGATCGGGTTATCGCTTACGCCTCCCGTCAGTTAAAGGATTATGAACAGCGATACCCGACTCATGATTTAGAATTGGCCGCAGTGGTTTTTGCACTGAAGATTTGGCGGCATTACTTGTATGGTGAGAAGTGCGAGATCTACACCGACCATAAGAGTCTCAAGTATTTCTTTACTCAGAAAGATTTGAACATGAGACAAAGGCGTTGGTTGGAATTAGTGAAGGACTATGATTGTGAGATCCTTTACCATCCCGGGAAAGCCAATGTAGTGGCCGATGCCCTGAGCAGAAAGGGTCCCGGGCAAGTGGCTAGCATGGTTCAGATCTCACCTCAGCTAGCAGAGGATATGGTCGGAGTCCGACATTGAGTATGTGGTAGGTCAGCTACACAACTTAACGCTGCAATCTGATCTGTTAGAAAGAATAAAAGTTGCTCAGACGACAGATCCGGAGTTAGTGAAGATCCGAGATGAGGTATTGGCTGGTCAAGCCAAGGACTTTTCAGTGTCAGATAGTGGGATGCTTTTGTATAAAGCCAGGGTTTGCGTCCCGAACAGTGTGGACTTGAGGAACGAGATCTTTGAGGAGGCTCATTCTACCCCGTATTCTCTGCATCCCGGCACCACCAAGATGTACCAAGACTTGAAACCGTACTTCTGGTGGAACGGTATGAAGAAGAATTTGGTAGAATTCATATCGAGATGCCTCACATGTCAGCAGATCAAGGCTGAACATCAGAGACCGGCGGGGGTTGTTGCAGCCTCTAACCCTACCAGAATGGAAATGGGAGGATATTACTATGGATTTTGTGGTCGGGTTACCTAGGACCACGGGTATGTTTGATTCCATCTGGGTAGTGGTGGACCGATTTACGAAATCTGCTCATTTTCTGCCGGTCAGAACGACGTTTACAGTGGATCAGTTGGCAGAGTTATATGTCAGGGAGATAGTGAGACTTCACGGGGTACCGAAGTCTATAGTTTCGGACAGGGATCCGAAATTCACCTCCAAATTTTGGAAGAGTTTGCAACGGGCAATGGGTACGAAGCTAAAATTCAGTACAGCATTTCATCCTCAGACAGATGGTCAGTCCGAGAGGACAATTCAGATATTGGAGGATATGCTGAGAGCCTGTGTTATGGACTTTGAGGGTTCATGGAATAAATACCTACCGTTAATAGAGTTTTCGTACAACAACAGTTATCAGAGTACGATAGGGATGGCACCCTATGAACTGTTGTACGGTAGGAAGTGCAGATCCCCTATCCACTGGGATGAGACCGGGGAGAGGAAATACCTAGGTCCGAGTCGGTTCGGCGGACCAATGAGGCAATAGAGAAGATTAAAGCTAGAATGCTTGCCTCCCGGAGCGGACGGATGAAGAGTTACGCATCCGAAACGTAGGGATGTTGAGTTCCGAGTGGGGGACCATGTGTTTTTACGAGTATCTCCGATGAAGGGGATTAAACGTTTCGGGAAAAGAGGCAAGTTATGCCCTAGATTTACAGGACCTTTCGAGATTCTCGAGAAGATAGGTCAAGTGGCATATCGGTTAGCATTGCCTCCAGCTTTATCGGCGATGCACAACGTATTTCATGTCTCAATGTTGAGAAAATACGTTTCGGACCCCTCTCATATACTCGATTATGAGAGCCTTCACTTCGATCGGATATGTCCTATGAGGAACAGCCAGTGCAGATCCTGGATAGAAAGGATAAAGTCCTTCGGAATAAGACCATAGCATTGGTCAAGGTTCTCTGGAGAAACAGTAAGGTGGAAGAAGCCACCTGGGAGCTAGAATCAGATATGCGAGCTCAATATCCAGAGTTATTCAGGTTAGATTTCGAGGACGAAATCCTTTTAAGGGGGGGATAGTTGTAAAGCCCGCTTAGTTAATTTGGAAATTAGCAGTTATTTATGTTAATCAGGAAATTATTTATAGCTATTTAAATAATTTATTATGGAATTCAGATATGCATAATTATGTTATCGGCAGTTTTTATATTTCGCATTTCCGGTGTCCGGTATTTTGGAACGTGGCGTTTGGCTCAGTAGAAATCACAACTTAGTATGTTAGTATTTTGGGGACGGGTTTTAGACATTGGGAATGTCGGGAATGGCCGGGAATTTAGAATGTCCCAAAAATACCCCTTTAGTGATTTTTATGTGGTTTTAGTATGGAGGGGCAAAATGGTCTTTTTGCCCCAATGATGTTTTGTCTTATATGATTTATTAATGGAAAAAAATAAGTGTTTATTTATTAAATGTTGGCTGAAATGGGTTAGTAAAATGGCATTTTCATTGTAAGTCTTTCATTTTTCAAACACTTAGAAAAAAATTAGAAAATTTCAAAAGAAACTTTCTCTCTTTTCCTCTCATTTTCGGCTGGTGCATGGGACTCTAAGGGTTGGATTTTTGTTCAATTTTCAAGTGGATTCTCCTCCATTCAAAGCATTCTTCAAGCTAGGTTAGCTCCTCTTGTTTTTCCTTCTTTGAATTTATGAAAAAAATGATGAAAAAATGGAGAAAATGCTTGTTTTGTGGCTGTTCTTGTTCTTTGTGTTTGAGTGTTATTTTCTGAGGTTCAAAGCATGATTAGTTGATGTTAAATGAGTTGTTGGAAGCATGAGTAGCTAGGTTGTTCAAGCTTTTAATTTATATGTGAAAATAGGTGATTTTGTGAGAAAAATGCTATGTTTATGTTCTGTGTTGTTGCTGTTGTTCTTGTTAGTTTGCAGAGGCTATATGATGCTTAGTTATGTTGTTTTAAGCTAGTGGATTGCTTAGTTTGTTGGTTTTGCTCAAGCTTGAGTTTGAAACTCAAAGCTTGAGCTTTAATGGTGAATTTTGCATGTGGGATTTCTGGGTAGGTTTGATGCTCTAGAATGGTCATTTGGGACCTATGTAGGAGGTCTGGAAAGTTTGGGACCATTTGGGTTCGAATTGGTCATGATATGGGAATTTTTGGTTGCTGCCTGCGAGGAACCGGAATTCCGGTTGAGCATCCGGAATTCCGGATGGGGGTTCAGATTTTCCCGAACCGGAATTCCGGTTGGGCAACCGGACTTCCGGATGGGGGATTTTTCAGAACCCTAGTTTTCCTCGTTTTTAGGTTTTTAGGGGTATTGCCATGCTTTTTATCGATAGGGAAACTTTTAGTTTCGAGTTTTAGTCCCCGGGAAGTGATTTAGCGTGTCACTTATAGCGTTGTGGTTTTTATGGTTTAGGAGCCGATGTCCGCCGTTCGGCTTCGGTTCCGATCGGGTTGGACCCAAGACACTTGAAATCGGAATCCAGGTAAGATTAGTATAACAGTATGCATATGTAGTTTACATGTTTAGCGTGCATGTAGGAAGCCTGCTAGATTACATTAGATATGTATTAGGCTTCGAACCATCCAACCCTGTCACGTCGGTACAGGCTGGAGTATGACCAGCAGCCGGAGTATGACCGGTTTGACCGATCAGGCTGACACTTGGTTGGTGGTTCCGTGCTATTGACGTATCCCGTCGGTACAGGCTGGAGTATGACCAGCAGCCGGAGTATGACCGGTTCGACCGATCAGGAGGATATAGTAACACGTCGGTACAGGCTGGAGTATGACCAGCAGCCGGAGTATGACCGGTTCGACCGATCAGGTTGTTACGTGTCAATAGTACCGTCCCCTGAACGTTCAAAACTCAGTACCATGTTGGACATGGCAGTAGTGCTCAGTACCATGTTGGACATGGCAGTAGCGGGACTCAGTATCGTGTTGGACACGGCAGTCAGTTTTATGTATGATATTATTATGCTTTTCTTACTGAGTCTGTCGACTCACAGTTTACGTTGCATGTGTAGGTAAAGGCAAGGCAGTTGCTGATGGACCGTGAGCGAGCTTATGGGATTGTACATGTCGGGGCGGTTAGGCCTGGAGCGTACGATCCTCGGGACAGCACGGCTGAGATTTTGTAATTGTCGTTAGACGACTTTATTTTGATGTAAAAGTTGAACAGTGAAAACGTTTGTAAATATTTTATAAATCGGGATCCCGTAACTTTTTGTAAAATGGTTTATAAGTTAATGAAAAAGCAAAATTTTAATTAATCACGTTTTTCCATAAACCTCGTTGATTAGCAACGAGCTGCACAGTACGTTTAAAAATCACGTAATACGCCTAAGTTAGTTAGGGTGTTACACCACGTGTCCCATTTCGACTGGTCCACGTATTTTGGGCGAATTCAGGGGCAACAATAACCATATAAATTCTTTCTGAATCTTAATTTTATAATTTCATTAAATATTCCTATTTAAGTTGAGATTTAGTTAAATCTATCAAATCAACTTAGATTTGAATATTTTTGAGTTTCCTATTATAAATTAAGTTGAGGAATTTTGGAAATTGGTTATTAAGATTCTTTAGATATTTTTTAAGTTGATATTTTCTAAATATGAGAACTTAAAATGGAATATCTTCTAAATTAAGTGGTTACTACTTAATTGGTAATATTTAATTAAGTCATTGTTTGAAGAATATTTTAAGTTGGGTATTTAGATTTTCTAAACAACTTAAATAAGATATTTTTCAAAATTATTCTATTTTTGAAATTTAATTAAAGTTTTAACTTTAATTTGTAATATTTCATTATTGAGATATGGAATATAAATGATTAAACAAAATACATGTTTAAATAATGAGCTTTAATCAAGAGAAATTCGATCTCCATTGTTGGTTTTACATAGCTATTGTTTTAGTGAGTAATCCTCCCTAATGGAGCAACGTTCATTAGCAAGTTAGCGCCGTTTAATCTCGAAAGATAAGTATTTTTATAGGTTTATTTATATGGTTCATGACCACCCTAATGGTGGCGATGTTGGAAATTATTTTACCAGGATCTTAGATCTACTCACAGGTATGTTGATTAACACCCTAAATATGAACTTTCTAAAATGATGAAATAAACACATATAAGGTTAAGGAACCTTACATTGGTTGCAGCGGAATATAATGACTCCTTCCGTTCAGATATCTAGCCCTTGATTCCTTTCTGTAGCAGAGCATTATCAATATCTGAACCTGGATCTCTTTCTCTGATTCTTTGATGCTGAAACTCCTTCTTGCTGAAAGTCTTTCTTCACGATCTTCCTCACTATGATTGAGGTATCACTTGATGTGTGTGGGCACTACTCTAATCACTAAGGATTTCGAAATTCAAAGGAAGAAGAAAGAAGAAGTGGCAGCTAAAGATAGGGAGAGAGAAGGCTCAGTTTTTCTGAATCAGAAGAAGTGTGGAAAATTTAGTGTAATTTTCCTGAAGCCTTCACTATCTATTTATAACATTCCACTAGGGTTAGGTTTGAATTATTTGGCATTAAAATAATGAAAAAAATCAGTTTAAATTTCCTACAAAAGTGGCTGGCCCTATACAAGTGGATTTGGGCCTCACTTTTTGCAATTTTGCAGTTTTATCTTTTCTGCATCTGATTTTTTCAAAAACGCCAATTTTCTAATTCAACCATTTAAATGCCAATTCTAACTATTTAATAACTATAAATAATTATTAAATAATATTGTCATTTATCATATTTATTAATTGAACCATACAAAGTATCATAATTAACAAATATGCCCTTATAAACTCTTTCTTTACAATTTCGCCCTTACTTAGTGGAAAATTCACAAATAGACATAGTCTAATTTGAGAATTATAATTGATTAATCAAAACCAATTACATGAGTCTTACAAGCAATATTATCTCAACTAGTGGGGGGACCATGGGTCTATATAACCGAGCTTCCAATAAGTAGATCAAGAATTTAGCACTAAAATTCACTAACTTATTAATTCTTCGTTGAATCCACGCATAGAACTTAGAATTGCACTCTCAGTATATAGAATGCTCTATATGTTCCACCATATAGACACATCATTAGTTATCCATTGTTATAATCCTAATGTGATCAATGATCCTCTATATGAATGATCTACACTGTAAAGGGATTAAATTACCGTTACACCCTACAATGTATTTATTCGTTAAAACACTTGATCCCGTATAAATGATATTTCAACTTATGTGAAATGAGTACTCCACCATTTATGTTGGTTTGGTCAAGCTCGAAAGAGATCATCCTTTGCTTACTATTCGCCAGATAGAAGCTATAGATTCCATGTTTATGCTAGCGCTCCCACTCAATTGCACTACCGTGTTCCCAAAATGTACGTATCACCCTGACCTAAAAGTAGGCTTAACTAACAAATCAAAGAACACGAATAGCCTTTCAAGATCGAGCCTAATCATAACAGGATTAAGAACATTTGATCTAGGATCAACTTGGCGATATTGACTTGAATAGATTTTACGGTAAGTTTAATTAAATCTAAGTCAAAGTTCAATATCGGTCCCTTCCGATGCATACTCCATGCATCCAACCTAAGCTTTACTTTAACCAATGCTTTGGAAAGAACATAGCACTTCTCCAAATGCAAGTAAACTCTGTTGTAGATTATCATATCAGTAAAACCCTATGTCTGATAAATCTAGGAAACTTTATTCACATAGTCATGTTTACTTTCCAATGTGTTGACGGCACAATAAGCAGGATCAAGTATGTGAAAAGGGTTTCAGATGAATTTATACATTATGTACATATAATCATGAAATAAATCATGTGAACCATGCAACATTAAATGTTATTTCTTATCTATATTAATAAGTAAATCTGATTATATTGAAATGAGTTTTATTTAGGGCATAAAACCCAACAAACTCCCACTTGCACTAATATAAAACAAAAAGTGCGTTTCAAATAATCTCAACACATTGATATACAAATCAAGTGTAGTAGTAGTAAACTCCTCGTAATAGGATCTGAAAGGTTGAATTAACCACAACCTTTTCTCCACCATTACTCTTCCTTTAATCACAAAATCATTGATAATGTGAAATTCCTCTCTATATGTCTACTCTCTTGGGATACTGGATTCTATACCTTTGGCAACTACTTTTGGTTAATCAGGAAATTAACACTAGTAGTTTAGGCAATTTGGAATGGTGCCAAAGATGTATAGAACTTTCCTTAGACTGAATAAGTACCTTTCCTACAGCTTTAACATTCAGTCTCTCTCTGGTAGACCTAGAGACTTCAGATAGGTTTTTACACTTCTCCAAAATCACTATTCCACCCCCAGAGTAACCACCATCTTATCAGAAAGATTTACTAGCACAAAGGCAAATTTCGAAATTTGATATGGTGTAGTCTAAGAGTTTTAAACACACCCTTATAGACTAACATATAGTTCCTCTTCTTAATCTTAAGATTTACTTGATTGTCTTCCAATGTTCTTCTCCTGGATTAATCTGATACCTACTCATTACTCCCACTCAACAGCAGGTGTCTGGTCTAAGGCATACAAAAGCATATCTAAGACCTCTCACTGTTGATTTAAGAAATTCTTTCATGGCTTTATCTTTTCTGGAATAGTTGAGACTTTTCCTTAGATAAATAAAATCTATGTCTAAGAAGTTGTGAAGCTTCTATAGATTGCCATTAGAAAGAAGATGCTTCATCATCTTACTAAAGTAAGTTGCTTGCATTAGAGTAAGAAATTACCAGGTATACCATAAGCCATAAGTTTAGATAAACTCAAACCTATAATACTAGGAACAGGAAGTTTGTTAAGTCCATTGAATAGACTTATAAACGAAAATTTCCTTTTATGTCCTTGTAATAGAAAACTTTAGGTTACTCCATGTGAATGGATTAAACCATAGTTCTATTGGCTTTCTTCTTAGTTTCTTATCTTGACAATCCATTACTTGTTTAAACTCACAATGGATTTTAATCACTAGTGTCTCCCAAGTCATAAGAAGGTGAGTTCCTAGAAACTCTCCCACTACGACAAGGTACCGTGAATTATGTCTAAGAAAAACTAAATGGTATTTATCTCTTCGGTTGTGACAAGACAACAGAGGCAGTGGGATCATCATATGTTATATAAGATGATAGAACACTTTTGGAATCAAGAATTAAATATCTCCTTTATTTGCTACTTGTTTTTCAGACTTAGTCATTTTCTTAGAAAAGTAGTATTTGTTTGAACAAACACTTTCTTATCTATTGACAATGGGATGGTCCACCCCTAATCACTTAGAATAGCTAAGAAACCATGGTTAACAGTTCTAGCTTTTCTTAAGATTTTGATTAGGTCATCCATGAATCTAGTAATTATTTACATTAAGTATACAACCATTACATCATTCTGAAATTGTATTACCATAGAAGGATTTAGGCAACGACTAGTAACTAATCATCAACATGCAACTCGAAAGTTCTGGGGAGGTAAGTTTGGATATAATTCAAAAATCAATTTAATGATCTTTGAACTGCATATCTACTAACTATTTCTCCACCCCTATCAGTTCGCAAGATCTTTAACCACTTACCTTAATGGTTTTAACCATTGCTAGAAATTAATGAAATTTTTCAAACATTTCAAATTTCCTGCTAAAAGGTATAATCTAGAGTTATCGTTTTAAGAATACAACGAAAAACTCATATCCACACCTGAATGTACATCGATCTGCGAATGAGATGAACTACTTTCAATGGATATAGGCATATTAACTCTTTGCAGAGATTGATCTTGTCAAATCCACTATGAACAAGATACAAATACCATAGATTAAAAAAATGGTAGTGTCTTTTGATGACTTAGGTATAGTTACATCAAAGAGTTCTTAGAATACTTCAAGTGGATCCTGGTCACAGAATACCTAACTCATATTCCATACATTTTGAATCCATTAATAAAAGATGGATAGTAAACACTTGAGAAAGTGTAACTGTATTGTATTCTGGAATTAGAAATATAAGAAAATTTCTGTTTGGAATCTAAAATTAAAGTCAAAGACTTAAATTTATACCAAATATTATGAGTAATTCTATCTTGGACCACCACTACTAATTTAACTCTAAGTCAGATCTGCCCATACAAGTAGGAGATTTCTAAGATTGAGGATTTATATCAATTGGGAATAGAATTTCGGGATTATAATCATATGTGTCATTTAATTTCTTAAGAGAAAATATAATGATATGAAATGATTTATAGACCATTCATCCAATGATATATTATGGAGCTAATTCGAAATGAATAAGCTAAGAGGAATTAGGATAATTTCGTTTATAAATAAGAATCCAACGATGCTTCGATTAGCGAAAGACAAAGTAATCTTATTTATGTAATCTTCTTGTTTCATATTGTAAAAATACTAGTCTAAGGTGTCATCAATTGATGAACAGCTAGATGTTGCATATACAATATTTATCTTTCGAGATCTTACACTATTATGTATGTCTAATGGTGAAAATCCATTAGGGATTTATCTCATTAGAAAACAAACATGTTAGACCAACAATGAAGATTCGAAATTAAACTACAACTTAATAACAGAAAATAACATGGTTCAATATAAATTCATACACAATTCAGAAATTATAAGCATATAGCAAGTAGGAATGACAAGTGAAAATACTAAAACTTACAATCCTAAATAATTTCCAAGGTTTTTCAACAAGGCGATACGATTGTCCCGTTTAGGCGAGAGTCAAAGCATCATCCATTGAATAGAGTTGTCAGCTCATCTAAAATGATAACCATTCTAGCAACCTTTTATTCGATCAAGATTGGAATTCAGCGTTGTCCCGTTTAGGCGAGAGTCAAGGCAATTCTATCTTATGAGCTTCCACCATTGTTTCATAATTTGCAAGTCAAGTATGGTCGCCACCATTAGGGTGATCCATACCATACAAAACACTTACAAACTACTTATCATGCGAGGTTAAACGGTGCGAAATTGCTAATGAACGTTCCTCCATTAGGGAGGATTACTCACTAAAACAAACGCGGTGTAAAACCCACAATGGAGATCGAATATCTTAATAATAATCAAGCTCATTATTTAAAGTGAGTTGTATTTTCTTTGATTCTCTTTATTTATTCTATTTATTTTAAATATATATTTATTTAATTAAAATTTCCAATTTAGAATGAAAAATTCTAAATATAAATTTTAATTTAATATTTATAAATTTTACTTAGATGGATATGAAAATAACATGAATTATTTCCATATTAGTAATAATTTCCAATAAATATTTAGAAAAAATATTTAAGTTGTTACAAAATTAATTTAAACTAATTTACAACTCAAATTTATTTTTCTATAAATATATATTGCATTTCGAAAAATTAAAGTATTCAAGGATACAATTTTCAAAAATGCATAATAAAATAAAAAATAAATCCTGGAAAAATTATTCTAATTTAATGTTGGCCCAAAATTAATTAATAAAATTAATTTACAACAAAAAATATAATTTTCCTATTTAATTAAATATATAAAAAAAAATTCAAATATTTAAGTATGATGATGAAAATCAACTTAAATATTAATTTTCTATTTAATTAAATACACTAGAAAAATACTTCAAGCAAAAATATCACCCATCTAGATTTTTCTTTGACTAATTAATTCAATTTCTAATAATATACTTTAATTCAATTTATTTTAAATTAATCAATTAATGAAAAAATCATTGATTTAAGTTGGTCCAAAATTAAAATAAATAATTTACAACTTTAATCTATTTTTCAAATAAAATTCGAAATTCCAGCATTTAAGAAATGCAATTTCGAAAATTGATTAATAAAATAAAGAAAAAATATATTTCGAAAATTATTTAAATTTAGTTGAAAAAATAAATTTCAACTAAAAATAATTTTCTATTTAATTAAATGTCATGAAAAAGAAATATTTAAGTATGATGATAAAATCAACTTAGATATTTAATTTTCAAATTAATTAAATGTATTAAATTCAAGAAATAAATAATTAAGTGTAGAGAAAGCTTAATTATTAATTTCTAGTTTAATACTAGGAAAAATATTCTTAAAATAAATTGTACCAAAATTAATTATTTAAATAATTAATTTCACAAGGTATAATATTTTCCTATTTAATATTAGAAATAATAAGTAGTCTAGAAATAACTATCTAGAAAATATCTTATTTGACTAAGTATCTTTTCCACAAAATTTGAAAAAATATCTAATTTAAGTTGTATTAGATAAAATCTAGAACTTAAATATTTTTCAAATTTAAATTTAATTAAATATCAAAAATTAAGTTGTAACCACTTAATTTGAAAATATTCCATTTTAAGTTAATATTCGAAAAGATATTAACTTAAAA
This sequence comes from Cannabis sativa, assembly GCF_029168945.1. Lineage (NCBI taxonomy): Eukaryota > Viridiplantae > Streptophyta > Magnoliopsida > Rosales > Cannabaceae > Cannabis > Cannabis sativa. The sequence goes on from NC_083602.1 coordinate 83,746,732, forward strand.
AATATCTAAAGAATCTTAATAACCAATGCCTAAAATTCCTCAACTTAATTTTGAAATTTTGAATTCAAAAGATATTCAGATTTAAGTTGGTTAGTTGAAGATAACTAAATATCAACTTAAATAGGAATATTTAATGAAAAATTTAAATTAAGTTCCAGAAAGAATCTAGATGGTTATAATTCTATATTTAATTAAATACAAGAAAATACATATAGTTTAGCTTAGAATATAAAATTCTTTAAACTATGATTTTCTAAATTAATTTCAAAATAAATGAAATTAATTATGTTGCTAATCAATTTTAATTAGGTTAAACTAGTGTAATTAACCTAGTACAGTCATTCAAATCAGGCAAATGGGCCTTCACAATTGGGGTAGTTTAAGTGAGGGGGTGTTGGGTTCAGTATGTCGTACCCACTTCTATGGCTCCCAACTCTCACAACAAGACCCAAAAGAGAGGAATTTAACCTTAATAAGAACAACTGTTATTAATTGAATAGGCCCAAAAACTAAATGGGCCTAAATAAATTCTATCAATAACTATGATAATTTATTTTAGCAACATTAACCTATATGCATCTATAATAAAATTAAACACATAGGCTCACACAGGCACACTTTGGATGGGTCCTATCATGTTGCTAGGTCATACACAGATGAAAGAAGATTGTAAATATACCTGTTACAAATTATTATCTTGACCAAGGGAGCCATCAGATCATTAGATCTGGCAAAAGGTAACCATGGCTATTTGCAATCAAGTAATAATAGGTTTTAAAAACTTACATACAAGCTAAAACACATACTCCTGCAACAAGGTTAGCTGGATAGTTGGATGTAGGATTTATTTAATTTTAAATTAAATTTTTAAATTTCGAAAATAATTAATTAAATAATAAAAAAAATTCGAAAATTTTTAAAAAAAATTTGAAAAATTCGAAATTTTTTTTTAAAAAATTTAAATTTAAAATTAAACCTACAATTTTTGAAAAATTAGGTTTCAACCAACCTAAATATCATTTCAAAAATTTGCTAACTACTTTTAAATTTTAAATGTTATTTTATAAATAAAAATTAAATAAAAAATTAGAAAAGATAAATAAATATCTTTTCAGATTTTAAATTTAATTTAAATAAATAAAATAACAAAATTTAAAAGTTAGCAAAATATCTTACATCTATTTAAAATTACATGATTATAAATATCTTATTTGAAATTTAAATAAGGTCAAAATATCTAAAAAGATTTAATTTTAAAAAAAATCTTAAAAGATAAGATATAATTAAAAAATATCTTAAAAGATAAGATATCTTAAAAATATCTTAAAAGATTTTATAAATATCTTATAAAATCTGACCTTAAATTTAAAAAAAAAAAATAAGATATAATCAAATTTAAAAATAAGATAGATTTTTTTAAGCCAGAAGATAGATACTAATTCTATTCAAATTCAAATTACACTAATATCTTGAATTAAATTTAAAAAATATTAAATTAATTCAAAATGATAATTAGAATTGAATTAGGAATAGTAATAGTATATATACAAAACCATACAAAAAATCTGAAGTTAATTACATGAAAAAGCATGAAAAATCGAAGAAAAACGAAAAAATTCGAAACTGTACGGACAGATTTGCGATCGCAGGAAAATATCAGCACAGCCCTGATTTTTTTAAATCTTCCAAAAATCATAACTAATTCAAATAAAATCCAAATTAAGTTCTGTAAAAAGCTAACTTGCTTAATTTTTTCCATACTATCCAATAAAAATAATTCCAGAGATAAAATTGCAATTATTTTTCACGAAAATTTACAAACATCAATCAATCATCAAATAACACTCAATACAACATGATACCATCCAAAGAACATACAAACAATCGTTTTAAAGTCCAAATTTCTTGCAAGTAAATCAATTACCATGGCTCTGAGGCCAGTTGTTGGAAATTATTTTACCAGGATCTTAGATCTACTCACAAGTATGTTGATTAACACCCTAAATATGAACTTTCTAAAACGATGAAATAAACACATATAAAGTTAAGGAACCTTACATTGGTTGCAGCGGAATATAATGACTCCTTCCGTTCAGATATCTAGCCCTTGATTCCTTTCTGTAGCAGAGCATTATCAATATCTGAACCTGGATCTCTTTCTCTGATTCTTTGATGTTGAAACTCCTTCTTGCTGAAAGTCTTTCTTCACGATCTTCCTCACTATGATTGAGGTATCACTTGATGTGTGTGGGCACTACTCTAATCACTAAGGATTTCGAAATTCAAAGGAAGAAGAAAGAAGAAGTGGCAGCTAAAGATAGGGAGAGAGAAGGCTCAGTTTTTTTGAATCAGAAGAAGTGTGGAAAATTTAGTGTAATTTTCCTGAAGCCTTCACTATCTATTTATAGCATTCCACTAGGGTTAGGTTTGAATTATTTGGCATTAAAATAATGAAAAAAATCAGTTTAAATTTCCTACAAAAGTGGCTGGCCCTATACAAGTGGATTTGGGCCTCACTTTTTGCAATTTTGCAGTTTTATCTTTTCTGCATCTGATTTTCTCAAAAACGCCAATTTTCTAATTCAACCATTTAAATGCCAATTCTAACTATTTAATAACTATAAATAATTATTAAATAATATTGTCATTTATCATATTTATTAATTGAACCATACAAAGTATCATAATTAACAAATATGCCCTTATAAACTCTTTCTTTACAATTTCGCCCTTACTTAGTGAAAAATTCACAAATAGACATAGTCTAATTTGAGAATTATAATTGATTAATCAAAACCAATTACATGAGTCTTACAAGCAATATTATCTCAACTAGTGGGGGGACCATGGGTCTATATAACCGAGCTTCCAATAAGTAGATCAAGAATTTAGCACTAAAATTCACTAACTTATTAATTCTTCGTTGAATCCACGCATAGAACTTAGAATTGCACTCTCAGTATATAGAATGCTCTATATGTTCCACCATATAGACACATCATTAGTTATCCATTGTTATAATCCTAATGTGATCAATGATCCTCTATATGAATGATCTACACTGTAAAGGGATTAAATTACCGTTACACCCTACAATGTATTTATTCCTTAAAACACTTGACCCCGTATAAATGATATTTCAACTTATGTGAAATGAGTACTCCACCATTTATGTTCGTTTGGTCAAGCTCGAAGGAGATCATCCTTTACTTACTATTCGCCAGATAGAAGCTATAGATTCCATGTTTATGCTAGCGCTCCCACTCAATTGCACTACCGTGTTCCCAAAATGTACGTATCACCCTGACCTAAAAGTAGGCTTAACTAACAAATCAAAGAACACGAATAGCCTTTCAAGATTGAGCCTAATCATAACAGGATTAAGAACATTTGATCTAGGATCAACTTGGCGATATTGACTTGAATAGATTTTACGGTAAGTTTAATTAAATCTAAGTCAAAGTTCAATATCGGTCCCTTCCGATGCATACTCCATGCATCCAACCTGAGCTTTACTTTAACCAATGCTCTGGAAAGAACATAGCACTTCTCCAAATGCAAGTAAACTCTGTTGTAGATTATCATATCAGTAAAACCCTATGTCTGATAAATCTAGGAAACTTTATTCACATAGTCATGTTTACTTTCCAATGTGTTGACGGCACAATAAACAGGATCAAGTATGTGAAAAGGGTTTCAGATGAATTTATACATTATGTACATATAATCATGAAATAAATCATGTGAACCATGCAACATTAAATGTTATTTCTTATCTATATTAATAAGTAAATCTGATTATATTGAAATGAGTTTTATTTAGGGCATAAAACCCAACAGGCGACTATGTAAGACTTACAAGAATACGAAACAATGGTAGAAGCTCATAAGATAGAATTGCCTTGACTCTCGCCTAAACGGGACAACGCTGAATTCCAATCTTGATCGAATAAAAGGTTGCTAGAATGTTTGACATTTTAGATGAATTGACAACTCTATTCAATGGATGATGCTTTGACTCTCGCCTAAACGAGACACTGTATCAGTTTGTTGGAAACCTTGGAAAATAAACTATGTTAGATTTAGTATTTTTATAACATAAGTGATTATTTGTTTTCTGAACCTGCGTATGAATTTATAGAACCAAAACCTTACTTCTATTTATTGATATGTTGTAGTGCCAATATGAATAACCCTCATCCCGATCCACTCCTAGTTAGCATCTTTGCAAAAGAACTCAATAGTGTGAAAATGCATCCTGGTAGTTGCATTAACTCGCACCTATTGTTGATGAATCTGAAATTCCAAAAGGGAAATCTACTAGGAATTGATTTATCAAAGGAACAATGGGTAAAACTCATACTTTATAGTCTTCCTCAGGAGTATAACATTTTTGTTCTATATTATTTATTGAACAACCCTAACTCCTCCGACATGGACAAACTCGAGTCTGAGTTGAGGGCCCATGAGCGGGATCTGATTGCAATGAGACCTCCTAGCATTGCAAGCTTTAATCAGAGGAAGAAGATTAAGCATGAGGGCTCTAACAAAGCTGCTTCTTCAAATACAATTATCAGACATCATGTTCTATGTGCGAATTGTAATGGAAAGGGACATAAAGAAGAACAATGTCCCAGGCTTCTAGACAATTCAAACGAAGGTGATGCTTTTGTATTTGAATCATGTGTTTTAGAGAACGACAAATCCTCCTGGATTGTTGATTCTGGATCTACTAACCATGTATGTTCTTCATTGCAGCTGCTTGAAACTTGGGAGAATCTTTACCCAGATGAGTTAAAGCTTAAAGTTGGAAATGGCGAGTTGGTATCAGTTAAAGCAAGAGGAACAGCCCGAATCAAGTTTAATTCTAAGAAGTTTTTACTTTTAGAAAATGTTTTATATATTCCTAATTTTAGTAGAAACTTGATTAGTGTTTCATGTTTACAGACACAATTTTATATATTGAATTTTTCGAGTTCAAATTGTTCAATTTCTCGTAATGGATTTCATATATGTGTTGCAAACATGGAACGAGGGCTTTATGTTTTAAGACCTGATACTCAAATCTCACTAAATACTGAACTTTTCAATGTAGCTAAACCTAGAAGCCTTAAGAGAAAAGAGATTGGTAATGATGATCAAACTTATCTATGGCATTTACGTTTAGGTCATATAGGCTTTGATAGACTCAATAGGCTAACCAAAGACGGTCCATTGAAAAATGTCGTCTTAGGAGAACTGCCAGTCTGCGAGTCTTGCCTAGAAGGAAAAATGACCAAACGTTCTTTCTCTACAAAGGGAGAGCGTGCCAAGAACCCCTAGGGTTAGTATATTCAGATGTTTGCGGACCGCTGAATGTAAAAGCCAGAGGTGGTTATGAGTATTTCGTCACTTTCATTGACGATTTCTCTAGATATAGTTTTCTTTACCTAATGCAAAAGAAATCTGAAACGTTTGAAAAGTTTCAGGAATTTCATGCTTTGGCTCAAAACCAATTAGGTAAAACATTAAAGATCTTGCGAACTGATAGGTGTGGAGAATATATGGATATGCAGTTCAAAGATCATTTAATTGAACTTGGAATTGAATCCCAATATACTGCCCCAAGCACTCCACAGCAGAATGGAGTTGCAGAAAGAAGAAATCGCACTCTCTTAGAAATGGTTAGGTCTATGCTGAGTTACTCAACTCTGTCTACGTCCTTCTGGGGATATGCTATTCAAATGGCAAACGACATTTTAAATGTTGTTCCATCTAAAGCAGTCCCTAAGACACCCGTCGAACTATGGAATGGTCGCACACCTAGTTTGTGCCATTATAGGATTTGGGGGTGCCCTGCTCACGTCTTAAGTAAGAAAGAAGGCAAACTGGAATCCCAAACTGAGGTTTGCATGTTTGTCGGAAATTCTAAAGAGACTAGGGGTGGACTATTCTATAGTCACAAGGATAACAAAGTGTTTGTCTCTACAAATGCAACTTTCCTTGAAGATAACTATATGAAAGACAACAAACCGAAAAGTGAAATTGTATTAAAGGAAATGGTTAGGCCTAATTTCAAGAGTGTTATTCGTGTTCTTTGATTTGTTAGTTAAGCCTAAATCTTTAGTCTGGGCAATACATACATTTTGGGAACACGGTAGTGCGATTGAGTGGGAGCGCTAACATAAATATGGAATCTATAGCTTCTATCTGGCGAATAGTAAGCAAAGGGTGATTTCCTTCGAGCTTAACCAAACGAGATAAATGATTGAGTACTCATTTCACTTAGTTGAAATATCATTTATACAGGGTTAAGTGTTTTAAGGATAAAATACATTGTAGGGTGTTACGGTAATTTAAGTCCCTTTACAGTGTAGATCATCCATATAGAGGATCATTGATCACATTAGGATTATAACAATGGATAACTAATAATATGTCTATATGGTGGAACATATAGAGCATTATATATACTGAGAGTGCAATTCTGAGTTCTATGTGTGGATTCAACGAAGAATTAATAAGTCAGTGAATTTAAGTGGTAAATTCTAGATCTGCTTATTGGAAGCTCGGATATATAGACCCATGGTCCCCTCACTAGTTGAGATGATATTACTTGTAAGACTCATTTAATTTATTTTAATTAATCAATTAAAAATTCTCAAGATGGACTTGTCTATTTGAGCATTTAGCACTTATTAAGGGCAAAACAGTAAATAGAGATTTTGAAGGGCATATTTATTAATTAGGAAACTTTAATTAGTTTCATTATTAATAAAATAAATGATAATATATTATTTGATAATTAATTTTAATTATTAAATAATTAGATTTGTCATTAATATGGTTGAACAATGGAATTGGCGGTTTTTCACAAAACAGGAAACTATCAGTGTAGGAAAAGGAAAGTTGGAAAAGTGGCAAGCCTTGTTTCCACATTGCCTAGGTCGGCCACTTAGCTTCCTTTTCCCTTTGATTTTTTCAATTCCAAATGTCAGTCATAGCCCTTGGTGGTCTTCTATAAATAGAAGGCAAAGGCTTCAGAGTTACACACAACTGAAAAGCTTTTCACAGCATTATTCTGAAAGAATTTTCTCTCAGAAAATTCTCTCTGAGCCGCCACCCTCTCTCTCTCTCTTCCTTCAGTGTTTCGAAATGTATGAGTGCTAGAGTAGTGCCCACACACATCAAGTAATACCTCAATCATAGTGAGGACGGCTATGTAGAATTCAGAAACAACAAAGAAGGACTTTTGGGCTCAGATCTTGATTATACTCTGCTACAGAAAGGAATCAAGGGTTAGAGATCTGAGTGGGAGGAGACATATATTCCGCTGCAATCACTGTAAGATTTCTGATACTCTTATGTGTTTAATTTCATATCGTTTTAAAAGTTCATATTTAGGTTGTTAAATCAACATACTTGTGAGTAGATCTAAGTTCCTGGTAAAATAACTTCCAACACCATTAACCTACAAATAGGCAATGGCAAGTCCTGAACGAAAACAATGGTCAGTCGGCATGGATTAAAAAATGGATTCCATGAAAAAGAACAAAGTCTGGGAATATGTAGACGCACCCGATGACTATCGTCCAATTGAATGTAAGTGGGTCTACAAGAAGAAAAGAGGCTCTGGAGGCGAAGTCCAAACTTTTAAAACTAGACTAGTCACCAAGGGTTATACCCAAAGAGAAGGCATGGACTATGAGGGAACTTTTAGTCCAGTTGCCATGCTCCAATCCATTCAAATTCTTCTCTCCATAGCAGCCGCTTTCGATTATGAAATTTGGGAGATGGATGTCAATACAGCCTTCCTTAACGGAATTCTTGAAGAAACCATCTATATGGAGCAACAAGAAGCCTATGTTCTTCCAGGGTAGGAAAAGAAAGTTTACAAACTCAATAGGTCCATTTATGAACTTAAGCAAGCTTCTCGCTCCTGGAACAAAAGGTTTGATGAAATCATCAAAACCTACGGCTTTCTTCAGAATGAAGATGAACCTTGTGTTTACCAACTCAAGAAAAACCAAGTGGTAGTCTTTCAGGTCTTTTATGTTGATGACATTCTAATTATTGGCAAGAATATCAAGAAAATGACTGACATCAAGGAATGGCTTGATACTCAATTTGAAATGAAGGATTTGGGTGAAGCTGCATATGTTCTCGGTATTCAGATTATCAGAAACCGAAAGAATAGATCCCTTGCTCTCTCTCAAACAACGTACATAGATAAGGTTTTAGAGAGATTCTCATCGACAAACACCATAGGGGCAACAATGCCTTCTAGATTTGGTGTCCGTCTATCTAAGGAACAGTGTCCCACTGATCCTCAAGAGATAGAGGACATGAGAAGGGTTCCTTATGCTTCAGCAGTTGGAAGTCTAATGTATGCCATGTTATGCACTAGACCTGACATCTGTTATGCAGTAGGAATTGTGAGCAGGTATCAGAGAAATCTAGTACAAGAACATTGGAATGCTGTTAAGCATATTCTGAAGTACTTGAAAAGTGCAAGGCAATTCGTGTTAGTCTACAAGGGTGGTGCTTTGAATCCCGTAGGCTATACATATTCAGATTTTCAGGCATGTCTTGATGACAGGAAATCTACATCTGGGATGGTGTTTACTCTTTGGGGTGGAGCAGTGATTTGGAGAAGCGCTAAACAAACTGCAATTTCAGACTCTACCATGGAGGCAGAATACATAGCGGGCGCGGAGGCTGCTAAGGAACTTGTCTGGCTTAGAAAGTTCTTCACATGACTCGGTGTTGTTCCTGGAATGGAAAAACCACAGGTTTTGCTTTGTGATAACACTAGAGCCATAGCCAACAGTAAAGAGCCTCGAAGCCACAAGAGAAGCAAACACATAGAAAGGAAATATCACATCATCAGAGAGTATGTGGCAAGAGGGGATGTACTGGTGGAGAAAGTGGACACTGAGGACAACCTAGCTAATCCATTCACCAATGTTTTGGCAGGATCTACATTTGAAAAGCACCGACTGAATTTAGGATTAATTAAAATGTACTAATTGATTTATATTTGTGCAAGTGGGAGATTTTTCGGCTTTGTGCCCTAAATAAAACTCTATTTCAATGTAATCTTTATCATTTAATTATCAATAAAGAGACAGAAGTATTTTCATCACTTATTTAGTGTGTCATTTGGTTCATGTTATCATTTCTATGTTTATTTGATTTATAAATTCATCAAGACCCTTATCACATTGATATTCTTGTTTATTGTGTCGTCAGCACAGTGGAAAGTAATCAAGATTATGTGATTAAATATATTCCTAGATTTATCAGTACACAAGGTTTAACTTATATGATAATCTACAACATAGTTTACTTGCACCTTGGATAACTGCTATGTCCTTTCCAGGGCATTGGTTAAAGTAAAGCTTGGGTTGGATGCATGGAGTATGCATTGGAAGGGACCGATATTGAACTTGGATTAGATATGATAAATTTACAGTAATATCTATTCAATTCAATATCACCTTGTTGATCCTAGATCAAATGATCTTAATCCTGATATGGATTCGATCTCAAGAGTATTATTAATGTTCTTTGATTTGTTAGTTAAGCCTACTTTTTGGTCAGGGTGATACGTACATTTTGGGAACATGGTAGTGCAATTGAGTGGGAGCGCTAATCATAGATATGCAATCTATAGCTTCTATCTGGACATAGAAGTGAAGTGATGATTTCCTTCGAGCTGGCTAAACAGAGATAAATGGTTCAGTACTCATTTCAATGATTATGTTAGTTCACTGAAATATCATTTATAGGTGGCTAAGTGTTTTAAAAATAAAATATATTTAAGGGTGTAACGGTAAATTAATCCCTATACAATGTAAATCATCTATAGAGGATCATTGATTATTGGGATTATAACAATGGATAACTAATATCGTATCTATATCCTGGAACATGTTCTATATAACTGAGAGTGCAATTCCAAGTTCTATGGTGGATGCAATGAGGAATTAATAAGTTAATTAATTTACTTGGTAAATTCTAAATCTGCTTATTGGAAGCTCGAATATATAGACCGATGGTCCCCATACTAGTTGAGACAATACTACTTGTAAGACTCACTTAATTGATTTTAATTAATCAATTATAATTCTAAAATTATACTATGTCTAGTTTATGAATTTTTACTAAGCTAGGGCTTAATTGTGAAGAAAAGAGATTCTAGGGTTTATTTTTTAATTAAGAGACTTTGTTAAGTCTAATTAATGAATATATTAAATGACAATATTATTTAATAATTAATTTTAATTATTAAATAATTAGATTTGGCATTTAAATGGTTAGATTGGAAAAATGGCATTTTTGAGAAAGTAAGATGAAAAATTAGAAAAATGGTAAAATTGCAAAGTGGGGCCCACTATCCATGGCCGGCCACTTGGGAAGCAATTTGCCACTTTATTTTTTCATTATTTTAATGCCAAATAAATCTAACCTAACCCTAAGTGGTTTCTTATAAATAGGTAGTGATGGCTTCAAAGGAAAAGAAGATGCAAACTCATTCCTTTAGTAAATTTTTGAGCCACCTTCACTCTCCCTATTTGAAACCTTCTCTCTCTTTCTCTCTTCAAAACCGAAGCCCTATAGTGAAAAGAGTGAGTGCCCACACACATCAAGTAGTACTCAATCATAGTGTGTAAGGCTGTGAAGAATCCAGTTTCAAGAGAAGGAGATTCAGACTCAGATCTTGGTAATACCCTGCTACAGAAAGGATACAAAGGTTAGAGATCTGAGTGGAAGGAAAAATTAAATTCCGCTGCAACCACTGTAAGGTTCTTGAAACTTTATATGTGTTTATTTCATATCGTTTTAAAAGTTCATGTTTATGATGTTAAAAACATACTTGTTAGTAAATCTAGATCCTGGTAAAATAATTCCAACAGTTCCAGGCATAGGCCGGCCAGCCTAAGGACATAGTCCCTATGGCTGGATAGACCCCATGAAGGCCACCTATGGCCAGCCAAGCTTCAAACAAGGCCTCCTTGGCTGGCCAGGATCTGCACGGATCAGAGCACGTGTTTTTTCAAGAACTCAAACATGTTCTTCATATTCTTCGTGTTCTTTGTGACTCAAAGAGGCAAGAATCACAACAAAGGTCAATTTTAGTTCTTTTTCGTCTAAAAATCACACATTATCTATCCTAAGTCTATCATGTAGATCAAGATATCGAATGGACTACAATCTAACATAAGAATCAAAGAATATTCTAAACATGAAAAATGTTCATGCATTCATGGCAAAATTAATCAAACCAAGTGAAATGGCAGGAATAGAAAGCTTACCCACTACAAGATTTTGTTGGAGAAGAAGGTGGGAAGCTTGGATCGTTGAAACAGCGTAAAAATCTTGGGAAGAATGGTGCTTGTGGGTTCGACCAACTAGAGAGAATGAGGAGCTTTTAAAAGAGCAAGTTTCTAGTGAGAGAAAGTGAAAAGTTAAAATTGAGAAGTGAAAAAAGGGTTTCCCCCCAAAGGTCACTTATGTAGCACATGTGGGTCCCTTTTCTTCACTTACATCACATACACATCATAAAGGCAACTAAAGTAGTTATTTCTCTACTGAGGAAATGAGATCAGACAATGAAGAAAAAGTGTTTTAAAAATGCATCAACTTTTACTGGGCAAAGGCTACAACAATCCCGACAACATCAATATAGCTGGTAAAGTCCCTACCCGTATAGACATCCGCACAGGGACTTAGAGGAAAAATGTTATCCCAATTTTTGTCCTCGCGATGTGGCATGTTTACGTAGACAAAATCAGGGCCACATGGCAGTACAATTCACCAATATGAAGGCTAAGTCAACACTTGAACAAACGGAGACCCGATCACTCAAACGGGCATCAATTGATAGACCAGCTCCCTCTTAGAAGCTAGCTGGCCCTATGGCCAGCCAGCTATGGGACTACACCATGGCTGGCCAGGCTGGCCTCCACAATGGTCTGGCTAGCCAAGAGCTGCACTACAGGCTTTCCTGGACACTTCTACAGGTGGACAACAACACATGGCTTGGGAATTGGGCCCTAAGAGCCCAACAGAATCGCTGAATAATATCTAGAATCATGAGAATTTTAGTCTTTTGTAAATATCTAAAAAAACTGCAAGTATTAAGGGATTTGAACTATAAACTTAGGGTTTCAAGCGTCCTATGTAAAGGCCATAACCTTAGCCTAGAAACCTAAATTGCATCTAAGTCTGAAACCTGCCTCCAAACTCTAAGTGTTTGATAAACTCTCTCTCTCTCCTCCTAACTTCCTCTCTCTCACACGCCTACCTTAGTAACATCTCAACACTTGAGTTTTGCTCGTATTGATTCATACCTTGTAATCTAAAGGGTGCTATAGCATATCCCACCCATAGTGATCTGGATAGTAACTCTCTCGGTATAAATACAACTAAAAGTAGGTCATTACTCGCTATCACAAGGGGACCAACCCTCTATAAAAAATCTTGTTATTTATTGCTTTTCATTATTATTTGTGCAAACACGCGGCAAGCATCAAATCTATACGACCTCGCTATCAGTTGATCACTTTTGAGATCAACAATATTTATTATTGTGTATTAACAGTTTCACACATATTTGTTCGTGCAGGTAAATGTTTCAGTAGATGCATGTACTCATCCAACCAAGTACACAGATGGTGCCGTACTTGGATTCAGAAAATGGTGACGTACTAGATGATTAGAAATTCATCATTTTCACTTAGGTTCTATATCCAATATCCCACTATGTAAGTGTATTTTATATTTATAAAATTATACATGCTAACTTTACTTTTTGTGTAGATCGTTCACCATATACAACCAATGGATAACTCCTATGTGTCATGAAGAACCTGACGACTAACAATGTGGATACTACATCATGAAATTCATTGAATGTTTTATGACCATAGAAGATCCAATACACATGTTGACACAACCGGTAAAATAATTAATAAGTATTATAATAAATATTATTATATATTAAATAGCATATGGTAATAGTCTTTACTAATTAATATATACCTTTATTTTACAGGGTAGGTTCTCCAATTCGTACATAAATGACGAGATAAATGTTATGCGAGATCGATGATGGATTCTTTACGTGAAAGCGGAAGCAGAGCGACAACTATTGCCTTGTTGATCAGTGTGTATATATCTCAATTTATTGTTACTATATAGATTTGTAAATATATTCAGATGATTATTTGCGTTAGTTGAATTATTGATTTTTAAATGGAGTTTAATTATTGTTAGTTTAATGCATAGATTTTTAAATATATTTAGATGATATTAGCATTAGTTTAATTATTGTAACTATATATATATATTTAGATATATTTAAATAATATTAGCGATAGTTTAATTATTCTGACTATATACATTTGTAAAGAAAATTAAAAATTAATGCAGGGGCAAACATAATAGAAAATTTATATTTTCTCCTATTTTTCCAATGTAATGACTGTAAAAACCTGTCGCTGAAATAAAAATTTAAATAAAAAATGTAGCCTGTACTATATGGCAAGGTTTAAAATTATACAGGGAATAGGCGACAACAGTTTCGCACTGTTGTCTATTCTGTCCATTTTTCGACGGTTGTATAGGTGATGATTATAGAAACTAATGGGAATACTTACTGTTTAAAAACATCGTAAAAAACTATTTTTATAGTAGTGTCAACCAAAAAAGAGTTACAAGTAATAACAAATTCTAACTCCTCTTCAAATTACAATATATAAATTACAAAATATAAGTTAAATAACACATGTGATACACAATTTATTTACCAAACACTTTATATATTATTCTCTTGATAATATATATATGGTACTTCTTAATGGGTATAACCCATTAATGAGTAATAAACAAATTTAACTATAAATATTAATTTTAAAAATGTTAAACCATTAGATTTTGGTCCGATAGCGAACAATGAAAGAGAAATTTAAATTTATATGATTAATTTAGCTACTTAATTAAAGAACATATAAAAAATACTACTTTTTACACTATATCAAAAATATATTTGTATGAAAAAATGTTTAAGTCAAATTCAACTTTTTTGCCGAAAAACTTTTTTTTTCAATTGACCAATCTCAGCTCATATAATGTAAAAATGAGAAATTTTTCTAATTAAATAGAAAAATTAATCATAAAAACTCAAAATTTTCTAATATTACTCATTTATACGTAATACCTATTGCACCCATATATATATGGGTGATGGGTAAAATTAGAAAATTTTGAGTTTTTATGCTTAATTTTTCTATTTAATTAAAAAAAAATCTCTCATTTTTATATCATATGGGCTGAGATTGTTCCATCGGTAAAAAAAAAAAGTTTTTTAGCAAGGAAAATAAGAAAAGGAAAAGTTGATTTTGAGTTAAATATTTTTGTATGAACATATTTTTGATATAGTGTAAAAAGAGATATTTTTTAATATTTTTTTAATTAAGTAGTTAAATTAAGCATAGAAATTCAAATTTGTAATTTCATTATTTATTATTAGATCAAAATTTGATGGTTTGATATTTTTAAAATTAATATTTATAGTTAAATTTGTTTAGTAACCATTCATGGGTAATACCTGTTAAAAAGTGTTCCATATATATCAAATTTTAATCTATTTATATCAAATAATATTATAGGTCATATATGTCACATTAGTCTGGTCAAGTGTGCATGCTTACTGTACATGTTAATGAGAAAAACGTCCAAAAGTTGAGAGTATAGCTATCAATTTGATGGCTTTCTACTTATTACTTAATTAGCAAGACTATTTTGAGAAAGAAAAGGAGAACGGTGAGGTTTTATGTGTGGGCAGCCAACATATATATATATATGAGTTGGAAAATTCTATTGCCACTTAACTAATTATTATAAATTAATTTAATATCTGGTGTTAGGAAAGTTTTATAATTTTAAAAAGTATTTTCTATCTATCCATTTGACTTATGCTATATATCTTCGAACAAAAAGCCATATATAATATTAAATATATTATATCTTTTGGCATTACTCTCTCAAACCCGTCTGTTTTTATTAAGGCATAAGGCAGCACTGTCTATTAATATGTACCCCACCAGAAGTTATTCATTTGGAAAGAAAAACAAAAAGTAAATACCTTTAGGTTCTTCTCCCTCTCAACAAGTTTGAAGATATATCCAAAAGTTTTCAGAGAGAGAGAGAGAGATGGGAAGATCTCCTTGTTGCGACAAGGCAAATGTGAAGAAGGGGCCATGGTCCCCAGAGGAAGATTTAAAGCTGAAGGAATACATTGAAAAATATGGAACTGGTGGAAATTGGATTGCACTTCCGCAAAAAGCTGGTAACACAAAATTTCCATTGATGGGTTTATAGGTATATATAATCGTCGTGTATATACAGTATGTATTAATATATGTATATATATTTGTTGGTTTTGTTCTGGATCAGGTCTGAAGCGATGTGGGAAAAGCTGCAGGCTCAGATGGCTTAACTATCTAAGGCCTAACATTAAACATGGTGAATTCTCAGATGAGGAAGACAGAATCATCTGCAACTTGTTTGCTAACATTGGAAGCAGGTACAGTAATTTCTTAATCATCATCATCATCTTCTTCTTCTTCTTCTTATTATTATTATTATTATTTTTTTTTTTGATGAAAGCTTCTTCTGCTTCATTAGAATTAATATTTTTAAACGGTTGTAATGGTGTGTAAATAGAGTTACTTTTCACATAATTGTGTGTTATGTTTGTGTGTGTGTTCATATCATTACTGTGTAAATATATATATATGTGTGTGTGCCTATAGTTATTTTTGTATAGCACTAATTCGATATATTTCCTTATTTCGATTTTCCTAATAAACATATGAGGTAAGATCATCCTAAAACAGTACCCTACAATGTCAAATGTGTCTAAATTAAGTTTGCATTTCTCAGCGAAGAGAATCAACTTAATCTTGGGTAATTCCTATGCGTGCATGCCATGTTTAGATCTAAAATAAAGTATCCACTTACAGCTATTAATTAGTAACAATAGAAATCGGCCAGCTTCTGAAATCGGCCAGCTTCTGTTTTTCTTCTAATTATACTAAATTTAATTATTATTTTTTACAAAATGTTTTGAACTTTTAACTTAATCACAGGTGGTCAATTATAGCTGCTCAGCTGCCAGGAAGGACTGATAATGATATCAAGAACTATTGGAACACAAAGCTCAAAAAGAAACTCATGGGTTTGGCACCTCAAATTTCTCAGAGAAAAGTTCCACTAGTACCATTTCCTAATTCTTCTCATGAGATCCTTACTACTTCCATTTATAATATTGAACCTCTACTTCCTATACCGTCACTTTATAGGCCTTTTTCTTCAGGCTTAGAAGATCAAAAGTTAAATAGGATGTTGTCTTCCTCTTATCCAAAAATCCCACCTAGTGCTACTACTTCATTTAATTTTCAAACTCAAATGCCAGAGAAGTATTTGGTTGCTACTGCTACTAAAACTACAAATAATGATAATGATACTGATAGTAGCCCTATCTCATTCTCATATAACTGTATCCCTGTGAAGGATAACAATATTCTTTCTTTTGGAAGTAATCAAGGAAGAAGCTGTAGTAGTTCATCTGATGGGAGCTGCAACAAGCTGATTAGCTATGGTGGCTGTAAACTCAAGCAAGAGGAACTACAAATGGCTTTTCATCATCAACAACCATATAACATTAATATGGGTAATTTTAATAATGTTTTTCAAGAACAGATGATAATCAACTATGACGATAATAATCTGACCTGGGCTGCTCAAAAGCCAAATGGGTATTTTGGAGAGAGCTCATTAGAGAAATATTCATGCGGTCTTGATCAAGATCATGATGTTAAGCAGCTAATTAGTAGTAGTATTAATAATAATAATAATAATAATAATAATAATAATTTTATTAATTTTGATGAAAAAAAGACACAGGACAAGGTCATGTACTTCTACTAAATATATTTATGTACATATATATTATTAATATTATTTTTCATTTTGAGCTGAGATATGACTGACTGCAAGTGAAATCAGAAAGATTTGATGGGGTAAGGGGGCATGGTCGTGCGGTGGGGCAAAAAAAGAGATTCAGTCATAAAAGGAAAAGAGACTTTATTTGAGGAGTTGATGTGGTTTATTTATTTTTTTTTTTTTGGATGAAAAGAGACTTTTATGTTGTGCATATTTCTTTTTCTTTTCAGAACCTTGCGGTAATAATAATAATATTATTAAAGATAAATAGCGGCGTAACTACCCAAAGTTTTAAGTTTGTAAGTGGCATAATCTCAATGTTTATTTTTAGCAGCATAAGTACCCAATGTTTGTAAAACTATAATTTTTTTCTAATTATTTTGTCAGTACAAACTCTGTTATTTTCTTAAATAGATCACATATAAGATCAAAATTTTAGATCATTGGGTCTAGATATAAATATATAGTATCATTTACTTTCAAATACTTCTTTAAGAAATTCAAAAGAGAGTCTGTACTCACAAAATTGGAGGAAAATTACAGTTTTACAAATATTAGGTACTTATGCCACTAAAAATAAACATTAATTTTATGCCCTTTATAAACTTAAAACTTTGAGTACTTATGTCACTATTTACCCTATTATTAATATTAATACTTCAGGGCAAACCTAGAATCGTGCCCCCAATATGTTGTCAGCCGAACTAGATAGAGAAATAATTATAATAATAATAGAGTTATCTATAATTGTATTATTAATTATATATTGTTTTAAGAACAAGAATCTTATGCCCAAACGAAACCAACAAATGCAACTCTAATAATATTATAGTGTATACAGCTTTTTTGATATTTTATAATCTATATATAAACTAATATAAATATGTATATATGGATCATTTTTTAATAGGTATTACCCATACTAAATAAATTTAACTATAAATATTAATTTTAAAAATATTAAATCATCAAATTTTAATCCAATAACGAATAATAAAAGAGAAATTTGAATTTCTATGATTAGTTTAACTACTTAATTAAAAAAAAAAATATCAAAAAATATTTCTTTTTATACTATTTCAAAAATATGTTCACATAAAAATATTTAAGTGAAACTCAACTTTTACTTATCTTTTTTTTGCTAAAAACTTTTTTTTAATTTTTTTAAACCGATAGAACAATCTCAGCTCATATGATATAAAAGTGACAGAATTTTCTAGTTATATAGAAAAATTAAGCTTAAAAACTCAATTTTTTCTAATTTTATCCATTCATAGGTAATACCCATCAAGAGTGCACCCATATATATATATATATATATATAACAGAGATATAAAGCACTCAGGTGCTATAGTTTAAAATTACTCTAAATAGCTTAATCTACTCTTTTCTTAATTCTTTCATATTTTTAATTTTTTTAGGCTAATTAGGATTTTTGCCCCCTAAACTTTGACATGTACCAAATCATGCTCCCTGAACTTTTAATGTCGTTAAAAATGCCCCATGAACTATTGAGATTGTTGGATTTAAGGACTTCTGTCTAATTTCATTCAATTTTACTATTTCAGTGATTGTTTAAGTACTAAACCATGCTCCCCGTACTTTGATATCTACCAAATCATGCCCCTCGAACTTTGACATGTTTTAAATTATGGCACCTAAACTTTCATCCATGTTAGATTTTTTTTACTAAAATTGGAAAAAAATCTTTAAATCGAATAATCTCAATAGTGCAAGGGGCATTTTTAACGACCTTAAAAGTTCAGGGGGCATGATTTGGTACATGTCAAAGTTTTGGGAGAAAAAATCCTTATTAGCCTTTTTTATTAGATTAATGTTTACTAATCAATTAATAAATCTACCACTACTTTTTAGAATTTGGGATAATGTGAATGAGGTTTCATCTCAAAACTAATTGACAATGGGAGGAAGAGCTCATTCATGTTATTGTTGGGTTTTGTGCCCTAAATAAAATCCTTTACAATCTGATTAGTTATCAATATAAGAAATTTGAAGTGATTTATGTTTGCATGAATTTTACATGCTAATGGTTTAATATGTTTATTACATTTACACACAAAATCAGTTAAGTCCAGATCATATGTTCATTGACAATTACTGTATCGTCAACACAGTGGAATGTGATTGTGATCATATGAATCAAAAGACTAAGTCCCTGTTTCATCAGTGTTTTGGATTTACACTAATGTGATAATCAGCGATGATGTGTACTTACACTTGGAGTAAGTGTTATGTTCTTTCCAGGACATTAGTAAAGTATACTAGTTTCGAATGTATGGAGTATACATTGGACTGCACCGATATTGCAACTTAGTCAAGATATTATAAACTTACTGTTATATCTTTCCAAGTTAATATCAGTAGTTGATCTTAAGATTAAAAGAATCTAAATCCTGATATGCTTAGGCTCGACTCAGGAGTACTATTCATGTTCTTTGATTTATTAGTTAAGCCTACTTTTGGGTCAGGATGATACGTATATTTTGGGAACATGATAGTATGATTGAGTGGGAGTGCTGAACATAAATATGGAATCTATAGCTTCTACTGGTGTATAGAAGTCAAGTGATGATTCCCTTCGAGCTTAGCTAAATAGAAGTAAATGGATGAGCTCTTGTTTAAGTGACTAATTCTTAGATCACTAAACATCATTTACAGGTAGCTAAGTGTTTTAAGGGTCAAAATACATTGAGGGGTGAGAACGGTAAAATTATCCCATCTCGATGTAAATCATCTATATAGAGGATCTTTGATCACAATAAGATTATAACAATGGTTAAATGAGATAGCATATCTATATCGTGGAACATATAATATGCTCTATATAAGTCTGAGAGTGCAATTCTAAGTTCTAAGAGTGGATTCAACGAAGAATTAATAAGTAGGGATTTACTTAGTAAATTCGGTTCACTTATTGGAAGCTCAGCATATACATCCATGGTCCCCATTCTAGTTGAGACTATATTTCTTGTAAGATTCAATAATTGATTTGTGATTAATCAATTATAATTCTAAAGTTGGACTATGTCTAATTTGTGAATTTTCACTAAGTAGGGGCGAAATTGTAAAGAAAAGAGATTCTAGGTTTATTTATTTATTAATAGACTTTATATGTCTAATTAATATTAAATTAAATGACAATATTATTTAATAATCTATTTTAGTTATTAAATAATTAGTTTTGGCATTTAAATGGTTAGAATTGGAAAATTAGCGTTTTTTTAGAAAATAGAAATAAAATTTGTGAAAACTGCAAAAACCAAGTGGGGCCCATTACACACCATGGCCGGCCACTTAAACTGGTTTTTTAAATTGATATTTTCATTATTTTAATGCTAAATAATTCCTAACCTAAACCTATTAGTTGCCTATAAATAGAAAGTGATGGCTCAGTCAAATCACAAGTTTTCAATAACCTTTTCTGTCAGAAAATTCTCTCTTCAGAAAAACTAAGCCTTCCCTTTTCTCTCTATAGCCGAAATCATCTCTCTCTTTTCCTCTTCATAAATTTCGAACCTTAGTGATAGAGTAAGTGCCCACACACAGCAAGTAGTACCTCAATCATAGATTGGAAGACTGTGAAGGATCACACACAAAGAGAAGGACATTCGGGCTCAGATGTTGATAATACTCTGCGACAGAAAGGATACAAGGGTTAGAGATCTGAGTGGAAGGAGACATTAATTCCGCTGCCATCAATGTAAGGTTTTCTTAACTTTATATGTGTTTATTTATCGTTTTAGAAAGTTCATATTTAGGGTGTTAAACAACATACTTGTGAGTAGATCTAAGATCCTGGTAAAATAAATTCCAACAATTATATATGACAAGTTATTTCCACACATTGGCAATGTGGTACTAACTCTAATATACCCTCCTCACGTTTGGGCCTAAAAAGTGTGAGTATAACGAACGACCTTTAAGAGACCACAGAGCCGAACGTGACATTTGAAAGAATCCCACAAGGCCAAATATTAGGATATTTGTGGGTGTATACGTCGAGAAATTTATTGATATTGAAATAGGTCAAATATCCTGTTATACCCGAAATTTGGCTGGAGGACACGTGTCAAGGTAAAGGGAATGTGAATCGGTGCAATACCTTTTTATGGAATAACTCATTAATTGCGTAAGTATCAGAGTACATTTGTAACATGCTGACTATAAGTTCTTAGGCGAGGAATCAATGTAGAAACTGGCACTTAGTGTATTAACGAGAAACAATATGTCGCTAAAGGGGAATAGCGAGGCACCAGTTAAAAGTGACACATACCTTAGCTTGCAATGAGCAAACTAAGTGTAAAAGTCAGATCGGCTCGAAGAACAAGTATGCGAGATGACCATCTCGCTATGAGGAAACTTCCTATAGTTTCATCAAACTAACAAGAGCGAGGCTCATAACCCTAGCAAGTCAGAGGATTTCTGTATACCAGCGATCGACGTAAGACATACATTGTCGACCTCGGAAAGAAGAATGGTCCCAGCTCGCTATTGGGATCACTACAATCAAGTTTCTGTCGAGACATCTCCAGATTCAACAATTAAAGACGTGTTTAATACACGATATTCTTAACCCAGTAAAAGCAGGAAAATTACAGCTATACGATCTTCAAAATCATACACTGCATTTACATTTTGTGATATGTAATCAGATCCCACGATTTTATGGATAATGGTTGTAAACATATTTTGGTGGGATAATGGCTGTAAACATGTTTTGGTGGGATAATGGCTGTAAACATATTTTGGTAAGCTTTGTAATTAACTGCCACTATACAATTATAAATAGTGGCAAACAATCTCAAAAAAGGGACGAAAAAACTCTTATGAAAGAGGTCCTGAAAAAATACTTAGAAATTTGAATAAGACCGACTCGTGGACTATGCAGAATTTTAACTACAAGACCACGTAAAAAACCCTATGTTCATATTTTATTTTTCTATAGCTTTTATTTTTTCTGTGTTGAATTATCATCGTGAGGCTCAAATTTGGTTAACGAAAATGTGCGTTAACAGTTTGGTGATTTCATTGATAGCCTCAGTGAAAAAGCTCAGAAAAAGCCATCCCTTCTTTTAAAGAAAAACCTTCTCCTTTATGGCTGAAAATCCAGAGAATATTAACACCCCACATGAGAAAACTAACCATCGTTCTGGAAAAGAGCCCATGGGCTCTAGAAGATCTACCAATCCGCAGTCCAGAAGGACAACCTGTTCCAAGAGGGCCCAACCTGAGGATGGCCCCAGTACTCAGACCACACTTCCCCCGAGAACTCAGCCCGACGTTGGTCTTAGTACGTGAACAATGCGCTCGAGGAGAACTCAGCGTAGGAATCGTTCGAATCCTGGGACGAGGGATGAAGAGCTCAATTATGGAGGTGCCCAATCTGTGGGAGAAAGAACTTATGAAACAGAAAGTCGCCGCCTGAGACGCCGTCTAGAAGAGGCACAGTGTTGAAATGCTAAGTTAGAACGTGAGGCAGCCTCGTCCAGGGCGGTTGTTAGGTTATATTTACCCTGTGTATCGGGTCTAATAGTTAAGCATTTTCTCGGTTATTGGTGTCTTTTGGAGCGGTTTTACGCTTGATTTTCCTTGTTTCAAGTTCCCGGGGCATTAGAGTTCAAATTCAGTCAATTGACGAAAAGACGGAACAAACTGATGAAAAATCGGCCAAAGCTGCTCAATGGGAGTTAGTAGTCATGACCAGTGTGGAGCCTAGTCGTGACCCTTTTATTTGGGCACGACCATGGTCGTGACTTGGGAGATTTGGCAGAAACTCAGTTTTTCGAGTTTTTCCTGTGGTCGCGACCAGCCTTTAAGTGGGTCGCGACCAGGTACGGAAAACGTGATTTTTTACCTAATTCAGATTTTTTCCCAATTAGAGGCACATCTTTGATTCCTATATAAGGAACACGATTCAGAAAGCCAAGGCAAGCAGAAATATGCCTGAAAAGTGAATGAAAGAGGAGAGGATCAATCTTGAAGACTCGGAGCGATATCACCATCTAGTTTCTTTCTTTTACCCTCTATTTATTTTTTATGTCTAGTTTTGTTTCAGAATTAAACATGGATGTTTTTATTATTGTTATGAGCTAAATTTCCCATTTAGGGAGGATGATGGAATCTTGTTTGAAGTTTTGCCTAGTTAATGAATAATTGCCATTCCACCATCTTGATTTGTGAAATTATCTATATTTGTGTTTAAATTCCATGTGTAGGCTTCATCACCTTCTACATTTTCTATGATCTCAATTCAAAATATGAAAAGTGAGAATTGAGAATGCTAAAATTGGATAATCGAGGTTCTATGTGAAACGAGAGTATCTGCATGACCTATATGACATTTAGATTATTACTTAATGCTGATTACTAGGGGTGTTCATAAAAACCGAAAAACCGAAACCGACCATCAAACCGACCAGACCGTAACTGAATTTTCGGTTCCACGTCATCACCGAATTTGGCGGTCGGTTTCGATTTTGGTTTTTTTGACACGGCGGTCGGTTTCGGTTCTTGAAATAAAAAAATAGTTTAACCAAAAAACCGTCGAAACCGCCAAAAACCGCCAAAAACCGCCTAAAACCGCCAAAAACCGCCCAAAACCGCCAAACTGAAAACCGCCAAAAACCGTACGGTCGGTTTTATACGGTTATAATTTCTAAACGGTCGGTTATACAATTTTAAAAACCGACCATAACCGACCGATTTTCACCCCTACTGATTACATGTTAGTTTAATTAAGAGATTAATTACAGTATATGTGGTTTAGAACTTAAAAGATTTGAAAAGAGTTAGGTTAATTTTATAATCTGTCATTTACATCAAGAACAGGATAGCAATTAGGCATTAACAATTCGGTAAACACACAACAGGATTCTCCTCCCTATCTTCTCATCTTGATTAATATTCACTTGTTTCTTTAAGTTTCTTGAATTACTTTTATTTAGTTTAAATGTTGAAAATTATTGATTTGCCAAATAGAATCATAAGTATAATTTAGTGGTAATTAATCCAATTCCCTGTGGTTCGACCTCACTTGCGTGAGTTTACTACTTGATTACGTGCATTTGCGTATTGTTTTACAAATTTCGTAACAAGTTTTTGGCATCGTTGCCGGGGAATTGTATAAAGATTAATATTACATAAAATTATACTAACTTCTACTTTGGTCTATTTCTCTTGCTAATTTCTAATCTGTTTCTTACAATATTGTCTCTATCTATTTCAGGGATTTTAAGTGTATGCGCCGTCAAGGACAAGGAGTCACATTGCCCATTGATCCTGAAATTGAGAAGACTTGTAGGAGAAACAGAATGAACAAAAGGCAAGAGAAAGTTTTAGCAACAGCTGAAACACCAGAAATCATGGCTGATAACACTAATGTTGCGAATAATAGAGGTAACAACAGTAATAATGGAGGTGCCGTTGAAGATCAAGCAAATGGCCGTAGCTTGAGAGATTATATTCTCCCAACTCTCACGGGGTTCAGTCATGCATCAGACCACCAGCAGTGGATGCTAACAACTTCAAAATAAAGCCTGCCATACTTCAAATGGTGCAGTCTTCAGTCCAATTTGGTGGACTCCCTTCTAAAGAGCCCAATCTGCACTTATCAAACTTCATGGAATTATGTGAGACTTTCAAAGTCAATGGAGTTACTGATGATGCCATCCGTTTGAGACTGTTTCCATTCTCATTGAGAGAACGAGCCAAGAGTTGGTTGAACTCCTTGCCTCCAAATTCTATAGCCACATGGAATGACTTGGCAACAAAATTTCTGTCTAAGTTCTTTCCTCCAGCAAAGTCTGCTAAGTTGCGAGGAGAAATCAACAATTTTTGTCAGCTGGATAATGAATCTCTCCATGAGTCTTGGGAGAGGTTCAAGGATCTCATCAGAAAGTGCCCTCATCATGGTATTGAGAAGTGGATGTTGGTTCACAACTTTTACAACGGGTTGATAGGTAACACTAGAACCCTTATAGATGCAGCAGCTGGTGGAGCATTTATGAGGAAAAGTGCAAATGAGGTTTATGATTTGCTGGAAGAGATGGCCCTGAATAATCAGCAGTGACCAACTAAAAGCAGCCAAACAAAGAAGGTGGCTGATATGCTTGAAGTGGAGGGCATTACCAAGTTGAAAACCCAGGTAGAGGCCCTAACAAAACTGATGGTTGTTCAAGCAAAACAAGCTGAAGTGGTCTGTGAGCTATGTGGAGGTCCTCATCCCTATGCAGAGTGCCAGGAAGATGTGAATAATTTTCCAATGGATGAAGCAAAATCCATTAGAAATTACTCTCAAAACAACAACAACTATGGGTTTAATCAAGGAGGGAATCGAAGGAATAGTGGGTTCTATCAACAGAGAAATCAGAACCAGACACAGAACCAATAACAGACTCAGCAACAAAGCTCTAGTGGGAATTCTGGTCTTCAGACAGATTTATTATTGCAATTTATGACAGAGACTAGATCTTCCATTAAGGACTTACAAACTCAGATGGGGCAACTTGAAACTCAGATAGCAACTCATCCTCAAGAAAACTTGCCTAGTACAACCGAAGTTAATCCTAAAGAAAACTACATGGACATTGGGTGATGTTAAGGGAATCAGTCCCTCTACAGTTATGCATCGAATTTTAATGGAGGAGCACGCCAAGCCGACTACTGATGCACAACGAAGACTTAACCCACCAATGAAAGAAGTTGTCAGACAAGCGGTTGTAAAGTGGCTAGATGCTGGTGTGGCATATCCCATTTCAGATAGCAAGTGGGTCAGCCCAGTACAAGTGGTACCCAAGAAAGGAGGGATGACTGTGGTAAAGAATGAGAAGAATGAATTAATCCCTACTAGAACACTTACTGGTTGGAGGATCTGCATTGATTACAAAAAGCTTAACAAGGCAACCTGGAAAGACCATTTTCCCTTGCCCTTCATTGATCACATCTTAGACCGGTTGGCGGGGCAAGAATATTACTGTTTCTTAGCACCTGAGGATCAAGAGAAGACTACTTTCACATGTCCTTATGGTACTTTTGCTTTTAGGAGAATGCCCTTTGGACTATGTAATGCACCTGCAACATTTCAAAGGTGTATGATGGCTATCTTTTCGGACTTAATCGAATCATGCATAGAGATCTTTATGGATGATTTCTCAGTCTTTGGCGCTTCATTCGATCATTGTGTAGAGAATTTGGAGAAGGTGTTAATCAAATGTGAAAAGTCAAACTTGGTCCTAAACAAGGAGAAGTGTAACTTTATGGTAACAGAAGGGATAGTTTTGGGACACAAGATCTCGGAAGCAGGTATTGAGGTGGATAAACCAAATGTGTCAACAGTAGAGAATTTTCCTCCTCCAGTTTCTGTGAAAGGAGTAAGGAGTTTCTTGGGTCATGCTGGTTTCTACTGAAGATTTATTAAGGATTTCTCCAAGATCTCTAAACCGTTGTCCAATCTACTTGTTAATGGGGCTCCTTTTGAGTTTGGGGAAGAATGTTTGAAGGCATTCCAAGTTCTTAAGGAGAAATTGATTTCAGCACCAATAGTCACTTCACCAAATTGGGAGTTGCCCTTCGAGTTGATGTGTGATGCAAGTGACTACGCAATCAGAGCGGTCTTGGGTCAACGAGTTGACAGGGCGTTTCATACAATCTTCTATGCTAGTAGAACCCTGAATGATGCTCAACTAAATTATGCCACGACGGAGAAAGAGATGCTGGCAATTGTGTTTGCATGTGATAAGTTTCGCCCATATCTAATTGAAAATAAGGTAATAGTTTACACGGACCACTTAGCGATTAAGTACCTTATGACCAAGAAGGATGAAAAACCAAGGCTGATTCGATGGGTGCTCCTACTCCAGGAATTTGACATAGAGATAAAGGATCAGAAGGGGACTGAAAATCTAGTAGCAGTCTGGCAAGACTAGAATTAGAAGAAAGCCAGAATGCAAAAGAGGTGCAAATTAATGAAGAAATTCCTGATGAACAACTCTTTAGTTTGAGGGAAAACCTGATGGTACCTTGGTATGCTGATTATGTCAACTTCTTAGCTGCCAACACAACTCCTCCTGAGCTATCTCGTCAACAATCAAAGAAATTCTTTTCTGAGGTAAAGCATTACTATTGGGAAGAGCCAATTCTCTACAAACACTGTGCTGATCAGATAATTAGGAGATGTGTGCTTGAAGAGGAGATGTACTCTATTCTAAACCACTGCCATGCATTACCATGCGGGGGACATTTCAGTGGCACAAGAACTGCTGCTAAAGTGTTGCAAAGCGGATTCTTTTGGCCTATTCTTTTCAAGGATGTGATCGTTGTCAGCGAACAGGAAATATCTCAAGGAGAAACGAAATGCCTTTGACAGGAATCTTGGAAGTGGAATTGTTCGATGTTTGGTGGATAGATTTTATGGGTCCTTTTCCTTCATCTTTTAGCAATTTGTACATCTTATTGGCTGTGGACTATGTCTCGAA
This sequence comes from Cannabis sativa, assembly GCF_029168945.1. Classification (NCBI taxonomy): domain Eukaryota; kingdom Viridiplantae; phylum Streptophyta; class Magnoliopsida; order Rosales; family Cannabaceae; genus Cannabis; species Cannabis sativa. The sequence continues at coordinate 83,774,217 of NC_083602.1, forward strand.
ATGGGCTGAAGCTGCAGCAACTCCAACCAATGATGGTAAAACAGTTCTTACCTTCCTTCAAAAGAATATATTTACTCGGTTAGGTACTCCCCGAGCAATCATAAGCGATGAAGGGAGTCACTTCTGCAATAAACAGTTTGAAGCACTCCTCTCTAGATATGGCGTTTGCCATAGAACTGCTCTGCCCTACCATCCACAAAGCAATGGCCAAGCTATAATTTCTAACCGGGAAATAAAGATGATATTGGAGAAAACAGTGCATAGATCAAGAAAAGACTGGTCACGAAAGCTAGATGATGCACTATGGGCTTATAGAACAACGTTTAAAACACCGATCAGAATGTCACCATATCGGTTGGTGTTTGGAAAAGCTTGCCATCTGCCGGTAGAATTAGAGCATAAGGCCTATTGGGCTATGAAGACCCTCAACATGGACTTGAAAGCTGCAGGAGAGAAAAGACTGCTGCAATTGAATGAGTTGGAGGAGTTCAGAAACGAGGCTTACGAGAATGCTAAGATCTACAAGGAGAGAATGAAGAAGTGGCATGACCGAAGCTTAGCCAGAAAGGAGTTTCAACCTGGGCAGCAAGTTTTACTTTTCAATTCAAGGTTGAAATTTTTTCCTGGCAAGTTAAAGTCAAGATGGTCGTGACCGTTTACAGTGGTCAAGGCGTTTCCCTATGGAGCTGTAGAACTAAAAGGGGAAGGTCCAAAAACGTTTAAGGTTAATGGACAGCGTTTAAAGCTCTACTTGGGAGGTCAAATTGACTAAGCCAAGTCCGCCATTATTCTGGTGCCTCTCTAAAAGGAACAACTCGTCGTCCGACTAGATGACGATAAAGGCAACGCTCTTGGGAGGCAACCCCAGTGTTTTTCTTTACTTTTTCAAACTTTTTGCAATTTTTTTTAGTTTTTGTTTTAGTGTTTTTAGTATTTTAAATTTTTGGTAAAGTACCAGACATTATATTTTTCCAATTGAATCGGGAAAAACGTGAAAAAATAAAAAAAATAATTTTTTTCGGGACTCAGAACCCAGTGGTCACGACCATGGTGTTCCTGGGTCGCGACCCTTTTCTTTGGTCGCGACCTGGGCAATTACAGAAACCCAGGAATTTTTTAGCTCCAGTAGTCGCGACCAGGGCATAAGCTAGTCGCGACCCTTTTTCATGGTCGCGACCATGGCAGTTTCCAGAAACCACAAGAATTTCAAATTCAAGCTAGTCGCAACAAACCCATGGGCTAGTCGAGACCAGCTGACGAATTTCTATAAAAAAAACCCCAATTTTCACCCCATTAAACCTAAACCTAAACTAATTTTTCTCAGTCGTTTCCACCTTTTTCCTCAGCAGAAAACCACCAAAAGTCACCATTCTTCAATTCTTTTCATCTTCTTGCCAATTTCTCAATCCCAATCCATACCAAAACTTAATTTCACTCATCAATCTTCACTTTTCATCAAAAATCACACCAAAAATCATCAATTTCACTCCCAATCCAAAAATTAATGGTTCTTCATCTTCAACCTCAAGCTTTCAAGAATATTCAACAATGGAGGTGGAGTAGTGGCTTTTTCGGGTTTGTAAGTATCACTCTCTATCATATTTGAGAAATTGATTGAGTATTTAGGGATTTTTGGTGAACATAGTGATTATTTTGGAAATTTTTGTTGATAGTGGAATTGTTGGGTTTATATTGAGGATTTGAATTGTTATTGGTACTATCTATACTGTTGTGGTGATTTTAAAAATTTAGGAAAGTAAGAATTTTAAGGGGAAGTGCTGCCTAATTTTGTCTAGAATTATTTTTGGAAAAAACTTTGTCATTGTGATATTATGGGGCCTAAGAGAACAAGGCACATTGAAGAAGGGGGAACATCATCAAACCCGCCACCTACGGGTTTTGATTGAACCCGGTTTCTAAGTGAGGCGGCACGAATCCGGTTCATGAGGCTTAAGGTTAGGCCATACATCGATGATCGGTGTATTGAATTCTCTGAGAATCCTTTGAGGCGTCAACCAACGCTTGAAACAATTCGTGCCCCAATTGAAAGAATGAAGTGGGGCAGTTTTGTGGATGCTAGGGGCCGAGCCAATGTCACCATGGCATGTGAATTTCTCACCAATTGACCCAAGCGCGGAAATGGGGAAGTGAAGGTGCGGGGTAAGAAAGTTCCCGCTACTGCAACTACTAAAATTTGGCCTTTTAGTGACACTATTTAGTGACACGCACAAAAGTGCGCGTCACTAAATAGATAGGAGTAATTTTTAGTGACATGCACAATTAGACTCTAAATGTTCAGTGTTAGTCTCTTGCAATGCGTGTCACTAAAGATTAAAATCTATTTTTTTTTATTTTTTATTAATTTGAGACCTATATTGACACGCCAAGCACGTGTGGGTAAATGTACCCTGACACACCTGGCGCGTCACTATATCAATACTCTAATTTTTTTTTAAAAAAAGTACAGCTGTAATTTAAAATAAATAAAAAAATAAAAAAATTATCAAATCCCAACTAAAATACAATTTATATAATTATCACCTCTCTCTCTCTTCTCAAACAAAAACCCTAACAACCCTTATCTCTTTCCCCTCTCTCTCTTATACACGAAAGAAAACCCTTAACCTTCTAACAGCCAACAGCCGCATGAGGCCTCTCATCTCAGCCTCTCTTTGTTTTTGCACCGGAGCCACGACCTTAACCTCTCACACTCTCTCTATTTTCTCAACGGAGCCAGGACCCCGACCTTCTCTCTCGCTCGACTTCTCACCATCTCTCTGTTTTTGCACCGAAGCCATAGATCCATTTTCCTCCATTCCAAGAACCCAAAACACCCAACACGCAATGCCCTGACCTTCTCTCTCGCTCATCTCTCTCTCTCTCTCATTTTTTTTCAGTTCGACGGGCTACCTCCACCATCGTGAACCCAAACAGGGAGGCGGCGCTCCCAGACGTGGTTCTACCACCGAACGGGGAAGTTGGGAAGTTGGAAAGAGTTCCGATTCCATGATTGTGAAATATGAACAAGTAAAAGAAATTGTTATGTATTTTATTTAATTTTATATTGATCTGTATGTGAAGAGTTTTGTTAATTTTAATTAGTATTTCTCTGTTCTATGTTTCTGTGTGTGTATGCATGTGGATAAAATAAATTGTTATATATTTTATTTAATTTTATATTGATCAAAATACCCCTACGTATTCCTAGACCCTTTAGGGAATAATACAAGTCGTATCCATACCTTCTGAAACTTTCTCATAAAGAGAAACAGATATCGGACTTAGAAGAGAAAATAGCAACGTAACATCTATAAATGAATGTATATCAAATGAAAATATAAGTACCTCGTCCACTCAATTAACAATTCCAACCCAGAAGAGTTTTGTCAATTTAAATTAGTATTCATTCTCTGTTCTGTGTTTCTGTGTGTGTATGGAGGTGGATGAAAAAAGTTTGGGGTTATTTAGAGCTAGGCTCGTGTTCAATCTAGACTATTCATGTTTAGAAAAAGAGCAATTTTTTTTTCAGAAATGTATTTTGTAACTAGGTTTGAGTTGTAACTTTTATTTTATTTCTTATTTTCTGTGTTTGAAGTGTTGATATATGTGTTATTTTGGTTGGATTCATACTGTACATTTTAGTATTGGTAGAAAAATTGTTTATTTGTAAACTCTGGTGATTTTGGCAAAATAATTAATACAAAATATTGTTTACTTAATTAAAATTATTATTGTTATATTTAATTGTATTTATATATAATTAATATAAATTATTATTTAAAATATATAAAATTTGTATTGAAATAATTAAATATTATTTTTTGTAGAAAAATATTTAATATAGTGGCACTTTTTGTGTGTCACTATATCTCTAAAATATTAATAATAATAAAAATAAAAAAAGGATAAAGTGACACTTCATCAGTGTGGCTGTTATTTTTTCAGTCTGACAAAATCTGACTCTATATGCCTATAGTGACGCGCAAAAAATGAATGTAAAAGGGTTCAGTGACACGTGTGAAGTGTCATTAAAAATTGTCTTTCCAGTCACCCTCATTAGTGACGCGCGTTGAAGTGTCACTATATAGATTTAGAGTTACTCAATGTGTGTCACTAAAACTCAATTTTCTAGTAGTGTGCTGATGCTTTCAACGCTATGTTCACTGTCCCAAACTACTCAAGAGAAGAACAACGCCTCCGAATTATTGAGGAGGAAGAAAAGTTTGACATGGTGGATGTGGCTGAAACTGTGGGATTTCCGGGGCTGAGATTCCACGACAATGATTGTAACACCCTAACTACCTTAAACGTATTACGTGCTTTTTAAACATGCTGTGCAGCTCGTTGCTAATCAACGAGGTTTATGGAAAAACGTGATTAATTAAAATTTTGCTTTTTAATTAAACTTATAAAATAATATTACAAAAGACTCGGGATCCCGATAATAAAATCATTTACAAAAGATTTAACTGTTTAACTGATATACAAAATAAAAGTCGTCTAACGACCAGTTACAAAAATCAGCCTCGCTGTCCCGATGATCGTACGCTCCAGGCCTAACCGCCCCGACATGTACAATCTTCACAAGCTCGCTCACGGTCCATCAGCTTTAGCCTTGCCTTTACCTACACATAAACGTAGAACTGTGAGTCTACAGACTCAGTAAGAAAAGCATAATAATACTCATACATAATTCTAACTGCCGTGTCCAACACGATACTGAGTCCCGCTACTGCCATGTCCAACATGGTACTGAGCCACTACTGCCATGTCCAACATGGTACTGAGTTCTGAACGTTCATAGGGACGGTACTATTGACACGTAACAACCTGATCGGTCGAACCGGTCATACTCCGGCTGCTGGTCATACTCCAGCCTGTACCGACGTGTTACTATATCCTCCTGATCGGTCGAACCGGTCATACTCCGGCTGCTGGTCATACTCCAGCCTGTACCGACGGGATACGTCAATAGCACGGAACCACCAACCAAGTGTCAGCCTGATCGGTCAAACCGGTCATACTCCGGCTGCTGGTCATACTCCGGCACAATTACCGACGTGACAGGGTTGGATGGTTCGAAGCCAACATACAACTAATGTAATCTAATAGGCTTCCTACATGCACGCTAAACATGTAATCTACATATGCATACTGTTATACTAATCTTACCTGGATTCCGAATTCAGCTGTGCCGGTCAACTCGACCGGAATCGAAGCTGAGCGGCGGATTACTGGCTCCTAAACCATAAAAATCACAACGCTATAAGTTACACGCTAAATCACTTCCCGGGGACTTAAACTAGGAACTAAAAGTTTCCCTATCGATAAAAAGCATGGCAATACCCCTTAAAACATAAAAACGAGGAAAAACACGGGTTCTGAAAAATCCCCAACCGGTAGACCGGTTGCCCAACCGGAATTCCGGTTCTGGGAAATTCAGGACCCTCATCCGGAATTCCGGATGCACAACCGGAATTCCGGTTCCTCGCAGGCAGCAACATCAAATATTCATATCTTGCTCAAATCAACCCCAAATCACCTCAAACTTTCCAGACCTGTTCTATACCTACCCTAGAACATATCCAAGGCATCAAAACAACCCAGAAACCTCAAACACGAAAAATGCCATTGGAGCTCAAGCTTTGAGTTCTAAACTCAAACTTGAGCAAAACCACCTAATCAAGCATTCCACTAGCTTAATTCTACTTAATCAAGCTTATCTAAGCCTCTGAAAACAATTAACAACAACAATAATAACTCAGAAACAGTTTCACAACATTTTCTTCCAAAAATCACATTTTTGCATAGAAAACTCAAAGCTTTAAACAACCTAACTAACATGCTTCAAAACAGCTCAATTAACATCAATTAAACATGATTTAAACCTCAGAAATCAACAATCAAACACAGCAATATCAACAGCCACAAAAAGCATGCATTTACTCAACTTTTCACCATTTTCTTCAAGAAAATAAAGGAGGAAAAATAAGAAACACCTACCACAACAAGAGTTCCAAAGTTTTGATGAATCTAGCTTGAATTTTGATGAAAAACCCAGCCTTTGAACCACATGCACCCAGCCGAAAATGAGAAGGAAAAGAGAGAGGTTTTTGAAAGCTTTTCTTTGAAAAATTTCTAACTTTTCTAACTTATGATTTTTTTGTAAAAATGACAATGAATAATGACACCTAGCATAAACCCATTTCAGCCAAATAACACTCAAATAAATATTTATTTTTCAAATAATAAACTCACATAAGACAAAACACTAATGGGGCAAAAAGACCATTTTGCCCCTCCACCATAAAATCACATAAATCATACTAGAGGGGTATTTTTGGGAAATTCTAAATTCCCGGCCATTCCCGACATTCCCAATGTCTAAAACCCGTCCCCAAACTACTAACATACTAAGTTGTGATTTCTACTGAGCCAAACGCCGAGTTCCAAAATACCGGGCACCGGAAATGCAACAAGTGAAAACTACTGAATAACATAACCATGCATTTCTGAATTCCATAAATAACAGTATAATAAATTATTTAAATAGCTATAAATAATTTCATAATTAATCACAATTAACTGATAATTTCCAAATTAACTAAGCGGGCTTTACAACTATCCCCCCCTTAAAAGGATTTCGTCCCCGAAATCTAACCTGAATAACTCTGGATATTGAGCTCTCATATCTGACTCTAGCTCCCAGGTGGCTTCCTCCACCTTGCTGTTTCTCCAGAGAACCTTGACCAATGCTATGGTCTTATTCCGAAGGACTTTATCCTTTCTATCCAGGATCTGCACTGGCTGTTCCTCATAAGTCATGTCTGGCTGAAGCTGAAGACTCTCATAACTGAGTATATGAGAGGGGTCTGAAACGTATTTTCTCAACATCGAGACATGGAATACGTTGTGAACTGCTGATAAGGCTGGAGGCAAGGCTAACCGATATGCCACTTGACCTATCTTTTCGAGAATCTCGAAAGGTCCTGAAAATCTAGGGCATAACTTGCCTCTTTTCCCGAAACGTTTAATCCCCTTCATCGGAGATACCCGTAAAAACACATGTTCCCCTACTTGGAACTCAACATCTCTGCGTTTCGGATCTGCGTAACTCTTCTGTCTTCTCTGTGAGGCAAGCATTCTAGCTTTTTTCTTTTCTATCGCCTCATTGGTCCGCTGAACTGACTCTGGACCTAGGTATTTCCTCTCCCCTGTCTCATCCCAGTGGATAGGGGATCTGCATTTCCTACCGTACAACAGTTCATAGGGAGCCATCCCTATCGTACTCTGATAACTGTTGTTGTAAGAAAATTCTATCAACGGTAGATACTTACTCCATGAGCCTTCAAAGTCCATGACACAGGCTCTCAACATATCCTCCAATATCTGAATTGTCCTTTCGGATTGACCATCTGTCTGAGGATGGAAAGCTGTACTGAATTTCAGCTTGGTACCCATTGCCCGTTGCAAACTTTGCCAAAATTTGGAGGTGAATTTCGGATCCCTGTCCGAAACTATAGACTTCGGTACCCCGTGAAGTCTCACTATCTCTCTGACGTACAGTTCTGCCAACTGATCCACCACTACCCAGATGGAATCAAACAAACCCGTGGTCCTAGGTAACCCGACCACAAAATCCATCGTGATATCTTCCCATTTCCATTCTGGTAGGGTTAGAGGCTGCAACAACCCTGCTGGTCTCTGATGTTCAGCCTTAATCTGCTGACAAGTGAGGCATCTCGATACGAATTCTACCAAATTCTTCTTCATACCGCTCCACCAGAAGTACGGTTTCAAATCTTGGTACATCTTGGTGGTGCCGGGATGTAGAGAATACAGGATAGAATGAGCCTCATCAAAGATCTCATTCCTAAGTTCCACACTATTCGGAACACAAACCCTGGCTTTATACAAAAGCATCCCACTGTCTGACACTGAAAAGTCCTTGGCTTGACCAGCCAATACCTCATCTCGGACCTTTACTGTAACGTCCCCGCTTCAAGCCTCCATTGGGCCCTTACACCCACGGAATGAATGGCTCTTATACACGAGTACGTCACACTGGCTGCTTCCTGGATCGATGACTGACCCTACAGACCAACACGAGTGTTTCCAGCGTGCTTTGTCCTCACTCGCACGCTTCCTGGGAAAACTTCCCAGGAGGTCACCCATCCTGAAATTGCTCCCAGGTCAAGCACGCTTAACTGTGGAGTTCTTTCGTGATGGGCTACCGAAAAACAAGATGCACCTTGTTGACATAGGTAGTACCAATCAATCCATTTAAGCTCTCTTCAACTGTGTAGTCCCATACCTACACAGTCTTAGAATCATCCCAGTTGACCTTCCCCAGGCGGTGTGGGATTGCACAGCTTACCCGGTGTTTCCCCTTACGGATCACGGGACTACTGACTGTCACAATCACCCCCCCTTACGGGATCCGACGTCCTCGTCGACCACACTTCCGGCTGGGTCAAGGCTCTGATACCAAATTGTAACACCCTAACTACCTTAAACGTATTACGTGCTTTTTAAACATGCTGTGCAGCTCGTTGCTAATCAACGAGGTTTATGGAAAAACGTGATTAATTAAAATTTTGCTTTTTAATTAAACTTATAAAATAATATTACAAAAGACTCGGGATCCCGATAATAAAATCATTTACAAAAGATTTAACTGTTTAACTGATATACAAAATAAAAGTCGTCTAACGACCAGTTACAAAAATCAGCCTCGCTGTCCCGATGATCGTACGCTCCAGGCCTAACCGCCCCGACATGTACAATCTTCACAAGCTCGCTCACGGTCCATCAGCTTTAGCCTTGCCTTTACCTACACATAAACGTAGAACTGTGAGTCGATAGACTCAGTAAGAAAAGCATAATAATACTCATACATAATTCTAACCGCCGTGTCCAACACGATACTGAGTCCCGCTACTGCCATGTCCAACATGGTACTGAGCCACTACTGCCATGTCCAACATGGTACTGAGTTCTGAACGTTCATAGGGACGGTACTATTGACACGTAACAACCTGATCGGTCGAACCGGTCATACTCCGCTTGGTCATACTCCACTGTACCGACGTGTTACTATATCCTCCCGATCGGTCGAACCGGTCATACTCCGGCTTGGTCATACTCCACTCGTACCGACGGGATACGTCAATAGCACGGAACCACCAACCAAGTGTCAGCCTGATCGGTCAAACCGGTCATACTCCGGCTGCTGGTCATACTCAAGCCTGTACCGACGTGACAGGGTTGGATGGTTCGAAGCCAACATACAACTAATGTAATCTAATAGGCTTCCTACATGCTCGCTAAACATGTAATCTACATATGCATACTGTTATACTAATCTTACCTGGATTCCGAATTCAGGTGTGCCGGTCAACCTGACTGGAACTGAAGCTGAGCGGCGGATTACTGGCTCCTAAACCATAAAAATCACAACGCTATAAGTGACACGCTAAATCACTTCCCGGGGACTTAAACTAGGAACTAGAAGTTTCCCTATCGATAAAAAGCATGGCAATACCCCTTAAAACATAAAAACGAGGAAAAACACGGGTTCTGATAAATCCCCAACCGGTAGACCAGTTGCCCAACCGGAATTCCGGTTCTGGGAAATTCAGGACCCTCATCCGGAATTCCGGATGCACAACCGGAATTCCGGTTCCTCGCAGCAAGAACATCAAATATTCATATCTTGCTCAAATCAACCCCAAATCACCTCAAACTTTCCAGACCTGTTCTATACCTACCCTAGAACATATCCAAGGCATCAAAACAACCCAGAAACCTCAAACACGAAAAATGCCATTGGAGCTCAAGCTTTGAGTTCTAAACTCAAACTTGAGCAAAACCACCTAATCAAGCATTCCACTAGCTTAATTCTACTTAATCAAGCTTATCTAAGCCTCTGAAAACAATTAACAACAACAATAATAACTCAGAAACAGTTTCACAACATTTTCTTCCAAAAATCACATTTTTGCATAGAAAACTCAAAGCTTTAAACAACCTAACTAACATGCTTCAAAACAGCTCAATTAACATCAATTAAACATGATTTAAACCTCAGAAATCAACAATCAAACACAGCAATATCAACAGCCACAAAAAGCATGCATTTACTCAACTTTTCACCATTTTCTTCAAGAAAATAAAGGAGGAAAAATAAGAAACACCTACCACAACAAGAGTTCCAAAGTTTTGATGAATCTAGCTTGAATTTTGATGAAAAACCCAGCCTTTGAACCACATGCACCCAGCCGAAAATGAGAAGGAAAAGAGAGAGGTTTTTGAAAGCTTTTCTTTGAAAAATTTCTAACTTTTCTAACTTATGATTTTTTTGTAAAAATGACAATGAATAATGACACCTAGCATAAACCCATTTCAGCCAAATAACACTCAAATAAATATTTATTTTTCAAATAATAAACTCACATAAGACAAAACACTAATGGGGCAAAAAGACCATTTTGCCCCTCCACCATAAAATCACATAAATCATACTAGAGGGGTATTTTTGGGAAATTCTAAATTCCCGGCCATTCCCGACATTCCCAATGTCTAAAACCCGTCCCCAAACTACTAACATACTAAGTTGTGATTTCTACTGAGCCAAACGCCGAGTTCCAAAATACCGGGTACCGGAAATGCAACAAGTGAAAACTACTGAATAACATAACCATGCATTTCTGAATTCCATAAATAACAGTATAATAAATTATTTAAATAGCTATAAATAATTTCATAATTAATCACAATTAACTGATAATTTCCAAATTAACTAAGCGGGATTTACAATGATGGGCAAGACGGGTCGCCCAATATTCTACACCGATGTGAAATCAACCCGGTGGCGAAAACTTAGCTATACTTTGTGAGTGCTCGGTTGGTGTCGAGTAAACATTTCTCCGATGTCCCAATGGATAGACTAAAATATGTGTACGCCATCATGAAGAGGTACAATATTAATATTGGACAAGTCATCAAAGGGAGCATCAAGCAAATTGTTCAAGGAGCCACGGGTGGTGGCCTTCGTTTGGCGGGTGTAATTATTGAGCTTTGAGGGGCGTATGATGTGCCACAACTAGAATATGACAATACTGTGGTACCGCTAAGAAAAATGGACATCACTATGGTCAACAGACTAAAAGAGCCTCATCCTTATGGACAACCCCTGGCTGATGCGCAACAACAAGGCCGAAAGCGGCAAAGAGAGCCTAGTGTCCAAGAAGAGGAGGACGAGCCCCCACAACTGCTTGGGCCTATTGATCCGGCGATGCAGTATAGTCATGCACTGCTGAGTTACATAATTCAGCAAAATAATCACATGCAAAACTATATGGTGGAAAGGAGTATTCATGATGAGGGACAAGTTAACCAACTCAACTCTCTCATCAACAAAATGAACATCGGGATTGACGACCCGAATTACTTGGCGCCACGTCCTCAATTTTATCCGTATGATCAACTGCTGCCACCAAACCCTTTTTGAAAGGGCCTCTGGTAAGTCTCTCACCTTTCTGTTTTATTGTACACATTGGGGACAATATAATATTTAGTTTGGGGGAAGAGATTTAAAATTTTTAATTTGCTGCATTTTTAATTTCTGCTTTAATTTTTTATGTTTTTAGTTGGGAATGGGCAATAAGCTAAAAAATAATTGTTTGCTGTTGTTTATTGTAATGTGCTCTAAAATTGGAAAATAACTGTGTGCTTAATTCTGTTAACTCTTTTGATTAGTTTGGATGCTTGTAAAACCTGTGTATGAATGCAATTTGATGATCTGTGGAATATGTTATAATTATTTTACTATAGTTTGTGGTAAGATTGATAGGATAGCTTAGAACTTGCATGCCTTATTCTTTTGAGGCGAAATCCTTGACAACATTCAATAGGAATATGATTTAGGCATTTGTTGGATAGTTTGAGCCTTTCAAGCCTACCATGAAATGATTATCCTTAGTTAACCCTCTTGAGCCTAAACTTGTTTTCTTTTTCACCTATTGAACCGAAATTTGTATCCACGCTATTAATTTTGTCTTCACAATTTTATCAATGATATCATAAGCCATACAATTAGTTTGGGGGACCAAATACTTAGTGTGAGAGAGATGATAGAAGGGAGAAAAACTTGCAAGATTGAGAATAAAAAAGTATTGTGTAACTCAATGTCACTGAAAAGAAAAAAAAAACACAAGAAAGTAAAATGTGATTGAAAAAAAAAATATTGAAAGAAAAAAGATTTCAGTGATGTTGGGAAATAAAGAAAAAAGGGAAAAAAAATCTTTTCTCAATCATTGTTAATGTGGGAACACTTTGGAGATATTTGAAATTATAAGAAGCTTGTGGATTCTATTTGTGTGATTATGATATCTTTAGCCAAAATTGTTTTTCGATTTCCAAATATCTAAGCCATACTTTCTAAATCTCAAAAAGCCCTATTGATTCCGAAAGGATGTTGTCAACATTAGTGGAGAGAGGTAAGCATGCAAGCTTATTAGCTATGGGGTTGTGGAATAATTGGAAAGAGTAAAGCTATTATAACATTGTTTCGATTGTGAAGTCATCTTGTGGTTATGCATTGTGTGATAAATTGAGCATATAAATTAATTGTTAGAGTTGGTGGAGTTGAAATTCTAGTTTGCGCAAAGGAAGAAAACAGAACATGAGGCAGCAGTATTGTGATTATCTGATAGCGTAGTTAGTAGTTTTTATTTTTTTTATCTTACTCGAGGGCGAGTAAGAATCTAGTTTGGGGGGATTTTGTTAGTTTATATTTAGCCTATGTCTCGGGTCTAATAGTTAAGCATTTTCTCAGTTATTGATGTCTTTTGGAGCGGTTTTACACGTGATTTTCCTTATTTCAAGTTCCCGGTGTCGAAATTATATTTATCCAGGATCTTAGATCTACTTACAAGTATGTTGATTTAACAACCTAATATTGAACTTCTAAAACGATGAACTAAACACATAAAAGTTAAGAATAACTTACAGTGATTGCAGCGGAATTAATGTCTCCTTCCACTCAGATCTCTAACCCTTGATTCCTGTCTGTAGCAGAGTATAATCAAGATCTGAGCCCGAAAGTTCTTCAGTTGGATGTGATCCTTCACAGTCTTCCAAACTATAATGAGATACTGAATGATGTGTGTGGGCACTTCTCTCTCACTAGGAATTTCGAAATTTCTCTCTTGTTTTCTCTCTTGATTTCGTGTGACACACAATGCAAAGCAAAGTTTTCTCATCCACAAGAAGAGTAGAGAGGGGGCGGCTATAAATAGGAAAAGGGAAGACCACAACTTTCGAAATAAACAGTTTCCTCTATTACTGTGTAATTGAATAACTGCCTTATTTAGTGTGATTCACCACTTTCCTATTTAGGCTAGGCTTTGATTAGCAATTATATGGCAAATTAAATTGAAAATAATAATTGGGAAACATGCAATCATGTGGCCGGCCATGGTGTGTATGGGCCTCACATGAATTTTGCAGTTTCCTCAATTTTATTTCTATTTCTCCAAAAATGCCATTTTTCCAATTCTAATCATTTAAATGCCAAAACTAATTATTTAATAACTAAAATAGATTATTAAATAATATTGCCATTTAAAATAATTATTAATTTAGACATGCAAAGTCTCATAATTAATAATTAAACTTAGAAACCCTTTTATTTACAATTTCATCCCTAAACTGTGAGAATTCACAAATTAGACATAGTCTAACTTTTAGAATTGTAATTGATTAATCATAGATCAATTATAGAGTCTTACAAACAGTATAGTCTCAACTAGAATGGGGACCATGGATCTATATTCTGAGCTTCCAATAAGTTGAACCGATTTACCAAGTAAATCCCTAACTTATTAATTCCTCGTTGAATCCACTCTTAGAACTCGGAACTGCACTCTCAGACTTATATAGAGCATATCATATGTTTCATGATATCAATATGCTATCTCATTTAACCATTGTTATAATCTTAATGTGATTTAGAGATCCTCTATATAGATGATTTACATCGAGACGGGACCAATTTACCGTTTACGCCCCTCAATGTATTTTGCCCATTTGAACACTTAGTTACCTGTAAATGATGTTTTAGTGATCTAATATATAGTCACTGAAACAAGAGCTCATCCATTTACTTCTATTTAACTAAGCTCAAAAGGAATCATCACTTTACTTCTATACACCAGTAGAAGCTATAGATTTCCATATTTATGTTTAGCACTCCCATTCAGTTATGCTATCATGTTCCCAAAATATATGTATTATCCTGACCCAAAGGTAGGCTTTAAATAATAAATCAAAGAACAATAATAGCACTCCTGAGATTGAGCCTAAGCATATCAGGATTTAGATTCTCTTAATCTAAGATCAACTTCTGACATTGACTTGGAAAGATACAACGGTAAGTTTACAATATCTTTAACCAAGTTCAATATCGGTCCAGTCCAATGCATACTCCATGCATTCGAAACCAGTATACTTTGCCAATGTTCTGGAAAGAACATAACACTTACTCCAAGTGTAAGTATACTTCATCGCTGATTATCACATCAGTGTAAATCCAAAACACTGATGAACAGGGACAAAATCTTTTGAATCATATAATCACAATCACATTCCACTGTATTGACGATACTGTAATTGTGAATAACTATATGTTCTGGATTTAACTGATTTTGTGCATATATCAAGTATATGTATTAAACCATAAAGATGTAACATACATGTAATCATACTTCACTTCTAAATTGATAACTAATCAGATTGTAATGAGTTTTATTTAGGACATAAAACCCAACAAACTCCCACTTGCACTAACATAAAACAAGTTGTGCATTACAAACAATTTTTTGTCTTGATCCTCTGATCAAGTGTAGTATATTTGAATCCACCCATATATCTGGAACCAGGTTCATAAGACTCATGAAACCTCCCTAACTTATGCTTTACTCATCAAGGGATACTGAAATCCTTACTGCCCATTAAGTACATCTGAACAACCAGAAGACATATCTCTCAAATTTTAAAATTTGGAATTGAGATAATGCAGTGTAGAATTTTCTTCAGTAAAATAATTTTCTGGTAATTTTGAATTTACAAAGTTATATCTTCTCTGATGAAGCTTGAATTATTATAGATGGGTTTTAACACTCTTCTATAATGATTCCTCCACCCCCAGAGTAACCACCATCTCACAATTTTTTAGTGAGTCGGTGTGCATATCAGGATCACTAATGCATAGTTCCTTAATAACATATACGTCACTTTTGTAAATCTTTCTTGATTGTCCCCTAATGTTCCCCATTTGATTACATCTCAGATGGCTCCCACTCAATAGCAGATATCTGGTTAGAAACTTTTAACCTTTTACTATTGTTTCTGGGAACATCTCATTGTGACTTATTATCCTAAGCTGAAACTGTAAGTTTTTTTAAGATTAGGTCAACAACATAGCAGTCTAGTATTTGAAGTGTAAAATACGTGCTAGAGATTTAAGCAATCAAATCAGAATACCATAAAATGTTATGAGAAATAGACATCTTGAATCAAGTCTTTCGAATAGACTGTGCAAGAATTCTTCTATCTTACTCTCATAATTCTGATAAGTTGTTTCTATCCATGTGAATGGTTAGACTTGTTTTTATCAGAGGTGTTCTTAAGTTCCTATCACAATTATCAACCAAACGAAGATGGGTAAAGAATTTTAATATTCTCCCACTCAACCAAGGTAATGTGAAACATTATCAAAGAACTTTAATGGTATCAATAACTATTACAACAGTAAATCTAAACTGGAACATATAATCAAGATCAAGGATTTATTCTGATAATAGCTAATTTATTATATTATTTCCATGTTTCAAATTATGTGTCACAAAGGGTACTGTAGAATAAAGTCCACCCCTAAGTTTATAGAGATTATGGTCCACCCCTAAAGGTTGTAAATCTCTAAGTGTGATAGAGGGTCTGTGGAGTTGAATATAATCCAGAGTTCATTAGATATAAAAAATCGTTTGAACTGCATATGATTCTTAACTTTTCTCCACCCCTATCAGATCAAAAGATCTTTTTATTAAACAAATTCTCAAATAATTGTTTTTGGAACTAACAATTATTCATAAACATAGAAATAATTTCTAGTGTTTATGTAGTAATAACTCTGTAAGGAGTTTAAATACCTTTTGAATTTGCATCAATAATAAAAACACATACACATTCAAACATAATAAATATAATAATCGGTAATAGATAAGATAAAGTACTGAAGCTCAACTCATAAATTGCAATATAATTGAAAAAGATATTTTATTATAAACCCAAAAAAAAATTGTTTGCAATATTTATGAGAACCAAACAGGGAATTAAGATCCCAAAACTTGAAATCCAAATTGTTTGAAAAACTAAACAATTAATTCAAATGAAAGAGCTTCTTCTTTATTGTAGACAATCTCCATCCACCATCCAGGTTTCTAATCCAACTCACTAAGACAGCACCCGAGTTTAAGAAGCTTTAGCTATAAGAAGAATAATAAACAAGGTTAGTAGTCCAGAATTAATAATCCAAAAGGATAATAATTCCCTAAAAACACATCAGTTTATTAAGAAAATACCTTGTTTCTTTGCGAGATACTTAGGACATTGGGATTTCCAATGGCCTTTCTCATTGCAGTAGAAACACTTTCCTTTTGGTGTATTGCCAGAAGCTCCAGCATTTTTGTTCCTAGCTGCATTCGCAGCTTGAGCTCGCTTCTTGGCATTTTTCCACCTCTTCTTATGATTGGATTTGGAAGTAGAAGCAACAAGTGCCTCAGGATTACTCGTCTTATTACCGTTTCCAGAATATTGAGGTTTATTCCCTCTTTTCTTGGGACGTCCAATCAAATTTTCATATGTCTGAAGGTCATTGACTAAAGTATGAAAGTCTTGTTCCTTCTTATTCAAGACATAATTTGATGTGTAGGGCGGAAAATCTGGAGTCAGGCTATTCAAGATGAGACTCACTTGAGTAGTCTGATCCATTTCAGCACCATGATTCTGGGCTTCCTGGAAATAACTAGCCATCTAGAGAAGGTGATCACGCACATTCTGATGGGGTTCCATCCGTGTGCTGATGAATTTCTTAGTCGCGTCAAAACGAGACTGGATAGATGCCATACCGAATAGCTCAGTTAACTGCGTCATGATTTCTGCAGCCGTGACAGTGTTTGCAAACCTTGTTTTCAAGGTGTCAACCATGCTAGAAAGCATGAAGTAACGAGCTTTATTGTTAGCATTATGCCAACGCTCGAACTTCTCTTTCACAGACTTGGTTGCATTGTCACTTGGCTGCTCAGGGGACGGCTCAGTCAACACAAACGAGGCACTTTCACCTATGAGAGCAATATGAATGTTCTCTCTCCACTTTGGGAAGTTAGACCCATTTAGCTTATTTTCAGTTAAGAGTGACAACATGGGATTTGACATTGTAATTCAGGATACTACAAGATAACACATAGATATCAATTATGCTTTATCACAAAATCTTATTTAGAAATTATTAGCACACAGCAAGTAGGAATGACTAGAGAAAATACAAAAAAAATTCAATCCTAAATAACTTCCAAGGTTTTCAACAAACTGATATCAGTGTCCCGTTTAGGCGAGAGTCAAAGCTATCATTCATCGAATAGAGTTGTCAGCTCATCTAAAATGGCAAACATTCTAGCAACCTTTTATTCGATCGAAAAGAGAATCCGACGTTGTCCCGTTTAGGCGAGAGTCAAAGTCATTCTTATTTCATGAGCTTCTACCATTGTTTCATATGTTTGTAAGTCCTATACAGTACCCACCATTAGGGTGATCAATACCAATATAAAACACTTACAAATATACTTATCTTTCGAGATTAAACGGCGCTAACTTGCTAATGAACGTTCCTCCATTAGGGAGAATTACTCACTAAAACAATAGCTATGTAAAACCAACAATGGAGATCGAATGTCTCAAAATAATAAAGCTCATCATTTAAAATTGTATTTTCTTCTATTATTTATTTATTTTAAATCTATATATATATTTATTTAAATTTTAAATTTAGAATAGAATCTAAATAAAATTTAATTTAATATTTGTAAAATTAAACTTAGATGGTTAAGAAAATAAAATGAATTATTTCCATCTTAGTGTTAATTTTTCAACAAATATTAAGAAAATTACTTAATTTAAGTTGTATTAATTTAAATTAATTTGCAACTCAAATTAAAATTTTCTACAAATATATATATTGTATTTCCAAAAATATATAATTTTCGAAATACATTTAAAATAAATCAAACTTTACTTAGAAAAAATACTTCAAGCAAAAATATTATCTATCAAGATTTTCTTGACTAATTAATCTAATTTCTAATAATATATTTCAGTTCCTTTATTTTAAATTAATCATTAAATGAAAAGATCATTGATTTAAGTTGATTCAAAATTAATTAAAATAATTAATGTACAACTTCAATCTATCTTTCAAGATAAATTCAAAATCATCTTGCATAATTAAATGCAATTTTGGAAAAATGATTAATAAAATAAATAGAATATATTTTGAAAATTATTCACAAATTTAAGTTGTTATGGAAATACCCAACTTAAAAGAATTTTCTTATTTAATTAAATATCATGAAAATAACAATATCTAAGTATCATTATGAAAATCAACTTAGATATTTAATTTTCAATTTAATTAAATGTATTAAATTCAGGAAATAAATAATTAAGTATAGAGAAGGCTTAATCATTAATTTCCAATTTAATACAAGGAAAAATATCCTTAATTGAATTGTACCAGAATTAATTATTAAACAATTAATTTCACAATCAATGATATTTTCCTATATTAGAAATAATAATTAGTATAGAAATAACTATCTAGAAAATATCTCAAATCTACTAAGTATCTTTTCAAGATTTGGAAAATATCTGATTTAAGTTATTATAGAAAGAATCTATAAATACAAACTTAAAATTTTCCAAACAAAATTTAATTAAATATCAAAATCAGGTGGTAACTACCTAATTTAAAGATATTCCCCTATTTAAGTTTAAAGCCAACTTAAAATAATATCTTTTAAGAATCTTCAATAACTAATTCCTAGAATTTCTCAGCTTAATATTATTATCAAAATATATTCAAATTTAAGTTAAAAGGAAAAATTAGTAATCACTAATTCATAACTTAAATAAGAATATTTAATGAAATAATAAAAGTAAGTTTCAGAAAGAATCTAGTTAGTTAAAATTCTTATTTAATTAAATACAAGAAAAATACAAATAGTTTATCTAGAAATGAAATTCATTAAACTATGTTTTTCTTAAATTAATTTTGAAAAAATTAATTATGTTGCTATTCAATTTTATTAGGTCAAACTAGTATAATTAACCTAGCACAGTTATCCAAACAAGGCAAATGGGCCTTCACAATTGGGGTTGTTCATGTGAGGGGGGCTGGGTCCAGTATGTCGCACCCACTTCTAAGGCTCCCAACTCTCACACAAGGCCCAAAAGAGAGGAATTTAACCTTAAAATGAATGACTGTTATTAATTGAATAGACCCATTAACTAAATGAGCCTAAATAAAATCTATCAGGTTATGACATTTTATTTAGCAACAACAACCTATATGTATCTATAATAGAAATTAAACATATAGGCTCACACAGGCACACAGATTTGGATGGATCCTATCATGTTACTAGGTCATACACAGATGAAAGAAGTTTGTAAAAATTACCTGTTACAAATTATCTACTTCATCTATCATCAATTGAACCATGGGTTAAAATCAGATCATTTGATCTGTCAACAAGTTAACCCTGGCAATTTAGATCAAGTAATAATAGGTTTTAACCCTGGCAATTTAGATCATTTGATCCTATCATGTTACCTGTTACAAACAATCTAAAACACATACTCCTGCAAATCGTTTTAAGTCCAAATTTCTTGCAAGCAAATCAATTACCATGGCTCTAGTGCCAGATGTTGGAATTATATTTATCCAGGATCTTAGATCTACTTACAAGTATGTTGATTTAACAACCTAATATTGAACTTCTAAAACGATGAACTAAACACATAAAAGTTAAGAATAACTTACAGTGATTGCAGCGGAATTAATGTCTCCTTCCACTCAGATCTCTAACCCTTGATTCCTGTCTGTAGCAGAGTATAATCAAGATCTGAGCCCGAAAGTTCTTCAGTTGGATGTGATCCTTCACAGTCTGCCAAACTATAATGAGGTACTGAATGATGTGTGTGGGCACTTCTCTCTCACTAGGAATTTCGAAATTTCTCTCTTGTTTTCTCTCTTGATTTCGTGTGACACACAATGCAAAGCAAAGTTTTCTCATCCACAAGAAGAGTAGAGAGGGGGCGGCTATAAATAGGAAAAGGGAAGACTACAACTTTCCAAATAAACAGTTTCCTCTTTTACTGTGTAATTGAATAACTGCCTTATTTAGTGTGGTTCACCACTTTCCTATTTAGGCTAGGCTTTCATTAGCAATTATATGGCAAATTAAATTGAAAATAATAATTAGGAAACATGCAATCATGTGGCCGGCCATGGTGTGTATGGGCCTCACATGGATTTTGCAGTTTCCTCAATTTTATTTCTATTTCTCCAAAAATGCTATTTTTCTAATTCTAATCATTTAAATGCCAAAACTAATTATTTAATAACTAAAATAGATTATTAAATAATATTGCCATTTAAAATAATTATTAATTTAGACATGCAAAGTCTCATAATTAATAATTAAACCTAGAAACCCTTTTATTTACAATTTCATCCCTAAACTGTGAGAATTCACAAATTAGACATAGTCTAACTTTTAGAATTATAATTGATTAATCATATATCAATTATAGAGTCTTACAAACAGTATAGTCTCAACTAGAATGGGGACCATGGATCTATATTCTGAGCTTCCAATAAGTTGAACCGATTTACCAAGTAAATCCCTAACTTATTACTTCCTCGTTGAATCCACTCTTAGAACTCGAAACTGCACTCTCAGACTTATATATAGCATATCATATGTTTCACGATATCAATATGCTATCTCATTTAACCATTGTTATAATCTTAATGTGATTTAGAGATCCTCTATATAGATGATTTACATCGAGACGGGACCAATTTACCGTTACACCCCTCAATGTATTTTGCCCATTTGAACACTTTGTTACCTGTAAATGATGTTTTAGTGATCTAATATATAGTCACTGAAACAAGAGCTCATCCATTTACTTCTATTTAACTATGCTCAAAAGGAATCATCACTTTACTTCTATACACCAGTAGAAGCTATAGATTTCCATATTTATGTTTAGCACTCCCATTCAGTTATGCTATCATGTTCCCAAAATATATGTATTATCCTGACCCAAAGGTAGGCTTTAACTAATAAATTAAAGAACAATAATAGCACTCCTGAGATTGAGCCTAAGCATATCAGGATTTAGATTCTCTTAATCTAAGATCAACTTCTGACATTGACTTGGAAAGATACAACGGTAAGTTTACAATATCTTTAACCAAGTTCAATATCGGTCCAGTCCAATGCATACTCCATGCATTCGAAACCAGTATACTTTGCCAATGTTCTGGAAAGAACATAACACTTACTCCAAGTGTAAGTATACTTCATCGCTGATTATCACATCAGTGTAAATCCAAAACACTGATGAACAGGGACCAAATCTTTTGAATCATATAATCACAATCACATTCCACTATATTGACGATATTGTAATTGTGAATAACTATATGTTCTGGATTTAACTGATTTTGTGCATATATTAAGTATATGTATTAAACCATAAACATGTAACATACATGTAATCATACTTAACTTCTAAATTGATAACTAATCAGATTGTAATGAGTTTTATTTAGGGCATAAAACCCAACACCCAGGGCATTATAGTTCAAATTCAATCAATTGACGAAAAGACAGGACAAACTGGTGAAAAATCGGCCAAAGCTTCTCAATGGGAGTCAGTAGTCGCAACCAGTGTGGATCCTAGTCGCGACCCTTTTATCTGGTCGCGACTTGGGAGATTTGGCAGAAACTCGATTTTTCGAGTTTTGCCTGTGGTCGCGACAAGCCTTTAAGTGGGTCGCGACCAGGTAAGGAAAACGAGATTTTTGACCTAATTTAGATTTTTTCCCAATTGGAGGTATATCTTTGATTCCTATATAAGGAACACGATTCACAAAGCCAAGGCAAGCAGAAATAGGCCTGAAAAGTGAATGAAAGAGGAGAGGAAGCAATCTTGAAGAACCGGAAGAATATCACCATCTAGTTTCTTTCTTTTACCCTCAATTTATTTTTTATGTCTAGTTTTGTTTCAGAATTAATCATGGATGTTTTTATTATTGTTATGAGCTAAATTTCCCATTTAGGGAGGATGATGAATGTTGTTTAAAGTTTTGCCTAGTTAATGAATAATTGCCATTCCTCCATCTTGATTTGTGAAATTATCTATATTTATGTTTAATTCCATGTGTAAGCTTGATCACCTTCTACATGTTATATGATCTCAATTCAAAATCTGAAAAGTTAGAATTGAGAATGCTAAAATTGGATAATCGAGGTTCCATGTGAAAGGAGAGTATTTGCATGACCTGTGTGACATTTAGATTATTACTTAATGCTGATTACATGTTAATTTATTTAAGAGATTAATTAGAGAACATGTGGTTTAGGACCTAAAAGATCTGAAAAAAAGTTAGGTTAATTTTATAATCTGTTATTCACATCAAGAACAGGATAGCGATTAGGCATTAACAATTGGGTAAACAAACAACAGGATTCTCCTCCCTATCTGCTCATCTTGATCAATATTCACTTGTTTCTTTAAGTTTCTTGAATTACTTTTATTTAGTTTAAATCTTGAAAATTATCGATTTGCCAAATAGAATCATAAGTATAATTTAGTGGTAATTACTTAATGCCCTTTGGAGTAATTTGGGCAGGGCAGAGACCAAAGAAGTCTGCCACATCCCTGAAGTACTTGTGCAAGGGCATCAGCGCCCCTTGCTGGCCGTGAGCCCCCGACCAGGTGCACATTCCCTTATCAGGATTTGTGGCACGATTATCGTGGGCGGGAATGTAGCAGTCCAGCTCGCCCAGGGACCTGTCCTGGTTGAGAGTTCTAAGGGGTGCCTCCGAAATCTTGGATGGAGGACTTACCCACTGGCACCCAAGCCACCCTGCCTCCTATGAGGAACCGCCTCAGCTAGCTCTTCACTGACGTAGTCCACGCCCTTAACCAGGACGTCTCCGTCAGCATTGACTGGCTGCCCAACCTCGTTGTACTCCCAGAAGTGAGGGGGTTCAACCTCTTCCTCTCTTTCTACCTTGGAAGGACTTCCCGCACACATCTCGTCCAGCTCCTCAACCTCCTGGACCTCAGCATCCCCCTGACGGTCCACCTCCATCGAGACGTTCGAATCCTGTTCGGCATCGGGCAGAGTGGCAAGCCGAGCCACTTGAGGATTAGAAGCGTTGACCAGACGCGTGGTTTTCTTTGCACGAGCCATCATCCTATGGCTGGGTACAAGGTCAAAAGAGTTTCCTTTGCTAGAATGAGGACTAGCATGAAGACGAGGATGAACCTCGTGCAGAAGTTAAAGCAAATCTTTGTCGATCTGATGCCCGAGTTCCCAAGACTCACTCGGGTTCATCTACAAAAGACAACACACAAGATGAGTGTTGGACGGAGTATCAAGCGAGATACAAGCAAATATGCCGACCAGAAGTACTCAACAGATTACTTAGCCCACATGAAGACGTGGTAAAGAAGAGTCGCAAAAGTTTCTAACCCTAGGGTTTTCCTAAGCATTCTTTCTACAGCATAGTTGCATTCAAAGTGTAAACATGCAAAGAAAAGCATAACAGAATTAGAAACTTACTCAAAGATTCCAATGTCTGAGTTCAAGCCAACCAGTAATCGTCTGAAGGCACTTCTGCAACTTTAAAGCCAGAAAACTCTCTTTTTGCTCTGAAGTTTACTTAACAACGAAGGGTGATAAAATGAGTTATGTGCCAGTACTATGGGTATTTATAGGCAAAGGGGTAGCTGTATCAAAAGGAACCTTAGACGCCTCAGCTTCCCGCCTTAAAAGCGAATATGGGAAATCAAAAGTAATCGAGTGCAACCGTCAGCCGTGCAGAGAGAAAGTCCGATTTCAAAATATTAATTGTCAGAGCATTAATTAGCCGAAAACCGAAGGGAAACCCAATCAGCTTCACATCGAGTCTCGAACAGTCATGCTCGAAACGTGTCCCCATCCAAAGGCAGAGCCAGCTCGGAATAAGTCTACACGCAACCTTAGAGGTCCCGTACAGACTTGGGGGGGCAAATGTTATCCCAAATTTTGTACTCTGACGTGGCATCACGAGAATGGTGACACGTGGAGTCCACTTGGAACATTTGCTCGGGAAGACAGGCCGAGTAGGATGCCTCGCTGGCATGCCCAGAGTAAGGTATTCAACGATCCGCGCAGGGAAATCAACACTTAGCGAATTCAGCTTTCGCATCATGAGTCATCAGCTCAATCCCTATAACTCAGGGATCAACTTACGTGGATATGGCATACACACGATCCCACTATCAGTGTACTTAGCCTCAATCCCACGATCTTTGCATTCAGCATTGATCACACGATCTTTCTGTTTATGCGCATTGTAACGAGAGAGGAAACTCTTCCTCCTCAAGTTTCCCAGCCCTATAAATAGGGAGGAATGTTCACTGGGCAAGGGACCTAGAAATTATAAGCTGATACGTAGCTAAGCTAAGGCTATACTATTATCTAAGAATTATATATTCAGAGATACCGTTGTAAGAGCTATAAGAAAAGGAACCTTCTTCCTTGTTCTTAAGTCAATACAAATAACGAGGATTAAGCTATTATCGAACTGCTCGGGGCTGAACCTCTATCAAATTCTTGTGTTTTATTATTGCTTTATTACATATATCCATTACGACATATCGTTTATCGCTTATCAAAAAGACTCATTATCGTTGGCTAAAAGCGAAGTCAACAGAGAGCCTCCTTCAATTGATTTTAAAATACATCTCCCTATAGTGATAAAGTATCTTTCCCGCTCATATCAAGTCAGTACTCAATCAGAGTGTTGAAGATTATGAAGAATTCCAATACTTGAAGGAGATCCAGATTCAGATCTTGTTATTACTCTGCGACAAAAAGGAACAAGAGTTAGAGATCGAAACGAAAGGAGCCATAATATTCTACTGCCACCAATGTAAGGTTTTCTAAAATTTTAAATATGTTTATTTCATTATTTTAGGAAATTCATGTTTAGGGTGTTAGATTATAGAATATAATCCAACATACTTTTTAGTAAATCTAGATCCTGATAAAATAAGTTCCAACATACGCGCACTACCATTGGACAAGATCTGATCTCGTGCCAAAAAGAGGTGTAATCGTCTATAGGTCGATTTCCATATGAAGCGGACATGGTAATTTTCCTTAAGGTAGCAGTTATGACCTAAGACCAGTTTGTGGAGATCTCTTCCCGGAAGCCACTTACTTTAGTTGTGCTCTAGGGCTTCTTAGAGTTGGGGATTATTATGGCTATGTTGGGTCCCAAATACGCTACTTGTATTGTGGATGGCTTTCCCCCACCAAGTATCCATTAAACTCTGCTAATCCTAAAAGTTAATACACTTTTTCCCCTACTCATGACATGTGTCTATCGCTTGAAAACACAGATAACAAATATGTTGCTGGCTATTTTATTCATGGCTAAGTGATCTTAATTCTCCATACAATACAAGTCACAACTGTTAGGTTTTATGCCCTAAATAAAACTCCATTTCAATGTAATCTATTTTATTCAACATCAATAAAGAAACAGAAGTATTTTTCATTCATTTGTGTATGTTTTGGTTCACTTTATCAATTGCTTGTCTAATTGATTTATAAATTCATCTTAAACCCTTTTCACATACTTGATCATGTTTATTGTGCTGTCATCACATTGGAAAGTAAACATGACAATGTGAATAAAGTTTCCTAGATTTATCAGACACAGGGTTTTACTGATATGATAATCTACAACAAGAGTTTACTTGTATTTGGAGAAATACTATGTTCTTTCCAGAACATTGGTTAAAGTAAAGCTCAGGTTGGATGCATGGAGTATGCATCGGAAGGGACCGATATTGAACTTTGAATTAGATTTAATTAAAGTTACCGTAAAATCTATTCAAGTCAATATCGCCAAGTTGATCCTAGATCAAATGATCTTAATCCTGTTATGATTAGGCTCAATCTTGAAAGGCTATTCGTGTTCTTTGATTTGTTAGTTAAGCCTACTTTTAGGTCAGGGTGATACGTACATTTTGGGAACACGGTAGTGCAATTGAGTGGGAGCGCTAGCATAAACATGGAATCTATAGCTTCTATCTGGCAAATAGTAAGCAAAGGATGATTTCCTTCGAGCTTGGCCAAACGAAAATAAATGGTGGAGATCTCATTTCACATAAGCTGAAATATCATTTATACGGGGTCAAGTGTTTTAAGGATAAAATACATGGTAGGGTGTTACGGTAATTTAATCCCTTTACTATGTAGATCATTCATATAGAGGATCATTGATCAAATTAGGATTATAACAATGGATAACTAATGATGTGTCTATATGGTGGAACATATAGAGCATTCTATATACTGAGAGTGCAATTCTAAGTTCTATGCGTGGATTCAACGAAGAATTAATAAGTTAGTGAATTTTAGTGCTAAATTCTTGATCTACTTATTGGAAGCTCGGTTATATAGACCCATGGTCCCCCCACTAGTTGAGATAATATTGCTTGTAAGACTCATGTAATTGGTTTTGACTAATCAATTATAATTCACAAATTAGACTATGTCTATTTGTGAAATTTTCACTAAGTAAGGGCGAAATTGTAAAGAAAGAGTTAACAGGGGCATATTTGTTAATTATGATACTTTGTATGGTGCAATTAATAAATATGATAAATGACAATATTATTTAATAATTATTTATAGTTATTAAATAGTTAGAATTGACATTTAAATGATTGAATTAGGAAATTGGCATTTTTGAGAAAAACAGATACAAAAGTGGTAAAATTGCAAAATTGCAAAAATCAAGGCCCAGTCCACCTAGCCTAGGGCAGGCCACTTGTGTTATTTTTTTTAAATGATTTTTTCATTATTTTAATGCCATATAATTCAAATCAAGCCCTAGAGGAATGCTATAAATAGATAGTGAAGGCTTCAGGAAAATTACACTTTCTGAATCAGAAAAACCTGAGCCTCCACTCTCTTCTCTAGCCGCCACTCTCTCTCTCTTTTCTTCCTCAATATTTCGAACCTCTCTTAGTGATTAGAGTAGTGCCCACACACATCAAGCAATACCTCAATCATAGTGAGGAAGATTGTGAAGAAAGATCAACAGCAAATGAGATACAGCATCAAGGATTCAGAGAAGAAGATCCAGGTTCAGATCTTGATAATACTCTGCTACAGAAAGGAATCAAGGGTTAGAGATCTGAACGGAAGGAGTCATTATAATTCCGCTGCACCCAATGTAAGGTTTCTTAAACTTTATATGTGTTTAATTTATCGTTTTAGAAAGTTCATATTTAGGATGTTAATAAACATACTTGTGAGTAGATCTAAGATCCTGGTAAAATAATTTCCAACAACTGGCCTCAGAGCCATGGTAATTGATTTACTTACATGAAATTTGGACTTTAAAACGATTGTTTGTATGTTCTTTGGATGGTATCATGTTGTATTGAGTGTTATTTGATGAATGATTGATGTTTGTTAAATTTTCGTGATAAATAATTGTGATTTCGATTCTGTAATTATTTTTATTGGATAGTATGGAAAAAATTAAGCAAGTTAGCCTTTTACAGAACTCAATTTGGATTTTATTTGAATTAGTTATGATTTTTTGAAGATTTGACAAAATCGGGGCTGTGCTGATATTTTCTGCGATCGCAGAACTGTCCGTATAGTTTCGGTTTTTTCCCTTTTTCTTCAATTTTTCATACCTTTTCATGGAATTAACTTCCAAATTTTTGTATGGTTTTGTATATATACTAATACTATTCCTAATTCAATTCTAATTATCATTTTGAATTAATTTTATTTTTTTTAATTAATTAAAGATATTAGTGTAATTTGAATTCGAATAGAATTAGTATTTATCTTTTTGCTTAAAAACCTATCTTATTTTTTAAATTTGATTATATTTTTTTTTAAATTTAAGGTCAGATTTTTTAGATATTTATAATATCTTTTGAGATATTTATAATATCTTTTTTAAGATATTTATAATATCTTTTAAGATATTTTTTAAAAAATATCTTTTAAAATATTTATAAAATCTTTTAAGATATTTTAAAATATCTTATCTTTTAAGATATTTAAAAATATCTTATCTTTTAAGATTTTTTTTAAATCTTTTTAGATATTTTGACCTTATTTAAAATAAGATATTTATAATCATGTAATTTTAAATAGATATAAGATAAAAAGTAGGTTTAATTTTTTAAATTTTTTTTAAATTTTCGAAATTTATTTTTTAATTCCGAAATTATTTTTTTTTCGAATATTAAATTTTTATTTAATTATTTATTTATTCGAAATTTATTATAAAAAAAAAAAAATTAAATAAATCCTACTTCCAACTATCCAACTAACCCTATTGCAGGAGTATGTGTTTTAACTTATGTGTAAGTTTTCAAAACCTGTTATTACTTGATTGCAAATAGCCATGGTTACCTTTTGCCAGATCTAATGATCTGATGGCTCCCTTGGTCAAGATAATAATTTGTAACAGGTATAATTTACAATCTTCTTTCATCTGTGTATGACCTAGCAACATGATAGGACCCATCCAAAGTGTGCCTGTGTGAGCCTATGTGTTTAATTTTATTATAGATGCATATAGGTTAATGTTGCTAAAATAAATTATCATAATTATTGATAGGATTTATTTAGGCCCATTTAGTTTTTGGGCCTATTCAATTAATAACAGTTGTTCTTATTAAGGTTAAATTCCTCTCTTTTGGGCCTTGTGTGAGAGTTGGGAGCCATAGAAGTGGGTACGACATACTGAACCCAGCACCCCCTCACACAAACTACCCCAATTGTGAAGGCCCATTTGCCTGATTTGAATGACTGTACTAGGGTTAATTACACTAGTTTAACCTAATTAAAATTGAATTAGCAACATAATTAATTTCATTTATTTTGAAATTAATTTAGAAAATCATAGTTTAAAGAATTTAATATTCTAAGCTAAACTATATGTATTTTCTTGTATTTAATTAAATATAGAATTATAACCATCTAGATTCTTTCTGGAACTTATTTTAAATTTTTCATTAAATATTCCTATTTAAGTTGATATTTAGTTATACATAACTAACCAACTTAAATCTGAATATCTTTTGAATTCAAAATTTTAAATTAAGTTGAGGAATTTTAGGAATTGGTTATTAAGATTCTTTAGATATTTTTTAAGTTGATATTTTTCAAATATTAACTTAAAATGGAATATCTTAGATATTTTTAGGTTAATATCTTTTTTGAATATTTAACTTAAAATATCTACAAAATTAAGTGGTTACAACTTAATTTTGAATTTAATTAAATCTGATTTGAAAGATATTTAAGTTGATTTTTTAGATTCTTTCTAAAACAACTTAAACAAGATATTTTCAAATTTGTTCCATTTAAAATTCAAATTTTTGAATTTAATTAATAATTGAAAATTAATTAAAGTTGATTTTTTATTTAAATCAATTTTGATTTTTAATTTTTCATTATTATATTATGGAACTTATTCGATATTTATTTGAATTTATTTTTCAAATTTAAATAATAATTAAAAATTAATTAAAGTTGATTTTAATTAAACCAACTTTAATTTGTAATTTTTCATTATTATAATATCGAATATTATGATTATACAAAATACATATATATATATATTTTTTTTAAATAATGAGCTTTTAATCAAAAGATATTCGATCTCCATTGTTGGTCTTACAATAGTTAAACTTATTCAATATAACCTCGAGACGCTAGACTTCGTCCCCCTATGGATGGTTATTCGTTGAACACTTTTAACACCGTAAGATTTCATTTGATAAGTGTTTTGTGAGTTTTCGTCTCTATTTAGACTCTCCCCTACGGTGACTACTTAGAGATAAACTCATAGAACATGAAACAATGGTGGAAGCTCATAAAATGAGAATAACCTTGACTCTCGCCTACCGGGACAACGTTGGATTCTCATTTTGATCGAATAAAAGGTTGCTAAAATGTTTAATTTTAGATGAGCTGACAACTCTATTCAACTAATGTTATCTTTGACTCTCGCCTACCGGGACACTGCATTTCATTATGTTGGAAACCTTGGAAAATAAACTATGTTAGATTTAGTATTTCTATAACATATGTCATGACTGTTATTTTCTGAACTTGTGTATGAATTTTGAACCAAAATCTTACTTCTGTTTTATTGATGTGTTGTAGTGTCTATAATCCCCTTCTCATTCCACTCCTAGTTAATATCTTAGCAATTGAACTTGAAGTTATAAACTCCTTGTCAGAGTAATACTTCACATATGCTCATGATGGACTTTAAATTCCAGAAAGGTGTAAGGCGGGAATTGTTCACTCTGAAGAGCAAATAGTTCATAACTCCATAAATCCTACTACTTCAAGCTTAGTTGAGAAGATAAGAGAAAGTGATTCCACTTCCTCAAGTTATACTTCACAACAAAATGAACTAGCAAGAACAACAATTAACAAACGAATAAGCAGTAATGCTTTAGTCTTCGAATCATGTGTGTTAGAGAATGATAAATCCATTTGGATTCTTGATTCTGGGTCTACAAACCATGTAAGTTGTTCATTGCAATTGCTTGAGAATTGGAATTATTTGAAATCCGGAGAGTTGAAACTTAAAGTTGGTAATGGCGAAATGGTTTCGGTTAGAGCTAGAGGAAAAGCCAAACTCAAGTTTCAAAACAGAATTTTGGAATTAGACAATGTCTTATACATTCCAAATTTCAGTAGAAACTTAGTTTATGTTTCATGCTTACAATTGCAACAATACAAATTAGATTTTTCGGATTCTGGTTCTACCATTTCTCGAAATGACATTCAGATTTGTGTTGCATCCATGGAACAAGGACTTTATGTTCTTAGACCAGAAACACCATTTGCCCTACATAACGAACTTTTTAAAGTAGCTAAACCTAGAAACCACAAAAAGCAAAAGATCGATGATGATAATGAAACATATCTATGGCATTTACGTTTAGGTCATATAGGCTTTGATAGACTCAATAGGCTAACCAAAGACGGTCCATTGAAAAATGTCGTCTTAGGTGAATTGCCAGTTGCGAGTCCCGCCCGGAAGGAAAAATGACTAAACGTTCTTTCTCGCAAAGGGAGAGCGTGCCAAAATCCCTCTAGGGTTAGTGCATTCCGATGTACGCGGACCTTTGAATGTCAAAGCCCGAGGTGGTTATGAGTACTTCGTCACTTTCATTGACGATTACTCTAGATATGGACATATTTACCTTATGCATAAGAAATCTGAAACATTTGCAAAGTTTCAAGAATTTCATGCTTTGGCCCAAAACCAATTAGGTAAATCATTAAAGATCTTGCGAACTGATAGGGGTGGAGAATATATGGATATGCAGTTCAAAGATCATTTAATTGAACTTGGAATTGAATCTCAATTAACCGCCCCTAGCACTCCACAGCAAAATGGAGTTGCAGAAAGACGGAATCGCACGCTTTTGGAAATGGTTAGGTCTATGCTTAGTTTTTCAACTCTACCTACGTCCTTCTGGGGATATGCAATTCAGATGGCAACTGACATTTTAAATGTTGTTCCATCTAAATCAATCCCCAAGACACCTTTAGAACTTTGGAATGGTCGTACACCTAGTTTACGCCATTACAGAATCTGGGGGTGCCCTGCTCATGTCTTAAGAAAGAAAGACGGCAAACTTGAGTCACGTACTGAAGTTTGCATGTTTGTCGGTAATTCTAAAGAGACTAGGGGTGGACTATTTTATAGTCGCAAGGATGATAAAGTGTTTGTTTCTACAAATGCCACTTTCCTTGAAGATGACTATATTAAGAATTTCAAATCACAAAGTAAAGTAGTGTTGGAGGAAATGCTTTCAGATATAAGTCCTTCCAATGTTCCGTTCTCTTCCACACGTGAAGAGGACAATCCCACTCCCTCAGTTGAACAAACTGAGCAATCTACTACTAAAGTTTCTGTTCAGAAGACAACCGTACCTCGTCGTAGTGGGAGGGTTTCAACAAAACCTGCTCGTTATGGCTTGGATGGTGAAATCAATATGGTCGTAGGTGACGGTATTGATGACGATCCATTAACCTATAAACAGGCAATGGCTAGTCCGCAACGGAAACGATGGTCAGCCGGAATGGATTCAGAAATGGATTCCATGAAAAAGAACAAAGTCTGGGAATATGTAGACGCACCTGACGACTATCATCCGATAGGATGCAAGTGGGTTTACAAGAAGAAAAGAGGAGCTGGAGGCGAAGTCGAAACTTTCAAAGCTAGACTTGTAGCCAAGGGTTATACCCAAAGAGAAGGCGTGGACTATGAGGAAACTTTTAGTCCTGTTGCCATGCTCAAATCCATCCGAATTCTTCTCTCCATAGGCTTCTTTCGATTATGAAATCGGCAAATGGATGTCAAGACCGCCTTCCTTAATGGGGTACTTGAAGAAACCATCTATATGGAGCAACCGAAGGTTATGTTCTTCACAGGCGGGGAAAAGAAAGTTTGCAAGTTAAACAGGTCTATCTATGGACTTAAGCAAGCTTCTCGCTCATGGAACAAGAGGTTTGATGAAATCATCAAGACCTACGGCTTTCTTCAGAATGAAGATGAACCTTGTGTTTACCAACTCAAGGAAGACCAAATAGTAGTATTCCTGGTCCTTTATGTTGATGACATTTTGATCATTGGAAACAATGTCAAGAAAATGACTCACATTAAGGAATGGCTCAACACTCAATTCGATATGAAAGATTTGGGTGAAGCAGCCTATGTTCTTGGTATTCAAATTATAAGAAACCGGAAGAACAGATCTCTTGCTCTCTCTCAAACAACCTACATAGAAAAAGTCTTAGAGAGATTCTCCATGAACAACACCAATGGGGCAAACATGCCTTCTAGATATGGTATTCGTCTATCTAAGGCACAGTCACCGACTGATCCTCAAGAGATAGAGGACATGGCGAGAATTCCCTATGCCTCTGTAGTTGGAAGTCTAATGTATGCAATGTTATGCACTAGACCTGACATCTGTTATGCCGTTGGAATCGTGAGCAGGTATCAGTCTAATCCAGGACAAGAACATTGGAATGCAGTTAAGTATATTCTAAAATACTTAAAGAGTACAAGGAATCTTGTGTTAGTCTACAAGGGTGGTGCTTTAAATCCCATAGGCTACACTGATTCAGATTTCCAGGCAAGTCTTGAAGACAGGAAATCAACATGCAGGATGGTGTTTACTCTTGGGGGTGGAGCGGTGGTTTGGAGAAGTGCTAAACAAACCGCAATATCGGACTCAACTATGGAAGCCGAATACATAGCGAGAAGGCCGCAAAAGAACTTGTCTGGCTAAGAAAGTTCTTCAGCAGCATAGGAGTTGTTCCTGGAATGGAAAAGCCTCTGGTACTACTCTGTGATAACAATGGAGCAATAGCAAACAGTAAAGAACCTCGAAGCCACAAGAGAAGCAAACACATTGAAAGGAAGTATCACATTATCAGAGAATACGTGGCAAGAGGGGATGTACTAGTTGAGAAAGTTGACACAGAGGACAACCTAGCTGATCCATTTACCAAAGTCTTGGCCGTGACAGCCTTTGAAAAGCACCGTCAAAATATAGGATTAATTGATATGTACTAATTAGTTTTATATTAGTGCAAGTGGGAGTTTGTTAGGTTTTATGCCCTAAATAAAACTCCATTTCAATGTAATCTATTTTATTCAACATCAATAAAGAAACAGAAGTATTTTTCATTCATTTGTGTATGTTTTGGTTCACTTTATCAATTGCTTGTCTAATTGATTTATAAATTCATCTTAAACCCTTTTCACATACTTGATCATGTTTATTGTGCTGTCATCACATTGGAAAGTAAACATGACAATGTGAATAAAGTTTCCTAGATTTATCAGACACAGGGTTTTACTGATATGATAATCTACAACAAGAGTTTACTTGTATTTGGAGAAATACTATGTTCTTTCCAGAACATTGGTTAAAGTAAAGCTCAGGTTGGATGCATGGAGTATGCATCGGAAGGGACCGATATTGAACTTTGAATTAGATTTAATTAAAGTTACCGTAAAATCTATTCAAGTCAATATCGCCAAGTTGATCCTAGATCAAATGATCTTAATCTGTTATGATTAGGCTCAATCTTGAAAGGCTATTCGTGTTCTTTGATTTGTTAGTTAAGCCTACTTTTAGGTCAGGGTGATACGTACATTTTGGGAACACGGTAGTGCAATTGAGTGGGAGCGCTAGCATAAACATGGAATCTATAGCTTCTATCTGGCAAATAGTAAGCAAAGGATGATTTCCTTCGAGCTTGGCCAAACGAAAATAAATGGTGGAGATCTCATTTCACATAAGCTGAAATATCATTTATACGGGGTCAAGTGTTTTAAGGATAAAATACATGGTAGGGTGTTACGGTAATTTAATCCCTTTACTATGTAGATCATTCATATAGAGGATCATTGATCAAATTAGGATTATAACAATGGATAACTAATGATGTGTCTATATGGTGGAACATATAGAGCATTCTATATACTGAGAGTGCAATTCTAAGTTCTATGCGTGGATTCAACGAAGAATTAATAAGTTAGTGAATTTTAGTGCTAAATTCTTGATCTACTTATTGGAAGCTCAGTTATATAGACCCATGGTCCCCCCACTAGTTGAGATAATATTGCTTGTAAGACTCATGTAATTGGTTTTGACTAATCAATTATAATTCACAAATTAGACTATGTCTATTTGTGAAATTTTCACTAAGTAAGGGCGAAATTGTAAAGAAAGAGTTAACAGGGGCATATTTGTTAATTATGATACTTTGTATGGTGCAATTAATAAATATGATAAATGACAATATTATTTAATAATTATTGATAGTTATTAAATAGTTAGAATTGACATTTAAATGATTGAATTAGGAAATTGGCATTTTTGAGAAAAACAGATACAAAAGTGGTAAAATTGCAAAATTGCAAAAATCAAGGCCCAGTCCACCTAGCCTAGGGCAGGCCACTTGTGTTATCTTTTTTAAATGATTTTTTCATTATTTTAATGCCATATAATTCAAATCAAGCCCTAGAGGAATGCTATAAATAGATAGTGAAGGCTTCAGGAAAATTACACTTTCTGAATCAGAAAAACCTGAGCCTCCACTCTCTTCTCTAGCCGCCACTCTCTCTCTCTTTTCTTCCTCAATATTTCGAACCTCTCTTAGTGATTAGAGTAGTGCCCACACACATCAAGCAATACCTCAATCATAGTGAGGAAGATTGTGAAGAAAGATCAACAGCAAAGGAGATACAGCATCAAGGATTCAGAGAAGAAGATCCAGGTTCAGATCTTGATAATACTCTGCTACAGAAAGGAATCAAGGGTTAGAGATCTGAACGGAAGGAGTCATTATAATTCCGCTGCACCCAATGTAAGGTTTCTTAAACTTTATATGTGTTTAATTTATCGTTTTAGAAAGTTCATATTTAGGATGTTAATAAACATACTTGTGAGTAGATCTAAGATCCTGGTAAAATAATTTCCAACAACAACCTCATGTATGAATAAGGAATATTCTGATATTTATACATAAATTATTTAATACTAAATACGAATAACGTAACATTCATGTATATATCAAATTGTTCAACTCTTATTCATAATGGGAAAATATCTTTACAAGATTTTTAGGGCATAAACCCTACACACGGGTCTCTTATTTATAGGCAAAAATGGTTGTTGAACCACTCCCTACTCTCGTTCAAATTGGTCCACGTGTACTCAACTCTGTTCATGTCCTCGCGTGTTTTCTTGTCCGCTTATGCTCTTTCAACTCTGTTTTAATTCTTTTGACCTCTGTTGTAATTGCTGCTTAGCTTTATTATGAGAATTAGGCCTTATAATTAGAAATAAATTTTTTATTATAATTTATGAAATTATGGAGGTATATTTAAATTCTAGGTGTATTAATTATGATGTATGTGAAATTTTAAAATTTTCATATATTATGCCCGGTAATAGTGAAATGCGATGTATGACCTGTACAGTCACTTAAATATAGTTTTGTACGTTAGAAATATCAGGGCCCTAGAGTTAGACATTTGGAATATCAGAAATATCTCGGGTTATGAATTAGGACCATTTTACCCCTTGGAGTGTTGTTTACATCTTGGTTATGAAAGGGTAAGAAGGTCATTTTACCTAGATTATTATTATCTTTTATTTTGAGTGGAATTTGAATAATCTTAAGTTTAGTAATTAATGGTATGAACTGAATAAAACATAAATTTTTTATTCCAAATAACACTAAGCATTTTCACAAAAAAAAATAAAAATTCCAAGTCTTTCTCTCTCTCCTAGGATCGGCACCTAGGCCTAAGGGGATTCAAGTTTTTCTTAGCAATTCAAGGAGGTTTGGCTAGAAAATTCATAGGATTTGAAAGATCAAAGCTCAAGGTAAGCTTGTTCTTCTTCTTCTCTTTGAATTTTAAGTTTTGGGATAAGTTTTGTCATGCAAAATTCTTAATTGGGTTACTGTACGAATTACTTGGGTTTAGTTTTTTTTTTTGGTTTTAGTATTGAGTTAATTGAACTATTTTATGCTAGTTTTGGTTGTTTTGGTTGAGATAGACCAAGGTTTGAGCTTTTAAGCTCAAACTTAGGTCATTAGTGACAGACTTGATTCTAGGGGTTTTTCTTGCAATTTTCTGGTTGTATTATGTTTTTTGTGGCTTAATTAGGTATTTTGAAAAGTTTGGTGTAATTTGGGGAAAACTTGAGCGAGTTTCAAAGTTTTTAGGGTTTTCTGTACAGAACTGGTTAACCGGTTGAGTATAACCGGTTAATCATGTTGGGTTTTGTGCCCTAAATAAAACTCATTTCAATATAATCAGATTTACTAGTTAATAAAGATCAGAAATCGCATTTTATGTTGCATTGTCACATGATTAATTTCATGATTATATTTAATTTATAAATTCTATTAGGTCCAGAACATATGTATTTGTTCATGATTATAGTGTTGTCAACACAGTGGAATATAATCATGATTATATGTTCAAAAGTTTAATTCCCTGATTTGTCAGTTCACTAAATTTAGACTCGCATGATAATCAGTGATAGGTATCCTTACACCTTGGATAAGTGTTATGTCCTTTCTAGGGCATTCGCAAAGTTTACCAGTATCGGATGTATGGAGTAATTGGAAGGGACCGATATTGATCTTGGTAAAGATATTATAATACTTACCGTTGTATCTTTCTGAGTCAATATCACTGGTTGATCTTAGATCAAAAGATCTTAATCCTGACATGCTTAGGTTCAATCTCAGGAGTCATATGCATGTTCTTTGATTTGTTAGTTAAGCCTACTTTCTGGTCAGGGTGATACGTACATTTTGGGAACATGATAGTATAATTGAGTGGGAGCGCTAAACATAGATATGGAATCTACAGCTTCTCTCAAGACATAGAAGTGAAACGATGATTTCCTTTGAGCTTGGCTAAATAGAGGTAAATGGAAGAGCTTTTATTTCAGTGATTACATTTTAGTTCACTGAAATATCATTTACAGGAAGCTAAGTTTTTTAAGGATAAAATACATTGAGGGGTGAAATGGTAAATTTATCCCTACTCGGTGTAAATCATCTATAAAGGATCTTTGATTATTGAGATTAGAACGATGGTTAAATGTTTATAGCGTATCTATATCGTGGAACATATAGAGCGTTCTATATGACTGAGAGTGCAATTCCAAGTTCTATGAGTGGATGCAATAAGGAATTAATAAGTTAGGGAATTTACTTGATAGATTCTAGTTCTGCTTTTTGGAAGCTCGGTTGTATAGGCCCATGGTCCCGATACTAGTTGAGACCATACTGCTTGTAAGACTCAGATAATTGATTTTAATTAATCAATTATAATTCTAAAATTAGACTATGTCTAGTTTATGAATTTTCACTAAGCAAGGGCTTAATTGTGAAGACAAGAGACTCTACGTTTTGTTTATTAATTAAGAGACTTTATTAAGTCTAATTAATAAATATATTAAATGAAAATTTTATTTGATAATTATTTTTAATTATTAAAAAAATTAGTTTTGGCATTTAAATGGTTATAATTGGAAAACCGGCATTTTTGAGAAAATAAGGAATAATTTGTCAAAAGTGGGAAAATACCCAAGTAAGGCCCACTAACTATGGTCAGCCACTTGCAAGGGTTTTTGCGCTTAATTTTTCCATTATTTTAATGCCTAATAAATCCTAACCTAAACCTAGGTGGTTGCCTATAAATAGATTGTGATTCCTCACACTGAAAAGATGATGAAAATTCACCTTCAGTCAAATTTTCCTGAGCCTTCTATTCTATTAATTTCGAGCCAGCCACTTCTCTTTCCTTCTTCATAATTTCATAGCTTGGGTGATAGAGTGAGTGCCCACACACATCAAGTGGTATCTCAATCATAGTGTGTAAGGCTGTGAAGAATCCAGAATCAAGAGAAGGACATTCGGGCTCAGATCTTGGTGATACTCTGCTACAGATAGGATACAAGGGTGAGAGATCTGAGTGGAAGGAGCCATTAATATTCCGCTCCACCAATGTAAGGTTTCCTAAACTTTATATGTGTTTATTTACATTGTTTTAGATATTCATATTTAGGATGTTAAATAACATATATGTTAGTAAATCTAGATCTTGGTAAAATATATTCCAACAACTGGCCTTAGAGCCATAATAATGATTTACTTTCATGAAATATTAATTAAAACGATGTTTGTGTTGATTTTGATGGTTTCATGATAGTTTAAGTGATTATATGATGAATGTATGTGATTTACGAAATTTTGCCATGAAAATAATTTTATTTTCTTTCTGAAAATATTTTATTTGAATTCCTTGTGAAAATTAAGCAACTTTTGTTTTTACGGAACTCAATTCCGATAAAAAATGAGAGAGTTATGGTGTTTTGAAATATCGAATGCATATGGTGTCGAGTAGGTGCATCAGGTGCACCAGGCGCTCAGACAAGGCACGCTTACGCGCGCACGCATCTCAGACAAAATCCTTGTCTAAAGCTGTGTCCACCCATGTGCCTCGCCCGTGACCATGCATCCAACGCCAAGGAACCCTTCAACTCGCCGAGATTTCTCGGCAGATGAGGCTACAAGTTCCTCATTCTGCGCGAATCATGGGCATTTTGCAGCCTGTCAAGGATGCACGTGCAGCCGTGTTGTCAGCATGCCCCAAAAATGCAATTTTTGTGGGATTTTTCCCCAAATTTTGAATTTTACAATTTTCAAACCCCAAAAATTAAAATAAAATATTATTTTTAATATATTTGAACTTAAATATTATTTTTAAATTAATAATATTTATTTTTTAATAGATTATTATTAATTTTTGATATTTTGAGGTTTAAATTTAAAAGTTAATTAGTTTATTTTTTAAATTATGGTCAGATTTAAAAATTTGTTAATTTCTTTAATATTTATATATTATTTAATTATAAGATCAAATATTTTAATATTGTACATATTTCAAATTAAATGATAGCCTTATCATTTCTAATTTAAAATATTATATTAAAATTTTCTTATAAGATAAATTAAATAATTAATAAATTTGAAATTAACCTAAATATTTTTATAGATATTATAACCATGATATTTTCAAATTCAATATTTTTTTATTTTGTTAAATATTTAATTGTTTATAAATTATAAGTTTGAAAAATGATATTGTACTATTTTATATCATTTTACTTACAAGAAATTTATAAATTGTATTTTAAATATTTAAATAACCTAGATATTTTTGTAGAAATTTGAGTAATGCTTAATTTGAGATATTTTGACATATAATTAGGATAATTATTATTTATTTATTATTTTATTCTTAAAATAATAATTGTCTAACAACATCTATTTTAAAATTGGTTTATTTTATTATTTTAATTTTATTACATTATAAGATTAGAAAATGATATTGAAAATATTTTTTTTTCAAATCTTTTATCTTATTTGATATTTAATTTAATTTGACAAAATAATTCAAATACACCTAGATATTTTAAATTAGTTTTCATTTTTTAAATTTTAAATTTTGATGAGATTTTTAAGGTTGGTTTAAACAACCGTAAATTTTCAAAATTTAGCTGTGTTGACTTCACTTTTAGACAACGACAATGAGTCTATTTTATAAGCGATAAACGATATGTAGTAACAGATATATGATAAAGCAATAATAAGACACAAGAATTTTATAGAGGTTCAGCCCCGAGCAGTTCGGTAATAGCCTAATCCTCGGTATTTGTATTGACTTAAGATCAAGGAGAAAGATTCCTTTTCCTATAGCTCTTACAATAGTATCTCTGAATATATAATTCTTAGATAATAGTATAGTCTTAGCTTAGCTGCTTTTCGACCGAACCCTTGCCCAGTGAATATGCATCACTATTTATAGTGCTAGGAAGCTTGAGGAGGAAGAGTTTCCTCTCTCGTTACAATGCGTATAAACAGAAAGATTGTGGGATCAATACTGAATTCAAGGATTGTGAGATTGAGGCTGAATACACTGATAGCGGGATCGTGTGTATGCCATATCCACGTAAGTTGATCCCTGAGTTATAGGGATTGAGTTGATGACTCGTGATGCGAAAGCTGAATTCGCTAAGTGTTGATTTCCCTGCGCGGATCGCTGAATACCTTGCTCTGGGCATGCCAGATGGGTAAGTCCTCCGTCTAAGACTACGGAGGCGCGCCTTTGAACTCTTGACCAGGGCGGATACCTGGGCAAGCTGGACTGCTACATTCCCGCCCACAATAATCGTGCCACAAACCTTGACAAGGGGATGTGCACCTGGTCGGGAGCCCATGGTCAGCGAGCAGCATTGACGCCCTTGCACAAGTACTTCAAGGATGTGGCGGACTTCTTCGGTCTCTGCCCGGCACAGTTCACTCCTAAGGGCATTAAGTATTTGTCTTCCCTCTTCGTCCTCTACGCTTCC
Source organism: Cannabis sativa (assembly GCF_029168945.1). Classification (NCBI taxonomy): domain Eukaryota; kingdom Viridiplantae; phylum Streptophyta; class Magnoliopsida; order Rosales; family Cannabaceae; genus Cannabis; species Cannabis sativa. Next base: position 83,815,656 of record NC_083602.1, read on the forward strand.
CAAGGATGGGGTACTCCTTCTCCCCATGAAGTTTCCTGGTTCTTCGATTGAAGTCCACCCCCAAACAAGGCAGGTCGGGGTACTTATATTTCTCTCAACCAGGCTTCAAGTGGTTGACTGGCACGGATAACAAGGCCATCAGCATAATAGTGCGTTTTGCTGATGAGTATTTCATGGTGAAGGATGCGAGCATTACCTAGACTCGGTTTCAGCAGATTCCGACATATCATTGTCCTCCCCTCACTCTTGCTCTTAGGGATAGAGCTCAAAAACTTGCTCGCTTGCCAGGGGAAGACTGGAATATTATCCAGTTGACCTCCGATGATAACCTTGTGAGGTACGGGCTCTATCCCGAGGACTTTACTCCTAAGTCCGTGGCGGGGAAGAAGAGGAAATCTGATGCTGGCCGGACCGAACGAGCTCATAAGGAGGATGAACTCATTCAACTTAAGCGCGAGGCTAAGTTGAAGGGAGGTGCAAGGGCCAAGCAATATGCTCAGGAGCCTTTTAATCCTGAAGATGAAGCTGAGGAAGAGCAGGTGACTCCACTGAAGAGGAAGAAGAAACTCCCGGCCTCGCCCAGGCCTGTTGAACATGCAATTCGCATAAGGGAGCCCATTTCACCTACTGGCCATCTCCTCCCGTGTTCGGAAAAGGGAAAGCTGTTATGTCTGAGATAAGATCGATGTCAGGTGATGATGGACTTCTGAGTCTTGTGCGGACGGTCACCTTGCATTTTACTTTATCTTGTTCTCGAGCTTCTTGATTTTCATGCCTTGTGTTTCTGATGGGTGTCTTCTAACCATATTGTTTTTGTTCTGTGCAAACATGTCTCGGCAAATGATCGACGCTCTGAGGAAGAGAATGGGCAGAAGCTCTAGCGCCTCTCCTCCAGCCATGAAATCTAAGGGCGGTGAGAGGTCCTCTTCAAAGGAAAAGAGGCCTTGCGGGGAGGTTATTGATCTTTCCGAGGAGCTGACTGCTGCAAACCCCTCTACCCCCAAAGATGCTAAGTCTAAGGAGTCTAGGCCACCAACGGCTGGGTCTGAACTGGTCAGGAGTGATCCTGAACGGGTGCAGGCACCAACTCCACCTTTGTCAGTGCTTTCAGAGGCCAAATTAACTGGCTGGTTCCTGAGGTCAGTGAGCAACTGGCTGGTGCTGAAAATGACTCTTCTTTGGATGTGCTGGTGGGCGGAGTCTTGAAGGAGTTCACCAGGGTAAGTCTTTTTCGATACTTCCCTTTAATTCTCCACACTTAGCTCAATATGCTAAAGTTTTTCCTCTGTGCAGGTCGGTCTGAAGTTGGCCTACACTTTACTCCCGGGATAAGTTTGCTGCTTCCAAGAATGCGACTCTGTTCGACACATTGAAGGCGGAGGTGGACTTGGCCAAGAAGGAAGCTAAAGAAGCCAGGGCGAAAGCCGGAGCTGTTCGGTTGGAGTTGGGCGAAGCCAACAAGAAGTTGTTTGCTGCTGAGAAGAAAATCACCGTGCTGACTAATGGTCTCGACGTTGCTGACCGTTTTGAGGAGATAATACATTTAATTAAATTGAAAATTAAATATTTAAGTTTATTTCATTCTTGATACTCAAATATTATTATTTTTAGAATATTTAATTAAAAAGAAAATTATTTTAAGTTTGAAATTTTAATTTTTGAACAACTTAAATTTGAATAATTTTCAAAATATATTTTATTTTTATTTTATTAATCATTTTTTTGTATAGAATTCGCAATTGGATTTTTTATTTAAATGCAAAAAATTTTGAATTTTTTGAAAAATAGATTAAAGTTGAAAATTAATTTTTTTTTAATAAATTTTGGACCAACTTTAATCAATAATTTTTCATTTAATGATTAATTAAAATAAATGAACTAAAATATATTATAATTAGAAAATAAATTAATTAGTCAATGAAATCTAGATAGTTATTATCTGTTTGGTTGAAGTATTTTTCTAGTGATATTTAATTAAATAGAAAATTAATATTTAAGTTAATTTTTATCATGATACTTAAATATTTGATAATTTTCTTAATACTTAATTAAATAGGAAAATTATATTTCTGTATTAATTAATTTTCGACCAACATAATTTAGAATAATTTTTCAAGATTTATTTTATTTTATTTTATAGCATTTTCAAAAATTGTATTTATTTTAAATACATTTTTCTTTTCGAATTTTGCATTATATATTTATAGAAAATTAAATTTGAGTTGAAAATTATTTTTTTTAATTAATTTTGGATCAAATTAAATTGAATATTTTTCGTAATATTTATTGGAAAATTAATACTAAGTATGGAAAATAATTTATTTTTATTTTTTCAAATCTTCCTTAAGTATAATTTTATAAATATTAAGTTAAAATTTATATTTAGAATTTTATTCTAAATTAGTAATTTTAATTAAATAAATATATTTATTTAAAATAAATAGATTAAAATAAGTATCAATGAAAATACATCTCTTTAAAATAATGAGCTTTAGTTATAAAGATATTCGATCTCCATTGTTGGTCTTACATGGTTAATATGTTTTCAATATAACCTCGAGACGCTAGACTTCGTCCCCCTAATGGGTAATTATTTGTTGAAGCATTTAACACCGTAACGATCTCTTATGATAAGTATTTTGTAATTTTTCGTCTCTATTAGACTCTCCCCTCTGGTGACTACTTAGAGATAAATTTACAAAATATGAAACAATAGTGGAAGCTCATAAAATAAGAATAACCTTGACTCTCGCCTACCGGGACCACATTGGATTCTTATTTTGATCGAATAAAAGGTTGCTAGAATGGAATTCATTTTAGATGAGCTGACAACTCTATTCAATGAATGATACTTTGACTCTCGCCTACTGGGAAATTGTATCAGTTTTGTATTTTTAAGATATGATAGTTTTGTATTTTCACATGTCTTTTTTATTTGCTAAATGCTTAATAATTTCTGAATTGTGTGTAAATTTATATTGAACCATGTTGTTTTCTGTTATTAATTGTACTTGTAAATTTCGTGTAAAATAAGAATAACTTTTACTCTCGCCTACTGAGACATTGTTGGATTCTTATTTTAATCAAAATTATCCTTTAATAATTCCTCTTAGCTTATTCATTTTGAATTTGCTTACATAGTATATCATTCGATGAATTGTTTATAAATCATCTGCTTATAGTGTCATTCTATTTTTTTTATGAAATTTAATGGCACAGATGACTATAATCCCGACATTCTATCTTGAAATGGTATAATCCTCGATCTTAGAATCTCTTACTTATATATGCTTACTTTAGGCAAATTAGACTTAGAGTTAGATTAGTAGTGGTGGTCCAAGCTCGAATCATTACTCATTGTATATTGGGTATAAATTTAAGTCTTTGACTTTAAATGTTAGATTCTAAATAAAAATTTTATATTTCTATTTCAAGAATACAATACAGTTAAACTTTCACAAGTGGTTAATATCCATTTTCTGTCAATGGAATCAAACTGTATGTTAATGTATGGAATGTGAGTTTAGTATTCTGTGACCAAAATCCACTTGGGCTATTCTAAAAACTCTTTGGTGTAACTAGACCTAAGTTGTCAAAAGACCACAACCACATTCTTTTATACATCTATCGCATTTGCATCTTGTTCATAGTTGTTTTCACAAGATCATTCTCTGCAAAGAGTCAATATGCATATATCCACTGAAAGTAAGTTCATCTCATTCGAAGATGGATGTACATTCAATGGTGGATATGAGTTTTCGTTATATTCTTAAGACGATCACTCTAGATTTCACCTTATGCAAAAGAAATTTGAAAATATTTGAAAATTTTCATGAATTTCTAGCAATGGTGGAAAACCATTAAGGTAAGTGGTTAAAAATCTTGCAAACTTATTGGGGTGGAGAAATATTTGGTAGATATGCAGTTCAAAGATCATTAAGTTGATTTTTTTGAATTATATCCAAACTTACCTCCCCAGAAATTCGATTTGCATATTGATGATAATGTAAGATCTATGATTAGTTACTAGTCGTTGCCTAAGTCCTTCTGAGGAAATACCCTAGTGATAAGAAAAATTCAAAATGATGGAATGATTGTGTAGTTAGTGTAAGCCATTACTAGATTCATGGATGACCTAATCGTAATCTTAAGAAAAGCTAGAGCTGTTAACCAAGGTTTGCATGTTTGATAGCTATTCTAGGTGATTAGGGGTGGACCATCCCATAGTCATTAGATAAGGAAGTGTTTGTTTTAACAAATACTACTTTTCTAAGAAAATGACTAAGTCTGAAAATAAAGTAGCAAATAAAGGAGATATTTTTCTTGATTCCATGAGTGTTATATCATCTTATTCTGTATAAGATGGTCCCACTGCCTCTGTTTGTTGGAAATATTTTAGCAGGATCTAGATTTACTACCATGTATGTTTCATTAACATCCTAATATGAATTCTAAAACAATGAAATAAACACATATAAAGTTTAGGAAACCTTAAATTGGGTGCAGCGGAATATAATGAGTCTTTCCATTCAGATCTCTAGCCCTTGATTCCTTTCTGTAGCAGAACATAATCAAGATCTGAACCTAAATCTCTTTCTCTCCTTCCTTTGATGCTGATTCTCCTTTTTGTTGGTTGGATTCTTCACAATCTTCCACACTATGATTGAGATACCACTTGATGTGTGTGGGCACTACTCTATCACTAGGGTATTTTCGAAATTGAAGAGAAGAAAAGAGAAGAAGAGTGGCGGCTAGGAGGCTCAGGTTTTTCTCTGAAAGAAATAAGATGCAAGTCTCATAGTTTCCTGAAGCCATCACTTTCTATTTATAGAAAGCCATCTAGGTTTAGGTTAGAATTGTATGGTATTAAAATAATGAAAATATAAATGGTAAAATACTTGCATAGTGGTCGACCACGATATGGATAATGGGCCTCACTTTGTAATTTTGCTATTTTGTCATTTTTCAATCCCATTTTCTCAAAAATGCCAATTTTCTAATTTAACCATTTAAATGTCAATTCCAATTATTTAATGGCTAAAAATTAATTATTAAATAATATTGTCATTTAATATATTTATTAATTAGATATATAAAGTCTCTTAATTAATAAATAAACCTAGAATCTCTTTTCTTTACAATTTCACCCTTGCTTAGTGAAAATTCATAAACCAGACATAGTGTAACTTTAGAATTATAATTGATTAATCAAAATCAATTAACTGAGTCCTACAAGCAGTATGGTCTCAACTAGTATGGGGACCATGGGCCTATATAACCGAGCTTCCAATAAGGAACCGAATTTACCAAGTAAATTCCCTAACTTATTAATTCCTTATTGAATCCACACTTAGAACTTGGAATTGCACTCTCAGTCATATAGAACGCTCTATATGTTCCACGATATAGATACGCTATTAGTTATCCATTGTTATAATCCTAATTTGATCAATGACCCTCTAATAGATGATCTACATTGAATAGGCACTAAATTACTGTTACACCTTCAATGTATTTTATCCTTAAAACACTTAGCTCCGTATAAATGATATATTTCAGCGAAGTGAAATGAGATCTCAACCATTTATCTTTGTTTAGCCAAGCTTGAAGGATATCATCGTTTCACTTCTAAAGTCCTATAGAAGTTATAGACTCCATATTTATGTTAGCGCTCCCACTCAATTATACTATCATGTTCCCAAAATATACGTATCTTCCTGACTATCAAAAGTAGGCTTAACTAACAAATCAAAGAACATGTATAATACTCTTGAGATCGAACCTAACCCTATCAGGATTAAGATCATCTGATCTAGGATCAACATGTGATATTGAATTGAATAGATATTACGGTAAATTTTAGCAAATCTGATCAAAGTTCAATATCGGTCCCTTCCGATGTATACTCTATACATCCAATACTGGTAAACTTTGCCAATGCCCTGGAAAGGACATAACACTTATCCAAGGTGTAAGAATACCTATCGTTGATTATCATGCCAGTCTAAATCCAGTGAACTGACAAATCAGGGAATAAACTTTCGAACATATAATTAAGATTATATTCCACTATGTTGACAACACTATACTCATTAACAAATTCATATGTTCTGGACTTAAATAGAATGCATACATTATATGTATATAATCATGAAATAAATCATGTGAACCATGCAACATAAAATGTTATTTCTGATCATTATTAGTAAGTAAATCTGATTATATTGAAATGAGGTTTATTTAGGGCATAAAATCCAACAAACTCCCACTTGCACCAATATAAAACAAAATGTGCATTTCAAATAATCTCAACACCTTGATCTAAAGTAGTATTTGCTACTTTAATTTCAAACTTAGTCATTTTCTTAGAAAAGTAGTATTTGTTTAAACAAACACTTTCTTATCTATTGACTATGTGATGTTCCACCCCTAATCACTTAGAATAGCTAACAAACATGCAAACCATGGTTAACAGTTCTAGCTTTTCTTAAGATTTCGATTAGGTCATCCATGAATCTTGTAATGATTTACATTAAGTATAAAAGCATTGCATCATTCTGAAATTGTATTACCATAGAAGGACTTCGGCAACGACTAGTAACTAATCAACAATATGCAAAACAAAATTTCTGCGGAGGTAAGTTTGGATATAATTCAAAAATCAAATTAATGATCTTTAACCATTGCTAGAAATTCATGAAATTTTTCAAACATTTCAAATTTCTTTGAATAAGGTATAATCTAGAGTGATCGTTTTAAGAATACAACGAAAAACTCATATCTACCCCTGAATGTACATCCATCCGCGAATGAGATGAACTTACTTTTAGTGGATATAGGCATATTAACTCTTTGCAGAGATTGAGCTTGTCAAAACCACTATGAATAAGATACAAATGCCATAGATTAAAAAAAATGTGTGGTTGTATCTTTTGATGACTTAGGTTTAGTTACATTAAAGAGTTCTTAGAATAGTGCAAGTGGATCCTGCTCACAGAATACTAAACTCATATTCCATACAGTTTGAATCCATTGATAGAAAATGGTTATTAAACTCTTGTGAAAGTGAAACTGTATTGTATTAAAAATTATTTGGAATCTAAAATTTGAAGTCAAAGACTTAAATTTATACCAAATATAATGAGTAATTATTTCTTGGACCACCACTACTAATTTATCTCTAAGTCTCATTTGCCCATACAAGTAGGAGATTTTTCAAGATCGAGGAGTTATATCATTTTGGGATAGAATTTCGGGAATATAACCATATGCGTCATTAAATTTCTTAGAATGACATGAAATGATTTATAGACCATTCATCCAATAATATGTTATTGAGGTAATTCGAAATGAATAAGCTAAGAGGAATTAGAATGATTTCGTATTTAAATAAGAATCCAACGATGCTCCGATTAGCGAGAGTCAAAGTAATCTTATTTATACTACAATCTTCTTGTTTCATATTATAAATTACTAGTATGAGGTGTCATCAATTGATGAACAGCTAGATGTTGCATATACAATAATTATCTTTCGAGATCTAACACTATTATGTTTGTCTAATGGTGAAAATCTATTAGGGATTTATCTCATTAGAAAAACAAACCAAGTTAGACCAACAATGAAGATTCGAAATTAAACTACAATTTAATAACATGGTTCAATATAAATTCATACACAATTCAGAAATTATTAAACATATAGCAAGTAGGAATGACAAGTGAAAATACTAAAACATACAATCCTAAATAATTTCCAAGGTTTTCAACAAACTGATATCAGTGTCCCGTTTAGGCGAGAGTCAAAGCTACCATCCATTGAATAGAGTTGTCAGCTCATCTAAAATAATAAATATTCTAGCAACCTTTTATTCGATCAAGATTGGAATCCAGCGTTGTCCCGTTTAGGCGAGAGTCAAGGCTATTCTAGCTTATGAGCTTCTACCATTGTTTCATATTTTGTAAGTCAAATACAGTCGCCACCATTAGGGTGATCAATACGATATAAAACACTTACAAATATACTTATCTTTCGAGATTAAACGGTGCTAACTTGCTCATGAACGTTCCTCCATTAGGGAGGATTACTCATCAAAACAAAAGCTATGTAAAACCAACAATGGAGATCGAATGTCCTAATAATAAAGCTCATTATTTAAAGTGTATTTTCTTCTAATATTTATTTTAATCAATTTATTTTAAATATATGTTTATTTAATTAAAATTTCCAATTTATAATGAAAAATTCTAAATATAAATTTTAATTTAATATTTATAAATTTTACTTAGATGGATATGAAAATAACAAGAATTATTTCCATCGTAGTAATAATTTCCAATAAATATTTAGAAAAATATTCAATTTAAGTTCTTTCAAAATTAATTTAAATTAATTTACAACTCAAATTTAATTTTCTATAAATATATATTGCATTTCGAAAAATTGAAGTATTTAAGAATACAATTTTTGAAATTGCTTGTTAAAATAAAATAAAAATAAATCCTGGAAAAAATTATTCTAATTTAATGTTGGCCCAAAATTAATTAATAAAATTAATTTACAGCAAAAAATATAATTTTCCTATTTAATTAATTATATAAGAAAAATTTCAAATATTTAAGTATCATGATGAAAATCAACTTAAATATTAATTTTTTATTTAATTAAATACACTAGAAAAATACCTCAAGCAAAACAGTTAATATCTATCTAGACTTTCATTAACTAATTAATTCATTTTCTAATTAAATATATTTTACTTCATTTATTTTAATTAATCATTAAATGAAAAAATCATTGATTTAAGTTGGTCCAAAATTAAAATAAATAATTTTCAACTTTAATCTATTTTTCAAATAAAATTCGAAATTTCAGAATTTAAGAAATGCAATTTCGAAATTGTGGGAAAAAGATTAATAAAATAAAATAATCTATATTTAAAAATTATTCAAATTTAAGTTATTCTGAAATAAGATTTCAAACTTAAAATAATTTTCTATTTAATTAAATATCATGAAAATAACAATATTTAAGTGTCATGATGAAAGTCAACTTAGATATTGAATTTTCAATTTAATTAAATGTATTAAATTCAAGAAATAAATAATTAAGTATAGAGGAGACTTAATTATTAATTCTAGTTTAATACTAGGAAAAATATACTTAACTTATGTGAGAGGGAGCTGGGTTCAGTATGTCGTACCCACTTCTATTGGCCCCCAACTCTCACACAAGGCCCAAAAGAGAGGAATTTAACCTTTAAATAAACAATTGTTATTCATTGAATAAGCCCAAATCTAATTGGGCCTAAATAAATTTACTTATGTCAAAATTTATTTTAGCAACCTAGTCCATTTACTTAGTAAAACTTAAATGGGCTTCCTATATGCATCTAAGCCCAATAGCAAACGTATAGGCTCACACAGGTCAAAATGATTTGGATGGGCCCTATCATGTTACTAGGTTACACAGATGAAAGAAATTGTAAAAATTTACCTGTTACAAATTATTAATAAGATCTATTGACAATTGGACTATGATTAAAATCAGATCATTGGATCTTTCAACAAGTTAATCATAGCAATTTAGATCAAATAAATAATAGGTTTGTAAAAAAAAATTATATATTAATATATAAACAAACAATACAAACAAATAACCGATCTGGAATATCTGGGAAGTAAGCAAAAATATCTCAATTTTAAAATTTAAAATAAAAATTAAATTTTCAAATAAATATCTTAACTAGAATTCAAATTTAGGTTGTTTATAAAAAATTTGAAAACATTCAAAATTCAACAAACTCCTAAATTTTCTAAATTCTAACGAAAAAATCAAAAATATCTAACCAATTTTTCAAATATCAAGTTTATTCAAAATTTAAATTTATTTAAAATTTCTAATGAGATAATATAATAAAATATCTTGAATTTTAAATTTAGATATTTCATTATTATATTCTAAGTCTTATAATTTAATAAATTTAAATATTACATAAATAAACTAATTGAAAAAATAAGATATTTTATATGGTTAGAATATTTAAAAATAAAATAATAAGTTTGAAAAAATTTATGGTTTGAAACCCTAAAATATCTATTCAAACTAAACTAACCAATTTTTTAAATCTTATGTTATTTTTGCCAAAATATAATTTTAACAAAATGTCTAATAAGATAAAATGTTAAACCTAACATATTCCTAATCTTATAATTTTAATTAATAAAATATATTTCAAAAAATAATAAATTTGAAAAAATATGATATGGTTAGCAAACTTTGAAATTTGAAAAAATTATTTTAAAAGATAATATTTTAATATCAAAGTAAGATCATTCCAATTTTAATAAAAATAATATCTGATCTTATAATTAAAAATAAATAAAATAATCTAAAATTTCAAAATTAACCATAAGGTTGCTTTGTGAGAAATCAAATTTTTTCAAAATTCAAAGTCTACTAATATCAGAAACTAATTTTAATTAATTAAAAAATTAAAAAAAAAATTAATTTTATTCTGGCAATTAGATTTTTGATTGAAAATTCAGATTCTACACAAAATTGGCTTTTGTTTCAATGAAAAACGATTTTTGAATCAAAAGTTATGACGAAAACAAAAATATCGTGTTTTGAATGCACATACGCGCGCGCGGAAGCAAGGTTTTGGCCGAGGACAGAGGCTGCTAGCAGCCTCATTTGACCGAGGGACACAGGCCCAAGCTGCCCTTTAGACAGGGGCCATGTCCGAGTAAACTTGGTCAGCGCCTTGTCTGACTGGGTGCTGTCCCAGTGTCCGCGCGCGCGTATGTGCATTCAAAACACGATATTTTTGTTCAAATTAAAAAAAATCATAACTAATTCATAAAAAATCCAAATTAGGTTCTGTAAAAGCGTAAATTTATTAATTTTTTGTCTATTTTCCAGAAAAAATAATTCCAGATCGAAATAAAAAATATTTCAGTAACATATATTGCGATTTCTAAACTATAATCAAATAAGCACATAAACCACATGAAACCATCCAAATCAACACATAACATCGTTTTAATTCATATTTCATGAAATTAATTCATTACCATGGCTCTGAGGCCAGTTGTTGGAAATATTTTACCAGGATCTAGATTTACTAACAAGTATGTTTCATTAACATCCTAATATGAATTCTAAAACAATGACATAAACACATATAAAGTTTAGTAAACCTTACATTGGGTGCAGCGGAATATAATGACTCCTTCCGTTCAGATCTCTAGCCCTTGATTCCTTTCTGTAGCATAGCATCACCAAGATCTGAACCTAGATCTCTTTCTCTCCTTCCTTTGATGCTGATTCTCCTTCTTGTTGTTTGGAATCTCCTACAGTCTTACACACTATGATTGAGATACCACTTGATGTGTGTGGGCACTCACTCATTCACTCAAGGATTTCGAAAATAAAGAAGAAAAGAAGAGGGAAGTGGTTTCGGCTATAGAGAATAGGAGGCTCAATTTCATCTGACAAAGTTAACAAAAGTTAAGTGTGAATGTGAGCCATCACTATCTACTTATTAGTAACCACCTAGGTTTAGGTTAGAATTCTTTGGCATTAAAATAATGAAAAAATAAATGATAAAATACACTAAGTGTGGCCGGCGATGGATTATGGATTGGGCCCACTTTGCAATTTTGCCATTATGTCATTTTTCTATCACATTTTCTCAAAAGCGCCAATTTTTCAATTTAACCATTTAAATGCCAATTCTAATTATTTAATAACTAAAAATTAATTATTAAATAATATTGTCATTTAATATATTTATTAATTAGATATATAAAGTCTCTTAATTAATAAATAAACCTACAATTCTCTTTTCTTTACAATTTCGCCCTGGCTTACTGAAAATTCATAAACTAGACATAGTCTAACTTTAGAATTATAATTGACTAATCAAAATCAATTAACTGAGTCTTACAAGCAGTATGTTCTCAACTAGTATGGGGACCATGGGTCTATATATCCGAGCTTCCAATAAGCAGATCAAGAATTTATATTTTAAATTCACTTACTTATTAATTCTTCGTTGAATCCACGCATAGAACTTAGAATTGCACTCTCAGTATATAGAACGCTCTATATGTTCCATCATATAGACACGTCATTAGTTATCTATTGATATAATCCTAATTTGATGAATGATCCTCTATATAGATGATATACACTGTAAAGGGATTAGATTAGCGTTACACCCTACAATGTATTTTATCGTTAAAACACTTAACCCCGTATAAATGATATTTCAGCCAAGTGAAATGAGTACTCCATCATTTATTTTCGTTTGGTCAAGCTCGAAGGAAATCATCTTTTACTTTCTTTTTGTCAGATAGAAGCTATAGATTCCATATTTATGTTAGCGTTCCCACTCAATTGCACTATCATGTTCCCAAAATGTACGTATCACCCTGACCCAAAAGTAGGCTTAACTAACAAATCAAAGAACATGTATAATACTCTTGAGATCAAACCTAAACATATCAGGATTAAGATCATTTGATCTAGGACCAACAGGTGATATTGAATTAAATAGATATCACGGTAAATTTAATATATCTAATCAAAGTTCAATATCGGCCCCTTCCGATGTATACTCCATACATCCGATACCGGTAAACTTTGCCAATGAATTGGAAAGGACATAACACTTATCCAAGGTGTAAGAATACCTATCGTTTATTATCATGTCAGTCTAAATCCAGTGTTCTGACAAATCAGGGAATAAACTTTCGAACATATAATGAAGATTATATTCCACTATGCTGACAACACTATACTCATTAACAAATTGATATGTTCTGGACTTAAATAGAATTCATACATTATGTACATAATCATGAAATAAGTCATGTGAACCATGCAACATTAAATGTTATTTCTGATCTTAATTAATAAATAAATCAGATTATATTGAAATGAGTTTTATTTAGGGCATAGACCCCAACAACTACTCCACCCCCAAAGTAATCACCATCTTATCAGCAGACTTTCTAGCACAAAGGCAAGTCTCGAAATCTGATGTGGTGTAGTCTAAGAGTTTTAAACACACCCTTATCGACTAACATATAGTTCCTCTTCTTAATCTTAAGATTTACTTGATTGTCTTCCAATGTTCCTCTCCTGGATTAATCTGATACCTACTCATTACTCCCACTCAACAGCAGGTGTCTGGTCTAAGGCATACTAAAGCATATCTGAGACCTCTCACTGTTGATTTAAGGAATTATTTCATGGCTTTATCTTTTCAGGAATAGTTGAGACTTTTCCTTATATAAATAAAATCTATGTCTAGAAGTTGTGAAACTTCTATAGATTCCCATTAAAAAAGAAAATGCTTCATCATCTTACCGAAGTAAGTTGCTTGCACTAGAGTAAGTAATTAACCAGGTATACCATGAGCCATAGATTTAGATAAACTCAAATCTATAATACTAGGAACAAGAAGTTTTGTTAAGTCCATTGAATAGACTTATAAACGAAAAATTTCCTTTCATGTCCTTGTAATAGAAAACTTTAGGCCACATTAACGGTTTTAACCATAGTTTTGTTGGCTTTCTTCTTAGTTTCTTATTTTTTTGACAATCCATTACTTGTTTAAACTCACAATGGATTTTAATCACTAGTGTCTTCCAAGTCATAAGAAGGTGAGTTCCTAGAAACCCTCCCACTACGACAAGGTACCGTGAATTGTGTCTAAGAACACTAAATGGTATTGACCTCTTTAGTTGTGTCAAGACAACAGAGGCAGTGGGATCTGTTTGGTTTTATGCCCTAAATAAAACTCCATTTCAATGTAATCTATTTTATTCAACATCAATAAAGAAACATAAGTATTTTTTATTCATTTGTGTATGTTTTGGTTCACTCTATCCATTGTTTGTCTATTTGATTTATAAATTCATCTTAAACCCTTTTTACATACTTGATCCTGTTTACTGTGTTGTCATCACATTGGAAAGTAAACATGACTATGTGAATAAAGTTTCCTAGATTTATCAGACACAGGGTTTTACTGATATGATAATCTACAACAAGAGTTTAGTTGCATTTCGAGAAATGCTATGTTCTATCCAGAACATTGGTTAAAGTAAAGCTCAGGTTGGATGCATGGAGTATGCATTGGAAGGGACCGACATTGAACTTTGACTTAGATTTAATTAAACTTACCGTAAAATCTATTCAAGTCAATATCGCCTAGTTGATCCTAGATCAAATGTTCTTAATCCTGTTATGATTAGTGTAACGCCCTAAATAATTAGGCACGCTACCCAAAAATAATTATGAAACCCTAATCCCCTAATCGGGATTGCTAATTAAAATAGCGCAGAATTTAAACTTTATATTAAACAGACTGAAAATAAACTTGTAATATATTTAAACTTTTCAAAATAGTTGGGATCCCAAAAATATTTACAAAATTATTACAAGTTCCTTCTTACTAGCCGACCTAAGCGGCAAAACAGAATACAAAAGTCAACACTGTTAGACCCATAACCCGCTTGGTCTGAAGTGGCGTGAACATGTACATTCTTCGTCTACTCCAGAAACTCATGGCTGATCAGCTAATGCCTTACCCTTTCCTGCACAGTAGAGCACCCGTGAGCCAAGGCCAGCAAGACAGTATAAATCCTAACAAATATATTATGCTTATTCACATATATGTCTGTATAGCGCAGACCTGATCACTATATCAACATGCCCATTTATGTCTACGTGGCGTAGACCTATGTGTTGCGCTCACACATCTAATTAAATCTACGTGACGTAGACCCACGTGTTGCTCTCACACGTCTAATTACATTAAGGCCTTAGAAGTGGTTCATCTCGGTTATGTGTACCAAGTCCAATCTGATTATGCCTTGAGCGCATAATCCTTAAATTTCATTTCAATTAACATGCATGACATTTATACACATATTCCACTAGAGTAATAACCCTAGGCTAGCAAACCGTTCCTATTAGGGTAATAACCCTAATCCCAGGTACGATAACTCACATATATCATATTCACATAAGCACCACCGCGCATACTCTATGTGCAAACTACTGTCTTACCTGTTGTCCAGCTATAGAAAGAGATTTCGAATCCCCGGGTGCTCCTGATCAGGTGCCGGTAATCCTAGTCACACAAATCCGAGATAATTCACACTTAGGGTTAACCCCTGATTTTCAACTCATAAAAATTCAAGCATGGCATTTACAACTCAAATAATCATATAGAGCTCGGAACGAGCTTTCCAACGATATAAAGAACTCCCAAATCGGAGTTCGAAATCAACAGTTACGAACTTTTGAAAATCAACTCGAAACTGCCCAAAAACACGAGGGCGGGTCGCGGCATGCTCAGACCATGCCGCGACACTTGGGACAAAACCCAGGTTCCAGCTACAAGGGGCGGGCCGCGGCATGCTTAGAGCATGCCGCGACATCTGGGTGCAGAACCGAGAAAACCAGCAGCCCCTCTTGGAATTTTCAGCTTCCAAACCAAACTTTTAACCCCAATTTCTCAACTAAACAATCAGATTAACATATAGGATTACTAGCATATAACAGTTACTCAATTAACACATTACATGCATCTAAATCCTCATAAGATTACCAAAAATCCAGATTAAGAAACATAGCAAAATCATGCTCAAACTCATCAAAACTTCATGTTCAAGGGCATGAACTGACCCAACACAATCCTAAAAAAAAACCAGCAGCATAACACCACATTAAGCATGAAAATGCAACCTAAAAATACCATTAAATTTCTGCCCAAGCTCAACAACAAAGCATACAACCAATAGAAACCCAATTCCACAAGATTAACATCAAATTACTCAACATGCAACCCATCATCATCAACACCAAAATCATGCTTTTCAAACATTATAATTCAGCAACCAAAACAAGATTAAAATCATAAAAAGTTACCTCAATTCACAATAAAATAAGAGCAATTGGTCTTTCCTCCGAACTCAAGCCTCACACAAGCCAAAACTAAGCTTTTCTTCAACAATTCAAGCTTTGAAAATCATGAGGTTTTGAGTGAAAGAGAGAGAGAGGGGTCGGGTGAGATGGGGAAAATAAAACCAGAATTTTCACTTTGATAAACTTAACAAAATCCATTTTCCAAATATAGTAATTAGGGGTTAAATGACCAAAATGCCCTTAGGGCTTAAATACTCACATAAACCTTCACAAGGGTAAAATAGTCATTCAATACTCAATTAATTTCAAATAAATTTCAGATTATCACATATCCAATAAAAATGCCAAATAAACAATCCAATTTACATTTCGGGCCCGAACCTAGTTCGGCCCAAAATTCCCAGTTGTGACTATACCGCGCCAACCTGTCAGAACACACCTCAAAAGACAACACAGGCATACTATATAATAATATAGTTCTATTATGCACGTAATTAAATTAATATCAACAATTTACCCTTCTCGGGTCATAATTACCAAAATGTCCCTGGCTCACCAACGGGGTCTTTAACATGTTAAATTTCATATAATTTCACATATATTGAACTATATAATAATATAATTCCTCAATTAACTCATAATTATCTAATTAGGGTTTTGCTAATCCTTTTCTTAATTCCGGTTATTACAATTACCCCCTCCTTATAGAAATTTCGTCCCGAAATTTTACCTGAACAACTCCGGATATTTCTGCTGCATATCCGTCTCGAGCTCCCAGGTTGCCTCTTCTACTTTACTGTTCCTCCACAGTACTTTCACCAGTGCCACGATCTTACTTCTCAAGACTTTCTCTCTTCTATCAAGTATCTGCACTGGTTGTTCCTCGTATGATAAGTCCGGTTGTAGTTCCAACGCTTCATAACTCAGAACATGGGACGAGTCTGAGACATACTTCCGAAGCATTGAAACATGAAACACATTATGTACAGCTGCCAGCGCTGGGGGCATAGCCAACCTGTACGCTACTTGCCCTGTCCTCTCAAGGATTTCAAAAAGTCCAATGAACCTCGGGCTAAGTTTTCCTTTCATCCCAAAGCGTTTTATGCCTTTCATCGGACATAATCGGAGAAATACCATGTCTCCGACCTGAAAATCAATGTCTCGACGCTTTGGATCGGCATAACTCTTCTGCCTACTCTGAGCCGCGAGCATTCGCGTTCTAATTTTGTCAACTGCCTCACTTGTTTTCTGAACAGCTTCGGGACCCAAGAACTTTCTTTCACCCACTTCATCCCAGTCTATGGGCGATCTACATTTCCTTCCATACAAAAGTTTATAAGGAGCCATCCCGATTGTTGCCTGATAGCTGTTATTATAAGAAAACTCGATCAGGGGAAGGTACTTTACCCATGATCCTTCAAAGTCAAGCACGCATGCCCGTAGCATGTCTTCCCATAGCTCGATGCAGACTTTCCCAGAATCTTGATGTAAACTTCGGATCTCTATCCGACACAATGGATTTTGGGACACCATACAGATGAACAATTTCTCTAACATATAACTCAGCATACTGATCAATGGAGAAGTTCGTCCGAACAGGTAAAAAGTGAGCAGACTTTGTAAATCTGTCCACTATGACCCACACAGAGTCAAACTGTCCCGTGGTTCTAGGCATACCTACCACGAAATCCATAGCTATATCTTCCCATTTCCATTCTGGTATTTTCAGCAGTTGCAGCAACCTTGCAGGTCGCTAATGTTCAGCTTTTACTTGCTTACACGTAAGGCACTTTGCAACATACTCAACGATGTCATTGTTCATGCCTGGCCACCAAAACATGGCTTTTAGGTCTTGGTACATCTTTGTCGACCCTGGATGAACTGAATAAGGAGTCCTGTGAGACTCATCCATGATCTCTTTCTTGATGTTCTCATCCGTAGGCACACAAATTCGATTCCCAAATCTCAGCATTCCCGTTTCATGCACTGAAAAATCACTAGCCTTCCCGGCCGAAACCCTAGCTCGGGTTTTTGTCAATTCTGAATCATGTTTTTGCGCTTCTTTAATTCTCTCAAGAAGAGTGGATTGCAGGGTAATATTAGCCAATTGCCCCACAACCAACTCAATTTGAGCTCGAGTCATTTCATTTGCCAGTTGTTGGGAGATTTGCTTCGTAGAACTCAGCTGACTCTGACCTTTTCTACTCAGGGCATCAGCAACCACGTTGGCTTTACCAGGGTGATAAAGAATCTCACAATCATAATCTTTCACCAGTTCTAGCCAACGCCTCTGTCTCATATTCAAGTCTTTCTGGGTAAAGAAATACTTCAGACTTTTGTGATCAGTGTATATCTCACATTTCTCGCCATAAAGGTAATGCCGCCAAATCTTTAGCGCAAATACCACCGCTGCGAGTTCTAAATCGTGAGTAGGGTACCTCTGCTCGTACTCCTTTAACTGCCGAGAAGCATAAGCTATTACCCTCCCAGCCTAGATAAGCACACAGTCGAGACCCTGTCTCGAGGCATCACAATATACCACAAACTTTTCCTTATCTGAAGGAAGAGTTAGTACAGGAGCGGTAATCAAGCGTTGCTTTAACTCCAGGAAACTTTTCTCACACCGATCAGTCCAAACAAATTTCTGATTCTTTCGAGCCAGCTCCGTTAAGGGTACAACAATCTTAGAAAAACCCTCAATGAACCGACGGTAATAACCAGCCAAACCCAGAAAACTTCTAACCTCTGTAGCTGATTTCGGTGCTGGCCAATCCCAAACAGCTTCAATCTTGGCCGGATCCACCATGATCCCATCTTTATCCACTATGTGCCCCAAGAATGAGACACGAGATTACCAGAACTCACACTTTTTAAATTTAGCATAAAGCTTGTGATCCCGTAACCTTTGTAAAACCGCTCTGAGATGAAATTCATGCTCTTCTTCCGTCTCAGAGTACACTAAAATTTCGTCAATAAACACAATCACGAACCTATCCAGATAATCCTTAAACACCCGATTCATCAAATTCATGAATGCCGCCGGGGCATTAGTGAGTCCAAAAGACATCACAAGAAATTCATAGTGTCCATACCGAGTACGGAACGCAGTTTTTGGGATATCTTCCTCTCGGATTCTCAGCTGATGATAGCCTGAGCGAAGATCGATCTTAGAAAAGACCGTCTTTCCTTTCAGTTGATCAAACAGATCATCAATTCGAGTTAAAGGATATTTGTTCTTAATGGTAAGCTTGTTCAACTCTCGGTAGTCAATACACATTCGCAGTGTTCCGTCTTTCTTCTTCACAAATAAAACTGGAGCACCCCAAGGTGAGTAGCTCGGTCTAATGAATCCCAGATTCAATAGCTCTTGCAACTGTATCTTCAATTCCTTCAACTTGGCTGGAGCCATACGGTACGGTGCCTTAGACACTGGATCTACTTCCGGAGCCAGTTCAATAACAAATTCAATTTCCCGAACAGGTGGCAATCCCGACAAATCTTCTGGAAAGACATCAAGGAACTCACATACCAATTTCGTATTCTCAGGCCCTGATGTCACAGGTTGGCTAGTGTCCACTGCAGTGACTATGAACCCTAGACAACCTCTACCCATCAGGTATTTAGCTTTCAACAACGATATTCTCGGTATGCGTGCCCCCTGAACTTTACCTACGAACACCGCTGGGTTAGCACTCTCGGGCTCAAACACCACCATCTTTCGTTTACAATCAATCATTGCTCCATACTTAGACAGAAAATCCATTCCCAGGATTATGTCAAAATCAGATAATTGCAGTTCAATTAGATTGGCGGTCAATTCACAACCGTCAATCCAAAAAGACAAGGACCGAATCCACCTTGTGGATACTATCAGGTCTCCCGAGGGTAACAGGGTTCCAAACCCCGAAGCATAAATATCACATGGCTTATGCAAACTTTCTATCACTCTACTCGATACATATGAAAGAGTAGCTCCGGAATCAAATAACACAGTATAAGCACAACCATTAATAGATAACTGACCTGTCACAACTGACTGACTAGCATCAGCATCTGCCTGAGTTATAGTGAAAAGTCGCCCCGGGTTCTGAGTAACATTCTTCTTAGGCTCTTCTCTCTTAGCTTGGGGAGAATCCCTGATAAAGTGGCCCACCACGCTGTTGGGTTTTATGCCCTAAATAAAACTCATTACAATCTGATTAGTTATCAATTTAGAAGTGAAGTATGCTTACATGTATGTTACATGTTTATGGTTTAATACATATACTTGATATATGCACAAAATCAGTTAAATCCAGAACATATAGTTATTCACAATTACAGTATCGTCAATACAGTGGAATGTGATTGTGATTATATGATTCAAAAGATTTGGTCCCTGTTCATCAGTGTTTTGGATTTACACTGATGTGATAATCAGCGATGAAGTATACTTACACTTGGAGTAAGTGTTATGCTCTTTCTAGAACATTGGCAAAGTATACTGGTTTCGAATGCATGGAGTATGCATTGGACTGGACCGATATTGAACTTGGTTAAAGATATTGTAAACTTACCGTTGTATCTTTCCAAGTCAATGTCAGAAGTTGATCTTAGATTAAGAGAATCTAAATCCTGATATGCTTAGGCTCAATCTCAGGAGTGCTATTATTGTTCTTTGATTTATTAGTTAAAGCCTACCTTTGGGTCAGGATAATACATATATTTTGGGAACATGATAGCATAACTGAATGGGAGTGCTAAACATAAATATGGAAATCTATAGCTTCTACTGGTGTATAGAAGTAAAGTGATGATTCCTTTTGAGCTTAGTTAAATAGAAGTAAATGGATGAGCTCTTGTTTCAGTGACTATATATTAGATCACTAAAACATCATTTACAGGTAACTAAGTGTTAAAATGGGCAAAATACATTGAGGGGTGTAAACGGTAAATTGGTCCCGTCTCGATGTAAATCATCTATATAGAGGATCTCTAAATCACATTAAGATTATAACAATGGTTAAATGAGATAGCATATTGATATCGTGAAACATATGATATGCTCTATATAAGTCTGAGAGTGCAGTTCCGAGTTCTAAGAGTGGATTCAACGAGGAATTAATAAGTTAGGGATTTACTTGGTAAATCGGTTCAACTTATTGGAAGCTCAGAATATAGATCCATGGTCCCCATTCTAGTTGAGACTATACTGTTTGTAAGACTCTATAATTGATTTATGATTAATCAATTATAATTCTAAAAGTTAGACTATGTCTAATTTGTGAATTCTCACAGTTTAGGGATGAAATTGTAAATAAAAGGGTTTCTAGGTTTAATTATTAATTATGAGACTTTGCATGTCTAAATTAATAATTATTTTAAATGGAAATATTATTTAATAATCTATTTTAGTTATTAAATAATTAGTTTTGGCATTTAAATGATTAGAATTGGAAAAATGGCATTTTTGGAGAAATAGAAATAAAATTGAGGAAACTGCAAAATCCATGTGAGGCCCATACACACCATGGCCGGCCACATGATTGCATGTTTCCCAATTATTATTTTCAATTTAATTTACCATATAATTGCTAATCAAAGCCTAGCCTAAATAGGAAAGTGGTGAGTCACACTAAATAAGGCAGTTATTCAATTACACAGTAAAAGAGGAAACTGTTTATTTGGAAAGTTGTGGTCTTCCCTTTTCCTATTTATAGCCGCCCCCTCTCTACTCTTCTTGTGGATGAGAAAACTTTGCTTTGCATTGTGTGTCCCACGAAATCAAGAGAGAAAACAAGAGAGAAATTTCAAAATTCCTAGTGAGAGAGAAGTGCCCACACACATCATTCAGTACCTCATTATAGTTTGGAAGACTGTGAAGGATCACATCCACCTGAAGAACTTTCGGGCTCAGATCTTAATTATACTCTGCTACAGACAGGAATCAAGGGTTAGAGATCTGAGTGGAAGGAGACATTAATTCCGCTGCAATCACTGTAAGTTATTCTTAACTTTTATGTGTTTAGTTCATCGTTTTAGAAGTTCAATATTAGGTTGTTAAATCAACATACTTGTAAGTAGATCTAAGATCCTGGATAAATATAATTCCAACACACGCCACACTGGAAACATGCCTTGGCTCGGCACTCACCAGGATGATCTTCTTACATTTAGGACACTCGGGGTATGACCGGAATGAGGACCCGCGGCCTTGACGGCCACCTCTGTTTCCTCGAAACTTTCTATTTCCTCTTGAAGCTCCGGAAGCTTCAGCCTTCCGCTTGTGCTCAGGGTTGCTATTGTCGATCCCCTTACTAAAATTACCACCGGCATGAGGATTTGATGCCATGGCGGCATGCTTTACAGCCTGCTCTTTCATCACTTGCTGCTCAGCCTCTTCAGCAATTAAGGCCAAGTCTACCACCCTCTTATACAGGGTGTAATGACCGCTCTAGTAATGTGGATTAGTAAAGGCAATTAGCACTAATTTTTATTATTTTATTATTATCTGTGAATTAATTTTAAATGTGGACCCCAATATTTAGAAATAAATATTAGAGTTATAATTTCTCAATTCCGGAGATTTTATTAAACTCTAGGGGTATTAGTTAGCTTATATGTGAAATATGTTAATTTTGTAATTTTTGCTCGGCGACAACGGAAAATGCGATGGATGGCTAGATTGATCACATGGGAAAGTTTAGAACCCTATTTTATAGTGGGAAATATTTTAGAGAAAATAAATTATCGGGATTGAGCGGGGTTATGGATTTTGACCATTTTACCCCTAGCTTTAGAAATACCCTAGTTTTAAGTCTAAAGGGAAATTTAGTCATTTGATTTATTTGAGGTTAGGTGGCTGGTTATTTTAGTGACACCTAGCACATTATTTTTCAGCAAGATTAATTAGGGGAAAAACCATTTTCATTTGAGGAAAAAACAAAGAAAAACCAAAATTGAAGAGAACTCTCTCTTTCTCTCTTTTCTCTTTCGGCTGGGGCATAAATCAAGGGGGAAGGGCTGTTGATTCTTGGAGTTTTCAGCAAAGGAAGCTTGGGAGATTCAAATTAAGGTAAGCCCTAATGAAACCCTTCTTAGTTTTCAAGTTTTAAAGTTAGGTTGAATTGGTGATTTTGTAAATTAGGGGCTGTTAAGGTTTGATGTGTTTAGGATTCGAATTCTAGGGTTAGTTTGAGTTGATTGAAGTTCCTAGCAACTGATTTTATTGCTTGATGTTGGTTTTAAGCAAGCTTGAGTTTTGAAACTCAAGCTTTGAGCTTTAATGGCAAGTTGAGTATTGTTGGTTTGTTCTGTGATTTATTGGTTGGAAATGGATGTTTATGCATTGTATAGGTGTACTGGAGAGTTTGGTAAGGTTTGGGATTGAATTGAATTAAGGGGGATGATTTTTGGTTCCCAGCAGCAGAACCGGAATTCCGGTTCTGGGAGACCAGTACCAACCGGTCGACCGGTTGGTGACCCAGAACCGGATTGCCGGTTGGGAACCGGTCTGCCTGTTGGGGGAAATTCCAGAACCCTAGTTTTGGCCAATTTTGAGATATTTAGGGTATTTCCATGAGGTTTATCGATAGGGAAACTTTTAGTTTCAAGTTTAAAGTCCCGGAAAGTGATTTAGCGAGTCACTCATCTGTGTTGCAATTATTGTGATTAGGGCATCCATCTAGCACGTGAATTCCGTTCAGGTCGGCCAGCACACTTGAATTCGGAAAACAGGTAAGAACTGTGTATAATGTATGATGTGATTATCTGAATGTGTGTATATGTGTTTATATATGCATGCTTGAATCATGTTAAGCACTACCAACACTTATATGAATAAGTTATAGAGTGCATTGGTATAGTGATTATTGTGGCTGTGAGTACGACACAGTGATACCAACATGAGCACGGGAAAATGCTAGGGTGTGTGGTACATCACTCAGTGTTACTCAGTGTTCGGGGTAAACCCTACCAACACTCGTACAGTGAGGTACGATGTGTATGTGGTATAGTGGTTGTACCCTGGTATTGAACGTTCATATTCATCTGTTAAGCCCTGTAAATAGGTGTATGGGCGCCTATTTACAGGTCGGAAATTATATGGTATGTTATATGCATTTTTTACTGAGTCTGTTGACTCACAGTTTCTGCTTCGATGTGTAGGTAAAGGAAAGGCAAAGGCTGAACAAGAATGAACCTGAGCTCGGGTGAGATTGTACATGTCAAGCGGCGCGACCTGGAGTGTTCGGTCTCGGGACATCTGGGAGTTGTATTTTGAAAGTCGCTGTGCGACCTGAAAATTATGTATTTTGAAATGTAAAGCTTAAATAGTAAATTTTACAAAGTTTGAAATCGGGATCCCGTAATTTGTAAATATTATATTATATTGCAAAGTTTAATATTTAAAGCAAAAGTTTTAATTTAACACGTTTTTCGAGAAATTTCTTTGATTAGCAAAGATTGCACAATAATTGAAAAAGCACTGTAGCGTGCCTTAGCATTAGGGCGTTACACAGGGTGTCATGGGATGTGGTAATTTTCAAGTCTCGACTGATTGTAGCATTCAGTCCTCGAACATACTTTTGTTTCCTGGTAAAATCGGTAGGCACCAAATCACCAGCAAATTTAGATAACCGGTCAAATTTCAGGGTATATTCGGCCACCGACATCTTCCCTTGAGTCAACTTCACAAAGTCTTCCTGGTGTGAAGTCCGTACAGCCACATTATAGAATTTTTCCTCAAAAAGTTTCTTAAATTCATCCCATGTCATCACACTGACATCCCGGGTTTGATTCACTATGTCCCACCAGACGCGGGCATGATCTTTAAACATAAAGGCCGCACAATTTACCCTTTCAGTTCCCATCACCCCCATATTATCAAGGATCCGGGTAACAGTGCTCATCCACTGATCGGCCTTAATAATGTCGATACCTCCCAGAAAAACCGGAGGTTGCAGCTTCACAAACCGCTCGAACACAGAGTCCTGATGCGGCATAACAAACCCTTGGTTACCCGCCACAGGCACAGGAGCTGGTGGTAACCCTTGATTAACTGGGGTAGCTTGTTGCCTCAAACGTTGCAACTCTTCTTCTTGACAAAGTATAACACTTCGCATTTCATGAAACATCTGCTGCCAATCAGCAGGAGGATTAGCATTAACAGCCTCCGCATTATCCCCCGGATTTTGCGGAGGTAGAGGCGGTGCTGGTGGATCGGTTCGGGTAGCACCGGGCTCTACCTGCTCGCCCTGTGGTCTGGATGATTGCGGAGGGTCCATTACTAGTACCCCTGAAATCAACAACCCCAGCGAGTTAAGCACCGATACCACACTTACGCATTTAATGCCTTATACCCTAACTCATCTATTTACCTCATACATATTTACATAAATAATTAACATTTATAGCATGTCATCACATAACACATACATACTCTAGATTCTTGCATACTGCCTAAAATGGAAAGCGGTAAACAGATGATCACACATACAGGGAAGTACTTACTCTTAATACTTACTGCACCATGAGTCGAGCTTATCTCTGACGACGAATGTACATGTTTGGCCGGTCTACAGGAAGTTTAAAAACCTTGGCGCTCTGATACCAAATTGTAACGCCCTAAATAATTAGGCACGCTACCCAAAAATAATTATGAAACCCTAATCCCCTAATCGGGATTACTAATTAAAATAGCGCAGAATTTAAACTTTATATTAAACAGACTGAAAATAAACTTGTAATATATTTAAACTTTTCAAAATAGTTGGGATCCCAAAAATATTTACAAAATTATTACAAGTTCCTTCTTACTAGCCGACCTAAGCGGCAAAACAGAATACAAAAGTCAACACTGTTAGACCCATAACCCGCTTGGTCTGAAGTGGCGTGAACATGTACATTCTTTGTCTGCTCCAGAAACTCATGGCTGATCAGCTAATGCCTTACCCTTTCCTGCACAGTAGAGCACCCGTGAGCCAAGCCCAGCAAGACAGTATAAATCGTAACAAATATATTATGCTTATTCACATATATGTTTGTATAGCACAGACCTGATCACTATATCAACATGCCCATTTATGTCTACGTGGCGTAGACCTATGTGTTGCGCTCACACATCTAATTAAATCTACGTGACGTAGACCCACGTGTTGCTCTCACACGTCTAATTACATTAAGGCCTTAGAAGTGGTTCATCTCGGCTATGTGTACCGAGTCCAACCTGATTATGCCTTGAGCGCATAATCCTTAAATTTCATTTCAATTAACATGCATGGCATTTATACACATATTCCACTAGAGTAATAACCCTAGGCTAGCAAACCGTTCATATTAGGGTAATAACCCTAATCCCGGGTACAATAACTCACATATATCATATTCACATAAGCACCACCGCGCATACTCTACGTGAAACTACTGTCTTACCTGTTGTCCAGCTATAGAAAGAGATTTCGAATCCCCGGGTGCTCCTGATCAGGTGCCGGTAATCCTAGTCACACAAATCCGGGATAATTCACACTTAGGGTTAACCCCTGATTTTCAACTCATAAAAATTCAAGCATGGCATTTACAACTTAGATAATCATACAGAGCTCGGAACGAGCTTTCCAACGATATAAAGAACTCCCAAATCGGAGTTCGGAATCAACAGTTACAAACTTTCGAAAATCAACTCGAAACTGCCCAAAAACACGAGGGCGGGCCGCGGCATGCTCAGACCATGCCGCGACACCTGGGACAAAACCCAGGTTCCAGCTACAAGGGGCGGGCCGCGGCATGCTTAGAGCATGCCGCGGCATCTGGGTGCAGAACCGAGAAAACCAGCAGCCCCTCTTCGAATTTTCAGCTTCCAAACCAAACTTTTCACCCCAATTTCTCAACTAAACACT